>NC_135662.1:64001638-64626638 GCF_964188315.1 Podarcis muralis | reverse complement strand
TTAAAACATGTGCTTCAAATACTGGCCATCAAATGACAGCCCAAGTAAATAGTTTCAGCAGTTCCAAATTATGTTCAGATTTTGGTGATTGTCTAGGAAATGGGTAAACCAGACAGGCAGGCATGGCTAATTCTTCTCATTGTGTCCTTGCTGTTCAGATTTGACACATGTATGGAATAATTAGGATAATATCAACTGAACTGAGAATTATAATGGGAAGTAGGGTCTCAAGTACATAGGAAACAGGGAACTTCCAAATAGTATTGAGTTACTAGCAGTACGATGCTCAACTAAAATTTTATTTCAGCCTAGCTAGCTATATACAACATACAACATTGAAACAAACCAAACTGGACAAAAGCTGAGCTTTGTACATGTTGAAGATTCTTGAGGCTTCAAAGCTCCCTGTAGTATGGAAGACGGTGAACTAGAATGACTATGAAAATGGCTTTAAATGTGAATACGGAGAAGAGAAAAGCTGGCAGGAGCTAAAGTGGGACAGAGAGAGCTATAATGTAGTGGTCAATTTGCAGAATTGGCATTTCTAAAATATGTAGTACATCTCCAGTGTTTTGGGATGTGTGGTAGGTTTGCAGTAGGGAGCTTCAGCCAGTAGCAACTCCCTGATATATGTCCATTGTGAGCCCTGGAGACTCCCAGCTCTCCTTTACGTTTTATGTATCCTAGCATCAAAAACGTCAAGAGTGTTAACTGACCCTTAAGCATGGAGAATTTAGAAAGATATGGTTCCTGAGATGAAATGATGTGAGGAATGAAATAGAAAACTTCCCTGGTTGATTCAGAGTCTTTGTGTTTCTCAAACATGGGTCCCCAGCTGTGGTTGGACTACAACTCCCATCATCCCTAGCTAACAGGACCAGTGGTCAAGGATGATGGGAGTTGTAGTGCAACCACAGCTGGGGACCCAGGTTTGAGAAACACTGGTTGAGACCAAAGTTCATTGGGTCTAGCATTCTGTTGCCACAAGTGGCCAGCTAGATGCTTTGTTGGTGTTTGTTGGTAATGGCCATTCCCACACTGTTGCTTAATCAGAGATACAAGGAGTTTGAACATGGAGGTCCTGCTTGGTTATCATGACTAACAAATGTTGATACAATTGCCTCTATGAATTTGTCTAGTTCTTTCTTAAAGTTACCTATACCTAACCTGTAAAGGCTACCCATTGATAATGAGTTCCAAGATAATAATCTGCTTGATTGTAGTATAGTATTTGGAATGGGTTGATGCTTTCTGAAGATGAATTTATTACACATATATTATTTCTGTAAGAAATTGCATGTATCCAGCATATTTACCAAATATAGTAGCAGTGAATATATGTTGGTTTCACCATGTGTATACATGCTTGGGGATCTCTGGCTGCTGATTGTGTGAACATGAATACATGTGGTTTCCAAGTCTTAATTGGAAATATTTATCATACTCTACAGAGTGATATAATTTAGCATGTTTATTTGTATTGAGTAAACAAAGCTGAAAGCTTTGAAACTGCAGAGCTTGCCTAATATTGTATTTGTACTTGGCTTCCATTCATTGTTACCGATGAACTTACGAAATGGAAAATTTTCTGTAGAAAAATAAAACACTAGAAAAATTTCCATGAAGAATGCCCACCTGTCATTCTTGGCCCTGAGAAGAGATTATAGCTCCTGATCAAGAGTTCTTTGAGTACAGAATTCAGAATACCGGTTGTTCCTTTTTTAAAAAAACAACAACTAAAGAGCTAAGTATCCTTGATGCAAACATGATGGGTTGGATCTGGGTTGCTGTATTTTGAAGAGCAAAAAAGAGGATGCTGTGATTTTAAATATCCCTACTACAGAGTGAGTCTTTTAAAAGAGGCCCCATGGAACATGTGTGCTCTGTATCCATGGGACCTCTTTTAAAGGACTCACCCTGTATATCTAGGCTATAGAAGCTGTGATATATTGCTGAGGGGCGCAGGAGAAGAGAAGAGGAAAGCAAGTCTTCAACCACCAGTTATGTCTGTGTCTCATCCAGAAAGCATAGCCAGAGACATTTTGGCAAATTTACAAAATACACCCAGGCAGAAATTTTAACCCTGACAAAGAGGACGTGTCCTGGATAAAGAGGACACATGGCAACCCTAATTAGACTTAAGTCATGTTTAGAGTCGAGCTGTTGAAATCAGTGATGCTTGGGTTGGCCATGACTAACTTGTCCAATTGACTTCATTATGTTTACTTGGATCCAACCCATTGCATAGATATAGTAATGGTAAGTAGAGTGAGCTGTTGGTGGAAGGGTTGAAGGAAGAACACATGTCCTAGTTCATGCTTCTGAATGAGGACAAAGTGAAATGTAATTGTGTGTTGTTTCTGTATATTATTATGTTTAAAATGCTTAAATGTTTCAGACGCTTTGCATATTGTCCCATTGAGATATTGTGAAGTAGCAATATTTGGGGAGATAAGATGTAAATAAAGTTAGTGGTTTTTTTGAGAACATCATATGAGACGTAGCTTTAAACTAATTCCTCAGTATTACGAAGAACTATCTACTTATAGTAAAAATGCACATGAAATATGCAATATTAGTCTTGGGTATAAATACATCCTTGCTTTAGTTGGTTATGATGTTGCTCGTATGCAGTTTTTTGATGCCTCGTTATATTTAGACAGAACTACTCATTTGATGCTATATGGAAACTACTGCTAAGAACACTGGGTCTTTGCGTATAGATGTTTACAGCCCTGTTTTCAAAGTCAAAACAGTGTTTAAAAGACTAGGTTGTAAAAGCTGAAGTGGGTAGGCATTGTCTTGCACTTGTGGAGTAGTTTGAGGATAAACCTTTTACTGAGGATTGTGCTTGAGCTATTTATTATATACTTATTTTCTCTTTAAGGAGTGAGCTTCTAGTTTTCTCTTTGTTCTCTTTTGTACGGACACATCACTGCACAGATAAGTGAGTTCTCATGGCCACAGTTCTCAATTCTGTTTACACTATTTTTGCTAGGTGCTATTTCTAACCAGTGGTGTAGAAAATTGTGAATTAGGATAATTTGTGTAAGAAAATGTTCCGTTTCCACCAGAAAATTTTCTAATTCCCTAGAAAGTGAAATAATTTAGCATGTTTATTTTGCTTGTATTTAGTAAACAAATCTTAAAAAAAAAAACCTTGCCTAATATTCATTTGCAGTTGGCATTCACTAATTGTTACTAATGAGCTTATGAAACAGAAAATTTTCCCTGGGGGGAAAAACACTTGAGAAAAATTTTACCCAACACCACTGCTCCTAATGCTTAAATGTGTGCAAAACAACATGAGGATATTCTGAAAACATTTAAAACTTGTTTGTATTTTTGATGTCTACTAGTGAAGTAGACACCAGTTAGTGCAGTGTGTGGTAAGAGTAACATGTAAAATTTCCCCACAGCATCACAAAATTGCTAGCATATTAGTACAGTACCTATAATCTACCTTAAAGGAGTGGTGATGTGTCCACTTCCTTAAGAGGACCTCCCTGGACCCAAAGATGTTAAATAACTATTGTACAGTGGCAAATATCCCCTCTTGGGAAAAGGTGTTTGAGAAGGTGATATGGTCTAGTTTGAGGCCTGGCCATGGCACTGAAACAATCTTGGTTGCCCTGGCTGAGGACATTTGTGTTTTTGATAGTGTTGGTATCTTTTTGGAGCATCTCAGGGAAGTTGGGGGCATGGTGCTTCAGTAGTTCCACAGACTTTTTCAGAAAGAAGTTGTAGGAGGCTGCTGTTTGCTACCATAGGAGCTATCCTGTGAGGTTCAATGGAGTTGCATCTTCTTCCTCATGCTGTTTCAGATCCATATGGCAGTCACTGGGAGCTGTCATCAGGGCATTTGGAGTGAGGTGCTAATTTGCAGATAATGCCCAGCTTTATCTCTCAATTCCACCTGAGTTGGGAGAGTCAGTTGAGGGGTTAGACCTGCGCTTGGAGGTGGTGATGTGCTGGATGTGGGCCAATAAATTAAAGCTGAATCCTGAAAAGACAGAGGGGTGTTATTTGTCTCAAGTTGGGAAGATGTCCTGTTGTGGAAGTGGTTGCACTCCTCTGGAGGATATTGTAGGTATTCCTGGATTCAGCACTGTGCCTGGACTCAGGTGGCCTCTGTAGACAACTGTTTCTTTCTTTCAGCTCCAGCTGGTTCACCCATTGGACGGAAATGACTTGTAGTAATAGTACTGGGTGTTGTGAACTAGTGCTTGGGATCAGTAATGGACCGAAAGGGACATACTCAGCCTTCAGTCCCTATCTTGGAACTGAGTTGAGAAGCTGACCTCATGGCTACCACATCTAGTCTATCTCTTGTACCTTCATGGTTCCCACCACTACCACTTTCTTTGAGAACTCTTTGTGAGGGAAGATACTGGTAACTTGAAAAACTGTCATAATTTTGTGCCATTTTGGTTGGTCCTTACAGAGGTATAGCCTCTATAACTGATTTTGGTTCCCCCTCCCCCCATGAATCAACATGGCAAGCTTTGTTTTTTCCAATCTAGACAAGACAGAGATTCCACAAGCATCCACTAATAGTTCCACGAGAACCATCAATGTGTTGGTATTCAACCTCTGCTGGATGGGATTGCACTTGTCATACAGCACGAGGTTCACAGCATGGGGGTGCTTTTTAAAATATGGTATTTATTTATTTTATTATCATTAATTAATTAAATATACAACCCCTCATCGGAGGATCACAGGGCGGTTGCAGTATAAAAATCATTTGGTTGTGGATAACTGGGTGCCATCAAGCAGCCCTAAGCACCTTTTATTAACTAGTTTGTGTGCTGAGGCTCTAACTTTTATTTTTATTTTTTAAGTGTTGTTCTGTCTCAACATAGTTATCTACACTTTGGTTATCTCAAAATTAAACTGCTCTTAATTAGTTATAATTGGGACTGCCTTTGTGATAACCATTTGGGAAGTTCATCTGATTCAAAATGCTGCAGTTGGATTATGTATGGTGGCAGTGTAGAATTTATCACACGCTGTCCATTATTACTGTTTGGTAATCGCTTTTGCCTGTAAAGTCTACTGATGTATCTTCAAGACTTTCTGCTCTTCCATATTGTTAAAATAAGAATAGCCACATCTTAAGATCTTCCATTAGAACTCCTGTATTAGTTTTGGCCCAACCTTGCCAGATGTGATTTCCCCAGGTACATCTGGCATGTGTCTGCGCAGCCGACCTTTAGGGATGTATCAAAAACACTCAGGCCTTTGGAGCTTTGGGATGCCCTTGGTTTTTTATCTTGGAGATGGAATATGTAGGATTATTAATTATTTGATAGACGCTCTGTTCTTTTGCTTTTAGGTTGCTTGCCTTTTTGCTATCTCATTGTTAATGAGACTGCAAGCTGTATTGGAAATGTGCAAGTAATCAAAGAAAGAAGGAAAGATGAACAATTGGGGTGTTTTCTTTTGGGTAGCTTAATATAGTGATGGGGAACCTTTAGCTTTCCATATGGTATATGGATTACAGCCACTGGCCATGCTGCCTATGCTGATAGAATTAGAGTCCAACATTGCTTGGGGAGTTCCAGATTCGCTTTTGCTGGTTTACCCATCCCGGAATCTTAGAAGTCTAGAAGGTAAAGGTACCCCGACTGTTAGATCCAGTCACGGATGACTCTGGGGTTGCGCGCTCATCTTGCTCTATAGGCCGAGGGAGCTGGTGTTTGTCCACAGACAGCTTCCATGTGGCCAGCATGACTAAGCCACTTCTGGTGAACCTGAGCAGCGCATGGAAACGCCATTTACCTTCCCGCCGGAGCGGTACCTATTTATCTACGTGCACTTTGATGTGCTTTTGAACTGCTAGGTGGGCAGGAATTGGGACCAAACAATGGGAGCTCACCATGTCACAGGGATTCAAACCGTGACCTTCTGATCGGCAAGCCCTAAGGCTCTGTGGTTTAGACCACAGTGCCACCCGCGTCCCTTTAAGAAGTCTAGAACTGTAGCACAATTCCCCTGTAGATGTTGAGGTTTAGGGAGTTCACAGATGTTGCCTCAGGCAGTATTACATTATTGCAACTTGTTGATTGCAAACAGGCCTCTGTCCTCACTTTAGATGACTGCAGAGTCTTAACTACATATAAGTCATCAATAATTATTAGTTATCTTGTTACAGTGTGGATGACCATAGTATACTTGGTACTTGGGATTGTAGCAGATTTCAGGCTGTGGTACACATTTGTAGTACATTATGATCACATCTAGCACATGATTAACTCAAGTGATAGCAACGCCTCACTGTTGAAATGGCACAAATTAATTGCATGCAAAGCAGAGAGCTTGAAAGCTCCTTTTGCACCATGTTTTCCTGGTGCGAAAAGCTCTCCATTGTGCTTACCAGGCTCTGTGATGCTTTTGTGAGATCTTGTGGCAACATAGATGGCCCTATGAAATCTCACAAGAGCATCCCAAAGCCTAGTGAGAAATGCAGAGAGAGTTTTAAACAGGCTTCCTCAACCTCGTCCCTCCAGATGTTTTTGGCTACAACTCCCATGATCCCTAGCTAGCAGGACCAGTGGTCAGGGATGATGGGAATTGTAGTCTCAAAACATCTGGAGGGCCGAGGTTGAGGAAGCCTGACTTAAGAACTCTCCACCTTGCTTGCAGCAGGGTAATAAGGATGATCATGTGGGAGCAGTTTGAGTATATGTGTTTTTGTATATATGCTCCTTCCATGGAATACAATCCACGCAGAAGATAACATCATACAGTATGTTAATATCATGTTTGCCCTAGAGATTTCCTTGCTTACAAGCATCCTCTCCTTCCTAGACAAGTTCATATAACAAAGGAGTTTAAAGTGGGAGCCCAATTGCTACAGTTTCTAGCTGCTGGACTGACTGAAGATATAAGCCCAGCAGTGAGTTCTGAGTCCGGGAAGACATTCCAACCATTGTGCACACAGGAATTGGCCCTTGTTTCATTTTCCAACTAAGATTTTCTGCAAACTTTGAGTCCCCCATGTATTGAAGTCCATATCATGTTTGTGGATAGTCTTATTCCGCTGCCCCACTGACAGCAGACTTGGTCACTTAATTCCTATACCCTACCCTCTTTCTCTCTGTGTGTATTATATTATATAGCACATATTGTGTGGCGAATGAAACATTTTGGGATGTTCCCCCAAAGAAGTATCTTCTTAGCTACAGCAATTCCATTTCGCCCTTTTTATTAAAATAAAAAATAACTTATGCTTGCCTGCATGGTTGGTACGCTCCTCATGTAATTTCATAGATCCTAAATGCAATCACAGAATTGTAGAGTTGGAAGAGACCAAGGAGGTCATCTAGTCTGACCCCCTGCAGTGCAGGAACCTTTTGCCCAATGTGGGGTTTGAGCCCATGAGCCTAGTTATGCAAAGGATCTCAGATGAAAGGTAGTACCTAATTGTGAGCGAGGTAATATTTTATACAGCAGTTCTGTGTGTGGCATGTACTGTTGTGTTTGGTTAAGAGAACACTCTGAAATTCCTAGGGAAACAAGCAGTGAAGAAGTGCTGGGGAATTATACGGAATTGCACCTCTCTGGTATGTGCCTCTTTATGTTTGGAAATGCGAGCCTTTCTTTCATGCTTTTTATACATTCGCAACAGCAGACGTGGTTTCATGTGATGAACACAACTGCTTCACAATGTGGTGAAGCGGCAGTACATTTGCATCAACTTAAACGCTGCTTCATCTCTGAAAGCTGACTACTCAAGCACACAACATAAAGTTTTGGATTTGTACATTTTCAAATTATGCTTTTAAGGCATCAACTGGGACCAAATTCATCTCTGGGAGGGGGGCAATATTTAATCTCAGGCACATTATTCTTTTCCCATGCTTGTTATCCAGTATTTTCTGTGTTGACTCTCTCTTCTCTCTTAAGTAGGGTGTTTGTTTATAAATAAGGCCAGATTTATGTAAGTAAAGTGAACACTGTACTTCCACATTTTGCAAGATTAGGTTAGAAATACTAGGTTCCCTAGCTAATATTAGGCTCAGACAGTTATGTTTCATTCACTTACCTTTTTTGAGAAGGTTTAAGAAATATTTTGGATGAATAAAATGTTGGCCATGGTAATAAAACAGGCTTCTTTTTCAGAAATCAAATTGCTTTGTGGAGACAGACTTTTTTGAGCAGCCCTCATATATATGATTAGCTCACAAATAATTTTTTCCAGTGTTCACCTTCCAGTACCAAATTGTTGGTACCAGTGAAAGTTGGATCAAGTTCTTCCTGCTCATTAGTAGAATTGTTTCATCTGTACAAACGGATTTGAAGTGGGGGCCTGTTCTCAATTACAGAAATGTTTGATTATGGTATATGAGCTAGGGTCACTGTTTGATATTGCATTGTGCTGTCTTGATGTCCAAAAACGTCTCTAGTTTTAAAATCTTAGTATATCCATTTCATAAAATAACATGGTAAGCAAATGTATTTTCTATAATTAATGTGTGGAACAAATGAACTTTAGAGCTCACTAACTCACATCAAGCACTTAAGCCATGCTGTGCAAGATTTTCTATTACATGGGTGTTGCCTTGTGTCACGAAGGTTAAAGTTAGACATACTAAACTGCCTTGCTATTTTAGAAACTGTCTTGCAAATATATAAAAGCAGCAATTCTAAGTACACTTACTAGGGAGAAAGTGCTGTTAAACTCAGCAGAACTTACCTCTGTGTAAATCTGCTTAGATTTAGGCTTTAAGAAAATAAATGTGTTTGTAGAAATGAAGCCACAATTGTTGTTTTTTTTTAAAAAAAAATCTGCAATGCTGGCTGGGGGGTGGGACGGGACAGGAATCCTGGACTGTTTGTTCTGCTATTTGCAGTGCAGGTGACTGAAGATTTTTGATCTTGGCCTCTTAAGCATTGATGTTAGTGCCGTGGCATTTGAAATATTTTTTCATCCTTGAAATTGGCCATGCAAATGAGAAGATGTAATTGCAATGTGGCATAAAATGATCTCCGTTGCACATTTACCAAATGTATGTGATGGAAGCTGAAGGTTGTATCCAGCTAAGTTCTGTTGAGAGTAGTATATCCATTGAAGTGAATGGACCTAAGTTATGTCCTTATTTTCGATGAGTCTAATTGTGTAGAATTAACACTGGTTGCAACCCTGAAAATTTGGACCAAATACTCTTATTTTTTTCAAGAAATCTGATTAAATAGTGCAAAAGTGGAAGTGAGGGGATTTATTATTTTTATTTTGCGCTTTATTAATCAAGAGCGAGTCTCTAATTTTACCTCTAGCTGAGCTTCTAAGCTTAGCTGTAGCTCAGTATTCACTATACAGGACAAGCAAAGCAATGCTAAGTATTAGCAGAGTGGGTAGCCAAAGTGTTTTCATGGTAGCCTTTGCCAAACCTGTTCTTATGAGAGGTGTGTTGTACTTGTAGCTGAGATAGGGCAAATTTCAGGTTTATAGAAATTTGCTTTTCTGTATTACCAATATAGCTAATGTCATACTATGTCATGTCTATGTCTGCCAAAGAGATCTCCTTGCTTAGAAGCCCCTGCTTCTTCATAGACAGGTATATGGCCAAACAACTTAACATGGGAGTCCGGTTATTGCAGTTTTATCCCCTTATAGGCTAACTGAATGTATACACTCACAGCCAAGTCTATGGTAGCATTTTGCTTCACCTAGTTTAAAGTAAACCCAGCTTAAATATTTTACTAGCCTTTCTTCCTTTGCCAATCTTGTTAAAGGTGACTCAGACCCTTGAAGTTGAGTTGATGTATTTGATGTATTGACTTAATGTTTGCATACACAAGATGTGATCCTTCCATTTACAGCAGCGTTGAGGAACTTCCAGCCCATGGGTCTGATTAGGCCTGCCAATTTGGCCTGCCATGCGGTTTTGGCCAGATGTGAGACTGGTATAGTTACCACCTACTGCCGGAAGCAGGATTTCCAGCCACTGCCAATCAGCTGATTGCTGGTGCTTGCAGGGCACTGTGCCCTTGACCCATGTGGTTTGACTGCATGGGAAAGGAAAATGGCTCACCTGCTTTCATTGTGATATCAGGTGACGGATAAGTGGACTGGCTATGGAATACGGATGGCGGCGACAAAGAGGGATGTGTTATGCTCTGTGGTCCCTGTCTGTACCTACATGGGAAAACCTTGTGTCATTAGTATTTTAATGATATTTCTATGCTTCGCTTAAAAATGGAGCATACTTAAAATGGGAGGAGTGAATAGGTGGAATGTTTGTTTGTTTAATAGTGGGCTCATCAGAACTCTAAAGTACTGTAGTCCTTTAACACCTCTCTTTCTGAATGTGTGTTTTAGCACTAGGCCTGATGAACAATTTGTGCTGATCTGTGAAAAAATTGTGTTCCCAATATTTGTAAGATTGGCTACAGCCTGAATGGGAGGGAAACAGTAGAAGAACTATGGTGGATTATAGTGCACCATGCTATCCCATTTAAGATTTAAAACTGTTCGTTTCTTTTCGCTATAAAAGATGTTGAAAGTACATGTTCTTCCCCAGTTTCAAAATTCCATTTAAAAAACATTCACGCTTGCATTTGGATAGGAAAGGGGATATGTTTTTCTTTTTCATGCTAATTGTGTAGGTTTGAGCTCTGCAAACATTGCATAACAATAGGGCAGGGCATGATCTTTAGTCACTCCTCTCCCTGCTCTGCTCAGGGCTTGGTGACGCTGCTGCCCTCCTCCTGATTCAAGTGCAGAAGGGATATGTATGTGTGGCTTTCTGGGAGAGAGAAGGGTGTCATCCTAATTATTACATTGCATTACATCTTTGTGTATTTAAAACTGGCAGTCATTATTTCTTCCCTTTATTGTGAGGTATGTTGGATGCTAAACATGCAGGTAGGTCTGAGCAGTGTTAGAAACTCAGATATATAAGCTAGGTGCCAAATGCCTCCTTAAACCAGGGAATACAGTCGCCAAAATGGAATGCCTAGTTGTCATTTTGGGGCCAGACTATAGCTAGGCAAAAATGAAATCTGCTGATCTCCTCATTGCCACAAAGCAAACACTTAATAGTGGAAATGTATTATTTCCATGTTTCTTGTAGCAGTTGCATGAGTTAGAAATTGGCTAGGAAGAATGTCTTTCTTAGCAATTAACTTGAGAATGTAACTTACTTCAAAGGTAAATATTTTGATCAGAATAACAATTCTTTCAATAGAAGATGAGCTGCTGTGTTTAAATAGCTGTTTTTTACCTCTTTATGTAGATTGAGAATTGAAGAGTAATTGTGTATGTATGTGCACTTTAGTTAAAAGACGTTTAATGTTTTATGATAGTCTTAAGTGTTGTTGTTTATCTCTGTCCTTCTCTGTGTAAAACTACATGTGTAGATAATACAGCTATTCCATTCTACTTAATTTCAGCACTCATTCAATGTAGCACATAGGCTGAAATATTATCAAGGCACCTTGTTAATATTTCTGCGTTTTGAGACAATTGCTTATATTCTTGGCTATCTCGTTCCCCATATGCAGTGTGCCAGTCCACACATTCAGAAGGAATACTTTATATTTTAATTTTATTCAGTTTTCCTTTTTTAATTTATTTAAGAGAATTATAGGCCAGCTTTAAGGCCAAGCTCTGTCAGGACAGCTTCTATCATAAAATATTAAAATGCAACATAAATTTGATTGTTATTATCAGACACCAATAAAACCAGCAGCAGCAAAAAAAGCAAACACCATTCTGCCCAGGAACTAAAAAGCAATATATAACTATGTCCACAGACCCATCCATGTGTGGTAAGATGGTAGTCAAGTAATAAATCAGAGCACCTGTCAAGGATAACCATTTCTTAGAAGATCTGTATGATTGTGACCTGTAAGAAAAAAGCTAGTAGTGAGTTCCAAAGCTGTGCAGCTGGTTTTGATAATATTTTCAGGTTAACAGAATTTAAGCAAGAGTTGTGCTTTAGTGATCTTGGATAATTGATCTTTCCCCATAGTTGATGCAGTCTCCCTGACAGTTCAGCTCTATATCTAGGATTGAAAGACCCTGCATAGCACATTTAATCCCACTTCAGAGGGTCTTTCAGAAGTGGCTTTTCAGAGGATGCATGGAGTTGCATTGGACTTTCCCGACTCCTATCCCAATGTGTGCTTGGTGTTCAAGCATTTGTACCATTCATTTATTTCAAAATGGCGCCTGGCAGATGGCAAAGATATCTGCCACCCCCACCATAGGAACCCTCATAGTGAGTTTCACAACAATAGCTCAAGAGGTGGCCAAAAGGATACCAAAAAAACCAAGCAAAAGTCATGCCAAAGCAACTTTTTGGGCTGCCATATTGATTCAGAATGGCACCCAGCGCCCAAACACCAGTGAAAATCACCAGGCCAACCTTTGGGAATCCTTGTGCCGAGTTTAGAAATAATATCTGAAAAGGCATTTGGTTTCACAGAAAACAGTCAGACAGACAAGACAGCCTACTTTCCAAAATATGTAATAGATAGAAAAAGTAGTCTGCATTCTGAAGGCATGGTAAGCCTTAAACCATGGCTTTCCATGTGCTAATACACAACACTGGAATGCTTCCAGTGTGCTCCTCTTTAGTTTGAGCAGCAAACCATGATCAGTTAGTTTTTCTCAAGAAATGTAAAAACCAGAAAAACATCCAAAGTGAACCCCAAAACAAAACAGAATGTGTCTCAAGATGCTGAAAAGATATGGATTTTATTTTCAAAGCAGCCCAATTTTGGCCAATTACTGTTTAAAGTCCTCCTTCAGGGGCTGTATAAACAAAGACGATGCATTGCATGAATCATATATACTCCACATTTAAAAACAAACTAAATTGGTTGTATACAAATTGCATATAAGCTTATCTCTACTTACCTAAATTGAAAAACAGCCTGCCGAGATCTCAGCAAGAAATATATCCCATTCATATTAACTGGAGACTGGAATTATTGTCTGAAGGCAACCAGTTATATATCTTCTACAGAGTAATAGGCAGGTGTTGTTAATACATGATAAAAAAAATCAAGGATAATGATTTATGGTAAGAAAGCATATAAAATAGTGCATAATGCATTTGATTATACCAGTTGAGATTGTTATTGGTGTCAATAATACCTTGCCACCTGTATCCTTGCAGTGAAGGATCACAATGAAAGTAAAAGGTAATCACTGGAATGTAGATAAAATCTGCCAGCAGTCAGCTATGCAGGTGACTTTAGTTTGCTAACTAGAATGAGGGAAAGCTATACTGAAAGAAGGCACCCACAGACAGCTAGGACAAGTAAAAATCAACAAGGAAACTGAGTGTGTGTGTATTGCTTCTAAAAAGCCACAGCCACACTTTGGGTTCAGTTGAAGGCAACTTTTAACAACTTTGCACATTTCTACAATATTTTATAATATTAAAACCAGGATGGCATCAACTGAAATCACTAACTTTACCTTTGTAAAGCTGATTTGGAGAAATGAAAATCTACATCTAAACTTGACAATGAATCTTCATCATCTCTGCTGCATGATAAACAGAAGAAAAATAATAAATAAACAACTCAGGATGGTTACATAGGTAAGAAGAGCTTTCAAGTACTTAATGCCTTGCTATCTGAGTTCCAGATGTTCATAAATGGCAATTTTAGAACAAATCTCAACAATAGATTGAGACGGGGGAAATAATAGGATAGGAAAACTGAAAACGGAGCTGAACAGCAATGAAGACAATGGGGTGGACAGGTTGTAAGTTACTGGTACTTGAACTTGTTTCCCATTGACTTCAGTGGAACTTCACTTATTCATTACTAACTTGTACCATTGGTTTCAATGAGACTTACGTTCAACCAACTTAATCTGGATTTAACCCATTGAAGTGGAATCCCAACTATATGCATAGTAAAATGTCCATGGAAAACCAGGAAACTATGGTTTCAAAACAAAATGTGAAGAATCAGAAATCTTTGCTGAATAGCCAAAACAAACAAACATAAAGCAAAACATGGAATATTTTGTGCTGAACTAATTTTTGCAGGAGGGGAATTTGAGGAACTGGTACAGACAGTGGTGACGAGAAATGAAGTTTGAGGCCTAATAGGCAAAGACAAAAGTAAAAACCTGACAAATTGCCAAGTCCAGATGGCATCCACCCAAGAGTTGTCAAAGAACTCAAATGGGAAATTGCTGATCTTCTAACAAAAGATGCAACTTGTTCCTCAGATCAGTCTCCAGTGTAAAAGTGACCAATGTAACACTTTTTTTAAAAAAAGGAGGGGATCTGGGGGGATCTTGGAAATTATAGGCTGCTTAGCTTAACATCACTTCTGGGAAGACTGGTGGAAATTTTTTTGTTAAGGATAAAATAATCATATAGAAGAACAAACCCTGCTGAAACAGAACTAGCCCCCCAAATGCTTCCTTTTTCTATTGATGGCCGTGCTTTTCTGGTGGTAAAGGCTGTGGTGGTCTAATTTTAATATGAAACTAACTTAATTGTCAGTGGTTCGAGTTTTCTTACCTTTAGTCATAAAGAAATGTGGAGATAAACCTTACTTCTTGTTGACTGCCATCTTTACAGCTGCAAGGAAGTGTATTTATCTGTTGGAACTGATTTCCAAATCACAGCTGGAACTCAGCATAGTGCTAGGAGGTTGTTCTGCCAGTGCAAGTGTTCTGGGGGTTCTTCTGACCCTGCAGAGTGGATTTGGGGGAAACGCTGTGGGAGGAGGGTGTGTGGGAAAGTCCTATCGCGCCAGTGTGAATCCTTGCACTGCCTTCTTGCTAGTGGAATGGGGTAGTTGAATCCAACACCCTTATTGAAAACTATTGCATAGCATAGCAGCTCACACAACCAGCAGAAGCAAGCACTCAGAGCCTCTGATCTCACAATAACCTCAGTGTTCTCATGCTCCAGCAACCAGTTGGACAGAGAAGTTGGGGTGGGAAACAGGATGCTCATAAATAGCTTGTTAGGAGATATGGAGTACATGAGGTAATTTGTTTGCATTTGAAAGGTTTTGGAGCTCATGTTGACATGACACCAGCCTTGTGGAAGCTATAGGAAAGCATTTACTCATGTAGGCACTCCACGCAGCTGGCATAACATTTGAAAGCTCATTTGCCAGCCTGTACGCATACAGCATTTCCTACCACCTGTCTATGATATGTGAGGCAGCTGTGCTAGTGTGCAGATATTGCATCCATATGAACCAGCGTGGTTTGTTAGCCCACGCTGCACAGCACCCATGTGCATTTTCAGTGGCCTGTATGTGCTATTACATTTCAATAAGCTCTCGTGTTGAGTTCGCAGAGGGTAATGAGTAGAATGTTAAGGTGAACTCTTTATCTTGAAGAAAGCTCTTTATAGTTGCAAATAAATTAGACTTTAAAATGAAGAATTCAGCTAAGCTATACAAAAAATCTTTTGTGAAGCTTCCTTTTGTTGAATTGCAAGTGTTAATTGTATCAATGGAACAGATTCTAATCATTTTAGTGAAATGCTAACCTGTTATCTGCAGGGTGTAAACTTTCAGAACATCAATTTAACGGCCCATTAAAAAAAAATGCTAGCCATTCAGCCTGTAAGCTTCACAAGACCATATATGAATGAAGAGCCTTGTATACTGTACTACTAGTATAACATTTAGTTAAACTAAGTGACTGCTATAAAACTGGGAGGGGTTTCTAAAAAATAATAATGCTGCATTTGTTAATAATTCTATCCTAATTGCCTTTACCTCTACTCTCCAGAGACAATTGTTAACATAACCCTTTGTCTATATGTACATCCAAGAGAGACTTGAATTTGCAGTTTCCCATATAGGAATCAATGCGCCAGAATAGGGACAGTGAGCTGAGGTGTAGGAGACAATGAGTCAACTACGCAATTTTTTCTCCCCAGAGAATGACATAGTTCATAAGTTTATTTTTTTAGCCACTTGTAGCAATAGTATTAATAAATTAATACCGAACATCCATCCATAATATAAGCTGGCATCCATAATGTAAGAGAGAGAAGATACCAGAGACACCCAACAAACTTAAATCTATCTTGATTTCAGGTTAAATCTCTGAACCACCAAAACAACTTACAGCAGTTTTATCTACTTGCACTTTGACGTGCTTTCGAACTGCTAGGTTGGCAGGAGCTGGGACCGAGCAACGAGAGCTCATCTCGTCGCAGGGATTCAAACTGCCGACCTTCCTATTGGCAAGCCCTAGGCTCAGTGGTTTAGACCACAGTGCCACCCGCGTCCCTGAGTCTTGGAAAGTTAGGCAAGCAAATACGAAACCGAATCTGAAGGGAGAACATGTTACCATCATGCGGGTGGGAGGGGGCGTGAGTGTTTTTCTCTGAAATAGTCACTGTAGCTAGAGCTTCCATCTTCTCTACTGATGTGTGTGGTCTCAGCATTAAGTTCTCTTCAAACATCCATACAAAAGGCTATAATTGGGGGGGGGGAGCTGATTGCAATGTCCTTGGGTTCTCCCAAAGCCCCCCACGTAGAACAGGGGGATAGTGTAGTTAGTTTTTTCTTCTATATGTAGAAGTTCAGTTTCAAAGGGAAGGCGTTTCAGATGTAAAAAGGAAGTCAAAGGGCTTGACGGTGATAGGGTTTGGTTCACCCCACATTTGTGGGTGTTACGTGTAAACGTGTGGGGTCCAAATGGGAGTTGGGTGCACCGTTTGGGTGTAGAGTACAAACCTTGATGAGTGACATAACGCTTACTGTATTGTTCCTACATGGAAATTTGCAGTGTTTCCTGACAAAGTGCCTTTCACTACTTAGGGTCCTTTACAGGTGTTCTTGTGAGACTTCATCACCTTACAATGGTACTTTAGAAGTGCCACAACAGCTACCTTGCCCAAAGGGTTTTACTTTCTCGATTTAGGCTGCTAGTGGTCTTGATGGAAACTCTGCAGGTTGATAGATACCTTTACGAAGCGACATCCAAACAATATAGAGACTTTTCCAAGCTGAGTATCTGTGAGGACCCCACACATAATCAGTGGTGGCAGAACTGGTCCTTGGGGAATACAGTCTTATAAAAGGTTTTAAAATTTTACATCTTAGCTGAGATCTGTCCATATCACCTGTATCTATTGTCTATTATTTTGGCAAATGTTTGATGTATTTTGACGATTACGTTTAATAAATTCTTCATCTGCCACTCTGTTGCTTCATCAGTGAGAGAGACAGTATTTAACACTTTATGCTAATTGAATAGTGCTCATTAATATAGCCACGGCAGCTTTGCTTCATGTGCCAAATTACAATTCAGACAAGAATGTGTTTTTAGGAGGTGATATAACTTGGAGACTGTGGCCTGCAGTGATGGACAGTGCTTTTAAAATTCCATTTCATTGGGACATTGCTTCTTCTGCTGTAGCAGTCACCTACCTCCATGTTAGCAAAATAGGAATTCATGGGTTATCAGGTGTGCCCCTAGGGCCTAGTAAAATGTACTTTGTCCCAGGAAAAGGAACATACAATGGAATGAAAGAATCCAATAGATTTTCTGGCATTTTCTCTTCATAAACTCAAATTTACGAGTTTCCCCATGGGTTATTATGGTTTCTTTAGTAATTCATGAAAGAACTCTCTGCAGTTCTTTAAATATTAAGGGTATCCCTGTTTCTTATTTAGCCATAATGAAGCGGTGGTGATTTTGTGTCAAACGCGTTTGGTATGAGTGCCGTTATGTTTGAGATCGCAAGCTTGAAGTGTGAGTATCTAAAAGAAAAGAAAATTGTTCAGGGCGATGTAGAATACAGCTCCATACCATTGGAATCGATGTGCTTTCTTTTTCCTTCTCCCTATGTGACAGACATTTTTATAACTAAGTCTGCAGTTCTATTTTGCTTGAAGGAAGACTGTGGAAGCTGCTCTGCTGCATCCAAATTGCCGCTGGTTTCTTCCAGCCAGGGGAAGAGGTCCAGGGTGGGTTTCTCAAACTTGTCTTTTCCATTTTCCATCAACAACACCACCCCCTCCCCACCACCGCAATTGGGAAGGAAATTAACTTTGCAAGTTCTAGAACTGGTGTAGTTTTGAGCCTGCACTGTGGGCATGTCGGGGACTTGAGGACTAAGGTTGCCTCAGAAACCCCCTCAGAATGCTTTGTTTCAGGCCTTGCTACCTACCAGTGCGACAACCCCAGTGGTATATGTTCTCTGAGGGAGTTTTCCACTCACATACTGGGTGGTTTGTACTGGGAGTGTAAGTGCTGGCCCACAAGCACAGCTCCTCTCTGCTGGTGGAATGCAACTTCAAGCCACTTCCAGTGGTCCCTCAGCTGGCCTTTGGCCTCTTTGGGGTTTTTCTGTACATGAATTTGGAATATTATTGATGGGAAGGGTTGGGGTTAATCATGAATAATAATAATAATAATTTATTATTTATACCCTGCCCATCTGGCTGAGTTTCCCCATCCACTCTGGGCGGCTCCCAATCAAGTGTTAAAAACAGTACAGCATTAAATATTAAAAACTTCCCTGAACAGGGCTGCCTTCAGATGTCTTTTAAAGATAGGATAGCTGCTTATTTCATTCACATCTGAAGGGAGGGTGTTCCACAGGGTTGAACACCACTACTGAGAATGCCCTCTGTCTGGATCTGTGTCCGGGCTGAACAATGGGGGTGGAGACGCTCCTTCAGGTATATAGGACTGAGGCCGTTTATGATGATTAAGATAACAGTGCTAATAAAGTAACTGCTAGAAACTGAGGCTAAATTACTTGCCTAAATAATCCTTACAATCATTCTAATTTTAGCTTGAAATTAGCTTTTAACGATAAACATGATCTGCTGTGTTCATCTTTTTATTTAAATCTGTATTTAATGGAGATGCAGGAGGGAAATACTGAGATAAAAAAATAAGGTTTTCTGCTGGCTCCCTTAGTTTCAGGGAAAGGCTACTGTTATTGACTTTTCCGTTTCATCTACCAGCATTCTATGGCCTGAGAAAACATAAACATAATTTTATTATATAAAAGTAGAAATGTGGGGAGACATCAGAAAGTTTGGTTTGGTGATCTAAGGTATTAAAAGTTTGAGAAACATTTGGCTAATAGCAGTCTTTTCTTAACTGGGTGCACTCTAGATTTTAGGACTGTCATCCCATAATACCTGACAATTGAGCATGCTAATGGGCTGATGAGAATTGTAGTCTAAAACATTTGGAGGGCACCAGATTGGGGAAGGCTGGTCTAAGATGCATAATTCTTGTATTGTGCCTTGAAAGCTTTTCTAAATATATAAATAAAATAAGTTGTATGAATAGCAGTGCCTGAGTAAATCCAAATGACAGTAACCCAACCCAAGGAAAGTTATCTGGGCATAAAGTAGTGCAATATGAATTATCATATCTTTCTTGATATACCTCCCAATGACTTTTCAAAACTTCCAAATAGTGTTAATACTTTGATTCATAATGCAACAAAAAATGTTCACCACATTAGTACACATAACAGTGCAGAGCTCATGCTTAGTATTTGAGATGCTAAAGTGCTCCCTAAGTAGTGTTTTGACACAAATATACTTGGGTCACAGAACAGTTAATTGATTTTCAAATTATTTTAACATTATTTCAAAAGAGGCGTGGAAATTCAGGCTCAAAAACAGAAGTGTAAGCAATTTAGGGTTCAAATTGTTTTATAACTCTTGCTTACCCCATTCCTTTGTTACCAGATGTGCAAATGTTGCTACGCAATTCTCGCTCTGAAACAGAGGGCAATTCATGAGAAATTACTCACTTGTTAAATTATTCTTTAGACTAAGGGCTGTGTCCAGCACTGCTGTTCCTCCAGCACAGTACACTTCTGCTTGTCCATTTGACCTTTCCTTTCCTATCCTCTCCCTCCAGAGCAGATTTTGAGGGAGAGAAGAGGGGAAAGTCCAGTTTTGCAAATGGAACTCAATGCACAAGCACTGGCTACAATCCTCTAGAGTAGTGTTTCCCAAACTCCAGCTGTTGTCTCCAGCTGTTGTTGGACTACAACTCCCATTAACCCTAGCTAGCAGGACCAGTGGTCAGGGATGATGGGAGTTGTAGTTGAACAACAGCTGGAGACCCAAGTTTGGGAAACACTGCTCTAGAGCTAAAATTAAGCTCATGATTTTGAATCTTAATATTCCATTTAAAGAGATGTGCCTTATACATATGTAGCTGTCTGCAAGGGCGTATTTGCATAAGGTAGAGGCTTCGATTTTATGTGTGCTCATGCTTGGTGCCTACAATTCCCCCAGTGCTGCGCTATCCTTGGGGGTTTATGAAAAAATTCTCTTTGATAGCATTCACACAGTGAAAGGCCACACATAAGGAAGACCACAGGCTGCAAGTTGGCTTCCCAGAGCCCACATTGACATTTGACATGGTCAGGTACCTGGTGAAGTAAGTGGGTTGGCAGGGAATCTTCTCTGCCCAGAAATGTAATGTTAATGCATGTGCTTGATAGTTCACAAACATATACATACACATTCAGCCAACATGTTCACACTGGTATGCGCAACGCAAGGAGCTGTCAGAGTTAGGCGAGAGAAACCATGGCAAATAAAAGTGCAGACCTTTGGAGCACATATATTAGAAACACAAATATTTACCTGTTTCATATAGGAGGAAGAATGGGGACTTCTATCTTGGGGACTAGCGAGAGACCTGGGAGCTTGACACATGGACCCCATACCAAGGGTAGAGAAGTCACTTTTTAACAAGCTACTGTTGCGGGTTTTGCTTCCTCTTCAGAAACAAGCTGTGGACTGATTCTGTTCCCATGTAGACAAAGGCAATGGTGGGAACTGAAAATAGGCAAGCCTTTTTTAGTTCAAAGCAGAACAAGTTGTTGGGTACTTGAATTGTCCAATAGTGAGTGAAAGGAGTGGCAGTGTGAGTCTGTACATTCCCTTAGGTTTTTAGCTAGGCTGAAAATATCAAAGAAGCTAGGGAGTGCCAGGGGGAAGAAGATTGGAAAGAGTGCCAAGCTGAAAAGCATGACCAGAATTACACTTTGATGCCTATGCTAATATGCAACATCCCCTTCCACTGGGAGATGGGTTAGGCTGACCTACTGTAACCCAGAGGGAGTGCTAAGAGAGTAGTAACCCAGTAGCTAATAGAGAGATGATAGCCCTCACAATTCAAGGGAGCCTAGGGGGTACGCGGATGGACGACCACACACATCCTGGAGCCAGAAGTGAGCATGCCTTTTATGTTGCAGCCAAAATTACTTCCCTAAGTTTTCGATCTCGAAATGATTTCTAATGTTCCCTTAGTTTGTTAGAATTTACAAATTGGCACATTAGATCAGGTGACTCGTGCATCTGTAATAAATTGGCCATTACTGGATTCTTCAACCTCAGTCACTAAGATAAGTGTGAGAGTGTTACTTGTTCTACAGTTATATGTCCAAACTTTATAAGAGCCCTGATCTTAAAAAGTACACTGGGGTGCATAGAATATTATGGTGGCATTACTAGACTGCATGAATGTTTTCCTATTGTTTTATATGAAGCATCTTGGCTTTCATTTTGTACCGTCATTTCTAAAAGCTGATCCTGAGTCCCAACCTTGGGGTTGGTCCCTGATTTGCTCCGTAGTTGCATAGCAACCACAGCTGCTCTCTCCAGCTGCAAGGTTGCAAGTAAGGCTGGGGCATTCTTGGTTGCTGTATGGCTGTGGTCTCCACTGACCGTAGCTCAGCAGTGCAAGGCCAAACCAGCAATTTCCCCTTCCTTTCCTTGGAGTAAGGCAGGGGAGCAGATAATTTCCCCTTACCTTGCACAAAAGCGAGGTCACCTTTGTGTATTTGCAGTTTGACCCTTTTTTAAATGCATGGAGACAGTAATTGGGAAAGTATTCACCTGTGTGGTTGCTCTCCTGATCTCTTCCCCCAGCTCACAAGCAGGAGAAGGAAGAACTATGCTTTCAGTTGATGCACCCTTATAAATATGCCAAATCATTGTGATAATACATTGAGGCCCAACTCTGTGTCCTCCTGCAGTCTTGAGAAGTGGTGGGTGATCATGAAGGACAGGTTTCTTCTTGGTAGTTAAGACAAAAGTAATGCCCTTCCTAGGGACGCGGGTGGCGCTGTGGGTTAAACCACAGAGCCTAGGACTTGCCGATCAGAAGGTCGGTGGTTCAAATTCCCGCTACGGGGTGAGCTCCTGTTGCTCGGTCCCTGCTCCTGCCAACCTAGCAGTTCGAAAGCATGTCAAAGTGCAAGTAGATAAATAGGTACTGTTCTGGCAGGAAGGTAAACGGTGTTTCCGTGCGCTCCTCTGGTTCGCCAGAAGCGGCTTAGGCATGCTGGCCACATGACCCGGAAGCTGTACGCCGGCTCCCTCAGCCAATAAAGCAAGATGAGCGCTGCAACCCCAGAGTCGGTCACGGCTGGACCTAATGGTCAGGGGTCCCTTTACCTTTAATGCCCTTCCTAAAGGATTTAATCTGACCTCATACTTGCTTTCAGCAGATTGCTGCATTATCTGTTTGTAATTTCAAATTGTAGCTCTAATATACTTTTTATTGTGCTTTAACTGTTGTTAAATTCTATTATAATGTATCTGCTTTGAATACAAATGTTTTTAGAAAGATGTGGTTTAAATGTAATAAATATATAAATGACTGCTACTAAACTGAAATGTAGAGAAATTGGTTTGTAGCTTTTATTCAACCTAGATTTCTAAGGATGTGTATGCATATACTGAATTTTGCTGATTGGATTGGGAGCAGTTGTAAGGGGTTGAACTGGTTTCAAGAATTAATGCAGTTTCCCAGATGTATATGCAGAAGAACTAAGTCTTAAGACATTGTGTTCGTGTACAGGAGCTAAATATAGAGAAGTCCTTGATGGGAGGGACTCATTTGAAACTGGAGCTTGGAGTCCCTTGAGTACTTTTTCAAAATTATACACTGTATGGTAAAGTAAAAGTTTTATCTGCGACTTCTCTTGTCAAGTTCCCTTCATACTTATCAACAAAATTTCAGAAATAAAAAATGTTGATAAGTGTAGCCTTAAAATACAATACTGGAGTTTAGATATTCAATTTCTTGTTTGAAACCTCAACTGGAAATCAGGTGAATACCTAAACCTGGATGGAAGACCCTTTTCCCGTTTTGTTTTTAGCTTAAAAAATTAGTTCAAAGCATTTCCACAAACAGTTCTCACATAAAAAGGCTCTTGTCTTGCAGTGAGGCTTTTAGTATAAATAACTGTGTAGAAATGAGACTGCTTCAGAAATGGCTAACCACTTAAAATGAAAAACTAAGTATAATAATAGAGGCTTGTATGAAGTACATTTTGAAGCACAGGAATTACAATTTTATACTACCACATCTGAAAAAGAGATAAATTTCACACACACACACACACACACACACTTCCCTATTTATTTATTTATTTGCTTGACTTTACCAAATTGGTTGTTCAATATATTTTGTGTGCACGTTAGATTTTGATGGCCTTATACATTTTACCTATGAGCCAATACTGTAAGGAAACCTTTTGAATGCTGAAAAGTGTCACAAAGCAGGCAAAACATTTTTTTCTTTGTAAGCTCAGCTTTACAGTTAATAACTTGTCTGGTAGCCATTAGGACCAGAAATTCCATACAGGTGAGTGAGCAGGCTGGTGGAGAAGAGGTGAGTCTTGGCTACCTGCCTATGTGACTAGTTTTGAAATGTGGTGTGCCGGTGACGAGAAAGGGCTTTCCCTCCTTCATGGCCATCACTGAATCACAGGTACAGTGGTACCTCGGTTTAAGAACAGTCCGGTTTAAGAACAATTTGGTTTACAAGCTCCGCAAAACTGGAAATAGTGTCTTGGCTTGAGAACTTTACCTCGGCCTTAGAATGGAATCCGAATGGTGGAAGGGCACCGGCAGCAGGAGACCTCATTAGGGAAAGCATGCCTCGGTTTAAGAACGGTTTTGGTTTAAGAATGAACTTCCGGAACAGATTAAGTTCGTAAACCAAGGTACCACTGTACTTGCCTATTAGCAGCCAATATATTTTTTCAGGTTCTTCAAACAAACTGGTAAGAAGTTAATACTTTAGATGCAACCATGAAGAATTTCAGCACTAGTAACTGTTAAATGGGACTTGCCAGTAGAAAAGGCTATGGGTTCATGTAATGCAACTGTAGAAAGGCCTTCTTAACATATTAGCATTTACCTATATCTTAAGTAGGTGCAGTATATTTTGTATTTGTGCTTTGCTCTTCCTTTGCTCTTGTTAATTGCGCAACATACAGATGCAACACTACCTTTATCTGTGCAAAAAAGTATGTTCACTACACTGCACATATATATCAGTATCCTATTACCTAAGAGGTTACAACTGCTTCAATTTGTGTATTCTTATTCTTATTATTGTAGGACGCGGGTGGCGCTGTGGGTAAAAGCCTCAGCACCTAGGGCTTGCCGATCGAAAGGTCGGCGGTTCGAATCCCCACGGCGGGGTGCGCTCCCATTGTTCGGTCCCAGCGCCTGCCAACCTAGCAGTTCGAAAGCACCCCCGGGTGCAAGTAGATAAATAGGGACCGCTTACAAGCGGGAAGGTAAACGGCGTTTCCGTGTGTGGCTCTGGCTCGCCAGAGCAGCGATGTCACGCTGGCCACGTGACCCGGAAGTGTCTCCGGACAGCGCTGGCCCCCGGCCTCTTGAGTGAGATGGGCGCACAACCCTAGAGTCTGTCAAGACTGGCCCGTACGGGTAGGGGTACCTTTATTCTTATTATTATGTATTTCCTTCACTCTTCTCACATCTTGTAAATCCCACACTTTGGATATTCTCTGCATGTTAACCTATCTTTCACGATGCTCAGATGCTGAATTTCCTGATAGGCTGTACCAATGTATTTATTTCATTCTCTCTGACCAAAATGGATTCCCTTGGAAATGTGTGGGTTGTGAGGCTATTCTTTATAAACAGAGTGTAAAATATATACATTTTTGTTTTGTTCTTGGGGTTAAGATGTTCTATTCTACAACTTGAGATTGAGATGTTCTTAGAAATTTCTGCTGTAATTTAAAAAAACAAACCTGGGAGAACTTCCTTCCTGTTTGGATAAGATTTGTTTTTTTTTTATGTTTGATTCTTTTGTATAGGAAATATATGGTGGGTGTCTATGGAAGAAAAATGAGCAGTTGGCTGGTTGCAGTGTCTCATGAGTCATACAAAGGGATGACTTGCTTATACAAGTACAAATTGACATCTGGATTGCAACAGATTAGAGATTTTATAGCCCAATTTTGAAGAAGAAAAGTACTTTTGCTGTTTCTGTTGGGAGTCAGAAACCATTGAAGATCATCTTCTGATCTAGTAGTGCATTCTGATCTACTTTGGCTCGTGCCCAAACAAGAGGTCTTTTCTTCCCACTGCCAGCCTTCAGAAGGCTGTTCTGAAGGCTGGCGGTGGGAAGAAAAGCCCTTCTTCCCACCTCCCGCCCCGCAAGCTCCGGGGACAGGAGGGCTTTGCTGCCGACCGCCAGCATTTTAAAAGCCCCTGCTGTCCCGGGGCGATTTTAAAATGCTGGTGGGCGGGAGCGAAGTCTCCGCTGCCCCGAGGAGATTTTAAAATGCTGGGGGTCGGCAGCGAACGCTTCGCTCCCGCCCGCCAGCATTTTAAGATCGCCCGGGGCAGCGGAGAAGTCTCCGCTGTCCCGGGAAGGCAGGCGGGGGGAGCAAAGACTTTTGCCCCCGCCTGCCTTCAGAAGAGGTCCAGGACCTCGTTCCGATGCCCGGCGGCGGGGTGCGAGGTTCCCGCCCCACCGCCCGGCATCGGGGCATCGTTCCGATGCCGGGCGGCGGGGGGAGAGGTTCCCGCCCCACCGCCCGGCATCGGGGCATCGTTCCGATGCCGGGCGGCGGGGTGCGAGGTTCCCGCCCCCCCGCCCCGCTTTGGAGCAGCGTTCCGAAGCGGGGCGGCTGGGGCAGGTGTTCCCGCTCCCCCGCCCCGCTTCGGAGCACCGGGAGAAGCGATCTCCCTGCAGCCCCTTGCTTCAAAAGAGGTCCGGGGGCAGCGGGGAAGAAGCGCTGCGCTTCCCGCTGCCCCCGGACCTCTTTTGAAGCAAGGGGCTGCGGGGAGATCGCTTCTCCCCGCAAACCCTTGCTTCAAAAGAGGTCCGGGGGCAGCGCGAAGCGCTTCCCGCTGTCCCCGGACCTCTTTTGAAGCAAGGGGCGGTGGGGAGAAGCGATCTCGGGCGCCGCGGCGCGCAGGCGCACTGCTCGCTCCTCTTTCCGCGCAGGCGCCTTCTCTCGCTCTTTCGCCTCCTTTTCTTTCTCTCTCGATGGTCCGCCTACAAAGGAGCGAGGGAGGCGCCCGCCATGTTTGGATTTGCATCCAGCAGGAGATGCCGCCGCCGCGCCGCCTCTCCCGCCTCCCTCCCACGGCACACCAGGCAAGGTCTCACGGCACACTTGTGTGCCGCGGAACACCGGTTGGGAAACACTGCAGTAGACCCATTGGAATTATGAACATACCTAAATTAGGTTCATTAATTTCAATGGGTCTACTATGAGTAGAACGTAGTGGATACAATCCTTTACTCCTTTCGCCTCCATCTTTGGAAAATTGAGAGATATATGTTTGCTGTTTTGAATCCATTTAGAATTAACTGCTGCATTGTAATTTTTAGTTTTTGGAATCCAAAGCATATGCTGAGTAAACTAATGTCCCCTCTGTCTTTGTTTTCTTTCAGTATTCTATTATAGTATCCATTATGTTAGATCTCTCTCTCTTGACAATGCATTCTGGTTTTATTAAGATACACACAAATACATATTGTGAAAATATCTGTGCACATCCATTTCCATACAATATCTAAATTCTCCCCAGAGGCATATATATTTATACACAGACATGCGCAGATCTAGCCATTGCCCAAAATGAAACTTAGATTAGATGACACTCTCTCAACATGTTTTTATCTGGTGGAAATGATTTTGTTGCTGTGTTCTTTTGCAATGCAGAGTGACTATAGAAATAGGACTTTGGTCTTGAACGTTGCGAGAAATCTGTTTTGTTGAAGATGCTTTGGAAAACACATATGCTTGTTCCTTTATGGATGGGCTAATAGTACTTGTTCTTTGTGGTAATCCATTGGGAACATCTCTCGTAAGAGCTCCATTTCAGTGGGAATTGATTCAGGGCATGGTCCTGAAGATGAAGGACTACAGGGTGGGGAACCTGTGGCAACTCCATAACCCCAGGGGAAAGTGGTTGAGAGCCACCACATACTGCTGGTGAATTGAAACACCCCTTCTTTCTGCCATCCATATGCACCTGCTGATTCACAAACATTCCCCTGCACACAACCTGCAGGGCAGGGAGACATTTCTATGATTAAACAATCAATCAATCAATCAATCAATCAATCAATCAACACTTGATTATGGTAGTAGACCAGCATAAGGAGGGAGGGGTACAATAATTTAAAATCATTTAAAACCATTGTTTAATACAAACTGTGGCTTAGCATTGTTATTTTAGTTATTCATCAGACTTGTACACCACCCCTTCATCTGAGGACTACAGGGCGGTTTGCAATATAAAAACACAAAAATACATAACACGGTAACAAACAAAAACAATAACCCGTGCCACACTTTAAAAGTATTGTTATATAGTATGATGTTTGAACCAGGCCATCATACATTATATTCAAAGAATGCTCAGTGTGGTTTAAGACAAACGTAATTTATTGTAACATGCAAAGGAAGCCACTGTGTGTGAGGGAGAGAGAACATATTTGGCATTTGAATAATAAGTCAGTATAAACTTTTATTTTTTGCTACTAACTTCAATTTAAAATGGTTTGTATGATATAAGCCGTCATGTCTTTAGCCATAGGGTTTTCAAGTTAAAAATGAGAAATATTTTGTTTCCTGTAATACGTTGACACAATACTTAGAGTTAAATGCTATGGGGTTGCAGTCAGTGGAGGCTTTGCTCTGATAAAAAGCGTTTCTGCTCAATAAGATGAGGCAGCTAACTTTTGGAAGTCCTTTCGATCTACTGCAGTCCCCGGAAGCAGTTTTTGAGGCAGTGGAAGGGATTGTAGTTTGTAAAGGAAGAAGGATGTGTTAGCTTTCTCCTAGCACAATTCCACCCTATACATCCCTATATAAATTTTACCTCCTTTATCTTACAGAAGAAAGAGTCAGTGTATGGAGGGGGAGAGGAATGATGAAAGAATGTAAAGAACCCATATGAAGCCTTGAATTTCTCATTGTAATCTCATTTTCCCCTTTTTTTTTTTAACAGATTAGATAATGGGGATGTGACTTGGCCAAGGGTTTTCCAAAGCATGTTGTTGCCAAGGATAAAAGCTCTTGTCTTCTGCTAGTTGTTCTTTCCATCAAAAACCATGAGCTACCTCATTAAATGTCATGAATCATGGTTACTTTGTGTGACAGAGCAGTGTTCAATGGGTACAGTAATTTTCATTGTGTGACTGAAGCTCACGGAGCATAGCGGTGCACATGATAACAGATTAAACATGTGGCCATGGTACAATTTTTCTTTTACTCATCACCATGACAACAAGTTGTTCACTTTCAGTACATACAAAATAATTGGAGGATGTTTAAGTTTCAGGTTCTTTGATCTCATAGAGTAACAAGCAGAGGTATAGTTAATTGCCAGCATTTAAAGGGCACGATTCTACTGCATATGCAAACTAACAGCTGTTTTATTGAGTATATTACTGCAAGTAGTTCATCGTGTATTTCACATGTACATTTTTAAGCTTTCACAAGCAAGTCTTCATCGCCATCTGTAATCTTTCTTCCAACAGGTAGAGAAAATTGTTGATAAAAGGAAAAACAAGAAGGGGAAAACGGAATATTTAGTGCGGTGGAAAGGCTACGAGAGTGAAGATGACACGTGGGAGCCCGAACAGCACCTTGTGAATTGTGAGGAATATATACATGAATTCAACAGACATCACAACGAAAAGCAAAAAGAAAGCACATTAACAAGGACAAATAGGACATCTCCAAATAATGCAAGAAAGCAAATTTCTAGATCTACTAATAGTTCTTTTTCAAAGACCCCAAAGTCCTTAGTTATTGGAAAGGACCATGAATCGAAAAACAATCAGTTGTTTGCAGCGCAGAAGTTTCGGAAAAACAACACTCCTCTTTCCAGTAGAAAAAACATGGACCTTGCAAAGTCAGGTATCAAAATTCTTGTGCCCAAAAGTCCTATCAAGAGTCGGACAGCAGTGGATGGCTTTCAGAGTGAAAGCCCGGATAAGCTGGACCGCATTGAACAAGATCAGGAGGATTCTGTAGCACCGGAAGTGGCAGCAGAGAAACCCGTTGGAGCTTTATTAGGACCTGGAGAAGAACGGGCTAGGATGGGGAGCAGACCAAGAATACACCCATTAGTGCCACAATTACCTGTGCCAGTAACAGCCACCATTGCATCTGCATTAACAATTAATGGTAAAGGTAAGTGTGCATGCATATTTTGGCAACCTTGTACCTTAGCAAAAAGTTGTTCGGCTCGTTGCTTGCAGTAGTGTGCTTTTGTTTTGGCGTAACAGCTGTGCTACACACAAGGGGTGCATTGACATGTCAAGGTAAGCCGTGGCTTAATGGTTTACTGTGAGCAAGCAGGTGGTTCCTGCTTAGCTCCTCCCTGCTAGCCACAAACCATGATCCTTGGTTTAGCATTACATTTGAACTAGGAGTTGTGGTATGTCCATTCAAACCATAATTGGCATGCCAAGAACAAACCTTGGCTTCAGATCGTGATTGTTTGAAGACACGTTTACAGCAAGCCATTAACTCACAACTTACTGTGGCATGTGAATGAATGCACTCACTGTCTCAGTTGCTTTTTTCATTGATGAAAACTGCCAAAAACACTTAAGAGTTGGATTCAATTAAATAGTTGCGCTAGTGGAAATCAGTGCAATGAGTTCACTTATTCAAACGGGGCTTTGCCCTCCTCTCAACTCCCTGTGTCCTGGGTACCCCTAGCCAAGGAAGGCATACATCTAATAGTTAATTCTTTGACAAAAGCACGCCCTTACAGCAACTCCCATGGTGCTCTGGGTATGCCCATACACATCCTTCTAGCCTCTATGCGGATATCCCCAGATCTGTACCTTGTGGTGCAGTTGCGGTGGCAACAGGACCACACACCCCACCAGCTTATGTACCCTCATGAGACTTCTCCTACATGGAAGCCATTGCTTCCAGGTCCCATCCCATCTGGATCTAGGAGACGGGGTGTGTGGATTTGACTGGCCCATCCCTCGCCTGAATAGCTTTTTTCTCCAACATGTCCTGCGCACCCATCTTCATCTCTGACGCCTCTGGCCATTCTTCCTCCCCCCTGCCCCGGCTGTTGCCTCATGGCTGGCTCTAAACCCCATAAATCACTGGTCTCTTCTGGGTCAATCCCCTGGTATTCTGCCACTGCTACACATTTGTCAGAGCCCTGCCAGTTCCTGTTATCCTGTGTGTCCCATTACCCGCCCCAATCAACTTGGGGGGTTGGGATAACCCCCAGAACAGTGAACAGGGGGAGGGAAGTTTGTTCTGTTTTGACAAGCAGAAATTCTTGCACTGAGGAAACTATTTTATTAGTGTCCTGTTGAATTCCACCACCTTAAATATTTGCCAGTTTGAGTTTCCTGAGATAGTTGCAACTGGCATTTTCAGTAAGTTATATTTGTTGTCTTGTCATTAGGTTTACCATTCACTAACATTACACTATTGCTTTCTGTTGGCTTACGTATCTTGAAACTTGGCCAAACTAAGCAATGTTTCATTGATGTTAGGAATTAGTCATACAGCTCACGGACAATTTGATAGGAAACAAGTCATATTCTCACTTTTCATTTTCAGATTTATGCATTTGTTCTTTGAATCATTCCTTGAAATAATCCCACGGAAATTTTTAAAGTTTTAATAGCTCTTCAGCTGCCAATGCCTTTGTGAGTTTCATTTTATGCCATGCTGAGCTGATGATGGCTAGATGTATGGTATTAATTATTTCCCTGTTTTCCTTTATTCTGTAGTGGTTCTTAATGCATGTTTTTAGTTCTAAGATCATTGAGCAAGGATCTGTTTGCTTTTCTTTCTTTTTTAAAAATACATGGTGTTTTATGTGAAGACATTGAGTAGAAGTGGCTTGCCTGGTAGGGCAGAACCCCAATACTACCAATCTGGCAGGAATGGTCGCTACCACTTACGGATTTGAGGGGGAAGGGAACAAAGTGGCAAGGTGTTTAGTGCAGTATGGCCAGACCAGTAGGAACACCAGATTGACTTTTCTGGTGCACCCACACCATAATGACCTCCCCACATGTAGATGGGAAAGGCTTGCACTGCTCTTGAGCATTACCACCATGTGAACATTTGAGCTGAGGCTAAGGTTGCTATCCTGAATACATTTAATAGGGAGTAAGCCCTATTGAACCCAGTAAGGCTTCCTTCTGAGTAAACATGGGTAGTATCGTGCTTTGCCTTCTCAACTAGTAAATCACTTTGCAGAAAATAAAAGTTTTACCCTTTCAGAAGGGAATTCCATGTTGTGGTTAGTATTTTGCTATGTCTTTCATACCGTTTATACACAAGAAAGGTAAGATGATACATTTTTGTTCAACTGGTGCAACGACTTCACCTTGAGTGATGAACAGGGCAATTCTAGGCATGTTTAAATGCTGCTGTGTTCACTGGGATTACTCTTGGGTGGGGGTTCATACAATTTCACCCAAGTTTCAGATTTGTAGCCGCTACCCTGTGTGCACTTACTTACGAGTAAGCCCCACCAAACTCAGTTGGACATAATTTTGCATAGGATTGAACTTCATCTTTGTCACTGAGTTACTGGAACCTATTACAGCTGCAGCAAGGTTCTAATGTAGTATTAGAAAACATTTTGTTGCCTTAATAACAATATGTATTTGTTCTTAAGGTGAATCTTTGTTTCGTTTAATTATTTATTAAATTCTCAGTCTTAAACTATATTTTTAGACCTAGAAGAATTAAACTGGCCCAAAGTCTCTTGCTGGATTTTTCCCTGTAGAATATTCAGTCAAGGCTTGATGCCACAGATAAGAATTCCGCTTCGATATCCTAGAAAAAGATAAAACAATTTATCAGGATTTGCTATTAAATAGAATTCATTTCTGTTGGAAATTATGCAGAGTTGAACTAGGACGCTCTCTGGTTTAATTCTCCCAAGTTTTAAGTTTATAGGAGACCAAGATTATGAAGTAACAATTCCAGAACCATTATCATTTCCCAGAGACAGTAATTAAATTACAGTCCTAAAGGCAATTGTTGAAATCCTGCCTTTTTTATTCAGATAGGTGACAGGCAGCTAAGTAATTGACTAATCACTTAGGGAGGCGATGTTGATGATAATACTTAGCATTTATATAGTATTTTCAGGTAATCTCAATGCTTTCTTTATATATATCTTTCCTCCTGTTCTAACCACTTGACACCCCCCTAGGGTTTTCTCTCTGATTTTCAATATTGTTGTGGGTCTTCTTGACGTTCCCCTTCTTAGGGTTCCTCTCCCACAACAGATCTTTTTGTACTTGTGTATGGGGTTAACCCAAATCTGCAGTGATCTTTCTCCTGTGTGCCAGTGGTGCATTATGGTCTACATAAGAATGAGCACGAAAAGACTGGAAATGATATTGGTATTTGGTTGTTTACTTAATGCTTGCTTATTTATTTATTTATCATTTTCCTCCAAGGAGCTTGAGCCAACATACATTTATATCATCACAGCAACACCGTAAGATGATTTAGACTGAGAAATAATGGCTGGACCAACATCACCCGTTGAGCTTTGTAGCATTTGATTAATACTTTCGAGTGTTCAAAGCAGTGAACATGTACTGTGTGGCGCGAAAGGGCTGGTTCCAGAGAGGGGCTGCTTAAAATGGCGCTCAGCCAGCTCAACCCAACCCCCTTCCTCCTCTAGGCAGGGCGGGGAGAAGCCAGAAGGAGGGAGGAGGCGCCACTGTGGTGAGGGAGAGGGGGAGAATGGAATGGTGCCGGGGGTGGGAATGGTACAGCCCGAATGAACAGAATCCCCACGCCGATCCACGGACAGTCCTGAAAACAATTGGGCCTGATCCGGCCCGCGGGCCTTAGTTTGCCGACCCCTGGTATAAGGTGTGAGGAGTATTCTCATATTACAGGTGGAATATTGAGGCTGAGAGGATTAGAGAGCTTCTAAATACCTATAGACAATCATTGCTTAGAGTTGCTTGTGTGCTTCCATTAGAATTCTATCTGCTCAGTATTTTAGTTCCTAAAGCCTTCAGAGATAAAGCAATAGCCATAACTGGCTTGTTGATGTAGATATACTGTATTTCCTTAACTGTGGTTTGGCTTCTTGTCTGAATTGAGTCATGATGGCTCTCTTAAGGTTACCTAGTGACTTCATGAGGAAATGCTGGAAACTAGACATTTTCTGGCGCTCTGTTCACATTCTTAGCTGCTACGTTATACCGCTTTTAAAAACCTGAAACCAAATTCGGTTATTTTAATCCTGCCTTTATATAAACAGGCACGTGTTGCTAATTTACTTTATAAACCACTAGGAGCTTACAACTTACACACATTCTGTGGAATTGTTCTCATCTGCGAGACTTTCATGATATACTCTCTTGAAAAAATGATACTTTCTGTGCACTACTAGTATTTACAAAAGATCAAATTATTCTTTTAAAAAAATAAGCATGTACCATTGGCTATTTGATATCTTAGGTTGATTACTTTCTGCACCACATTTTTTTTATTTCCAGTTTTTAGGGTTTTGTTTTGCTTAATGACACTTTTGTAATCATTGGTATATTTTAAAATATTTGTGAATTTTTTATGTTGCTTCTTTCCAGCCTTAGCCAAGATTTTTCTAGTTTAATGAAGTTTCCCCTCTCACAAGAATGCTGAGAGAAGGGGAGTGGGGGATGGACAACAGTGGAATCTTTTGTTGGAGTCATTTATGCACAAGAGACCTCTCTTGCAAGCTAAAATAGTAAAAATCTCTGCACAAGTGGTTCATGAGATGATAGGTCTAATGCCCAAATGAACATTGCCTGAAGGTCTAGGAAGCCAGGTTTTTGGGGCTTTTTAGCAGCTTTATAGCTTCTACTTGTCCTTCCTATTAATAACTCGTTTTTTTAAAGGAGAGTGATAGCAGTGTTTGATTCACAGGATCCCCCTGCTCCTAATACTGCTTTGCAGTGTGATAAGTGAAGTAAGAATGTTTCGCTTCTCAATCTGGTACAAATAGCAGCATAGGTGAGATTCTGCTTCTCCATAACACAGAGACTAGAACCCTAAAATTGCCAATGAAACATAATTTTACAACTCCCCCTTAAAAAAAACAAAAACCTATTCCTGATTTCTGCTAATGGAAAGGAATTCCATCTCTGTTACGGAATTCTCTCTATTATGTACCATTTTCTGCTTCAGCTCCGCTTGAGCTCCGTCTTACAACTTTCCTGATGTGTTCAATTTATACTTCCCCCATTCAAGAGCACGAATTGTTGCATCTAATATGGTTACCTGTAGATGGCTCATTAGCCAGGGCCATCACATTATTAAAATACAAGTAAAGAAAACATTCGTATATAAAAATAGTCAGATAGCTAAAATAAAGTAAGTAGTGCATTTAGCTAGGGTGAACAGAAAACGAAAATGGGTAGACTAGACACGGTTTTCCAAGTAGTGATGTATGGAAGTGAGAGCTGGACCATAAAGAAGGCTGATTGCCGAAGAATTGGTGCTTTTGAATTATGGTGCTGGAGGAGACTCTTGAGAGTCTCATGGACTGCAGGAAGATCAAACCTATCTGTTTTGAAGGAAATCAGCCCTGAGTTCTCACTGGAAGGACAGATCCTGAAGCTGAGGCTCCAATACTTTGGCCACCTCATGAGAAGAAAAGACTCCCTGGAAAAGACCCTGATGTTGGGAAAGATTGAAGGCTCAAGGGGAGGGGGACGACAGAGGACGAGATGGTTGGACAGTGTTCTTGAAGCTACCAGCATTAGTTTGACCAAACTGCAGGAGGCAGTGGAAGACAGGAGTGCCTGGTGTGCTCTGGTCCATGGGGTCACAAAGAGTTGGACACTACTAAACAACAAGAAGACACTTGTTTGGGGAGGTGAATGGAACTCTGTTGCACCATATGGTAAAGTAGCATGCATAACACGAGTCAACTGATTTTCTTTTATGCTAAAACTGGTTGTGCATGCATGCGCCTGTTTCTTGCATGTGTTTGCAGACATAAGTAGAGCTACTGATATGATAGAACAGAACAGGAGAAAGCTTGTTTTCTTTCAGTACTTCTGCCAATGAGAGCCATTGTTTTCCAGGAAAGAGAGCAGAACATACAGTAGAGACGTCACTTATTTTTAGAAGGAATTAAATTAATATACATTATATACAGGCCACTAGACTGGGTGGAGGACCTGTCAGCTTCTCTCCCTTTCTTAACTTCCATGTTGTTACCTATGCCAAGGTGATCTTTCGGTTTAGCTTGGTATAAGGAAGCTTACAGTTTCGTCATTTCCATGTCTTCATGCAATGGGTTACTCTGAATTGATCTGTGGCGCTGTTGAAAATAGAAGAGGATTTGCATAGTGCGTACCAGTTATTCAGAGCATGAGGATAACAGCCAAACAGGTAAACATAAAGCTTTAAAATTGCCCCCTAGGTAGAGGTTGGTAAGGGAACTTTTTCTAGCTATGGAATCATAGAGTTTGAAGGAGCCCTGAGGGTGATCTTCTACTACCTCCTGCAGTTCAGGAATCCTGCCCACAGCTGTTCCTGAGTGGGCTCGAACCACCAACCTTCTGATTAACAGTCTTATGCACTGACCCATTATGCCACAGGAGGGCATCTGCTTTCTAAATGGATGAGGAAAATAAGAACGTATGCAAATACATTTTTACACATAGATGACTTGGTTCTTTAGTTACAGAAAAACTGTTAAATTCCATCCTGGCAGGCAATTGTCCTTTGTTATGTTTGGGCAGCTATTCACAGATGTATTTTACCCAGGAAAAGACTGGGTGTGGGCCTCTCTTCAACATGGGCAACATGAATAATGTTACAGGCTGTAAGGAGGAAGTAACCAGAATGGAATACGTAAAAAGTTTCATTTTTTGTGGAGGTGTGTTGATGACAGGAAGCTTTATTATCATTGTAAAAAGGTTTTTAAAAACCAAAAGAGGTGATGGGATTTTAATACATTTAGACAAATCTGGTATTCAACAGTTGGTTTTGTTAAAACTAAGAATGGGGATCACACGACAAAATTAGAAGAAATTGGGCAAGACTCCCTACTTTTCAGGAAATTTGAATAGGCAAGATACAACTGCGCTACAAGTATTTGCAAAGGTTCAAAATAGTCTTTTAAAAAAGTTTTTTTACAGCACCTACCTTCCGAAACAATTTTATAGTAGCTGTTAAGAGGAGAAGAGGATTGCAGGCATTACACCCGTCATTTGCAACCTTATAGTAGTTATTCACCCTTCACCAGAAGTTCCTAGGCATGTTTCAGCAACATAAATACAAGACTAAAAACAGTTTAAAACAATATAGGCCAGTATAACTTTTCAATATTGACTATTAAATTCTAGTATCATTTTGGCTTTGAAATTGAAAAGTTTTAAGTAAAAATCAGTTGTATTAATCTTGATCAAACTGGATTTATTCAGGGACAAATAAGACAGTTTAGTACATTTTTTGTTATTCTGGGAGAACAGAGAAATATATTGCTTAGGTGGAGAAATTATATATATTGGCTACTTTAGTATATATTGGCTGCTTTTTATTGTTTCTAAATATAGTTGCTATTTTTGTCTGATGAAAGTCCTTTTTGAGATTTAACAATCTAAATCAATGTTGAAAAAATCTACCCATTTCTATGAGTCCACTGAGAGTAAGACTTAGTTGGGTATCATACATAGGAGAAAATATAGAAATCGAAATTAAAGTCACTCAAAGGCCTGGAAGATATATATATATATGTGTGTATATATATGTGTGTGTGTGTGTGTGTGTGTGTGTGTGTGTGTGTGTGTGTGTATATATATGTGTGTGTGTATATATATATATATAGACACACACACACACACACACACACACACGTATATATATATATCAGCTGTTCTTCTAAAAAGGGCCAAGGGTACATATCTGATGGTACATATCCTTTGGGAGCAAATCTGTAAAACACAGAGCTACTGCTAAAGATGCAGGGTTTGTAGATGTTGCTTCTGTTGTTGACGAGACTCATAATAAGACATAATTACTCGATCACATTTATTGTAGAGGTTCATTTGGGCGAAGACAATCCCTAATCTGGACACAAGCCATTTAGTGTTTTAAAAGTCAAAAGCTGCATTTTAAATTTATTATGGAAATAGGTGTTCTCTGCATACAGCTCTAGACCAGTGTTTCCCAACCTTGGGCCTCCAGCTGTTTTTGAACTACAATTCCCATCATCCCTGACCACTGGTCTTGCTAGCTAGGGATGATGGGAGTTGTAGTCCAAAAACAGCTGGAGGACCAAGGTTGGGAAACACTGCTCTAGACAACAAACTAATTTGACACATTCTGGAGCTGCTGAAGTTTCCATTGTCTTCAAGAGCAGAACCTTATTATCCAGAAAAGGGCGTAGCTGGCATGCATGCTAGCTGAAATTAGTTAAAGGCATTCCTGGCCACAGCTATCACTGAAAATCCAGGAGCACAGCCAGATCCAGGAGGATACGAAAACTGAAAACCTTAGGACCCCACCTAAAATGGATAAATCCAGAATTTCCTGGGTTGCTCAGTTTCTCAGGAAGCACAATAAGATGAAATTTTATTTAGGTGGCATTTTAGTTTGTTCACCCTCGTTCAGCCCATTACTGTAGTAGCTATTTGCTCTTTGATTTGGTGTGAAGCTGGACTTTAGAAGCTGGATGGGTGGGAATAGGGAGGCATGAATTCTAGGGACAGGAGCCTGAAGGAATTCCATCTGGCAGCGAAGGGTTGAGCAATGATCAAATTACTTGGTGACCTGCTGTTGCCTGTTGTTTCACCTGTGAAGCTGCCACCATGCAAGAATATATTTTGCTGTCCTGCCCATGGGGACTGTAATGTGTGAAGCAAGCGTAAGATAAGAGACTTGAAGTGGCTGCCTGCAAGTTGGTTGTCCCAACCAGCCATCTGTGTTCCAGCTGTCTGCTGCACAATTATTTATCTGTGGCTTCTATTGTACTTGTATTTTCTTCCTACTGGTGAATATCCACACAAGGATTGCCAACTCCAGATGTTCAGCAGTCAGCTAATTTGATTTTAAAACATAGTTGTTTTTTCGGCTTCTGTCTTAAGGACATAATGATCCTCGCGAAGACATTGTTAATCATTTACCCTTCTCCATGTGGCCATTACACTTCCTTAAATTAATTACTATTGGTTTTATGAGTTCAAAATCAGAGCTATAGGGAACAGTTAATTTGTTGAGCTTCTCAGTATACCATGAGATCTTGTATGCCAGATTCTTCTTTAGTGCGCAAATCTCAGCGGAGAAAAGTAAATGTATAGCAGAGCTGTCTGATGTATGTGTTAATGACATGGGGAGAAGAGCGACCAGGGACATGGCAGAATCGGCAGATGAAACATTACTTATGATATTTAAACCTTAAGTAGGCTATGAGGAGGAACCCCAGAAGGATATTTTAGCACTGAAAAAATTGGCAGCAGAATGGCAGATAAAACTCAACATTAACTGCAAACTGTTGCTTATGGAGACTAAATCTCAAATATTTACTCATGCTTTGGTTCCGTGTGGTGACAGGTGCTGGTGCTGTTTTCACTTACATTTGTAGCCCCAAAATGAAGAAGGGATTTTATTCCCTAATCATCTTTCTACTGGTTTAAGTAGTGTGTTGCTGCTCATTTGATTACATTCTTATATGTCAGAATTGTTATCTCATTTTAATATTGAAGGGCCCTTGGCACAAAAGTGGGATACAAATAGTTTGATAAAGAAAATACAGAAACAGCCGGCTTGCAGCCAAAAAACCCCAACATTTTGTTCTTTCATAATTAATATTCAAGTGAATTTTTATTGCTAAAGTTGTAGGGCAGCTAGCAAACTTGTTCAGAACCATTTTGGGTATAAGAAAAGACCACTGTGTCATAGACATAGATCAGGATGGGAAGATTCCTATAGTTGACCATGGGGAGGTTGGAAGTTCATCTGAACTATGATCTTTTGATAAGAAGAGCAAAATTATAACCTTGCTTAATCCTGCAAGAAATGCAAACTAAATTGTATAGAGGACCAATAGAGGTACACTTTACCCTCAAATCAGTAGTTTATGATCAGTTTATGATACAGTTTTATCTGTGTAAGATTATCTCAGAGTTTTTGTCTAACAATAGTATTCTAAAACTGCTCTAAGGTTAACAAGCGCCAAGTAAAATGTAGCTTACTTGTATATCGTGCTCAAGGACAAGTCACTGATCAATAGTGGAATGGCCAGCCTCTGGAAACCAGATTGTTCTTCCACAAATGCATTACTTCCCAAGGTCTATTCCTATAGCTTGATTATTTGTAAAATGTATGCAAAAAAATAAAATAAATCTGTTGCTCAGACAAAGTAGTTGAAGGGCAAATTCCTTTCACTTTCACCCCCACAAGATGGGTACCATTATACTGACATTCCACACAGAAGGAATGCAGCTTGTTAACATTCAGTAAAATGTTGCATTAAACAAGGAAATCGGCTTCTTTAAAAATTGTAAGAACTGTTAACGATGACTAGGGTTTCTCCAAATAAAGACAATTCACCAAAATTTTAACCTTGGAACACTAGGGTCAGCCTACAGCTGTAAAACTAAGTGGTCTTAGGCAGTGGTCTTGGGCATCTACTAAGTAGTCCTAGGCCTTTGCTACTGGTTTACTGCATGTTTTCCTTGATCTTGGTTTAGTGATGCCTGCAATTATAGCAAGAAATGCTTGGCTATGCTTCTAGGCTAATACCAGATTGCTGTAGAGATAAAGGGCCCTTGTAAGCAAATGATGCCATAATGGGGAAAATTCAAAAGGTGAATTGCTGTGGCTCCATGATTGGAGGAGCCTCCCCTCCCCCTCCTTGAGAGGACAATTAGGGCAATGGGAGAGGTGAAATACCTCAGAAAATATAGGAGGAGGGGAAGATAAATTGGAATGTATGGGTATGGGAGGGGTTGGGACGGGGGTAAGGGATTAAATGGGATGCTTAATGGGCTAGATAAGTGTTATAAGACACGAGACCAGAAATTAAGAACTACATTCAACTCATGGATAATGAAATAAGGATTTCAACCTTCAACTTTAAAGGGCTGGGGTCAATTATGAAAAGGAGGAAGATAGAAACATTACTGAATAAAGATAAAGCAGATGTAATATTTATACAGGAAACACATCAGATGAAAGGGGGGGTTAATGAAATCAAACTGAGAGGTATAAATAATTATGAGAAAGCATATGGTACTTCACAATCAAGAGGGGTAGCAACTATAATTTCAAAGAGATGTGGGTTTAGTATACTAAAGATGAAGAAAGATCCTGAGAGAAGATGCATTAAAATCCAAGGAACAATGGCAGGGGAAGAAAACACTATGTTAATATTTGTGCTCCTATTGAAAATCAGATGGTTTTTTTTTGATAAAGTGTTTAAGGAAATGGAGGACATTCAAAAGGGCTACAAGATTATGGCAGGAGATTTCAGTATGGTATTAGATAAACGATTGGATACCAGTAAATTCCCCACTAACTATGGTGGTTGTGATGATAGAATATTTCCTAGTAAATTTTAAAAAGGAAATTGAAAAAGAAGAAAATACTTAAAATAAATAATGGGTGGAAAAAATGAGAAGCAAAGAACAAATAAGAGAAGCTCTAACAGGAAGTAAAATAACTTGTTTAACTGTATACAACTGAAGTAAGGGACAAAGAAGTGGTTAAGGAAAACAAGAAATGCAAAGAATATACAAAATTTGAAAAAAATGTTTATAAAAAGGGAAAATAAGAAAACATAGTTATAAAAAGGGGAAACCAGTGAAATTTATAAAATATTAGTAGAAATGGAGGATCAACAAGATCAGTTAAGAGGTGTGGGAAAAGGGACAAAAGGGCAGATAAATAGTCAAAGATGGAGGGAAATTTGGGAGAAACGCACTCTGAAAATGTCTATAAGGATAAAAGAAAATTACTACAAGTTAGTATAGAGATGGTACTTAACACCAATAAGATTAAAACAAATAAACAATGAATATTCAGTGTTATGTTGGGGGTAATGCCAGGAAACCGGGACTTATGTTCACATGTGGTGGGAGTGTAGATATGTACAAACTTTTTGGTAAAGGGTGTTTAAGGGGATAACAGAAATCATAGGGTTAAAGTTGACTGAAAGTCCAGAGGTAGAATTATTATCAATTTATGACGGAGTGGAAGGTTCGGAGGCTATGAAGGACTTGCTCACAAATTTATTGACAGCTGCACAAGTTGTTATAGCTAGGAAGTGGAAGGGGCAAGGTGAATGTAACATGGAAGAATGGTATAAAGAGATGTGGGATACAGCTGTTAATGGTAAATTAACATGTGCCATTAAGATAAGATGGGGAATATGCAGGAGAAATGATTTTGAGGAGATATGGAAGATATTTGTAGAATTTGCACTGTTAGAATGGAAAGGGGACAAGCCATCACAAGAGGTGTTGAAATTTTGGGAGTTTGGATAGTTATAATTATAATGGAATGGTCTCGAGGGTGGGGTGCACATTTTTATTCTTATTTATAATTATTACTTTGTTTTAAATAAAAAAATAAAAAGATGAATTGCTGCCTACTAGGGCTGGGCAATATCTGGTTTTAAACAATGTGATATACCATGATGTCTGAAATAAGGAGGGAACTATGTAGAGGCTTCACGGTTTTTCCTGCATTGTGATTTTTGCCAGCGCCTGCTTTTGTGATTCGCTGCCCCCTGCATGAGGCAGGGAGAGCTTAGCCGGCAGAGTACCAGGGGCTGCAGGAATCAAGAGAAACATTGGCTGGCTTTATGGTTTTCCCCACATTGTGATTTTTGCATAGCATGCACACATCATGATTCACCATATATTGCGAGGTCAAAAATTATGAAAGCGTGGCAGGTGACCAGCTGGCCAGTTTGTTGACAATGTTTCATCTATTGGTTGTACCGATACGCTAACCCTGTACCAAACCACCTTGTGGTTGTGCTTAAATCTAAACTCGAACTGTAAAAGTTCTTAAACTATAACTCGCAGAGCACTGGTCGATCAAGCCCAGTGTTGCATTTTATTATTCCTTTTTAACCAGCTAGCTTGAGAGTGGTAATTGCCCAGTAGTAAACAGCATAGTGGCACAGAGGCACTTACCTGACCTCCCAGCAAGTGAGTTTTTGCTGTGTACAGAGAGGAGGCGAGGTCAGCATAGTGCAACTGCTCCAATGGAGCCGATTCAGCACTCCTGCCAATGTTGTTGCACTGCGCTGGCCTTCCCACCAACTCACCCCTCTCTGTCTCAGAGAGCCACCTGCCAGGAGGTCAGGTAATTGTCTCTTCCCCACTATGCTTCCTGCTACTGTCACTGCCATACTGTTAATAGTAAATTGTTACTATAAGAACTTCAAAAATGATCCGGTGATGCCTTGAATCAAGAGGATAGGCTGCTGATGCCTTGAATCAAGTGGATAACGCTAGGAAAAGATACCTACTGAGTTAAAGGAAACACAGTTGTAATTTTGTAGTGCCTTAAGAACAAGATGTAAGTAAAGTCACCTCTTTTATCAAAAACATCTGTGTGCCATTAAGTAATTCACAAATTGATTTGAAAAGATTTTCCATGGGCTGGATATCTACAAAGTTAACTTACTCATTCTTAGTTGCAAAATAAAAATAAAACCTGTTCCTCACTGACTTGTCATAACTTCTATTTACTCTGCACAGGTATTAATGTCATTGGCTTTGCATACTTACTCTCAAATAGTTCTGTGGCAGAGTTCAATAGTGCTGGAATACAGGTATGAGAAATAATAATAAAATAGAAGCATCAGTTGCTCTTAATTAGCAGTAAGATGCACGTATGACAGACCTCAGTAGCATCTTTGTCCTGCTATGTGGACATACGATATCATACTCTTTAACTGTTCCACAAATTCCTTTCTTAGAATGTGTGAATTCCAGCGAGCTATGCTTTGAGATAAAATCATAAGTCTTCTCCAGAAACCAACAGGTTAGGTCAGGCATAGGCAACCTTCAGCCATCCAGATGTTTTGGACTACAATTCCCATCACCCCTGACCACCTGTCCTGTTAGCTAGGGATCATGGGAGCTGTAGGCCAAAACATCTGGAGGGCTGAAGGTTGCCTTTGCCTGGGTTAGGTAAATGCAGAGTCGACTGTTAACTTGCATAGCAGATGCTCTTCTTCCTTGTTCAAGCCAATGCAAAGCGCTTGTCAAATAATTGTTTACCCTTGAAGTTGTAATGTTCCATATGTGCAAACTTAGAAGATAAAGAGGAGGTGCCTTGGATGTGTCTTTCCTCCTATCTTGACAGGAGATGAAGTTGGAGCTAGCCAGATAACTTTGGAATATAGTAGTCCTTTCCTCTCTTAATAACCTCTTTTCTAATCTCTATGCTTAACCTGACTTGACCATGGAATGGGTTCCATAATAGTAGATATTTCTTGTCATAGCTTGATTTACTTGGTATGCTTCTTTATACTGAAATAACCAATATAGTCAAAGTAGAAAGGGAAATCTGTGTGTCCACTGTGTAGTTGCTTGACCTTAGTGAAACTAAAAAATATATATGCTGTGTTCACCTTTAATCTTGAGTAGGATGAAGAGGTATTATTTTTTAATTCATTCATTCAATCAATCTATATCCCACCCTTCCTCCCAAAGGAACCTAGGGAGGCAAACACATTAATAAAAATGCCATTAAAGCATTCTAAAAAAAAACATGCAATAACATTCTCACATTGTCTTAACTCTCTTGTCCTGTTCTAAAGTTCAAAATAAGGTCAGTGAAAGGGTAGGGAGGGAATTGTGGCAGTAGTGCAACTCCTGATTTGCACACTGTCAGGGAACTGCCATCGGAAGGACAGGAGGTGCAAAGGCTCCCTCAGGTTGAAAGAGACGGAGCAGCTGAAGAGGGAACCAGTAGGGGGCGAGCAGGAACTTCCAGGGAAAGTGAGTCGGAGGGGTGGCTCAGAGACGTTTCCAGCGAAAACAGTGGAGAGGTCTCAGGACCTCCTATAGGGACACCCACGCCTCGCCGGAAACTGTCACGCAGAGAGTCCAGAAGACGTGTTTCCGTGAAAGAGCTTTTATGTTGGAAACGTTTCCGAAAGCAACCACTTTCGGATTCTACTAGCGATTGACGCAGCCATGCCGGAGGGGCTCCGTCACAGGCAGAGGTTTGAAAACCTGATCAAACTCTGAGGGACTTGCATTTTACGCACAAGCAGCTCATCATCCCACCACAGCAATCCGAAAGTCCCTGAAAGCCAGCTTGTGCAAGCAGCGGCATCATGAGCGACCCAGCCGGAACCGGAGGAGCAGGAGCAGCTGGAGGAGGTCCAAGCCTGGAAGAAAGGTACAGGGCGTTGGAGATCCAGCTGGCCATGCAAACGGCGAGGCTTGAGGAGAGGAGGGCTCAGGATGCAGAAAAGGGAAAGGAGAAAACCACCTCGATAGCCAGAAAGGTGCCAGGATTGGTGCAGAAATTCGGGGGAGATCCCAGAAACTATCATGCCTTTAGAACTGAGATGCAATACGCTCTCAACCTGCAGTATGATGACTTCCCCGACGAGGAATCGCGAGTGGCTTTTGTAATTGGCCATCTCGAAGGGGGGGCGAAGGATTGGGTTCGACCCCTGATGGCAGTGAATAATGAGATACTAAAGGACACGAGGAAGTTTTTTCGTGCCATGGACCTGATGTTTTCCAGTGACATTGAGCAGGGGGTGGTACGAAGGCAGTTAATGGCTTGCAAACAGGGGAGCCGATCTGTCCGTGAGTACTGGACTGAGTTTACTATGCTGATTCATAAATTGGGGTGGGACCTATCGGCGGAACCCATCCAAATGCTTTTTGAAGAGGGGCTTTCTTCGGCCGTTAAAGATGAACTTTCCCGGGGGCCAAGGGCGGAGTCTATGGATCAGCTGACCAAATCCGCGCTGGCCATAGGAGCGCGCCAGGAAGCGAGAGCTTTGGAAAGGCGGGAAGGGAAAGGAGAACGTTGGAGGGAACTGCGCATTCCGGACATTCCAGAGCCACCTTTCCCGCCGGCAGAGCCGATGGAAGTTGGAACAGCGCGGGCGCGCGCAGTTTCAAATCCCAGTGAAGAGCGGAAGAAGGAGGGAAAGAGCGCCAAGAAATGTTATCTCTGCCAACAGCCAGGGCACTTTGCCAGAGTCTGCCCACAAAGAAAGGAATGGCAAGGGATGGCAGGAGCTGTGGGGGAAAGGGAGGAGGAAAACAAGGAGCAAGTAAAAGCCAACGCCTGGCTGCCACCGTCGGGGCACAGCAGCCAGGCCAAAGAGCAGTGAAAGTGCCCACGCCAGAACCACCCAGACCTGCTTTAGTGATAGAAGTGTCACTAGAGCTGCCAAATGGACACCCCCTACAGGTCAAGGCGCTTTTGGATTCAGGCAGCTCCTGTAATTTTATGAGTAAGGAGTTTGCAGCTGAGCACCAGATACAGACCATCCCTTTAAGTAATCCCTTGCAGGTGACCACGATTGATGGCAGAGAGCTGTTGGGAGGAGAAGTTAGCCAACAGACTGTCCCGATGATAATGAGGGTGGCAAGGCACACCGAACGGATAGCGTTTAATGTGGCCACCTTGGGAGGAGCTCCCATCATTTTGGGGATGAGCTGGCTGGCGCTACACGATCCGCTAGTGGGCTGGCATCAGAGGGTGGTCTCCTTTGGGTCAGCGCATTGCCTAGAACACTGCAAGCAGGGGAAGGTTCAGGGCGGAGACAGAGTCACCCTAGCCGGGATGGAAGTAATGGGCAGAGGGAAGGTGCCCCCGCAATACGCAGATCTGAGCAACGTATTCAGCGAAAGGGAAGCAGACAAGCTGCCGCCGCATAGACCCTTTGACTGTCAAATCAACCTACTCCCTGGGGCCCAACTCCCAGTGGGCAAGCTGTACGCCATGTCCGACAGGGAGATGCAGGAGCTGAGGGAGTTCATTGACAAAAACCTGAAGCGAGGTTTCATCAGAGAGTCCCGAGCGGTGGGGGGCAGCCCAGTGTTTTTTGTGGACAAAAAAAACACAGATAAGCCGAGACTTGTGTGTGACTTCAGGGCCTTGAATGCAGTGTCGGAACCCCTGGCTTTCCCTATGCCCCGAATTGATGACATTTTGACCAGGGTAAGGAAGGGAAAGATTTTTACAAAGCTGGACCTGCGGGGGGCGTACAATCTGATACGCATAAGGAAGGGAGATGAATGGAAGACCACCATGTTCACCCCTTTGGGAGCCTTTGAATACCTCGTTATGCCCTTCGGTCTACAAGGAGGCTCCGCGTGCTTTCAAGCGTTTATTAACCACGTTCTGGGGCCTTTGCTCTACAAGAACTGTGTGGCCTTTTTAGACGACGTGTTGGTGTATTCGGAGGATGAGGAGCAGCATGTGAGGGACGTTCGAGAAGTGTTGGGCAGGCTGCAAGCCAACCAGCTGTGGGTGAAACTGGAGAAGTGCCAGTTTCATACCAAGGAGGTGGAATTCCTGGGGTACCGCTTGTCAGACAAGGGATTGGCCATGGATCCAGGCAAGGTCCAAGCGGTACTGGAATGGAAGACACCGAAGACCAAGAAGGATGTGCAAAGATTCTTGGGGTTTGGGAACTTTTATCGGAAGTTCATCAAGAACTTTGCCCACTTGACGGCGCCCATCACCGACTGCCTCAGCAGCAAGAAGAAATTTGTTTGGACGGCGGAGGCGGAGCGAGCATTTGAAGAACTGAAAAGGGCTTTCGCCTCGGAAGAACAACTTCTGCATGTGGATTTACGAAAACCCATGAGAGTGGAAACCGATGCGTCCGACCGGGCGGTAGGGGCGGTACTTCTTCAACCGGGGAGGAGTATGTCAGAGTGGAGACCGTGTGCCTTCTTCTCGCGGAAGCTGAATAAATCCGAGAGGAACTACACGGTGTATGACAGGGAACTACTTGCCATTCACGAAGCGTTCCGGAGGTGGAGACATTTATTAATTGGGGCACAACACAAGGTGCAAGTGTGCACCGACCACAAGAATTTAGAGTATTGGAGAACAGCTCGAGTGCTCAACCAACGACAAGTGAGATGGGCACAGGAATTCTCTAAATTCAACTTTGAAATTTGTTATGTGCCAGGTCCAGAAAACGTCAGGGCGGACGCTCTCTCACGCAAACCAGAGTATTGGGAGGGGGAGGGGGCGATTGAAGAGAGACATGTCATCCCTGAGGACCGCTGGGTGTGTGGGGCGGCGCTGGTGGGGCAACGAGAACTGGTAGAGGAAACGGAAAATGATGAATATGCCCAGGATAAGCTCAGAGGACTCAGGGGGGAGGGCGAGAGCCCCGAAGGTTTTGAGGAAAGAAATGGGGCATTGTATTACAAAGGGGCACTGTATATACCCGAAGGTGAATTGAGGGGGAGAGTACTCAAGCAGTTGCACGATAGCCCCACGGCGGGACATTTTGGGCAACACAAGACCATGTGGTTGGTTACCAGGGAATTCTGGTGGCCCAAGGTGAGGGAAGATGTAAGGGAGTATGTAAGAGGGTGTGACCAATGTCAGCGAGCCAAAGGGGAAAGACGGGCGCCGGCAGGGTTATTAGAACCATTACCCACACCAGAACGGCCTTGGGAAGCGGTATCAATAGATTTTATGACGGATCTGCTGAAGTCCAAGGGGAAAACAGCCATCATGGTAGTAGTAGACCTGTTAACAAAGATGTGCCACTTTGTAGCATGCTCACATGCAGTCACAGCGGAAGAAACAGCGAAGTTGTTTGTAGAACACATCTTTAGGTTGCACGGGGCTCCCTTGAGGGTGATCTCAGACCGCGGCAAACAATTTACTTCCAGGTTCTGGAGGAAGCTCATGAGCTTGCTGCACGTGGAAGTCAATTTTTCAACGGCCCGGCACCCTGAAACCAACGGGCAGGCGGAAAGAGCAAATGGCATTCTTCAACAATATCTGAGGTGTTATGTCAATGACAGAGAGAACGATTGGGTCGAAAAGTTGGCGCTGGCAGAATTTGCCTACAATAATGCGGAGAATGTGTCCACAGGGATGAGCCCCTTTTTGGCTAATTACGGGTGTCACCCCAGGGCATTTCCAGGGGAGGGAGGGGAGAGATGGAGCGTTCCAGCGGCCGAACATTTTGTAGAAGAGATGGAAGCGATCCATCATCAGCTCCAGCTCAACTTAGAAAGGGCCAAGGCACAATATAAGAAGCAGGCAGACAAGAACAGAAGGGAAGGTGAAACCATAAGGGTGGGGGATCAAGTGTGGCTGTCAACCCAAGGGTTGCCGTTCAAAGGGGGTTGTAAGAAATTGAGGCCCAGAAGATTGGGACCCTTTGAGGTCATTCAGCAGGTCAACCCGGTGGCTTTCAAACTCCGGTTACCCAACCACATGAAATTGCACCCAGTGTTCCACAGGTCGTTACTGTCACCATACAGGGGGGGACGTGAAGGGGAGCACGTCAGGGGACCAGCCTTGGAAGAGAGGGAACGCAGCAACCATGTAGCGGAAATCCTCGATTCCAGGTGGAAGGGAAATCAGGTAGAGTATTTGGTGGCGTGGGAAGGGGAACCGGAGTCAGAAAACACCTGGGTGACTGCAGGGGAGGTCAATGACGAGGTTTTAACAGAAACGTTCCACCAAAGATTCCCTAGGAAACCACAGCCGGTAGAAAGGTTTAGGAGGGAGTACTTCGGCACCACCGACGAGGAACAGGAAATGGAAGGATTCACGGAGTCGGAGTTGGAAGAGGGAATAGACTCCGAAGACGAGGAGTATCGAGAGACGAGGGACAGTAGCAGGTGGAGGGAAGTGTTCGAAACTTCGGACGATGAGGAAGGTTCTTTCAGGGGTTTTACTTCCTCCCAGCCCGGAGGGGAGGAGACGGGAGGGGGTGAAGGGGGCCCTGGAGGGGAGGTGGATGTCAGGGAACTGCCATCGGAAGGACAGGAGGTGCAAAGGCTCCCTCAGGTTGAAAGAGACGGAGCAGCTGAAGAGGGAACCAGTAGGGGGCGAGCAGGAACTTCCAGGGAAAGTGAGTCGGAGGGGTGGCTCAGAGACGTTTCCAGCGAAAACAGTGGAGAGGTCTCAGGACCTCCTATAGGGACACCCACGCCTCGCCGGAAACTGTCACGCAGAGAGTCCAGAAGACGTGTTTCCGTGAAAGAGCTTTTATGTTGGAAACGTTTCCGAAAGCAACCACTTTCGGATTCTACTAGCGATTGACGCAGCCATGCCGGAGGGGCTCCGTCACAGGCAGAGGTTTGAAAACCTGATCAAACTCTGAGGGACTTGCATTTTACGCACAAGCAGCTCATCATCCCACCACACACACATTCTTTGAACATGATATGTACACATGCAGTGCTCTGTGACTGGGAATCCTGCCACATACACACCCCAAAAATCCTTTCAGTGATACTGGTTTTGATGAATGGCCAGGTCTTCTATACTGCTGGTACAGAAAGGGTGTTTCTGCTGTGGGCAAATGTTTGAAGGCAACTTCACAAGAGGTCAGCATTTTAAGTCTGATTTACCATTGATCATTCCCATCAAAGGAATATTTATCACCTACAGATTTATCACCAATGTCAGAGTCATGAAATCCACTGATTGGAAAGTTTGATTCTTCCTGATTTCCATCTTCAGTGATAAAGCGTTGCCTATCAAAAAACAAAGCTAGGAAAATAAATGTTTTTAGTGTCAGAGATGGTCTCCCACCTTGGGATATACATATAATGTCAATTTTAAACAATTTCATATCTCAACACAATATACTTGGAAACCACCAAAGCTTTGTTGATGATGGTGCTGTTTTTTTTTGTTTAAGCTACAGCGGTCAGGAGGGGAAGGTTGTAAAGAAGCTGTAAGACTAGTTGAGAGGATATTTCCGTTGAGAATATTTCCCACCAAACCCAAGGGCATCCTATATATTTACCCTTGTCCCACTTATTTCTGCTGCTGATTTGTTCAAGGGGCCTGTGCTAAATAGTGTTGACTTTCCTATGGTTGCTTAGTAGGAGTGTGAACCTCAATAAACAGGCAGTTCCAGGGGCAATGCAGAGGATTTCACTGTGATTCCTAGGCCTGGTAGCCGAACCACTGAAGGATGGGAGGCTTATCAGAATTCAGCATCTAGTTAACCAGAGAACAACTGCAGCTCAGTCAATTGTGTAATAACTAACAATCATATGCAAAGCTTCCCTAGCAACTGATCTGTTTGGGACTCTCGTGGAGCTTGGATAAGCTTAAATGAATGTATCTGTGTAATCCCTCTTAAAACAAAATGGGCACACTTCTCCATGCTACTGAATGGAAAACCCATGTTACAAAAGACACTTGTAATAATCACATCTATCACTGTCAAGCCATAATAGATAGAAATTCAACTCTCCTGACTCTATATGATTTCTTTCCAGTGGAGAAATATAAATGCCAGCTGAGCAAACATGATGGGAATTTTTAGCACTCTAAGGCCTTTTTATTTCCTTCGCACGTCTAGAAATGATCTTATGATGATCATGGCATGGTATTGTAAGCTCCTGGAGATCTGCATTGGCACAATATTGATCTCTCTGAAGCATATTTTACTTTTTTGATCAACTGCCCTCACAGAAGCTGTACTATTTGTTAGCATTCAAGTATATGAGAAAGTAATAAAGGTAGGTTGGGACGAAATGGTGGGGAAACTCATTTTAGGTTTAGGAATATGTTTTGTATCAATGCAGCAGAAATCATGAACTGCACCAGCTGCAGTTACTAGGTTAACTAAATAATTTGCTAGCCAAGAAGAATAAAGCCTACTTTGAAAGGGGCGTGTACACTGATAAATACATTTGAAATGAGCTTTTAACTTGTTGGTATGGAACTTGGCTTAGTGTAATACAATTAGAGAATTGTAGAGGTGGGAGAGACCCTACGGGTCATCTAGCAGGAATATGTAGCTGTCCCATATTGGGATCGAACCTGCAACCTTGGTGTTATCAGCACTACCGATAACAAAACTGAAGATATTCTGCCCTGGACACAGTTCATTCTCGAGCAGCAGAGAGGCATGCATGAATTAATTGCTGCCACCCACAGTGCAGTGAAAACATAGTGCTGATCTTCTATTAAATTTACCTCTGGTTATAGCCACAGCTAGTTTCATTCTGCAACAGTAAGTATATAATGAGAATACGGCAAAGAATACAGATTTTGCCTTCCATCACATTTCACTTGCTTACGTTCAAAAGAATTTTCAAATTCAGGGGGTTGGTCTAGATAACACTTGCGGGTCCCTTCAGACTCTATGAGGAAATAAAGTGGCTAACATGGAAAAGAAAGCAGGGAGGGAGGTTCTGAGCTCATCAGGAAACTTAAGTGCAGATTTTCAAACATTTCCCTGAAAATACATACAAGCATAGCTACATTTCTCAGTAGCAAGTCGTGCTTAAACACCAAACCATATTGACAAAGATGAAAACTAAATTTCAGATAATACATATTTTTAAGTTTGCTTCTTTGTTTAAATACATATGATAGCTATTTGCTTTGCTTTGCTTATGACCAGAAGCATGTTATCCATTGTATATGTTTGTCAACTGGAAGTTGCATAAGGCAAAACTTAATTTCGCTATGTATTTTAAAGAGGTTTCTATAACCACTAAGAGTGGAAATTGTATGAAAATTCTGTTTGGCGTGCATGGCACATTTTTTGTGTGGCTACTATAACCGGGGGTGGGGAATGTGGTGATATAACTTATTTTGTTAGCCGTATAATAATCAGTTGTAAAGATCGGCTAGGAACTTTGGTGGTTACTTTTCTCTTTGGACTAATATCAAATTGCAAATCCTTTTTGGAATCAGAGCTCCTGTGTCCTTAGCTGCTCTCCTTCCTGTACTTCGCTCCTGTTGGGATGCAGAAGTTCAGAGTTTTGTGCAGATTCTTATATTGGCTTGTGGCAACTGTGGGCCTGTTCTCCTGCAAAGTTTCTGCATGGGCTGTTTACGTTTATACAGGGGTGGAAGGAATGTAAGCATCCCATGCTTGAACTTGGTGTGCATTAGATAGCTGCAGCAGGCATAGCTTTCTCTTTACCAAACCAGTGCTAATTAGGGTGACTGTTTTAAAGGAGGCTGCGAAGACTTTGCTTCAGAGCCTGTTTTGAATGGCAACTCATCTCTCACCCACTAGAACAAAGTACACTTCCCTTGCCACTGGTGGTTTTCGGTAGACTTCAGGTTAAAAGGTGGAGGTCCCAGATAAGTGTGACACCTGGAGGAACCTCTGCCTTTCTGTAAACTAACAAATGCTAGCCTCAAGTTCCATCGAGGAAAAAGGTGGGGTATAAATAAATATATACTAATAATATTCTGATTTAGAAAGTAAGTAAACATAGAACGTAAAAAATAAATAAATGCATGCCTGCATTTTTATTTTTTACAAGGTTAGTTTAATCTTTTATAAGAACAAGTGTATTTTATTTTTAAAAAATGTTCTCCTGCCCTTATAAAGGACACAAGCTCAGCTCCCTTTATTTATTTATTTATTTATTTATTTATTTATTTATTTATTTATTTATTTATTTATTTATTTATTTATTTATTTATTTATTGGTTGCTTTGGCAAATACCAAATGTTGCTTTCTGTATCGGATTCCTTAAAAAGAAAAAAGTGTTTGTTAGGTATTCAGATACAAGTATGCAAACAACCAAAAGGAGGAAACAGTCCTTGCCTCCTCACCCCACCCCACATTCAGTAAGCTCTACAAATAAAAGTATTTTCCAGCAAGGATTCCTTGAACTTCACTGCTCAACTAGAAATAGCCATAGCCAAAATCTTACCAGTCGGTGGTAGAATATCCATGAGACCTTTTTCCTGGAGAAAACATGTTCCCCAACCGCTACCCAGTTTGGTTTCGGTCAACTGTATGCCTATCCTGTCATCTAACATTAATCCTCAGCCTTGCTAATATGAGGGCTGCCAGATTATCTGTTTCATCTACTCTCTGTCCTGTAAGAGATCTGATCAGTGCTAGATTAAGTCACGTCTGGCTTTTATGTTATATCAAGTCCCACCTAATAATGCATGCAAATGGTTGTGGGGGCCAACCCTGACCATTGGTGCACACAGCAGCCATGCCTCTCACTATCCAATGTTTTTGACCAGTGTGTGCACACAGAGCTCTCCCACACGAACAACCCTGTAAACCCCCCCCCCCCAAATATTCTTTCAATGTGTATTGATCTGAATCCTGTTGTTACACACTCCCCACTTCCCTGGGCGTTGAGAAAATCTAGATTCAGAACTTAGCAAGGTTTGACTTCCTTTTGGGGTTCCTCCATCTGATCCTCAAAAGTGTGATTTTTTGTAATAATTGTGTTTAGTTACAAAGAGAGTATAGTTGGAAGCAAAGAGGCTAGCACTCCTAGCATGAAGTAAACTCATTGCCCCACATCAGATTCCCAGAGGGGAGGTACTTGCACACCCTTAGGTGCCTTCTGCTGAAATTCTACCACTCCTTCTTTGCACCGCTTCCTAAAATAAAAGCTGTAGCTGCTGTTCACACACTGACCTCAGAGCAGCCCCACAGCTCTGCTACGTTTCCAGAGCCTCTCCCCTTGTGAAAATATCAGCGGCCCATCCTGAAAAAATCAGCCTTGATAAAGATATATTTCCCGAGGGCCGTGGGCCATCTATCAGGCAATTTGCGTGACAGAAGGCATGGCTAAGCCAGCATTCATAACAATATTTTCAAAGGGAGAAGCCATAGCTCTTGTGTAACTACTTGGGTCTCCTAAACCCTTAGTTTGCAAAGAGGTTTCTGAATTTCCAACCTAAGACTGTCATGTATTGCAGATGGGCTTCCCTCTTGATCTTTATTCACCCTTTTTTCTTTTTAATTTTCAACCTGAGAGAGAGTACTGTGAGATTCAAAGACTGGTTTATTATTGTGTGGCATTCCTATTAAAATATGGGTGCTGCTGCTTGGGGTCCCGTCCCCCCAAGGAAATGACACAGCTGCCTATTTGTCTCTTGTTTGTAAATGGAATGAAAATTTCATGAAACATAGTTTCCATCAAGTATTTAAGAAAGATTGAGAACAACATAGGAATTTTATTTGGTAAATAGCAGAATGCGCAAGGGCATGTAGCAAAACATTTCTTAGGAAATACAAGGAAATGTTTTCAAAATAGATGATGACTCCTGAGCAAGTCATAAAAATCAGTACCAAGTTTGGGGATCAAGGACTTCCAGAGAACAGAGCAAAATCTGCTACTGGTCTTTCTGTATCTAACATCACAGAAGGAAGAGTTTCGGTTTTCATTGAATATAATTTTCACTTGAAAGGGTTCTTGTTTTCTTGCCACTTCGTGTAGTATGTTCACCCTGGGTAAAAAATGTTTGTGAAGTGTAGAAGCCAGTTGGGTATTTCTAGGAAAGCCCCAACCATGTCCTTTTTATTGCACATTCATGATTATTTGTGCCTGCAAATGTTTTGGGGCGGTCATACCTCTTCATTTCCTGCTGAAATCCTGTAACTTCGTTCCACTTTTGGGGTGTGGGCTGTCTTCTTGGCAGCAATAATGTGGTAGCCTTGGAGAAGCATCTCAGGACAACTAATAAAGCAAAATAAACCCACCACTAATGCACTGCTGTGTCAAGTACATCTGCAATAAAACACCAGTCTGGGGAAGCCCGGAATCAGTTTGAAAGAGATCCAAGTATGCAAGTGAGAGAAGAGATTTTGTTCCCGATGTGTTTTCTGGTTTTATAACTCTTCTACAAATGGACATTGAGCTTGTTTGGAGGTTCTAGCAGGGCAGGGCAGGGCAGCTATTGTATACCCTTGACCGAAGAATGGTACACTCCTTCTATCTGGGATGGTCATCCTCTTCCACTGAGCTCGCAGCTTTGGGAAGGACGCATATGGAGCGGTGAGGGAGGAAGGGGACACCCGCCTAGCCAGCCAGAATCAGCCAAATCAACCCTGGCGATCAATGGGGTGACAGATGTCGCAGCCAGATTGCCCTCACATCCAGCCGTTATTCTAAAAGGTAAAGGACCACTAACAGTTAAGTCCAGTCACAAACGACTCTGGGGTTGCGGCACTCATGTCGCTTTACTGGCCAATGGAGTCAATGTTGGTCAACAGACAGTTTTTCCAGGTCATGTGGCCAACATGACTAAGTTGCTTCTGGTGAAATCAGAGCAGTGCACAGAAACGCCATTTACCTTCCTGCCGGAGTGGTACCTATTTATCTACATGCACTTTGATATGCTTTTGAACTGCTAGGTTGGCAGGAGGTGGGACAGAGCAACGGGAGCTCACCCCATGGCGGGGATTCAAATCGACAAGCTCAGTGGTTTAGACCACAGCGCCACCCGCGTCCCCAATCTTCTAGGGAGTTTTTAATTGAGAGGTGCTAGGACCCTGCCTGGAAATCAAGTGTTGGGAGCCATTGAGAAATGGCAACTGGTTGGGATTAGGACTCAAGAAGTAGAAGTAAAAACTTGGAGTTAGAGATTTCCAACTCCAAGGTGCACGTGGTGGGAAGAAAGGATAGTTGCATCCTGCAACCCATGTGCCAGGAACTGGTTGTTTAGATTTTTCACAACCTTGACTCTGCAATAAGCCCTCTGTAGTGGTGTGTTTGAGCACATTCTCAACTGTGTATTGTGCCTTTTCCGTTCATTTGTTTTTAATGAATTGGCTGCCTCTCTTATCTTCTGGCAACTCTGATTCTCAGCTTGTTGCCCTTTGGACCCTGAGCAATATATTTTGCATCTTCTGGAGGTGAGGGGAAAGGATGGGGGAAGGAACAGTGGGAGGTGTTTATCCTTACAGAGGCATGATAATGAAACAGAAAGCCACACTGGCAGAAGAGCTCTAAATTAGTTTGTTTGGGGCCAGTGCCATAAATCCAGTGCTTTCTCTTTATTCTATACTAATTGCAGAGAACCTAGAAGGACAGAAAGTGAAAGAACTAAGGCTTTGTGCCTCCTGGGTTTGCTGTATGTGCCATGGCTAGCTACTGCTCAAGACAGACCTTGTGGAACACTGGTTGTGGGCAGTGTTTTATGTGAAACACAGCAAAATTCCTCACCCAGTTGTTACAGAGGGAACCCACTTCCTGCTTTTCAGGATGAGGAGTTAACTGTCTTTCAATTGTTTAGGGAGGTGGGGTTGCAATTAAAGGAATGTTAAGTGTGACGAGAACTTTTATATTCCTTGTTTGCTGTGTTCAATATTTCAAGCTCTTGTTTCATGGCACCGTCATTTGAAGGTACCCACCTCCTGTTCGACAGCATGTGGCCATTGGGGCTTGTGTGCTGGATTATTTCCTTCAACTTGGGTATTTTTTAAAAGGAATTTTCAACTAGGTCTTGTGTATACATCTGCACATGGTCCCAGCTGTAATTGTAAGCACTTGGAGACCTTCAGCTTTAATTTGCTCAGGACTGCAATATCTGCTTCTGCTTCTCACCTCTCTTAGTCGTCTTAAGCAGGGCTTTTTTCAGCTGGAACTGAGTTCTGGCACCTCTTTGATGAGTTCTGGCACCTCTGTAGCATTGTGGCACAGTGGCATGTTACTCTGGGCTGCGGTCAGCACAAAGTTTTGTGTTGCATGGCAGAGGCGGCATGGTGATTAGTGTGGCGCGGCAGTGTGTGGCGGTGTAAGAAGAGAAGCTTTTTTTAGGGGGCAATTTGCCCTTCAAAAAGCTCAACATGTATCGGCTGGGTGCTCCCCCCTTTAAAAAGGTCATAACTTGTTTTTTCTTGTTGTTATTTTTTATTGGGTTTTATAAGCAAGAATAATGTTATACAAACAAGTATGCCAAGTTTTCTCATGTCATTTGTATATCACAAAAATAACATAATAAATGTGGGGAAATATCTGCAACATATGTTTTGTTATTAGTGGTCAATGTACAGGTTCTTGGTTCATGAATTGGTTTAAACAATTAAGAAGAAAACAACAAGTCTATTCTGTTAAGAAAGGGGAATGAGAATTCAGAGCTGTCAAAAGTAGATTATGCCTTAAAACTGGAAAAAAACATTGTAATATAAAAGATTAGAAATTACTTGAAAGAAACAAATAGGCCTAGGATTAAACTAAGTTATAATTAAATAAATGGGATTTAGAATATTAAGAAATGTGAATAAGATGGACTATAATTGGAAATTGTTTTAGTTCAGTAATGATATTGGAAAGCTGTTACTTTAAACTACAAGGAAACTCAGAAGGGAGGGATTTGAGGAAGTCAACCAAGATGTTTAAAAGGTTGGATTTGTAAAGAATTAAGTTTGTTGTTATTGTTTATCTGTTTCTTGTTCCTTTTCTTTCTTTCATTCATTGATGTATTTTTCTTTTTTCTTTTTTTCTTTTTCTGTTTTTGTGTGTTATTCTGCTTTGCGGTTTTTGTTATTATTGTGGAAAATCTAATTATTATTTTTTTAAAAAACACCCTGAAAAAACCAACAATAATCCTGAGATGGTTGTTCTGAAACGACCATGCAACAATCAAACTGTGGCAGAGTGGGGGAATAAGCCACAGTTGGGTATTCTGGAACAGACAGGTAACATTAAAAGCTGTTATCTGAGAAGCATCGTTTTTATATATTATTTAAAAATTATCTTTCGGCATGAAGTGTCCAAGCAAGTCAAAAATGCATTGATGCGGATTAATAGTATGTAACTTTCTGCTGCAGATTTTCCAGTCCCTAAAGGTTTAGAGATTCTTGCACCTGAGAAGGGAGCTATCCCACCTTTTAGGCAGCGCGAGTGCATTTCTTGAGCTTTGTGCACCCTTGGAAGGATCAGGAGAATTGTGCAGTATGCAAAGTATGAAGGACACAGATAGAAATGGGAGGAAGGAAGGAAGAAAAGGCACATAAAATAATGAGGTGGGGATGGCAAAGAGGAAAGTTCAGTCCAACAGGCAAGATAAGGAAGTAATGTGGAAAGGGAGAGAGAAGCAAAGGAAAAGCAAGGAAGTGTGCCAGTTGGCATCCCGTGACTGCGTATTAAATATCTGAACTGGAGAAGCAAAATAGATGGAAGTGGCAGCAGATTTCAGCTAACATCGTTTTAGGCTTTCTGGATTTTTAATTTTTTTTTTTTTTTTTTGTTATTTTGAATTGTATTATTCTGTCTTGCATGCTTTTTACTCTTCAAAATTAGAGCCTTGCAATCTTTAAGCAAAACAATGTTAATCCTTAAATCAAACAATAAAAGAGGGGGAGGTCAGGAAAACATATTATTACAAAGCAGACACAGAGCAGCTCCTTGCCTCCTTATTCTTACTTTCACGCAGTCTGCAAATTCTCTTCATTCCCTAGTTAGTTAGGAAAGGAACATAAATAATTACCCTATATTAAGGATTGCAGTTTCCCCCCAGCTGAGAATTGTACTGACGTTAGCTCAAGGATTTTGGCAATATAATATTCATAAGAGTTATTTTGTTTATTTAAATTTCTTTCCTGGCCCTTCCTAAGAACTCACGGCAGGTGTCAAAAAGTTTCAGGGGAGTGTGTGCGTGAGAAATGAACCGTCAATTAAAATTATTCCAGTTCTTGGCCCAGTTGTTAGAATTTAACACAAACAGGGAAGTGTTCTAGTGCTTCCAGAAGATATTTATCTAGAGTTATTTGGAGTTTGATTCTTCAGAACTCACACAATCCTGAGGCATCCACTGAGAACATTTCAATATGGATTTGAATATAGTAGAGCCAACAAGTTTCCTGTTGGTTGACTTTAAAAATCACCACAAAACAAAATATAACATCTTGAGGATGCTATCTCTTATCTGTGTAAAGGCCACACTGTTGGTGGCTTTATTGGCCAAAACCAAGGTTTTGTTGAATTGTGCTCGGAAATTACTGGGAAGCCAGTGCAGATATTATACTACCAATGTTTCAGGCTTTAAATCTTACTTTCTAGTGGATATTCTGCATCTGGTGGAGCATCCTGAGACTAGCCAGTGGCCATCGGCCATTTAAGTGGTTTTTAAATGAAAAAAAGTGTTATAATCTGAGGAGAATTCCAGCAAGTTTTGTTCTGAATTTTATTTTATTTTCCATTCTCCTAGCCCCATCTTTCCTTCGTTCCTTCTAGCCTTTTCCTTCCCCACAGAGCAGAATGGCTTTTTCTCTTTTGATCTCAGGTCAGCTGCAACTAGATGGGAGTTACCTAGCAGCGCTGTCTGTTTAATGGCCCCCATCCTTGCTGCGCCTCTGCCAGGAACTGCTGCTTCGAGGAGCTGGCATAGGCAATCTAGAAATCCATCTTTTGTCGCTTCTCTGAAGACTCAGAAGTCGCAAGCGGCAGAAAGGCTCTCTACAGCTGCTTGCCCCTCTTGTGGAAGTCACTTCCCATTTTAGAATAGCATTTGAAAGGTGTTTCTTGTCATGTCTTTTTTCAGTAGTTGCTGAAGTTTAAAGTGCAGAAAAGATTCGAGATTATCGTCTTCTTTTTTCGAGAAAGCCCTTTTCACCCGCAACATCCCAAGTTGTGTTTTTATATATCCCTTTTTAGTACTGCCTCCATCTGCAATGGACAAATTGGCTTCATTAGGGCTTAGTGTACAAGGTGGTTTTTGTGTCCAGAACTGCCAAGTAGGACTGAGAGTTTAAGTGGGTTGGTTTTATTCATGGGGGAGGGGCACACACATTTGTGCAACTAAAAAAGTTTCAGTTAATTGGGCATTACACACACACACACACACACACACACACACACACACACTTTTAATAGAAATACATATTAAACCCCAAAGTGCAAGCCCCATCTTAAAAGAGGCAGTAAACTTTTTCTCCCGCGTGGGAGGAAATGCCTCTTCTATGACAATAGCTGAAATATCATGTGTGGGCATAATCGACAAACAAACAAAAAGTTATTCTTGCTTCGAGATTATTGTTTTTACCCATATAAAATATATGCAGATTTAATCCGCATGTTTGTGACTAAAGCTGCAACCCCAATCACGTCTCCTTACAAGTGATTCCTTGCGGTTGTTCATACCTATCTCAGGAGAAATCATGGGAGTTGTAAGACAGAGGCTTTTTCTTGCACTGATAAACTGACCATAAAACTCATCAGATTTTTCTGATGGCAAAGGCCAGAACTGTTTAAACTTCAACAAAAGTGGGAGGATCTGGGAACTAAAACTTCATCCTATGCAGGATATTGTGATGGATATTCATTATTTCTGTATTTGATGTGTTAATTGAAATGTTTATGCAAGGGGTTACTAATTCATTTCAGCAGGGGTTTGCAGCCCTCACTTGAGGTACCATTCTTGTGATCAGAAACCTCCCACAGCTGCTGTTTGCACTGTGAGGTGGTAAAATACCTTATAATACCTTTTTCCATCAACACATTTAATTGAAGGTCTCCTGGGATTTCTACTTTATACACTGAAACCCTTTAGAATTTTAGCTTCTCCCTTTTTTTTTTAAACATGGAATTCATTTCAGTCCCTGCTCCACAACTAATATAGTGAGCCGAGATTCAAATTATTATTGAGAGATGATGAGAACGTCACAAACTAAATGGCTTTGTATTGATTTTCTAATCAGCTATGTTTAAGATTAAGAATGTGTCCTAGTTTGCGCCTTTATCTTGGTTCCCAAACTGGACTTTTTGACTTCAAAGTCTTTTTCTCAAAATATGCTTCCAAGAATGTGTTGATTACACTTTCAGTAATGGCTTTTATTGTAGTATTTCTTTTTACCTTCATAGCAGCAATATAGTTTCCAGAAAACCTGCTGAATATCAGTTGGTCTTGCAACTTCTACAACTTTTTTCCATTTGCCATAAAACCCCTTAGATTGCAGTATGGATTTGAGAATATTGTTCTGACTTCTTATATACAAAGCAATTGTGATGGGTATCTTTCCAGTATCCTCCACGGAGAAATGAAACAAAACTGATTTAATTAGTCTGTGTCAGTTCTCTCCTCCTTGAGCCTTTGTTTGGTTTTATTCCTTGGCAAGCAATTTCGTCCGATAATCTTGAAAATGTTCATGTTAGTCGTATTAGGTCTTTAGTGTATTGATCCATAGGTTGGAACTAGATATGACAATTAACATGGTGCCGAATCTGAAAATGATAACCATGTGTCATGTTCTCCCTCTTCCCTCTGTAACATGTATTTATGGAAGCGAATAACTTTGTGTCATGCGCATTTTCTTTGATAGCCAGTAATGTGAAGCAGGGGTTGGAAACTGGGAAATAGATGACGGAATGTCATTACAGTAGAGGAGTATTCAACATGGTTCTCTGCAGATAATGTTGGGCTACAACTCCCATCATCTGGGACCATTGACTATGCTGGCTGGGCCTATTAGGAGTTGAAGTCTAACAACATCTGCAGAGCACCATATTGGCTACCCCATGGCCTACTTGTTATTTATTTATTCTCATTATCTCTATGTAGGGGACGCGGGTGGCGCTGTGGGTAAAACCTCAGCGCCTAGGGCTTGCCAATCGCATGGTCGGCAGTTTGAATCCCTGCGGCGGGGTGAGCTCCCACCGTTCGGTCCCAGCTCCTGCCCACCTAGCAGTTCAAAAGCACCCCTAAGTGCAAGTAGATAAATAGGTACCACTTTATAGCGGGAAGGTAAACGGCGTTTCCATGTGCTGCGCTGGTGCAGGCTCACCAGAGCAGCTTCGTCACGCTGGCCACGTGACCCGGAAGTGTCTCCGGACAGCGCTGGCCCCCGGCCTCTTAAGTGAGATGGGCACACAACCCTAGAGTCGGACACGACTGGCCCGTACGGGCAGGGGTACCTTTACCTTTTATTATCTCTATAGAAATAGGTATAATTGTGTGGAATACGTTTCAACACGTATTTCAGACAACATGGGAAATCTATATGATGCTGTACTTACCTAGCCATTCAAGATTACTTCCTCTTCCACTGCATCAAATAAATTTGATTGAATTATGCTAATGCTGTTCCACTTGCATAATTCTGCTCACAGTGAGCATGCATAATAAGGTTTCCTGGGCTCTGGAATTGAGGGTTTTGATGAGTAAATCAAGAGATCTTCTTTACAGAGTATGTATGAAGTCCAGCAAGGCAAAAACTGGGTGTGTTGTTACGTTTTTTGGGGGGTGGGGGACTCCCTTAACCCTAGAAATTAATAAATGGTAAGATTTTGATTATTGAAGGGAAGATTGCAGGCCAGTTGGAAAATACAGGCTAAGCTTCCTTTCCAAGCATGAGCTTCACCTGGGATAGAGGTGTTAACATGACAAAAGGTGTTGATGGCCCATCTAAGAGGAATATTGGGCCTAGGCAGACAGAGGCTGCCAAGGTGATGGGGTGTGTATATGAGGTGACAGAAAAGAATGTCTTTAGCAAGGTGTGCTGGGAAGAAGAAGGAGAAGCAGAAGATTTTGGGCAGGTTGGCTGAAGGCAGGCTGGGAGAGATGCCTTGGACTCCAGTGCTGCACTGTTGTGGGGAAAAAGCCCCTCTTGAGATGACCATGCTGTAAGATCTGGGTTCCCTACATCCAAACTCGGGTGTAAATATATGAATAAACAATATCTGTAGACAAATTGACTGCTGGCTATTGTTAAAGAAGATTTAACAGGGTAGGTTAGAGGTCAGAAAATATGCTTTTCAGAATGTTGAGACACAGAATGGGGCAATGCCAGAAATGAAAGTTATAGTTATGGAATAGTAAAGTTACAGAATACATTTTTCAATTACTGCTTTTTAAACATTGTAATGAAAATGTATTCTTCCCTCTAGAATAAAGTTTTCCGTGCACATGTCCTTCTCAAGGTTCCTTGTAAAAATCTGCTTCAACAGTAAGTTAAAGCAAATATACCGTATTTTTCTCTCTATTACACGCAGATTTTTTCTCCTAAAAAGGAAGGGGAAATGTCTGTGCGTGTTATGGAGCGAATGTGGGGGGGGGGTCCCTGGAGCCGATTAGGGGAGCGCAGGAACAAAAATCAGCAAAAATCAATCCTGCGTTGTGTCCGAGAGGGAAACCTGAAAAGAGGAAGTGGTTGACTTCCGGCGGCGCGCGTCTCCGGTGCGAGAAGGGATTCGGCCAGGAGCGCGAACCCAGTCCGGTAAATAGGGGGAAAAGGGGGTGCTAGAGGGCGTGAGCACCCCAGAAACACGTCCGGAGGGTGTTCGGAGGTACAGGGAGCCAGCGGAGACCGGACGCGGCTCATCCCGCTGTCAGGTAACCTTTGTAAGGCGAGGAGAACAGCGGCGAAGAGCAGCAGGTCCTAGGCAGCCATTTCCTCCCCCCTAACAACGGACAGCCCAAATCTCGCCGGAGATTAGCGCTCCGCTTCCAAGAATAAGAACCCCGGGAACGGACTATATGTGGAGCTCTAATAATTCTGGAACAAAAACAAAACCCCGGGAGAGAAAAAGTGAAGTTTCAGGGGTTCAGTCGTTACCAGGGGTCGGCAGACTCGCAGAGAAACTGCAGAGTAGAGACAACTGTACTGAGTCACCATTAGCGATAACTTCGTTTCCCTGAAAGTATTTACACAAAAACCATCTGACCCCCTCGAAAAAAGGGGTACTTAAACAGGGAACAGAAGACGAAGTATTAAATCAGAACCATCTACTAAAACGAAGGGGACGCAGGCTAACGCTACTCTTACCGCGATACGCCCAGCGGAAAGCGGAAGAGAAGCGTCGGCGGCGCCATTTCTGAGAACAGAACGCACGAGAGAGCAAACTGTAACTCGGTAATACGGACTAACCTGGTCTGGAGTCCTTGTGGTGGTGTTCCGGTCTGTCCCCTGATACTGCGGTGGAGAGCTGGGTATATTTGCATCTTCCATTGCCTGTGGTTCGCCCAGCGATTGGGAAGTAACTTTTGCTGTGCGTTGCCGGTCTTTTCGGTCTTTTTGGTTTATTTTCCGTGAAGAGCCTGCCTCCAAAACCAAGCAGAGACAGAGAGAGCCATCTAGTGGGCAGTGCGGTAACGGCGCCTGGAAATCTCTATTTCGATCTTACTTTCTCCTCTATTTTGATCTTATTTTCTCCTCTCTATCCTACACCCTAGCAGTCTTGCAGCCCATTCCCCGGCCCCCCTCTCCCCCCTCCTCCCCCCCTCGCTCCTCTCCCCTATGGTCTCCCCTAGGTAAAACGGAGTGGGGTCTTTGATGGTGAGACCCGTTATTTACCATTTGCCAAACCAACTCCCCTAATACAACTTCCACAGGTCCCACTGTGTTGATTGAAAGTACACCTCTTATTGCGGACATAAGAACTCCTAAATCATTGAACTCTGAGACTTCAGGACCTTCTCTGATAACCCCAAGGAGCAACACGGAGAAAAGGAACAAACCGACCTTTGTTTAATTTAAAGACTGTTAAAAACTGTCAAAACTGAGGGCCGGGCCAAGTAGGGCAAATTGGAATCCGCCTTACAGTGTGATAAGTATACTATCTGTTGTCCTTAGTATTGGATAAAATTAAGAATGTCAAACACTGGGAAAAGACCCGAAGGGGGAACACCAGTGGAAAGAAAGGGATCAAAGCAGGAAGGGGATTTCAGAGCAGAGATCTTAAGAATGTTTGCAGAGATAAAAGAAAGTGAGAAAAATGTAGAACGTAAGTTAGAACAAGTAGAACATAGAATCGGGGAAGTAGATAAGAAGCTAGATGAAACAGTCAATGAATTGAAGAGCCAAATGAAAGAGGTATTTAGGAGGACACAGACAGTAGAGGAAGGCTTGAAAAAGACAAAAGTAGAATTGAAAGACGTAAGACGTGAGGAAGAAAGAATTAAAGCTGAAATACTGGACTTGAATAAAAGCCAAGAAGAAATGAAAGATTGGATTGCACTGAACGAACTAAGACAGAGGGAGGCTAACCTTAGGATGAGAGGCATACCTGAAGTCCAGGGAGAAAATATAAAAGAGAAATTAACAACAGAATTAGCCATCTGGTTAGAGATACCAATAGAAGAGGTAGGAAAGGCAGTGCAATCGGCTTTCAGACTAAAAGCTAAGCCTCCAAGGAACAAAAAATTCATAGGAGATTGCCTGATAATATTTAAAGACAGGGAAATAAGAAACAGGATTCTCCATAAAAATAGAGAGAAAAGGTTCAATATTGGAGGAAACAACATAATAATTTTTAAAGATATTCCAGTCAGGCTTTTAAAACGCAGGGACTCCTACAGAGAATTGGTACAGATACTCAAAAGAAACAACATCGAGTTCAAATGGGAGTTCCCTGAAGGTGTCTCCTTTACATATAGGAGCAAGAGACAAAAAGTGACAACTCCAGGGGAAACAGACAAATTCCTAAGGAAATATAAAGAATTAAAACCGGAAAAAGAAAAGGGCAAAGGTGAAGGAGTAGGACCAGAGGGAGATCCGGAGGGAGAGTCGGGGAGTTCGGGGGGGGAGGGGCAGGGGAGGAAGTGTAAAAGGAATTAACAGTAGATTTTTTCCTTTCCTCTAATTAAATCACAATGGTGTTAAAGGTATATAGCTGGAATGTTAATGGGATGAACGAAAAGGGAAAGAGGAACCAAACTGAGCATATCCTGAAGAACGAAAATTTGGATGTCATTTGTCTCCAAGAGACACACATAGCGAGGAAGCATAAAAGAATTCTGACTAATCAAAGACTGGGGAATGAGTTCATATCCTCAGACCGGAGTAAAAAGAGGGGGGTGGTTATCTATATAAACAAACAAATTGAAGCGAAACATCTATTCAAAGACGAAGAAGGTAGGATAGTAGCAGTACAAATAAATTGGCAGGGAGAAAAGATAACAATAGTGGGAATATACGCACCCAATGATAATAAGTCAGAGTTCTATAGGAGGTTGGAAGAAAAGCTACTTGACTATGCTGACCAGAAAATTATACTTTTGGGAGATATGAATGGAGTGGTGACGTTGGAATTGGATAGATTGAGGGATACAAAAGGTAAAGAAGGGAAGCTACCTAGAACCTTCTTCTCCCTGGTACAAAACTGTAATTTATTAGACATTTGGAGATACAAACACCCCCTGGAAAAGCAATATACTTTCCACTCAGAACCAAATGATTCATCATCAAGATTAGATCAGATGTGGATATCGAAAGAATTAGCCCTAAGATCTGTACGGGTGGAGATCCAGGTGAGAACAATCTCAGATCATAACCCAATAAAAATGGAACTGAAAGGGCAGGAAAGTAGATTAAATAGATGGAAATTGAAGGATTACCTACTAGATGACCAGGAGGTAGTAGGAAAGGCTCAAAACAGATTAAAAGAGTATTTTGAAGATAACTTAGGTAATAATACAAAATTAAAGGTGGTGTGGGATGCAGGTAAGGCGGTGATGCGGGGATTTTTTATTCAACAGAGTGCAATTAAGAATAAAAAAGGGGGAAAGGGAAAAAAGAAATTATACAACAATTAGCAGAGAATGAACAGAAACTAATTAAAAACCCAAAAAATAAGAAAATAAAAGAGAACATAAAAGTTTTACAATCCCAATACACAATGTTGATAAACAGAGAGATAGAATGGAAAATCAAAAGACTAAGACAGAGGAATTTCGAACACGCCAATAAAACGGGGAAGTTATTAGCTTGGCAACTGAAAAAAAGAAAGGAACAGAACACGATAAATAGGATAGTGGTGGAAGGAGAGGAGATAAACAAACCCAAGGAAATAAGGAGAGCTTTTTTGGATTTCTATGGAGAACTTTTTAAAAACACAGGAAAGAATAAGATGAGGAAAATAGAGAGATATTTGACATCTAAGAATATCAATAAGATCCCCACAGCAGAGAAAGAGAAATTAAACGCCCCTATTGAGATGGAGGAAATCAAAGCAATAATAACAGACCTAAAAAATGGGAAAGCCCCAGGCCCAGATGGGTTCACCAGCAGATATTATAAAGAAATGGCACCGGTCCTCTTGAATCCACTACAAGAAGTAATGAATAATATTCTTAAGGAAAGAGAAATACCGGAGACATGGAAGGAGGCATTGATCACACTAATCCCAAAGCAAGATTCAGATTTAGAGCAAATTAAAAATTACAGACCTATTTCCCTACTAAATATTGATTATAAGATCTTTGCGGGAGTCCTGGCAAGAAGATTAAAAGATATTCTAATAAAAAATATTCATAGAGACCAAGCCGGCTTCTTGCCGGGTAGGCAAATGAAGGACAATATAAGAAATATTATAAATATTATAGAATACTTATCAGAAAGGTGTGATAAACAAGGGTTACTGTTATTCGTGGACGCTGAGAAAGCGTTCGATAACGTAAATTGGGAATTCCTGCTGAGGCAATTGGAAACACTGGAAGTAGGCACTGAATTTTATAATGGGATAAAAGCAATTTACACGGAACAAAGAGCAAGACTGATGATAAATAATGTGGAGACGAAAGAAATAACAGTAACTAAAGGAACAAGACAGGGATGCCCACTGTCCCCACTGCTATTTATAATGATATTAGAGGTATTATTAAATTCCATCAGAGACAACAAAGAAATTAAAGGAATCAGGATTGGCCAACATGAACATAAAACCAAAGCCTTTGCAGACGACTTGGTCGTAACAATGGAAGAACCACTGGACTCAATAAAAGAGGTACTCAGAGAATTTGATCAATTTGGGGAAGTAGCGGGCTTTAAATTAAACAAAAGGAAAACCAAAATAATAGCTAAGAATATGCAAGCAGATAAAATCGAGGAACTACAAAGAGAAACAGGAATAGAAGTGACAAAGAAGGTGAAATACTTAGGGGTTTGGATAACACCAAAAAATATAGATCTTTTTAAAAATAACTATGAAACAGTATGGAAGGGGGTTAAGAGGGACATGGAGACGTGGGGTCGGCTTAAATTGTCATTCTGGGGTAGAATAGCCACAATCAAAATGTCGGTACTTCCAAGAACCCTATTTCTTTTTCAAAATATTCCGATTATCAAAGGTACAAAGATATTTAAAGCCTGGCATAGAGAGATTTCTAGATATATCTGGCAGGGAAGGAAGCCGAGAGTAAAATTCAAATTATTAACGGATACGAAAGAAAGAGGAGGCTTCGCCCTACCAGACTTGAAGATATACTACGAGGCATCTTGTTTATGCTGGGTCAAAACATGGATAAACTTGGAAGACAGGGAAGTGTTAGACCTAGAGGGCCACGACAACCGATTCGGGTGGCATGCCTACTTGTGGCATGGGCGGAAGAAAGGACACAAGGGATTTGGGAATCACATATTTAGAGGCCCTCTGATGGAGGTATGGGAAAGATACAAGGAGGTGCTAGAACCTAGAACACCCCAATGGCTGTCGCCACTAGAGGTTATGTCAGTTAAAAAGACCAACATGAGAGCCAATTGGGCAACCTACGAGCAACTGTTAATGAAGGAGGAGGGAAAGTGGAAAATGAGGCCGTTCGATCAGGTTAAATCCCAAGTATATGACTGGCTGCACTACCACCAGATAAATGATATGTTCAGGAAAGATGTCAAAGACAAAGGATATGCTGACAAAAAGTCCAGATTCCAAACAGAGATTTTGGAGAACAATATAAAAATCTTATCTAAAATGTATAAGCAATTATTAGATTGGAACTTAGCCGATGAGGAGGTCAAGGCGGTAATGACACACTGGGCGAGGGATTTTGGTCGTAATATTTATTTTGAAGAGTGGGAAAAACTCTGGAAGCAACATCTAAAATTCACTGCCTGTGTGTCACTCAAAGAGAACTTAATGAAAATGTTTTATCGCTGGTATCTGACCCCGGTAAAACTAGCTAGAATGTACGGATCCTGCAACAAATGTTGGAAATGTAAGGAAAGGGAGGGGACCTTCTACCATATGTGGTGGGAATGCCAAAAGATCAAAGATTTTTGGGAGAGTATATACAACGAAATGAAGAAAATGCTAAGATATACCTTTGTCAAAAGACCTGAGGCGTTCTTGCTAGGTCTGGTAGGAAGGGAGATAAAGAAGAAAGACCACAAATTGTTCCAATATGCAATAACGGCAGCAAGGGTCCTAATAGCAAAAAATTGGAAACAAGAGAGTTTGCCGACAATAGAGGAATGGAGATCCAAATTACTAGACTATGTGGAGATGGACAGGTTGACAGGAAAAATTAGATATATAAAAGATCAGAGGTTTATTAAAGATTGGGAAAGTTTTACGAAATATCTGGAAAGCTTAACAGATGATCAGATAACACTAGTGGGTTTTAAAGGTGCTCTGTAAGAAGTAAAGGGTAATGCCAAAGGAAAGCAGATGAAGGAGAATGACTTGCGGCATTACAGATAAAGAAATGCGAATTTATTATAATGTTTGTATGGACGATTCGTGGAACGGCAGAAGGAAGTCTTTTGTGTAATAAGAAGAGTATTGACACTATTTACTTTTGTATTATGATTTTGCTAACCAATAAAAATTATGCATGAAAAAAAAAATGAAAAGAGGAAGTGGTTGCTTTCCTGCATTCTGCCTCAGGGTCTTACTGCCCACCCTCCTCTGTTTCGTTGCTGTGTTTGCTCAAACGGAACAAAGAGCAGGCAAATCCCCTCCCCTCCAGGCAAGCAGAGGGGAAAGCAGAGGTCTTTCCTTCTAATTCCTCTCCGTGCTCCTCGCAGGCAGCCAGAAAACATGCAGGAGGAGAGAGAAAGCTGGCTTCGGTTTGTGGAAACTTTTGCCTTTCTTTCTTCCCTCCCGTAAAATCCCTCTCCTGCTTTCTTAGGCAGCTGCTTCTCTGCACACCGCTCTCTTGTCCCTTCTGTGTTTTTCCTTCACTCCCCACTTAAAATGTAGTTACAAAGCATGGATCCACATGGATCCTCAGGATCTTTGCATTGGGCCACCCCAAATTCACCATCAGATCACATAGCAGCCTGCCCCCCAAAAATCACACACCCACTGTTGCCTGGGGCTGCAATGGTGCAAAAATGTGGTTAAAAAGCATGGATCCACATGGATCCTCAGGATCTTTGCATTGGGCCACCCCAAATTCACCATCAGATCACATAGCAGCCTGCCCCCCAAAAATCACACACCCACTGTTGCCTGGGGCTGCAATGGTGCAAAAACGTGGTTAAAAAGCATGGATCCACATGGATCCTCAGGATCTTTGCATTGGGCCACCCCAAATTCACCATCAGATCACATAGCAGCCTGCCCCCCCAAAATCACACACCCACTGTTGCCTGGGGCTGCAACGGTGCAAAAACGTGGTTAAAAAGCATGGATCCACATGGATCCTCAGGATCTTTGCATTGGGCCACCCCAAATTCACCATCAGATCACATAACAGCCTGCCCCCCAAAAATCACACACCCACTGTTGCCTGGGGCTGCAATGGTGCAAAAATGTGGTTAAAAAGCATGGATCCACATGGATCCTCAGGATCTTTGCATTGAGCTACCCCAAATTCACCATCAGATCACATGTCTGTGGCCACAGCATGAAGCACAAAAATGATACATCCACTGTTTCATTCAGAATTTTTTTCCTTGTTTTCCTCCTCTAAAAACGATGTGCGTGTTATGGTCAGGTGCGTGTTATAGAGCGAAAAATACGGTATATTAGAAGTGATCGCAGGTGGAGGTTTAAACAAGCAGCCAGCAGGTTTCATATTTTTTTCAGAAACCGTCCCTTTAATTAAGCAAGTTGGCGAATATGAGAGTTAATATAAGAAAATTGACTGGGTATGCGATACCCCAAATTGAACTGGGTGGTGTTACTTAGGGCCAAAACACCATTGATGCTCAACTGAGTATAGTTTCTACCCATTCTTCCCCCTTTTATTAAATGCAAACGTGGAAGATGAACACTGAGGAGGGGCTTCTTCCCTTTCCAACAGCTTTTCTGTTTGAAAATTGCTTCTCCCTTCCTCCGCTCTCCATACCCAAGTGCTTTTATCTTGCAGGGGTACCTATATCTTTTCCCTCACAGCAGGGAAAAACAGCTGGGGGTTGATGATAGTTGAAAATATACAAGAGGGGGGAGGATCCTGTGTAGGATTTGTGCACAGATTAACAGCTTCCTTTGCAAGAGGTTAGTAAATCAGTGCTCACTCCTGCTCCATTTGTCTTCTTCAGTTACTGTCGCTGCAGAAGTGGTATTTCGAGGCTCCTTTGTGATACATTTCTGTCTAAATGCACGTGAGATTGTTATAATACTTTTCGTTCCGTGTTGTATTTCTCTGTATTATGCTAGTAAATAGCAACTGTCTTTCTAGGATCTAGACAATCCTTTATTCTTTAGTTGTGAAAGGAACAAAAGAGGAGAAAGCAAAATAGTGGCCTTGTCTGTCTTTCCACCCAAAGTTTTAGCTTGTAATAAAGCATCCTCAAGCCTCACCTCAGCAGTGTGCTATTAAGCATTCTTTTGCTGAAAGTGGCATCAGTGAGACCAAGCTGTTTATCATTATGCATAATACCCTGAGAAAAGAGAATGTACAATTTGCTGCTAAGATCTCTTTGTCTCAAACTTCAGCCCTTTTGCTACAATCCTGTGCTCCCTTTTTTGGGTGTAAGCTGCATTGAACTCAGCTGGACTTGCAGCTGAATAAAGTGCAGAGGCAGATTTTAGCCATGGCTAAATTGGGGGGGGGGATCTGTAGAAGAGTTTGTGGCTGCTCAGTTTTGAACCATTAAAAAAATAATAATGATTCAGCCCAAGTTTTCAGAAAACACACCCTAAGAGTGAGGCATAAAAAAAACATGCTGGGGTGTGTATTTTGATAATCCTTGTCTCTCACTCACCATTCTTGGGTCAAAGAGCATGAATATCTTCCTGACTTAACTTGAAATGTGTTATCGTGTTTTTATATGGAAGATATAAGATTGCAATACTTTTTGTCTCGATCAATGGGTTTTGTTGCGGTTTGTTCTTTTTACAGTAATAGCAGTCCTCAAGGGCAATTAAAGGCATGAACTAGTCAAACCCAGGCATATGTGGAGGTGTCTCATATGCCGCAATAAGGTGCTGTTATTTCCTCTGCCTCAACAGCAGTGTGCGTGCACAGGTGTACATACATGCAGGCAGTGCATGGTGGCACCATTGCAGGGAGAGAGGGGGTCCACCTGCATCTTCATATTCCTACCCAGTCTGCCCTCATTCCCGCTGGAATTTACGGTGACAGAGCTGTTTGAGGCTCAGATAAGAACTACTTCACACATTATGACTTTGTAAGACAGCTGGAGCTTCCCATTTTATACATGCATTCATCACGGGGGCTGGTGAACATAGTCTTTCCTCTAGGGCATCGTTCGAAATTCACCAGGAGCATTTTGCACCTGACTATCAATCACTTGCAATCAGTGCTTTTTTTCTTTTTAAATAATGTTTGGGCTACTCTCATTTTCCTACCGATATTGAAGTACTGCCCCTCAATGAGGCCAAACTTAGATTCACGAAATGTTTAGGGGGTATGCGTACCCCCCCCCCCCAGGAAAAAGCACTGTTTGCAACTAAGTGGAGGTGCCCAGGCGCCAGGATATCACCTGACATCTCCACCATCTGGAGGTGCATGCCTCAGGATCCTTGGATCTTGGCTGTTGTCTCATGCTAGCAACACACCCTGTAGAATTCCATTCACATTTTATGTGTGCAATCAGAAAAAAAAAATGGGAACCAAAAAGTCGTATTGGGAAAAAAGACTTTCGAGCCAAATGACCCCCCAAAAGGCATTCCGTTTTGGTGACACTAACCCTGGTTTAAGGAGGCATTTGGTGTCTAGCTTATATATCGTGAGTTTCTAACACTGCTTTAGGGAAATGATACCCATATAGGAGAACAGTGATTGGTGTGTGATGGTCAATGTATTGGGGGAGCTCATTTGCTACAGCATTCCAGTTTTTATCCTGTTCTGCAAAATGATACTCCATTTCTTCCTCATGTTTTTGTGCCTTAATTCCCCCTCCTCTTAATAGCACTGGAAATATTGTTTTTTTTAAAGCATCTGTAGCAATGTATATTTCAGAGGATTTGCTTTGCATTTCTAATACCCTTCTTTATCTGTTTTAGCATCTCCCTGTATTCTTCCCAGTGTTCTTTACTTCCTATTTTCTTGTAAGTATAGCGTATTCTTTCCCCCCCTCCCCTTGTTTCCTATTGACCTGTTTAAACACTTGGAGTTGTTTTGAACCTGCTCCTGACTTTTTGAAGAAAATATTTTAATTGCCATGTAAATCTAGCCTGGCATATATCTTTTTTTCTGACAGGCATTACCAGTGTTTGTTTGAGATTGTTATGTGTAATATGTTTTTCACATCCACAGTTATCACAAATCGTACAGTGCTCCTCCAGTAGTAATTAAAATTGATTTCCACATGACATTGTAGCTGCTCTAGTGTATTGTTCTGTTCCTAATTTATTTATTCTGTTTTTGTTCAGTAGTTGAAATCTCCTGTATACAGGTGGGTCCATGACATGTATCAGGAAGCACATTATTTCCTCTTTTTATTTGTCTGTTTCACCTAACTCATTCATAACATCTGCATCATACATACCACACCTAAAATCCATTTCAGTTAAAAGTGGACTGAGACATGTATATAATACCAATATGTGTGCATTACTTAATCCCTTCATTTTACTACTGAAGTTAAGAGTATCCAGTCATCTTAGCTTCTTGACTTCAGTACTGATTTTTAAAAAATTCATTCATCAGGAGCCTCAAAACATCTGGAGGGCTGAGGTTGAGGCTTCCTCAACCTCAGCCCTCCAGATGTCTTGACACTGCAATTCCCATCATCCTTGACCACTGGTCCTGCTAGCTAGAGTTGTAGGCCAACAACATCTGGAGGGCCGAGGTTGAGGAAGCCTGCTCTATTGTTACAAATGCATAGGTGCCATCTTCTAGTTTTATGCTGTTGTAGACTCTAGCCTGTGAATAGTTTATGTTCCCATGCAAGGCTGATGTGACAGTTCAGGTTTTTCCCTAAACACCTGGCTATAAGGGATAGTAGATAGTCCAGATAGTATATCTAAATATATTTTCAGGTGCATATGTGGTTATAAAATAATGACATGATAACATTTTTCCACTTAGTGCTCAAATAATTTGCCATCAGGGTGTTAAAAAAAAGTATTGTGGGAGTTCAAGAGCCTATTCAAACACAGTGGTATCTCCTTTGCATCTTTAACGTGTTGAGTGTGGCAGAATCAACTATGAACAGCAGCTCCTTAAAACCTGACATTGTGGTGAAAGGATGACACATTTCCCCTGTTAAACCATTTACTATACCACGTCAGTTACACTTCATTCCTGCAGTTGGGAACCATTCATGGAAATTTCCCGGTGTGCATTAGTGCAGGAAAGTCTACTTGAAAATCTTGATTTTTTTCCCCCAAGGGATGTCTGGTGTCTTTTTAAAAGGTGTCTGGGCCATTTTTCAAACTTAATATTTAGATGCTTAAACCATAATCCACCTCTCTCTGCTCCTTTCAGGAAGATGCTACTAAAAAAATGGGTCTTTAGAGCGGACACATGACCCTGAAAAACTATAGGAACTTCCTTCACATATGCAAGAAGTACCTGTGATTTTTTTCAGGGACATGTTTCCTTTCTTAAGACCCAAGTGTTCATTCATATTTCTGAAACAGTAGTAAATGCCAAAAGTTTTCATTGACGGATGCATATATCCTAAGCAACCCGCTCCTGCACTCAGAGAGTGGTTGTAGATTATGGAACATGCAGCCATCATGCAATTCACCTAAAAGCTGTTCAGGTCTTGCCAAATCTGCCTCCAGGCAAATTACCAAGCTCCAGTTTGACACGTAGCAGCTCATTCAAGACAAGTAGCTGAGTGGCAAATATTTGTTCACCTACATACCTACCTACTCACTGGTGGAACTTACCTTAGCTGCAAGAGAAAGTTGTCATAATATAGCATCATGCTTCTAGGGCTGGATCCAGTGATGTCCTTGAATATGTGGGAAATGCCCTTTGTCTATAAAAGGGTGCTCTATACATTTTGCTAGTGTTGTACCAGATAAGTGAAACTATATCCAAATGTGTTGTTCTGCTTCCACAGACTCTAGCAGTAGCAGAATCATGATTCGTTATTTCTTTATACAATTTATTTACCACGTAACTGCAACAGTCTTTAAGCTGTGCACAAAAAATAAAATAAAGTATAAAAATTTGTTTAAAACTGTAAAATCAGACTTCTAGGCCCTCCTTTAGGCTCGTTTATTTGCAGAACGGCACTATTTTCCTTCTGCTTGTGGTTTTCTGGGTCACTTTCTGCCCTTAAGTAGGGAACCCTAAAAACAAGCACATTTATGCTAGCAAGTTGGAAAACAGAACACTACTATGGTGGTTGCTTGTCTAGGCCGCCTGTTGTTGTAGGAGGGGAAGTTTTTTTTGAGAATGATAGAAGAGGGCAAGCAGACCAGGTAGTAGGCTAATCACTGACTGATGGTGATATGGCTGTCATACTGAAATAGATTGTGTGCAAGCTACATTCCTTGTTTGTGCCTTGTGGCCATGTTCTGACATAATGCTAATCCATGGTTTTGTACTATAAGAACAAACAGCCTCCTTCCACGTTTGCATGTTTCCCACCACACAAACACACATACACAGCAGGGTGGAGGCGTTCAAAAGAATTTGCTTTTAGTTAATCACAATTCATTGTTTTGTGCAAACCAGTAGCTGTGATTAATACTTACTGTGGCTAGTTTAAACAAGCCAGCTTCATAAATCACAGATTGAAGCTGGCTTGTTTTGAAACTAACCATAGTTAGTATTAAACCACAATTCCTAGTTCAGATGAAACGGCAAAAGCATCCAAACTATTCCAGCTTTCCGGTGAATTTAGTTGAGGAAGAGGTTAGTTCACATGGTGTCATTTTCCAAGCAGCAAAACCACTTTGGACTGATAGACACACAAGTCTATTAGTCCTGTTACAAGAAACCTTTTCTGTTGTCCAAAAACACAGGAAAAATATTGACACTGGGGCAGATTTCTCAGAGCTGCTAGAATGAATTGGCTCTTTGGCAGAGCCATGAGTGAACAACCTAACTACATTGCTTATAACTTACATGCATATATTTAGGGGCAGGGAACGGTTTGAGTGTGTGTTTGTGTGTGTGTGTGTTATATAATGTCAGGTTCTTGATCTAACATATTTTAATCCAAGGCTTCACTTACCCAAACCCCAAATGGACCAATTGGATTGCAGCAATTTTGTTTCTATCCTACCTGATTAATTTTTACAGCTTTGATCTCTCTGTTGCACAGTAGCAACACCTGAATGGTATTTTTTAAAAATACCTGTTTAATGTGGATTAACACCTTCATCTTCTTAAATATTTGTTGAAAACATTGTAGTGAGCGGATGAAGTCTTATTTTTTAGGCATTTGTACAAACTATACAATGCAGGTTTTCTTGCACCTCTTCCTGAGTATCTTCCTGTAGGAGAAAAGGGTAGCAACTGTTGGTCAACTACTACTCTTGGGATGGAGTTTGTTTTTATTTCTCAAACGGAATTATGAATGAAGGGGGGGGGGGACTTAACAGGAATTCCCACTATTAATGTTTTCAGATAGGATTTGCAAACAGTAGAAGAAATACGGAAAATTTGACATGGCATTTGTACCAGGCCCGTGCAAACATGCACACTCGCAGAGAGGAGATTCCTGGTCTTTTTTTTTTTACTCCTGTACTGCCCTGAGCTAAGCCAAAGTTTGGTTTAGTCAGTGTATTATCTTAATCCAAGTTCGTGGTTAGGCTCGCTCTTCACTGGCTGTGAGCTTTAGCAGAAATGGCACAATTTATAGTCCTCTTCAGACGTTACAAGCTAGACAATCATAAACAAATTCTCTATTAGCTGCTTCCCACCCCCATCCCATCATTATCGTCACCTTCAAACTCATGGAACACAAACTTCTGCACTTGGGAGCCTGTTACATCCATGGAGGCTCCCAGAATATTTGCTAACTTCGTTTTTCCCAGATTCTAAGTACTCACAGTTATGAAACACTTCTGCTACATAGATTTGCCTTTTGTGAATTGGATGTCAAGTAGGATGGTGACGGGATGGAATTAGCACACACATCCCAACTGCTTCCCAACCCTCCCAAAAGAGTGTTTTAGGTTAGCCTTATTTGTAACGGCTGAATAAGTATTTTACCAAAACGGGAATCATAGAGAAAATGGATAAATGGCTTTAATGTCCTTGAAGGAACACATGAGCTCAAGTGCGAATGATTAGGCTAAGAGCATTCAATGTTAATAAAATGTAGTGTAAAATGGAGGGAAATGATAAATGCAAATTAGAAACTGCCGAATTATAAAATATTGCATATATTATGTTATAGTTTCAGAATTACATTCTGGCGAAGCTGTGGGATGTTTGACACACACATCTTGTTGAAGAATTTTAGAAATACAATTAAACATAATGTATACACTTGCAATATTATTGGACAAACAAGTATTAACGTTTCCCCTCAAAAGATAATAGGTGTGAGCATAAAAAAAAGTATATTAGATTTTAACAGACTAATCCTAATCATGTTTTATTTGCTTAAGCAAATCTTACTGGAGTCATTGGGACTTGCTTCCTAGTGGATATGCTTCAGTTTGCAGCCTTAGATGCAAGAAAGTGAGTTAAAACGCTTTTCTCATCTGGAAGATTTTCATGATCTGTCATTAGATCATGGCAAGTATCTTTTCTGGCATCCATAAGCAGTTGGCTAAGGCATAAGTAGTTCTTTGCTTGAAATTATTGTTGTGGCAAAGAAAAAAAGCCTTCCATGACATCTAGTATCTTTTCTTACTTTGTGAAATTAAAAGCAGCAACTTTACTTCACTGCTAACTAGCACTGAAGAAAAATATGAGGACTCTTTTCTGCCTGCTGTACATAAGCAACCAAACACTTTTTGGACCCCCATCTATAAAGCAATTAACATTCGCAGATGAGTTTGTTTCTCTGTAATACCACCTTGGCACTCTCTTACCTATTTAAATAGTTCCAGACAAATGTAATAAAGCTGGAACCAGCTAAGTATAGGCATTGCTGCCTTATTGGTCCCAGATAATGAAGAATGCAAAGTAGGTGAGGTAAAAACCTTTATTAAACCAATTCCTCATAATGCAAAGGTACAAGATATTCTGGCATAGAATAGCTCTGCAGCAATTGAAACCTTCGTGTAATTTCAGATTTTATGTCCACCCCACCCTCTTAACTGCAATAAGGGTTTCTTGTCTTCCTGTGTTGAGGTTCCTGTAGAATTAGGATGTTTGAATGTTGCAGCATAAGTAGTGATCATTTACTTTTAGATAGCTGTAATGGAATTCATAGCATTGTTGGAACATGCGCAGCTCCATTCGGTAAGGATCTAAAGGCACAGTGAATGTAAAAGAGTCAAGTGATGCGATAAAATCTGGTTGTCTGATATAGTACTACTGTACTATACTGTCTACCCTTGTGCACCTCAAAATTAGCTAGGGCATTCTGTTACTCCCAGTAAAAATGTGCTATAATAATGTTTCGCTTTGTAATAATTATTTAGTAAAATAGTAGTAGATAAATTTTGTTCACCGCATCTGCTGCCTTTCTGGTAAAAAATAAAAGTACAAACTTGCTATGCACAGCAGTATAATCAGTAGAGTTGTCCTCTCTGCTTTATTGTAGCATAGTACCCCATGTAGTACTAGATAGGGGCTCACAGCAGTTCTTCTTCAGTTGTGCTGTGAACCTGCTCTCACAGCCAGTCTGACAAATGAGGACCCCAGCCTGCTAGTCTTGCCCACCCCCGCCCCCAGCCCCACTTGGACTTGTTAGTGTCTCTGCCTCCAACTGGAAAATGTTGACCCAGGTGCCCTGCAGCCGAGTGTCCAGACAGGAGAGGTTGTGTTACTTCTGTTACAGGCATTTGACTACAGAGTGCTTGGTTAACTGTTAAGAGGCAGGGGAAGAGGCAACACTAACAGGCTTCAACCAGTTTTCGTTTTGCTGCCTTTCTGCTCAGCTTCTGATTACAGTAGTACCTCAGGTTACAAACTTCGCTAACCCAGAAGTAGTTGCTCCTTGTTGCAAACTTTGCCCCAGGATGAGAACGGAAATTTTGCGGTGGCAGCGGGAAGCCCCATTAGCGAAAGCGCACCTCAGGTTAAGAACGGTTTCGAGTTAAGAAAGGACCTCTGGAACGAATTAAGTTTGTAACCCGAGGTACCACTGTAGCTGTGAAGGTGAGCTCATAGCGTGACTGAAGAATGTACTTTGAGACTCCCTTTTATTCTGTGTCCGGTCCAAAAACGCTATCCGAATTAAGGATAAGTATGCCGTATCCAGAAGCCAGGAAGCTGTTACATGGGAAAGCCGAGTTATTGTTTCAGGAAATTAAGTTGAGAAGAAACTTATTTCAAACAAGCACAAAAAATGAAATTATTCATTGAAAAAATATCATCTAACACAAAACCTATTAGGGTACATTGGACCTCATGATGTTAACAGAATGGAAAGCAAAACAACAAAATATTGGACTCTTACAGTAAATAATAGGAGGGGTCCATGTATCTCAGTAGTCTCACTGAGCCACGAAATATGAAAGGGTGAAAAGCTGCAAGGTAGCTTTCCATCTCAAGTGCATTTCAGTTGCACATGAATGAAAATTTCATTTAAATTTAGCTTGTTGTTTGGAGGCATGCAATGGAGAACAATACATGGTTATCTAGTAACAGGGTTATAGACATGAATGTGCTAAATGTGTTACACATCTGCTTCTTTTTCATACTTCATTGTAAATAAAACTAGAACAATGATGATTTGTCTTTTGATATCTAATCCCTCCCTTCCCCTCATGGGTTCAACATTATATACATATTTTCCCTACCATGTACTCCTAAGCAATCTCCTGCAGTTGTATTTCAGACACTGTTGCCTTTCCAGGTTTTCGTTATGGCATCCAAATTTCTGCTTTCGCTGTGGTTGCTTTAGGATTTTGCCATTTGCATATTTTCCATGGGTAAGCCATTTAGGTAAGCTAAACTAACAATGCCGATGTCAAACCATACCTCTGTTGAAACTTTTCACAGGTACATCTACCTTTATAGAAGCATTGTCCACAAACGGTACCAACATACAAGCATCAGTAACGGGAGTGACAGCCAGCAAACGAAGATTTATCGATGAAAGGAGGGACCAGCCTTTTGATAAAAGGCTACGCTTCAGTGTGAGGCAAACGGAGAGTGCTTACCGGTACAGAGACATTGTTGTCAGAAAACAGGATGGCTTCACACACATTTTGTTATCAACGAAATCATCAGAGAACAATTCATTGAATCCAGAGGTTAGAGTCATTTGTTGTTGTTTTTTATAAAAAGCACTCCGTTTCAAAGATAATGTACAGTGACTTGTAAGCAAAACGGACAGATCTCTCTCCACCACCCAGTTTGGAATCTAAATCTAAAGGTTGGATTTAGCGGAAGTGTGAGAGAGTGAGAGACCAGTGTAGCAAGGGATGAATGTGAATAAATGCAGTAATGCAAATATTTGGCAGTATCAATATGCTACTGTGGTTCAACAGCTCCTTCTTAAGTTATAGATGCAAATAAAGATTATGACTTTCAAATAACACAACTCACCTGGGAGTAAGCCCCATTTAATTCAGTATGACTCACTCTGAGTAGACATGTTTAGGGTTTTCCTGTTAGAAAATGATATGTAACTTCTTTAAGAAATGAAAAGGGATGGTGGTATGAAACTGAACTGGGCAACTGACTCTGTAATTGTTGAGAAGGATACAGAGTGGTCCAGTCACCGGAGTCCACAGTAGCTCTGGTAGCACAAAAAGGTTAAGTTTGGATACAGTTGGGAAATGACAATAAATTAGATGAAAGTTTTTGTGGAGGAAGTTGATGTAGATGAAAGTTTTTGTGTTTTTACATGAGTAGAATGTGTGCTTTTATTTAAAATGCATCTCTGGGTTATTTGTGGGGCATAGTAATTCATTCATTTTTATTTTTCAAAATATAGTCTGGCCCCCCACAAGGTCTGGCCCCCTGGTGAAAAAGTTTGCTGGCCTCTGAGCTAGAACAAGTCTGGGCAAAGCCTTGGGCTCCTGCACTCTGTCGTCGTCCTCCCTTCCTCTCACGTAGCAAGGATGAAGATTTTGCCAGTGTTTAGTTTCACTTTGGCAGAAGCTCGACACATCCTTGCATATATGAACCAGAGATTGTGTGCTACCACGAACAGTGGCCAGATCCAACACAAGCCAAATTCAAACCATGGGTTGCGAAGCTGGCTCATTTAATTAAAATGATCTGTGATAAGCCTTGTTCTCTGGTTCGTGTGCAAGAATCAAAGATCTGCTGGGAGTGAAATGCAAGCAATGGCAAAATACGCCAGATGAGGAAATGCAGTGTGTGTGTGAACTCAAGGCTGATTCTGGTTTGTGCACATAATAGCACTGTAGTATGGTTTAGCATTGCATACTTTTGTAGCCAAAGTAGAGCAATACTCTGTTTCAGTATTGCCAACTACTGTGTTAATTTTCAAAATGAAAAATTAATACAGTTAAACATTAGCCTTAATGGAGTAGAATTAATGTAACACAGGTGCCAGCTGGAACTTTAAATTATATTGTGATTCTGTTTTTGGGTCTTGCCATTTTTTGTTTTGAATTTTTACCTATTTTTAAGCTACTATGTTTGCTGAGACTTGCAATTTCTGGCTCTGATCTTAAGATAGTCAATGTTATTCTTAAAAAAATAAATAAACCCTGGTTTGTATTTGTAGTGTGTTACATTGTTGTTGTCTCCTTTAATAATGTGGAAAGGAGAACTTTGTAATGAACTTTGTCCTAAATTTAGATTTTGCTGAACTGGTTGCATATGCCACCTGCTGTTCAGATCACAGAAATGCTATGTGAATGCAAACTCTTAAGTTGCAATATTCTGCATCCTGTTTTCATACGTTTAATGTGTCTTACTTGCAGGTAATGAAAGAAGTCCAAAGTGCACTGAACACAGCAGCCGCTGATGACAGCAAGCTTGTCCTCCTCAGTGCCGTTGGCAGTGTTTTCTGCTGTGGCCTTGACTTCATTTATTTTATTCGACGCTTAACAGATGATAGAAAAAGGGAAAGTACTAAGATGGCAGATGCTATTAGGTTTGTGAAACTGTTTTTCCCATTGTGCATATCTGATTATGAGCTTAAAACATGCCACATATTTAAATGCTAGAGTGTGATATCAAAGGTACTGTACCTTCTCACAACTGGTGTTTCCCCCCATTCCCAGTAGCCATCAAACTCATAATAAATCAGACTGTCTATATGAACACATCATAAGGATGTTTACTTTCGATTTGTATATCTTCAAAGCGGTATTGTATGTTCAGAAGGATCGTGTTAGAATGATAGAACTCCCAGCTTTCCTTTAAAATCTCTTCCCAACCTTATTATTATAGGAAGCAATATTCCCAGTAGACAAGTTATATGTGTTGAATGTTTGGAAACTTCAAGTTGCATTGAAACATGTCTGGCTGCACCACCTGCTCCCATACATTCATTATTTCTCTAAATAATTTTTGAGTGGTTATTTTTCATCTTCCATGGTCCACATAAATAGCACCAAACCATGATTTGTTGCTGTGAAAACATGGTCATGTGCTCTCCCTGCCTTTCCTCTTTACTTCTCTCAGGGTTCAAACCATTTCTTGGGTTTTTTGGGGGGGCGGGTTCATATGAAAAGCCATAGTTAGTTAACAAAACAGGGTATCAAGCCAGTATTCTTCATAACTAAAACTCAGAATATTCTATAAGCCCACAATTTACACACATTTTTTTATCAATTTATTTATTAGATTAATATACCGCCCTTCATCATAAGATCTCATTGTGGTTCACAGAATTTAATTTGTGCACATTCACTTTTATGAACACAGCAATTAAAAAAAATTAAAAAGGGGGCAGAGAAAACACATATTCTCTGCATGTCTTCATTTAATCTTATTTGAAAAATTCTTCATTGTTTTCTATCCTGACTTTTTCTAAAGTAAACCCGCAACTTAGGCAGGTGTTACGTTCCGCGGATCATGCCTAAAGCCCAAATGGCATATATAATCAAAACCCATTGGATTCAGTGGTAGGAGGAATTGCCAATGTCATTTTTATCAGAGCCTTCCCCTAATGACAATTAATTGCTTAATTCCTAGTTGGGAATTTGTACTGAAGGACAATTGGCTTATTCCAAGTGTTGAATCTTCTAAAAGAAAATGCCTTCTAATTTAGATTATTGGCTATAATCTGGACACTGTATCTTCTTCACCTGATCCTTTCAATCACCTTCCACTTTTGCCCTACCTAGGTTAATAATTGACTGCTATCACAGCTAGGTATTCTAATTTGATATTTATTTCATTTCAGGAATTTTGTAAATACTTTCATTCAGTTTAAGAAGCCCATCATCGTAGCTGTAAATGGCCCGGCCATTGGACTTGGAGCATCTATATTACCTCTGTGTGATGTGGTTTGGGCTAATGAGAAGGCTTGGTTTCAGACTCCGTATACGACGTTTGGGCAAAGCCCTGATGGATGTTCATCCCTTACATTCCCAAGAATAATGGGCCTGGCATCTGTAAGTAATCTGTAAAAGAAGTATGTACTGTATTTAATAATATTTCTAGCTTTGGTGCTCCCATTTGCGTCTTGCATATCCAACATGACCTAAGCGTAACTCTAGTCTCACAATGACATGGCTTGCATGCAACAGTTAAGCTAATGCTTCGTGCAAACTGAGAAAGAAGATTGTGGCTGCTTTGGTCCTCCTCTCCTGCGGTGCTGTGAGATTAGCCATGATTTGGCACAACATGACACCTGAACCCAGGCTCACAGTTTGTCTCACTCCAGACAAACTGCGATGTGTAGCTAAGTTTGCTCTTGGTTTACGGCTTGTGGTTTGGAGGAGCAAAACTGCAAGCTTGGGTTCACACACACAGTCATCCTGCAAGTCTCACTGCTGGAAGTCTGGAAGAGGGACAAAGCAACCACAATCTTTTCTCCAGGAGTTCACATGCATATTTGCACTACGCCATGGTTTAGCTTAGCATTATGTGAGAACTGAGCCACAGTTTATTAAGCAGAGCACTAAAAAGGAAAAGTTTCACTGTCTTGCCTTATATATATTCCTCGAAATTAGTACACTTGAGCCAGTGCTCCTAAGGTCATTGTGTCTGCATTGAGGCTGTGTGCAATAAAACTACATTCCTTCTTTAAAAACAAAACAAAAAAAATGCAGCATTTCAGCTGCTCCAATGATAGGAAACCATTTTCTACAGTTCTGATATGTAAAACTTGAGTGCTTTCAGTTTGTTTTAGAATTTTGGCAGTGACTAACAATCTTTCAGTGTGCAAATATCTCTGGCTCTTGATCATTCATTGTCTGTTTGCTAACAGTGGCTGCAGTCCAGCATGCATTTTAGTGTGCTTAAATAGCATTGGTCCCAGCAGGACTTAAATTTTTGTGCCTGTTCTCCAGATTACTCCAGAATACAGCTCTCAAGTTTATAAAACTATAGCGTCCAGTCCAGGTGAAAATAAAAGTGGTTTTATTGGTGTTACATTTCTGAATCGCTTGCTGTTCTACATATTTTAATGATGCGTAAGGTAATATTTATAGGCAAACACATGCTCTTGACAGTATGCATGTCTTCACACCACATTTATACCTTTCAGGCATGCATTGTGCAGTGTGAGAGTGACATTTCATTCACATCTATAATTTTGTATCACAAGAAATGAACCCAATACTGAATTAACTATTAACCAGATAACTTTTCTTAGTAAACAATAGCTTTATGTTGTTTTCCTCCTATGTAAGTTTGAAAGTGGCCTAAAAATGGCAATTCCTTCCTTCCTTGTATTGTTTTTACTCGGCTATGGTACTTCTATTTCTGCCAAAGATACAATCCTCACTGAGTAATACTTAAATTGTAATTATAATTCCTTTGCTAAATGTTGGTATGCTTTTAAAGCATGTTAAGAAGAGTATCAAACATTCAAGAGAAAGGCAGTAACTCTTTCCTGGTGTTGGCAAGTTGCCTTTAAAGGAATGTAGTATGCCATCTGCTAAATAAAAGGATTTTTAATATATATATTTTTAAAATCTTACAAAAGATTAAATACATATAATTTACTTTTAAATAAACTTAAGAGTTTAGAAGACAAAGACAAATTTACCATAAAATTATCTGTAATATTGTTGACCACAGATCATTTTTGTACAAATCATATTATTATATGGAGGCATAATGCCCACTTTGAATTTCAGATTTCTGTCTGGGACTAGTTCTTGGACCACATGCTCCCACTTTGTCTCCTCCACCTGCTAGCTACCATATTTCAATCCCCTTCTGTCTAAACTATGGGTTTGTGTTATATCTGAAAAAGCATTAGTGGCTAAATGTCAGTTTGCTAATCAGGAGCAAACCAAGATGAAACAGTTTTTCAAGATTCTGGTTTGTAATGCCAGCATGCAAAGGAAAAAGGTCCTATGGGGTGTTGCACACATCATGGCCATAATATTAAGCTATCACCAAATCCTATTCAGTATTAGGCTATCACCAAATTTAAGAGACATTCCTGTTAGACAGGCATAGGCAAACTCGGCCCTCCAGATGTTTTGGGACTACAACTCCCATCATCCCTAGCTAACAGCACCAGTGGTCAGGGATGATGGGAGTTGTAGTCCCAAAACATCTGGAGGACCGAGTTTACCTATGCCTGCTATTAGCATTGTGGAAATGTCAATTATGTCCCACTGCATCTATTCAATCAATCAATCATTGTTTTCCATCTCTTCTTCTTCTGGACAACTTTTTCAGACTCATGACACACTTGTCACCCCCTTCTGGCAGCATGTGACCTGTAGAATCGTAGAATTGGAAGGGACCATGAGGGTCATCTAGTCCAATCCCCTGCAATGCAGGAATTTTTGCCCATCGTGGGGCTTTGAACCCACAATAAGAGTCTCATGCTTTACCGACTGAGTTATCCCATGGCAGGGTGCAGTAACCTAGGCTTTTGTTGGGTTTATGAATATAGAAGCATAGACCCACTTTTATTTGTTTTACTATATAGATCCATCTTTCACTCTCCTCCCCCTTCTCTCTCTCTCTCCTCTTCTCTTCTCTTAAGGTGATGGCTTATTTCTTTCTTTTTAAGACAACTAACTGGGGATGTTGCTATTGAAAACCGAGTTTGGGGTCCTGACCTACTAGTTGAAGGCCTGTGCCTTAGTTTATGGGCGTTCCTTTAACTCTTTGGCCTTACCTTTAGCTGGAAGGACCATTGCACCTTTGAAAGGGAAACATGGCCCTGTAAAATCCTCTAAAGATAAAAAAAAAGGTTTGTTCTTTGAAGTGTTAATAAAATTGAATAGGTGACTAAGTTGTTGTGTTTTGTAATAAAACTGGTTCAGTGATCCCAGGCTTCCATTTCAAAATAGCCTTTCAATTGTAGTGTATTTAACCAGAAACATCTTGGCCTGTAAGTATCTATCAGTAATGTCCTGGCAAATGAAACAGAATTAGGTAGAACTTGAGCACCATTAAGCAAATAGCAGCCAGGTGCCAGTTAGAAGTAACTTGCACCTTGTCCAAGCTTTTAAATCTTTCCACATTTAAAGCTGCTTGAAGGGAAATTATTTGCATGAAATGTTTCCTATTGAGTCAAACATATATATTCTGAGGTGCAGTACTTCCACCATATACCTGCCCAGGAGAAACATTCAGTACTCTGTAATTTAGCAGAGCAGCCTGGAGGAATACCCATATTACATAATTCAGACTTAACTAGGTCAGACCCAAAGGTTCCAATTCTCTAAAGGAGTCATTCCAGCGGAAGAGAGCCTTTGGATCCAACCCACTGCAATTAATGTTAAGTCTGGATACGTTCCTTAATGGTTCCGTTTCTGCAAGTGATGCTGAGATTGACTCTTCTGGACTAGACAAATAGCAGAAAAGCTTCTTATGCTAAATTCTCTGTCCTTTTGATTAACAGCCTTGAAAGTAATGGGTTATTTTCTTACTACTACAGTCATTGGCTATATTTATAGCAAACAGTAATGGGAAGAGTGGATACCCCTGACCCATGTACATGTACAATAGAAAACTTTCAGAGTAGAAGCCATCGGCCCTCAGATTAAAATAAGTGATCTAGTTTCTATGTCATAAAGAGATGCGAGATCAAAACTAAATATAATTAACAAAGGCTTCAGAAATGTAAAAAATTCTCATACTAATTAATCAAACGTTTTTTATCTATTTAGCTGTGTTGATTTTCTTTGTCTGAAATGTAATTTATGTATGTTAGCTTGTTTGTGAATAACTTAATTTGGTCAGGATGAATGTATACTTTCATTAAGGAGTATGTATCAGGATGGAAGTAAATGATGTACACATCCTGCAAATACAATACATGCAGCGTTCAAAATTTGCCAGGTGCATTTTGTACCTGGTCGTCGGCCACTTGCAACCAAGTGGATACACCCAGGTGCCAGGATGGCACCTGACGTCTCTACTATCTGGAGGTGCATGCCTGGGGATCCTTGGATCCTTATGGTTTTCACATACTAACAACACATCCTATTGAATTCTCTCTCTGATATTTTATCTGCACAATCAGAATGAATTTCAGGAACTAAAAGTTATATTTAAAAATATGACTTTTGAGGCGTCTGGCCCCAAAACGGCAACTAGGCATTCCGTTTTGGCAACTGTAACCCTGGTTTAAGGAGACATTTGGTGCCTAGCTTATATTAATCACAGCCTGGAGTCTTGGTAGTTGTGCCTCCCCCCCCAAGCTTTCATAGACCTTAACTTCCACTGTCAGAGAGAGTTTAAACTGTTATTGATACTCTCCTTGTCTAGAGATTCAGATGTATATATAATTTACAAAATTCTACAAGTTTTTGAATCACTTTAGCTAGATCACTTCCCCCTGAGCGTTATATATCTATGAAATTTAATGAATTAGTTATAGATCATTTTAGTAATGAATTGGACATGAGGGAATGCCTTCAAGATATTAATGTGGGATATCTTTATTAGGCAGCCCTTGTTTAAAAGTCCTTGGAGAATGAACACAGGATCTTGAAAAACTTACTAAATTGGAGAAAATGTATAAGCAACACCATAGATGCTATGCAGTAGAATTAGTATTCAGGAAGAAACTTGCCTACTCAGGCTCTAACAAGACGGAATAGACTCTGGATTATCTGATTCATTGTGAATGGAAAAGTGGAGCAAATTGTTCGTTGGAATATGGATATTGTCAAGTACAATATGGTCTGCATTTGTAGACAAATGGTCTTCATTTGTTGACATTACTTTATTGCTTATCCAAACATGCTTGTAATTTTATCGAGGAATGATCAGATTCGCCCAGTTGGTACCATTTCCATTATTAGATAAAGATAATAAAGCTTTGTGTATTATTTCTGCAATAAACAAAAATATATTCAGTCTTTGCATACATCAATCAATCAGTCATTTTATTTGTATGCCACCTTTCCAAAGTTTAAACCATGCTCAAGGCAGTGTACAACTTATGGAAAATTATGTAACTCCAAACATAACAAAAGTAGTCATAAACAGTAGATAAAACATCAAAAAGTACACAACCAAATTGAACAATATAAGAGGCAACATAAAGACACAAAAAATTAACAGCAACGACCCCCCCCCCCAAACAATACCCGAGCCAAGGATTCTGTTAGCAGCCTCAGCTTTTGTAGCTGGAGTCAGTCAGGGCCCCACCTTCCCAGGCCAGGTGGGAAAAGTCTAGCAAGGGAGGGAACAAGTCTTCCAATACTCAGAGCCAAGATGCATGCTTGTAAAGGGCAAAATAATCCATTGGCTGTGCATTGCTTCTCACTGATAGACCTACAGTGCAGTATTCACAGATATTTCAGACTTGCTTGAGGTAGGAATAGGCGATAACAAAAATGCCAATGTAATCGTTTCTCCCCTCCCCAGGATAGACAGAAATAATGATTAAGCAGCACTGAAATATTTGTCATGGGATTTGGCTTCCCAGGAAGCCATTACATGGCAGATCTGTGATCAGATTTCCCCTTTGTCAAAAAGGAACAGTATCATTTGTAATGATAAATGACATTTAATTGGTCTTGAATACCATTGTAAACACATGTGGCTGAACTGTTCATTTTTGTTAAAGTAACGTTTGCTTAAATTTAGTCTTCCTCTCTGCAAGCTCCTGCTGATAAAACTCTCATAGGTTTAGAAATGCATTTAATTACACAGGGTAAAATTGATGACATTTGAATAGAGCTTCTGTCTAATCAGTTGGCATCTTTAAAAGTTGACAGCTCAGTTTTTGCTCATATTTTCTCATGCACTGAAATGCTTATATCTGCATTCTGGCATGTTCAGATAACATAATAATAGGAAAACCTCTGATATCTAATCACAGCTTCTTGTTTGAAGCCTGGTGTTTTCATACACCTTTCCCCCTGCCTTTTTACATTTTCTTTCTTGAGATGTATAGGAATTGTCAAAGCTGCTGCTTCTTCCCCCCCCCCCCCTTTTTTTTTTTAAAAAAAGGAATTTCCAAACCTCCTGTGATTTTACAGCTGTAATCACATTTCCATAGATGCTCATGCAGAACGTTCTTTGGGCGTGTAAATACCTCCTTTGGGTAGTAATGGTCCTGTCAAGATTTGGATGTTAGTGACATCAGTGGAACTATTGCAGTTTAGCAAGCTTGTAAACTGAGCTGAATGGCATATGTAAATAGTAGCACTGATTTGATTTTGTGATAATGCTGGTGACATTTTGGGTGTCCTTTGTTGTGAGAAGTCCTTTGTGTGGCTACCTTGTTACAGTCTCCGTATTAATTATTCAAAGTTCTTCAACCCTCTAAAAAGTTTTAAAAAATGCTTTGATTTCAGGAAGTTGCAACAATGCTAGTTGAGTTTTGGACTCTTGGGTGAGGGTCTTCATCATGCTTTGAGTGTATGAATGTGTACATGCATATGGTATTTTGCATGACTTGTTTATATGATTCACAGCTTCCCCTTTCAACTTGTATAACACACTTTAAAAAGAAAAAAAGCTTTACATTTCCTGGCGTGGGGGATCTTTAACACATTAAAAACTTATATATAAAAATCTTTTTTATGGTATATTTGATAGTGACTGTACAGTTGGATATTAGATTACACATTTTGGTGAGACTATGGCTACAAATCAAAGGTTTGTGGGCTTTCTTGTGCAACACTAGCACTTTTCACCCCACAGCCATAAGAGAGGATTTTATATTCTTGAGCCTTAGCTTGCACATTTGTAAACTTGGGGACACCCATTTGCATGTCTGTGAGTCATTTTGTGATATGGCTCAAAGCCACTCCATTATTTAACCAAGTATTAGTCATGCTAAATATGTTCAGTCTGTCGGCTCTTTTCATGCATCATGTATAGTTCACAAATTAATTTGAATTCACTATCCATATTTCAGTTTTCACAATATCTGAAATTTTTATCACTGTTTAAATCCATTCAAGCCATTATTTTAAAGTCTGAAAAGCTAGTGTGTCCAAATTAAAATACATCTATAATATTTGCATGGTAACTTGTATAACAATTGGCATCCCCAGTATTTTGTATAAGAAGTAGCAGCTCAGTTGCATTGGAACCAGTGTTGCCACCCCTTCCCTTTAAAAAAGGAACAGTACCAGTTTGGCGGTACAGAGCCCTCTGTCCTGTTTGGCCCACAATTTGTCCCATTTTTGAAGTCATAAAAATTGGCATTTGTGTGCTCACCCAAACTTGCTTGTGTTGCGTGCAACCAAACTTGGCTTCCACTGAAAAAACAGTATGCCATAATCTGATGCACAAATAAGTTTGATACTCAAATGTATGTAAGTGGGTGTTTGGCTGAAACTTAAATGGGCAGCAGACTGTGATAGCACTGGATCATTTAAGCCAAAGTCCTGCTAGATGAAATGATTTCAAGTGGAAATTGTTCTCAGTTTTACCTGTACAAACTAGACTGCTTTCCAGATTAAACAAGAACAACAGAAATCAAAGTGCCTATTTTTACAAACTTTTGTTTCAAAGTTTGTGATCTGCCTGTAATAATTGCTTTGTCTCAGTCTAAAAAAAGAAGAGATGCTCTCATTGAATGGAGCGAGCTCTGTTTCAGGAACAAGTTAGGTATTTATTTATTTATTTATTTGGATGATTTATGCACTACTTGTCCCCATAGTCTCTTATTATAAATGGATATGTCACAATGCAGTATGTGTTTACTTACTTACTTTGGCACCAACAATTTTACCTACAAGATCCATTGATGTGAGGAATTTGGGTGTGCAATTCTCATCGGCATCCAAAATGAAAATATACCGAATTTTCATAATTAAAGATGAATAATACTGTCTAGATTCAAGCCAATTAAAAAATGTGAAACTCATTGCATTTGCAGGATCTTTCAAGTATGTAATATATTAACAGGATAAAAAAAAGTTTTTAAGAGCATTATTTATTTATTAAGCAAATTTTTGGCATCATCATTTAGTATCTGCTGCTTATGCAGAGTTTCTGTTTATCCCACCATGCCATTTGCTTTCATGCTTGTCTAGTGCTACAGGCTTTAATTGGCTGGTCAATCAACTAAGCCAGTCTGAATCAGTGAAGGTTGTAATTAAGGGCATACTTGCTTGTTTTGCTCATTTATTCAACAACGATAAGGACAGCGAAAGAAAATATATTTTAAAAAATACCTTTCTAAGAATGTTTGGGATTTTTCTTTCTTTCTTTAATGGTTGTTTCCCAATTCCTTCATTATCTGATGCAAAGATCTATACTGAGATTTTAGCAGAGTGCACATTTTAAAAGCAATTCAGTTGAGAGACCTAAATTGTATGCCATGCCAAACCCTTAGCACTGTAACTGTCACTTCTAGACAGGGCCTTGCACGCTAGCACTAAATATTTATTAGTGGTAGATTTAGTCTTTGATTTTGTTTCAGTCCATGGAAAAGGAAAAACAAAACAAGAAGAAATAGTCCAGGCCAGTAAATTGTCCCAACCTGTAGAGGCATTTCTAGAAACAGCAAGGTTTGTATTCAAAATGTTTTGATAACCTCGTCATATTTCATGTTACAAAAAACATTGCTATTTTCCTCAGGCAAATGAAATGTTATTCAGTGGAAGGAAACTGACTGCACAAGAAGCATGTGCCAAGGGACTGGTGTCGCAAGTTTTTTGGCCAGGAACATTCACACAAGAAGTCATGGTTCGAATTAAGGAACTTGTCACATGTAATTCAGTTGTAAGTTTCTTTTACCTTATTTCACTTAAGGCTGAATAAGTGATTTGTAGTTGTTATAGTGGCTAAGGAACACTTCGCATAGTGAATTTTCTCAGTGTTTGAGCAGGGCTGAGCCCTCCCGAGCCCTGAATACGCCCCAAAACATGGGGAAGCCAATTGGGTTGTGTGATGATGATGATGATGATGATGATGATAATAATAATAATAATAATAATAATAATAATAATAATAATAATAATAATAATAATAATATAAATAACAAACTTTTACAGTGGTGCCTCGCAAGACGAAATTAATTCGTTCCGCAAGTTTTTTCTTCTTGCGAGTTTTTCGTCTTGCGAAGCACGGTTTCCCATAGGAATGCATTGAAAATCAATTAATGCGTTCCTATGGAGACCGCCTTCAGACCAGGTCCAGGGACAGTCTGTCCCCAGACCTCTTCTGAAGGCTGGCGGGGGGAGAAGGACTTTTCTCCCCACCGCCAGCCTTCAGAACAGCCTTCTGAAGGCTGGCGGTGGGAAGAAAAGCCCTTCTCCCGCCGCCAGCCTTCAGAAGAGTTCCCGCAGGGCTGCCTAGGCTGCGGATAGCAGCCTGCTGCCCGGTGCGAGGCAGACACCTGCAGCTTGGGGAGCACTGCAGGAGTTCCCCGCAGGGCTCTCCAAGCTGCGGATAGCAGCCTGCTGCCCCGCACGAGGGGCGCTCTTAAGCAGAGCGCCCCTCGCGCGGGGCAGACATTCACAGCTTGGGGAGCCCTGCAGGACTTCCCCGCAGGGCTCTCCAAGCTGCGGATAGCAGCTTGCTGCCCCGCACGAGGGGCGCTCTTTAGCAGAGCGCCCCTCGCGCGGGGCAGACATTCACAGCTTGGGGAGCCCTGCAGGACTTCCCCGCAGGGCTCTCCAAGCTGCGGATAGCAGCCTGCTGCCCCTCGCGTGGGGCAGACATTCGCAGCTTGGGGAACCCTGCAGGACTTCCCCGCAGGGCTCTCCAAGCTGCGGATAGCAGCCTGCTGCCCCTCGCGTGGGGCAGACATTCACAGCTTGGGGAGCCCTGCAGGACTTCCCCGCAGGGCTCTGCAAGCTGCGGATAGGGGTAGCAGGCTGCTACCCGCAAGCTGCGGATAGAGGCAGCAGGCTGCTATCTGCAGCTTGGAGAGCCCTGCGGGGAAGTCCTGCAGGGCTCCCCAAGCTGCAAATGTCTGCCCCGCGCGAGGGGCGCTCTGCTTAAGAGTGCCCCTTGCACGGGGCAGCATGCTGCTATCCGCAGCCTAGGCAGCCCTCCGGGAACTCTTCTGAAGGCTGGCGGGGGAGAAGGGCTTTTCTTCCCACCGCCAGCCTTCAGAACAGCCTTCTGAATGTTGGCGGTAGGGAGGAAAACCTTCCTCCCACCGCAAGTCTTCAAAACAGGTCCGGGAACAGAGGAGAAGCGCTGCGCGCCTTCCCCTCTGTTCCCGGACCTGTCCTGAAGGCTTGCGGTGGGAGGAGGGCTTTCCTCCCCACCGCCAACATTCAGAAGGCTGTTCTGAATGTTGGCGGTGGGGAGGAAAAACCCTCCTCCCACCGCAAGCCCCGGGAACAGAGGAGAAGCGCTGCGCGCCTTCTCCTCTGTTCCCGGACGTCCCACCACAAGCCTTCAGGACAGGTCTGGGAACAGAGGAGAAGGTGTGCTGCGCTTCCCCGCTGTCCCAGGAGATTTCCCTATGGGCTTTCGTCCTGCGAAGCAAGCCCATAGGGAAATTCGTCTTGCGAAGCCTCTAAAAATCGGAAAACCCTTTCGTCTTGCTGGTTTTTCGTTTAGCGAGGCATTCGTCTTGCGGGGTACCACTGTATTTATATCCCGCCCTCCCCAGCCAAAGTTAGGCTCAAGGCAGCTAACATCAGATATATAACATTGGTATAAAATCAAACAATTAAATTAAATTTAAAAATATGCAGGTAGAAGCAATTTCCGTAATTATGCCAGCATTTTCCCCAGTGGCCATGAATGCAAGAATAGCTGTTGTATCTGCATAAAGTCTTGATCATACTTTAGTTACATGAAATATATGCCCAACTACATCATGGGAAAGCTTGTTTGGAGGGTCAAGTGAGTGTGAACTGATCCCATGGATATTTAACTATCCTAATATCCACCTGAAAGCTGTCCACACTTGTAATACAGGTTTTAAATAAGCTCTTTCACATGTTGTGGGAATTTTTATATAAATCTGGAAAGTGAACCTCGGCAGCTTTATAAAGTTAGTCTTACATTTTAGAGTAAGAATCACAGTTGTACTGAGGTAGCTAGCCAAAAATATCTTGTTCTAAACTGTAGATAGAAAGAGCTCCTTTTAACTGCTTTGATATTTGAACAGAGTGTCCATAGTGGTGTTCTGTTTCTGTTTATATTTGCTTGGATAAGACAGACCAAAAATAACCAACCCCCCACCACCCTACCATCACATCAAAGAAATATTTAGGGTTAAATCTACAGAGTTCCATCCTGCATAAGTCCTACTTACATAATAAAAAATAGTATTCAATGCAACCCTCTTGGCTACGCTATGCATAGGTTGAGCTTCTTATTAATGAACCAGAGTCAGAGATGCAACAAACATTATTTGGTTTTTTTCTGCGTTACATAATCATTACTGAAAATACTATTTTTCTGTCATAATTCTTAAACTCACACACCTGGGTTCCAGCACAGTTAAGGCATTTGGGGAGCAATTGTATGCACAGGAAGCCTGCATAAAGCAAGCTGGTGTAAGTTGTCAGCATAGAGTTACACCAGATCCAAATCCTGTTCAGCAGTGAGGCAGCTGCTGCTGTTCTGCGGAAGGAAAACAAGCCAAGTTGCTAGGTCACAATAATAATAATAATAATAATAATAATAATAATAATAATAATAATAATAATAGATAATTATTTATTATTTATTAATTATTTATACCCTGCCCATCTGGCTGGGTTTCCCCAGCCACTCTGGGTGGCTTCCAACAAAATATTAAAATACAATAGTCCATCAAACTTTAAAAACTTCCCTAAACAGAGCTGCCTTCAGATGTCTGAAGCCTACTTCTTAACCCTCTGGTTGCACTCCTTTTGAAGGGGCTTGCATTCAGCTTAGCTAGCTGGGCCAGGATAAGCAAGCTATGCCGGCTTATCTTCAGCTCAGCTGGCGTAGAGGACCTTACCACCAGCTTTGAGGTGTTTCCCTTCATCCATCTGACAGGTGCTCATGACTTGCTCATTTCTACACTCCATGTGGCAGACAAAGAGAGCAATGGCCTATTTAACTTGGAGGAAAAATTACATCTTTCTAGTTACCAAATATTATGATTGTGCGTAATGTCCCTGATTGTGCAGTGAACTGTAAACACATTTAGTTGAGCCTGCTCACAGTTCCCCTTCAGACCCTCCTGATCAGGTTGGGAAAGCTGAGGTGGAGGAGGCTGGGCTGTCCTTGGATAAAGGTAAAGGGACCCCTGACCATTAGGTCCAGTTGTGGCGGACTCTGGGGTTGCGGAGCTCATCTCACTTTATTTGGCCGAGGGAGCCGGCATACAGCTTCCAGGTCATGTGGCGAACCAGAGCAGCGCACGGAAACGCCGTTTACCTTCCCGCCGGAGCAGTACCTATTTATCTACTTGCACTTTGACATGCTTTCAAACTGCTAGGTTGGCAGGAGCAGGGACCAAGCAACAGGAGCTCACCCTGTCGCGGGGATTCGAATCACCAACCTTCTGATCGGCAAGTCCTAGGCTGAGTGGTTTAACCCACAGCGCCACCCGCGTCCCTGGATAAAGCTTAGGGACTCCTCAAGTCCCTCTCTGTCCATGTTAGCCAGCCATTTCCCAACATTCCATCCCACTCAAGCATGGCCGAGAAACAGAAAGCAGATCAGGTAAATGCAGAGAGGGGTTAACCCCCACTCGAAGACGGTGCATGCCTTGATTCCCTTCCCCCATGGAAACAAATGGTAGCCATTCACTTAACACAGGAGTGGGTAAAATTCAGTTCTCCCGTCCCTCAGTGATCTGTCTCCTCCCTGAGTGTGGCTATGTATTGTGTTTGGCGGGGTGCCTCTGTTCACAGTGCCTGTTATCTGCTCTCTTTCTCTTATAATTTAATTATTTATATAAGTATTGATATATTGGATGGTGGCCTCCATCAATATATACAGTGAAAACGTACAGCAGCCAAAATGATCATTAAAATTGTCATTTGCAACAGAATAGCTGCCATTGAGCTTCACCCTTCCTCTCAAATATTGCAAAGGGGGCAGTGTCCTCCACCCACGACATGAAGGCACCTGCCCTAACCAATGAGTGTGCAATGCTATGCCTAACCACGGCATATTTCCTGTTTCGTATAACCACATACTTATTGTATCTTCTTCATTTTATGTAGGTACTTGAAGAATCCAAAGGTTTAGTTCGTAGTATTATGAAGGTGGACTTGGAACAAGCAAATGACAAGGAGTGTGAAGTTCTAAAGAAAATTTGGGGTTCTGCTCAAGGAATGGACTCAATGTTGAAATATTTGCAGAGGAAGATTGATGAATTTTGAAGAGATGCTCATTGACACTGGAATTGTATTTACTTTGGGACATCTGGGTTTTATGGATGCTCTAAACGAATTTAAAAGTCCAACACTCAGAAAAGAGTGGGACTAAAGCTTGAGGAGAACTTCTTTTTATTGTCAAGGTTTTTTTAAAAAAAATTAAAGAAGTACTGTATGTTAAGCATTGAACAAATTTCCTTTCTCCATATATAGATTATAAATATATATATTATATTTCTTTATATACACAAACTAAAAAAAAAACTATAATGGAGTGCACTACCAAACTTTTGTCTTCTACTTTATCATTGGCTAGTACTGTATCGGAAGAAAAAGGTGGATAAAATGAGGTGTTGCATTATTTTGTATGTGGCAGGAAGGTCCTGAAGCAATGAGATATTTTTTCACTAGAGTACAGAATTGAAACGGGTATTGGCCAGCCCTTACTTTCACTGCCCAAAAAGAGTTAGTTGAGAAGAAGGCATTGCCTTGAATTCTGAGGAAGGTTCTAAATACCTCAAGTAATGATGCATTCAGAAAAAAACAAAATTATTTTTTAAAAGAAAACCCTGTAATTAAATGGTCTATTTTCTCTGTCTCTTCTCCCTGCCCCCCCCTAATCCCCACCTCCTTAAAAAAATGAGTGTGCTCAGGATTTATGCTATAAAAAACACTCAGCCCTTCTTGTTTGGGGGAGGATGCCCAATTCCTACCCAGAGAGCATAAAGAAGCCAGTCTGTCGTTGAAAAAGAAGCTTCATTTGCAGTATTAGTGAATCACTGAAATACCATATATACTATGGATAGCTTAGTCTTAGCGGGTTTTATTATTTTAACTACATAATTGCTTCTGTTGCTGGGTGAGAAAACAACTCTATATAAGTTTTTGTTGTTGTTTTTTGGTTCTTTGGTTTGCTCTTTTTGTTCTTCTGTTTGAATTACACCAAAAAATGTATTTTATTTTATTTAATAAGTTAAAATTTCTTTTGGCACACTATTAAATATTCCCTTTCTTTACAAAAAAAACCAAACAAACCTTACCTTATATTAGATGTTTAATATCTTTTGTTTTTAGTTTGAATTATACACTATGGCCCTGATCCAGAGATCTTTCCACGAAGCAGCAGCAGGCTGCATGCGTTCTGCAGTGGATGAGGATCTCCACTGCCAGACGATCAGCACTGTCAGCTGATTTCATGTCAGAGTGGGTTCTTGGAATCGGCTCCTCTGCCTTCAAGTTAGAAGAATCATCCATCTGTTTGGCAGTGCATACTTGATACAAGAGTACCACACTGCAACACCCAGATGCTGGATGCAATTTTCTCTTCCCTGCCCCCGCCCCCCCCCCCACAGTGCCCTTTTGTGCTCATGGGACTGCATCCAGAAAGGCACTATGCCCATGAAAGCTTGTTTTCCATGTGCAGATTGCCATTATTGGATCAGCATGCATAAAATATGCAGTATTGATGCACAAGAGTGACCTTTGTAAACAATACCTATTTTGCATTCCTTTCAGGGGTGTGTGATGATTCCTGACTCCAGATATCTATACTTGGGTATCTGTTTGCAATCTTACTGAATGTATGAAGAATGGGGGCGGGTGGGTGGGGGGAAGGAATCAAACATTATTTTTGTACAGTTTGGAACTTTATACTTGGAGCCTGACCACCTCATCCTAGTGGAGAGTTGTACAGTGTGTAAATCTGCTTTTACCTTGGATTGGTACAGTATTTTTGCATCTGTGGGACCTACTTTTTTGTTGTTCTAGTAGTTTGAACTATATATAAACTGTACAATCTGTAAAGTTTTTATAGAATAAATATTCAGCTGTGAACTGGTTAAAATAAAACTAATATTTCTTAACACCTCTTAAAATTGCTGCAGTGTGTAGCTCTCTTTCTCCTCCCTGCCTTCACTCCCCCAGGAAATACTTCATTCCAGCTTTACAAATCCTTTTAAAATTGCAGTTTTCCTGTAAACACTGCTAGTTATCCTGAGACTGTTCTACTTAATTTCCTCATTTGCAGACATAGCAAATTAAAACAGTTATAGAAAAGGTCAGGAGGTTAACACTTCAATCTGGTATACCTCTTAGATGATTCAGTGTAGATATAACAGGATTAGCTCTTTCCATCGGTGTCAAGTAGAAAGTTCAGTCTCAGCTACAAACTTCACTTGCATTGACTCTTAGGCCTTAGGCAAAAATAAAAGTACAGAAAAACACACATGATGATATTCTTCCAAATGACTGTTATCTTCACATACCAGAAGCAATTACGGAACTTTTTCTACATTTTAGAATCTAGGCCAATTTTTGGTTTTCCACCCAACCATCTCATTGTACCATATATATTTTTTATGAGTTTTAAGTTTCTATTCCTAGTTATTTTTAAAAAAGGAAGAGAGTCTTTTTGATGGTGTGAACCAGTATGATAAACCTTCAGTGTTGTTGTGTTTTTTAACTTTATTTTACCCAACAGTGAGTTGTACAGACTTCCAGTTTGTCTCAGTAAACTCTGCTAGGCTAGTGTTCCATTTAAAAAAATAAAAATCAGTTCCTCTTCTAAAAAGCGTATTCTGTAATCTGGGGACCAACCTGAAAGCAGCCATGTTAAGTATGTGGAGATTTTACTACATCGGCTTGTATCTCCCTGCTGCACATGAGAATAGACAGATCTGAAGAAAAACATGCAGAGTATTTTGGATAGTTATCCCTCGGGCCTTCTACTCACACCCTACCACACAAATCCATTTGCCTGTCCATAGGGCCTACCTGGCTGATTTGGATAATGAGCACCCCTGCCCATCATGTTCAGAATATTTTTTTAACGTTTAACGTTTTAACGTTTAACGTTTATTAACTGGGTGGCTCACAAATAATTAAAATGTACAATAATAAAAGCAATTAGAAAAGGTGTTTTTCTATTTTAAAAAAATCAGGATCAGGCCATAAGATGCAAGTTATTTGGGAGCTGCACCTAGCACAAAGAGGTGAATGGAACAGGAAGGTTGTTCCATAATGTGCTAGTACCAAAAAGGTGGCTCTCCACCTCACTTCATTTAGTGGGGGGAACTAAGAGCTGGGTCTCTAAAGATGATCTTAAGGTTCAAGTGAATGCATATAGGTAAAAGTGTCCTTTTAGGTACCCAAGCAATTCAGGTTTTTAAGGTTTAAAGCCAGCCCTTTAAATTGGGCCTTGAAACAGACTTGCAGCCAATACAGCTGACAAAGTACAGGTCTTTTAGGAGTGGGACCATCTAGAAGTTCAACCATTGCTCAATAATTTGAAACACTGAAATAGTTCAAATTAAACGAAAATAAACTTACCAATACATAACCTTGTATAGACAAAAACATATAGTGATTCCTGCCTCTAAGGAGCATGCCATCTAATTCTGGAAGAAAGACAGTGCCACAGCCTAAAGGGTCCTGTTCCTTGTCACCATCTGCCTTACTTTGGAATGCAGTTGCACCCAGTAGAAGGCTTTTGATGAGTTTTTGCTATTAATAACAATTTATGAATCACCTACATACATTTCAAGGTGATTTATTGACACACCATAACCCCCCCCCCCCAGCTAAAATCATTTTAAAGACTGCACAAAAACAACTGAAGATAGGGGTTAATTTTGTATTGTTCTTAAACCTAAGACAGAGGCTTTTTTATCCAGATGGAAATGCTCGTCAAAACAAAAACGTATTCAGTTATTTCTGGAAGGTACAGATTCTGGGTGCCTTTCATGTCTCTGCCACAATGCCATTCCACAGAACAGGGGAAGACATACTGAAAGCCATGCTCCAAGTTACTGTAGAGCAGACTTCTTGTATTTCTGGAATATTTTTTTGAGAAAATCCTGCAAATCATACTGAACTATATGTTCTCAATACACAGGCTGGTAAATGTGAGGAAAGGCATTCTTTCAGGAACTCAGGATTGCTGAGATGTTGGGGAAGTTTAAGCTTAATAATTTCGATTTTTCTTGCACCTGCTGACTGGCTAATATTCATTTTCTTCCCCTCCCTGTCCTCCCTGCATTTGTTGCTTTGTTTAGTTTCTTGGTGGGATTTGTTATCCTTTCATACTCTAGAGGCAATGACCCAAAGGACAGGAATGGAGCAGCTCTTTCTCCCATCTGCTGCTTCCAGAGTTCTCAGTCAGGGTCTCAAAGGGGATCTCTGAGATGTTACCTCTCTCAACAGTAAGAGATCATACCAAGAATCCCAACGTTCATTACTCCATGCACGTATTTTGCAACCTCTCATAGGCTCTCAGCCCACAGTTGTGTGGTAGACAATAAAGAATGATTGTCAGACTCTAATGACAAAATTTTAACAGCATTTTTTTTTTAGGGTGTTGCACATTCTGCTTTGTAGAAAGCAATGATGCAAGCAGAATGTGACATCACTGAATTACAGCGTGTTGCTCATTCAGAGATACTCTGTTAAACACTTGATCAGTAGTTTTATTCTTGTTATGAATAGCTTCATAGATGGCTGCAGCCATGGCCTCTGGATTACATCATTAAGCATTGGTTTCAATTATGAATCACTGAGTCACCCTGTTCTCCAGTCTCTAGTTGCATCCAGGAAGCAAAATTGTGCAACTCTACCAATGAGTCTGAAATTATCTCATGGACTGTCCATGGTTATAAGCAAGATGCATTCATCTGGGAACGTCTTGTGGTTGGACATTAAACATACCAATTATTTTAAAAGAATAATTAAGGTTAAGTTGGAACTTGAATCAAGTAGGAAGGTCTTGAAACCTGTTTCAAAAAACTACCTTGAAATGACACTTCAGATAAATGCATTTAACATTATTGTTGCCAATAGGAAGGGAAGAGGTTCCACAATCATAGGAACAGGTGCCTGGCTTGCTGTTCTGCCCACAAACACTTGGTTGAAACTAGCACTACCCAAGCCATATGGGAAACTCTGGCACACAGATTGTATATTAATATATTTTGCATTTTATGTATAAAGTTTCTATTCCACCCTTCCTCCCAAGGGAGCCCTTTCTGGTACTGACCCTGCAAATAGGAGCAGAGCCACAGTAAAATGGTGCCTCCAACTCCCCATCCCCAAGTCATTCCACAGGGACACCATGGTCAGTGGTGTCTAAAGTCACTGGGAGATCAAGGAACACCAACAAGGCTGCACTTCCTCTGAACTTGATGACGCAGCAATCCTCTCAAGAACTCCTATAGGCTTGAAAACACTGGCAGCATACTGCAAGGAGAGCAAACTAGAACTAAATTATCAGAAAATCAAGATCATGTGCTTTGCCAAAAGGCCCAAACCTTGCTCATGCCATAAGATTGCTCAGTGGCCATAAGACTGAGCAGCTCACCTGATGCAAATATTCGGGTATAACCCTTCACTCCTCGGAAAGTAGAAATGCCTACAAGGTTTATGTTGTAGGGAATGCCCAGAGAAGCGCAAATGCAATGCTCAGGTACCTCAGGACTAAAGGCGGACAATATATACCTGCAGCCCTCAAACTGTTTGAGGCCAAATCCATTGTGCAGCTTGTATATGGTGCCCAATTAGGTCCCCTTGCCAATTGTGCGCCATTAGTACTGGTACAATCTAAATTCTTAAGATCAGCCCTACAAGTGCCTAAACACATATCCAAATCTACCACACGTCTCGAAACTGGATTTGTAAGAATCGAGGCTAGAGGATGGTTCACCACACTAAATTACTGGCTAAGACTATCCTTTTTCCCATGTGGCCTTGCTCCCTTAACTTTTAAGGTCAATTTCCAAACGACATGGAAACGTGCAATGATAAACATAATAACAACTCTAGGCTTCACCCCGCAGATCCTATTCGACATGGGGTATGAACAAGCCAAAAAAAGCATCAAACGGCACGTGGAAGATACCAAACGCCAAGCAGATCTAGCCAGGTCCCCAAAAATTTTAATCAGTGAAACCAGAAGATACCTCACCTCCCAGATGCCATATACAGTGGTACCTCGAGGTAAGAACTTAATTCATTCTGGAGGTCCGTTCTTAACCTGAAACTGTTCTTAACCTGAGGTACCACTTTAGCTAATGGGGCCTCCTGCTGTCGCCACGCGATTTCTGTTCTCCTGAAGCAAAGTTCTTAACCCAAGGTACTATTTCTGGGTTAGTGGAGTCTGTAACCTGAAGCTTCTGTAACCCAAGGTACCACTGTATAACCAAACTTGAAATTCCAAAACAGCGAAGAGCTTTCACTCTGGCCTGTTGCCAGGCCCTCCCTTCAGCCATCCAGGAGGGCTGCTTTAGGAAGACACCATATGGGGAGAGGAAATGCCCGTGTGGCTCTGGGCAACTGGAAACAACCGAACATGTCTTTTTTCTCTGCCAATAATATACAGATATACGAGCTAGGTTCATCTTGCCTGTATTACATAAATTCCCAGGTCACACAGAACAACTTTATACCTCCCTGCTACTTCCAAGATGAAAACCCATGTTACATACTCAGTTGCTAGATTCTGCACTGCCCCGATGGATATTCATCCAAAGGATGGTTTGTGCCACAAACTAGGCCCAAAATGCAAGACCTGTGCTCCTTCACACTCCCTCCCTTATAGTCACTTTTAACTGTTTGTCTCTGTTTCTATGTTTTTACGTATGTATAATATAATCACCTTTTAATTACTAGTTTTTATTCCTTACCTGTTTTAAGTCTTGTGTGTTTTAAGTCGTATGTTTTATCTTATGCTAACCTGCCAACCTAGCAGTTCGAAAGCATGTCAAAGTGCAAGTAGATAAATAGGTACCGCTCCAGCGGGAAGATAAACGGCATTTCTGTGCGCTGCTCTGGTTCGCCAGAAGTGGCTTAGTCATGCTGGCCACATGACCCGGAAGCTGTACGCCGGCTCCCTTGGCCAATAAAGCAAGATGAGCGCCGCAACCCCAGATTTGGCCACGACTGGACCTAATGGTCAGGGGTCCCTTTACCTTTAACCTGTGACCAAAATAAAGTTTGATACCGATACTGACACTCTGTATCTTTCCTGATAAAGGTAATCAGTCAAGCTGAGCAAGGGTACTAAAACCAGGTCTGAAACCAGACTAAAATGGGTCTCAAATATCTGCTTCCTCCAGGCACAACTGCAGCTGACCAACTACCACCCTATTTATCCCATTTTTCAAACCATTATTTTCTTCCAAAGCAACTTGCTTCAATAAAGCAGAGGCAGGCACTGCCATCAGGCTTTCAAATATACTCAAGGGAAAGGAAGCAGGGTGAACAGGTAGAGAAGGAAGATCAATTCTTCAGTGCAAGTACAAAGTGGTGAGCTATAAATGAGCATTTGGGACTAGATGCTCTTCCCTTGCACCTGTTCTTGTCTGAATAGCAGGCAGGGACTCTTGTTCCTTTGGCCAAATGATAGGGCCTGAGTGCCCTTTCCCCTTGCAGGCACAGGGCAACTGGCAGATTAATGTAATATGCTAATTGGTCAAATTATTTTGTAACTTTTTGTGTCTTTCACCCACTCATGCAAAAGTGAACAACAAAAAATCACCACGTACTATATTTTCCCTCAATCTAAAGTGTAACACACACTGTATAGTACTGGTGTCATTTCTAGCTAACAGACCAAAGTGAGCAAGTTGGTTTATTTCTCACCTTGTAAATGTTTTGATTCCACTGGTCACCAGAGATTCTGGAATGAAGCCTGGCAGATTTGTTTAGGGCACACTTCTAGGTTTCACATTTGAATGTCAGATTGATTCCCTTGCCCATTTTCAAAGGAGAAAGGAAAATGTGAATTAATGAAATATGACCTCTCACTTGAAAACTGACATAGCAGAATGTCTCAAATGCTCTTTAAGATCTTGCTGTATGATTTGCTTTATGCAGCATTAGAGTTACAGCCCTGCAAAGATTACACACATGCCTTAGACTGACCTAATAAAGATACCTTTGGCCTGAGCTAATAATTTACAATGCCTATGGTTTTCACCGAGTGATGTATGAGCTATCTGCAAATGAGTTTGTATGAGCTTCATAGACACTTGTGTCTAAGACCACATATGACATTCGGCAATAAACAAGTTAATTTGAACTAAACCTTAATCCTGAACATGCAACATTGCTGCAAATCTGAATAAGGGCACTTTCACAATCAAAAGGGGTTAATTCAAAGCTATTTATGTTCTAGCTGTGAACTGGGACACAACAATAAGCCATTTGATTCTTTCTTTTTACAAAGAAGCCAAGAGTGTGGTTCATATTTTACCTTTTGAAGAGGTGTGACTTCTTCTCTTAGGAGCCCTCCATGGGCAAATGCAAGTACTCTGCTCTAAAAGCTCTGGTACTCATAGCAATGGGGGTAGCTTCTATTCACTCAAGGGTCATGATACATTATATGTAGAATGGAGATCCAACCAGCTTTAAAAACATCCAGACATAACATAGCTTGCTATTTTCTATGGACACAATCCTCCAAATACTGATGTTGCACAACCTCCATTTAAATGAACAGAGCTGCAGTAAAACTTGGAAGATTTACAGATCTTAATCCCCACCCAAAGTAGAATTTATAAGATTTTACTTAGTCTTTGTTCCACCGATTAAGGAGTAGAGGGACTGAATGATGTTGAATAAAGGAATGATACATGGCTCCCCCCTCTATCCTCACGCTGTTTTGAAGGGGAATGCTTCTGTTTTGTAATCTGCTGTATGTGCTACAACCACCATTTTTTTTGCTGGGGGTGGGGAGGGAAGACAGAAGAGAAATCAAGGCTCTAGTTGATATCCCCCCACCCCAGTCATCATGGATCACTAAAAGACAACCTGTCTTTGCACAACTAAAGTGATGACCAAGTACAGGTGAAGTGTTGCCACGGAAACAAAATACCTGGGGCTCCATGTAGAAGGGTGCATGTCTTTCTTCCCTCCTGCCGTGGCTGGAGATGTAATCAATGTTTCTGTGTCTGAAAGAGAACAAAAAAGATTGCCATTCTTGAAACTATGTCTGAAAGAGAAAGCTATGGCCCTAGAAACCTAGTGGGTGAGCAAGACGTGTTGGAAAGTTAATGAGGTGAAGCTGCTTTCATGTTCTGGCTATGTATACATGCAAACAAAGCTTGTATCACAGAAATGTGGACTGTGACCATGGGCATCTATGGGGCACGAGGGGTGTGTGGCAAGGGCTAACTTTTGGTGTTTTAATTTGCAGGGGAAATTCCTGGAGATGCCCATGCCAATGACCTCCATTCCAAGGAAGTGTAGTAACTCAAGGAAATTACTCAATTCAGCTGACTGGGCATCCAGTTGCCTCGCATATGTAACTCCCCAATTATATATGTAATATGCTGCCATGTGTTAACTTTGTGTGCTCTTCTGAATTAGCAGTTCTGATAATTTGCTCAGGAAATAATGAGAGAGGTTCCCTGGGCACAGAGCACTCATGGATCAGGGTGAATCAGTCTTTTGTTGTAGATACAGGGAGAAGAGTGAAATACATTGGGTGAAGGGCACGTGAGGATGTTTTTAAAATTTGGCTGTGCTCCTAAGCACATTTTACTCGGAAATAACATTAGTTGCTATTAAGTGTGTTTAAGAATACAGTGGTACCTCGGTTTACGAACTTAATCCGTTCCAGAAGTCCATTCTTAAACTAAAACCGTTCTTAAACCGAGGCAGCTTTCCCTAATAAGGCCTCCTGCCGCCGGTGCCCTTCCACCATTTGGATTCTGTTCTTAGACCGAGGTAAAGTTCTCAAACCAAGACACTATTTCCAGTTTTGCGGAGTTTGTAAACCAAATTGCTCTTAAACCAGACTGTTCTTAAACCAAGGTACCACTGTACACTGCCATTACAATACTATCTAAAACGCTATCATCAACAGGACAACATATGCTCCTCCTGATATCTTATTGACACAGAGGAAGACCTTCAGACCTCTGACAATAAAATAGAGGGCTTCTTGAAGGAACAGAAAATTAAGAACTGTTTCTGTATTTCCCGGGATAGCAGTAATTGCCGGTTCTAAGGCTTGTCTGGCTAGAAGCCCATGAGAACCAAAATCACTGCATCAACTCAACTGACAAGCAAGTTACAATATTTCACTTTGGGAGTTAGAAAGTGTTTTGAAGAAATCAACAGTCCATGGTCACTTTTGGAAACAGACATTTCACCAAGGGCTTCAGACTATTTTTCTCAAAAATAATTCAGTTTCGTTTCTTCGGGTTTTTACATGATGACAATTTCAGGAAATATATTTTAATTGCTGCAGTAGAATTAAGTTGCTTAAAGGGACCACAAGAAAAGCCTTCCTGCATCAGACCAAGCCATTCTGTTTCGTACCACAATGTCCTGAATGATGTTTAACTACATAGCTTGAGCATCCCCAATGTGGACTGCATATTTTTATAAGATAAAATATTGTGATCTAGCAGCCCCATACCTGCTATTGTTTGGGAATTCTAAGAACCCACTCCCCACCCCCCAAAAAATAAAAAAAATCAGTGGAGTTTTGAAATCAGTAGGGAAATCAGTGGTTTTGAAAGGTCTAGTTTGCCATATTGATTCAAAATGGTGTCCAACTGTATCCAAACAGAAGAAAGCCCACTCCTTGATCTCAGGAACCATCATGCAAAATTTGGTTAATGCACAGAGAGGAGGCAAACAACTTTCCAAAATATATAGTGAATTAAAATAACCAAAGAATTAAAACACCTCATATGAAAGGTCTTGTGTTCTTTCAGAAGATGCAAGACCCTAGCAAGCCATTGAGTTGTGGCAACTGATAATGTATTTATTTTAAGAGCTAAAATTGCCTGAAGACACACACTGTTCTTAGAATATCATGATGGCACTTAATGGCAACAATAAATTCTGGGCTGTGTGCAAGGTTGGCTTTAAAGCATGTCAAAAAACAGCAGTTCCCATTCTTTCTCTCTCTCTCCCTCCGCCCCCCCCCCCCGGGATCTCTAGTAAATCAGTGCCAACTTGTTGGTGTAATATGTACTCATCAGATCACCCTAGGGAAGGAGGTATCAATTCTATCAACAGTCTTCTAGATCAGCCCCATGAAGGTACATTACAAAGTAGATTCAGAAGAGTCATACAGTAGCAATTTAATGCCTTGGTGAATGCTAAGCCCAACTTTGTCACCCCTTTGCAGTTGCTAGAAAATTCGGGGTGGGGGGTGGACAGAAGGATTGATAAAGTTTGACAATATGTATGTCAGGAAGCTACAAATGACTGCTTCAGTGCACAACACAACGAAAATATCTTTTCAATTGGCTATTGTCACCTGATTTGAATTTACCTACAGCAGCCAGGACTTAAGCTTATGAAGATATGAAAAAGTGTTGCAGGATCCTAAACCAAGCAACTAAAACATATCTGTATTCATCATAATACCCAGTTACTCCCTAACACATCTCTACTGTCGCCTATACAAGGCTTGATCCTGGTGTAGCTTAACTTTGTTGTTTCCAATTGGACCCAAATGATGATGTCCATTATCACTGGCTGTATTAATCAAGCCCAGATGAATATCACAAAGTCCCTCTGCATCTGAATGAGAATTCTCATGAACTCTCCAAACAATGCTGCAAATTCTCTATTGCTAAATTGGAACAATAGTATACTAAGCATTATGTTACTAACTTGGCACAGTGCATTGGTTCATGCATTATTTCTCTAAAACACATTTTTTAAAGGTTTATGGTTGTTTCAGCAAAAATTGTTAGGTACATTTATTCTACATAAGAACAATGCACTGGAAAAATCTGGATGGCCTTTCCAGTTCAAAATGAAACAAATATGAACTTAAACTATTGGATTCTTCTGCTTTGGAGAATTGTAAATTCAACTTTCTACTTGGGAAAAAATGCATAGATATATGCAATTCATCTCCAAACTACCTGTACACAGTTGAGTGAGCTCCAGCCAACTCCATTTCATATCAAAGCCTATATTTTGACAGTGCTTCCATTTTTTATTTCAGAAGCTTCTTCCTTCGTTTAATTTAGTACTCACTATTCACTTCTGTTGACTCTTATTGCTTGTAGAAAGCCTTTTTGGCTCTTTTTTAATAGACCAAAATTGGGTTTCATCACCTGAAAATATTGTCTTATGTTGCTGGCAGTTAGTAGAAAAGGATCAATAGATGGAAAACTGCAAAAGAAAGAGTGTTGGATTTTGCCACCACAGCAGCCCAGGAGGGGGTGGAGAGGGGGAAGGAAGGAGAGAGAAGCCTTTGGCCAGAGTGTGTTACAAACCATTCCAGAAAAGCTAATTACAACAGCAGGTGCCAGATTCAGTGCACAGTTGGCACTGTGTTCAGAAGACATAAAGCAGTGTTTCAGACCATGATGAGGCTTTCAGAAGTATGATGTTATGTATCTAATCCATAATTTAAATCCCCCAAAATGCTTTCAGATCCACATGCCTTGAGCCTTTTTCAATTTAAGCCTCCCTTAGATTAAGCACTCAGTATCTCTTCTGTTTATTTACATGGTCGCTCACAGATCTGCTATAGATTCTATAAGGTTGTCTTACGGCTATTTTAAAACATAAATTGGTTGAGCTCACTAATTAAGGCTACTGCCACTATTAAGAGGTTTGAGCAATTTAAGCTAGCATCAGTTTTTCTTAAGTGAATGGTTTAATTTTCTAATGGCAATCCAAAAGAACGGCTAAGTGGACTTATATTGAGAAGTATACATCTTCTCAGTAAAAGCTGAGCTGCTTTAAAATGTTTACAGTAATCCTATTCTGTGTATTTCTTTTTGTCCTTTAGTTCTACCTCTCCTGTTTAAATAAAACTTTTTTAAAATGTGCAGTGGAATGATTTGGATTAAATCTCCATAAATATGAAGAAAAGGTGTAAACATTTACTTTGCTGGCATCTTTCTTAGTTTGGGGGGGGGGGATTTAATATTTTTTTATGGATGTGTGGTGTGTGTTTTCCCCCTCAAGAGAGACAGCAAACAGCTGTGAAGATTAAAATGGAGCAAATTCCAATCTTGTAGAGCTCCACTGCCTTCTGTGGAGCTCTGCCAGAAATGTGTTCAGCTCCACCTGTCTATGCTGTCTTCCTTCCTGAATATTTTTAGTGTGACTTATTTTGTATCACCACCCAGAAAAAAAGGCAAAAATAATTATGCAGCAATTCAAATGTGACATTGGGCACATAAAATAAATGAAACATGATCCATGCAGGGATACGCATAGACAGCATCACATCTGAAACAAATTGCTAGCATATAAATATGTAAGCATTAGCAAATCACGGATCTATGGTGTGGGGGTATGTCATGGTCATGTGTTAACACTGTACACTTAGGCAACCGGTTTTAAACATGATGATGTCATCCATGGTTTCTTGCATAGAGTACTGCAATGCAATTTATGTGGGGCTGTCTCGGAAGATGGTTCAAAACTTCAGATGGTGTAAAATTTGACAGCCAGGTTGCTCACTGGGGCAAGACGTGTTGCATCAATAACACTGATCCTGGCCCGACAACACTAGCTGCCAATGAGTTTCCAAGCCTAATTCAAAGTGCTGGTGCTGACCTATAAAGCCTTACATGGCTCAGGACCTAAATACCTTAAGGACCACCTCTCCCCATTCAAACTGAGCCGGACCCTGCGCTTGTCATCCAAGGCTCTTCTCTGCATTCCCGCTCCAAGAGGTTCAGAGGGTGACAACACTAGAACAGGCCTTTTCTGTGGTGGCACCGGAATGCTCTTCCCAGAAAGGCTCTCTTGGAGCCAATATTACATGTCTTTAGGCACCAGGGGAAAGCATTCCTCTTTACCTAGGCTTTTAGCCATCAAACTACCTATGGTTTTTTAAGTTTGTGTGGAGTGGCTGTTAATGATAATTTTTTTCTGTGACTGTTTTATTGTCTTGTATGATTACACTCGCCTGCCAACCTAGCCGTTCGAAAGCACCCCCGGGTGCAAGTAGATAAATAGGGACCGCTTACCAGCGGGAAGGTAAATGGCGTTCCGTGTGCTGCGCTGGCTCGCCAGATGCAGCTTGTCACGCTGGCCACGTGACCCGGAAGTGTCTGCGGACAGCGCTGGCTCCCGGCCTATAGAGTGAGATGAGCGCACAACCCTAGAGTCTGGCAAGACTGGCCTGTACGGGCAGGGGTACCTTTACCTTTATAATTACACTATGTAAATTATGAATGAATGAAACTTTATTTGCATCAGCCATCGGCCATAGCAACAAAAAATATTGCGATATATGTAAATTATGCTTTTAATATGGTATTCTGCCCTGGGATCTTCAGATAAAGGGCAGTATATAAATTAAATTAATAATAGTGAAAATTGAATTAATTATATATTTTTGTGTCTATTGTAACATTTCAACTGGACCTGATAGGCATACTTTTCTCTCATCAGTCACTATCTATTCTATATAATCCTGCTGTACAGGTAGGCAGAGACTAGAGAGATACACAAATGCTTTTTTTCTCATCAGATTGCTCCACGACAGTTCCAGGAATACCAAACGTCTAAGAACAGAACTGGAACTGCATTCATGGAAAGTCTGCACACCCTATCCTACCACAGCAAATGGGAAGGGTGTGTGTAAGAACGCCACCTCTTAAAGAAGTGCCTGTAATTGCATGTGTATATGGGCTTGTTCTGTAGTGTCAGCTTGGTGTAAACATGTAGTAAATCTTGGTGGGATAGAATACAGGCTGCATGTCCATGTCATGGACTCCACAGTACCCCATTTGATGCTCTATATCGGAATATTAATTTGAAAATTGCAAGCTTTTGTGAAAGCTGACTGGAATAAGAATTGGTTCCTAAATGCACTTTCTTGTTAGGACCACTTCACAAAAGACCATATCCTACACTGCTGTCATTTAAACTGACAGTACATTTTACCAAGAACACATTCTCACGTAGCTTTTTCACCACATGCGTCCTAGGAAAAAATCTGATGCATGAAGTGGCCCTAAATTCTAACTCAATCAATATGCCGTTAGAGAATATATAGTAATTAAGGCATTATAATCTAAAGGGGTAAATGAAAATTAATAACTGATTGTATCAGATGATAAATATTCTTTTTTAAAAAATGTTGTAAAGTGCATGCAAACAGTACTGGAGAGCGCAGAATGCTACAATTTGCTTCCTGCTTCCCAGGAGCACTGTGTTCAGCAGAACGCTTGCTATTGTTAAGATGGCCAGCTGTAGCTGGAGGCACTAGGAGTAAACAACTGTTTTTATTCTAAAATAAGAGCTCAGGTTATTTTATAAGACATTATTCCTACTCTAGGTGGAAGCTAGAGAACACCTCTGAATCCCTATTGCAATAATATTTAAGCCACCTAAGCACAGCCTTCTAAGTCACCACTCTTGATATTTAGCTGGGAGACGGAAAAGTATGGTTGTTTATCTGCTACCGATTACAGCTGAACTGATATGGTGACAAACTGTCTAGATTTGGAGTAGATAGGGCAGAGGACCATGCATATCCATAACGTAAGAATATGAGATTTTAAAATAAATAAAACTCTGGAGTTTTGGGGTTGTTGTTTTTTAATATGACCAAAAAAGTTGCTATAAGAAATTAATAGCATATTTTCATACATTTGTGAATAGCAAAACAAGCATGTTGGGTGCATGTAGTAAAAGGCCAGTTCACAGATATCTGTATGTGGAAGCAAATCTTCAGCAGATATATCCCACCTCTTCCCATTCATTGCATCTTTTCATGTTAACTCCATCTGCATTTGCACACAGACACTGTTCTCAATGCTCTTGCTAAGAAATAAAGGAGTGGACAAATGGCACAAGTGGGACTATCGCCTCTTCATCCAATAATGAACATGGGAAGAGGTTCTGATTCAAACTGAAGATTTTATATGTGACATGAGAGGCTGCATGCACCTGAATCTTATTGCTATATAATGTTACATGCTCAGCCTAGCTCAAAGCTGAAGCTCAGACTGTCTGAAAGGTCAATATTGCAAATAAAAAAATACTCTGGTTAATAATGTTTAAAACAAACAAAATAATGTCAAGCAAGGATTTCCAAAACATGCTCTGCCAAAAATAATAATACGAGTATTTACAGAGCAACGATACTCCTAGGGTTGCCTGTATATAGCATCATGAGCCCCCCCCCCCCGCAACTTTTTTTAACAATGCCAAGAGATGTTGTAATAATTTCTGGTCCTAATATTTTGCTTCTGTAATCTGTTGCAAAATGCAGAGTAAAATTATTTTTTGCTGAAATCATGTCTAACAAATTGGATAAGGTCACAATCTCCCTGGTCTCGATTTCCATTCTTGAAAGGTTTTCATTAAGTATATTACACCCACCACTTTCCACAACTGAGCTCACTTCCTTCCTGTCTGGCTTTGAACTTTACTGACAAGCAAGGACCAAGATCTCAGCACAGCAATTAGAGAAAAGGCTGTCTTTAAGGCAACTGCAGTTGCTTTGATCTTAACAGGCTCAACTTATTATGCTACAGTGAGTTTATCTACTATAGTTTGTTGCATTTGTCCTATTTATTTTACTTTATATGGTTGAAGTAATTTGCAAGTTGTCATGTCGAAGGTAAATCGCTTTCCAACTATTCAGTCTGCATGTTCTCTACCCAGTTCAGTATTTGCTTCTGAGTATGCTGTGAAATGCCATGGAAGTTGCCAGATTCTGACCTGTTGAGTCAAAGCTCAAGAACAGCAATGCATTATTCTGGGAGAACCCAACTCTACTGGTGCAGCATGCCACTGTTCGGAAGTTAATGTCTAGAATATCATGTTTTAAATGTATTTAACATTTTATGATCACCTTGTAAGAGCTACGATATAAAAGGAACCTGTAATTATTAAATTAAAGGACTCTAGTTCTGCTTCCTAACAGACAAGATGGCGCAAGATTGAATAGGGACTTGAGGCACCTGAAAATCTTGCCGTCCTGAAATTATTATAACAAGAGGCACTGGGAATAGGTCACAATTTGGTAAACCTAGAAAGTAAGAATCAGTTTTACCTTTCTACTCACAGGAGCTTACCGTCAGAGTGTCAGATGCCACCGTACAAGATCTTGTCCTAGCAACCATTTCCATTATAGTAGTAATGCTGTTTACCAGATCTCCACCCAACTATCACAGTTGCTGGTAAACTCCCAATTCTTCATCCAGTAAGTTCAGCTGTGTTTTATTGCAGTCATTTCATTGGATCACGGGAAATTATAAAAATGGTTCCCATGATACAAGCAGCAGACACGTTGCAAAGTAGCCTCCCATTATATAAATGTCATTTTATTCTTAGTAATTTCCAATGGTATTGTGTTGTAATTAGAATTCACACACACAGATTCACACACACAGAGCCCAATAAAAAAGACAGCACAGCTGTGCAGCACAAGGGGCTAGGAAAAGGAATTGATATGGGTGTCTCTGATAAGGCAAGGGTTCTAGTTGTACCGATATGCTGGCTCTAAAAACTGGTACAATCCTTCCTACTAGCTGCCACCTTGGTAAGAGCAAAGTCTAGTAATTGTTGCTTCTGCAACTTCTTACGTAAATTCAAAACATTTTTCTCCAAAAGGTAGAATAAATGTTTTTATTTACATATCATTATTTTTATACCAGGATTTTAAACCAACTTCAAACCAACATGTTCCACAACATCTTTTATGGCTGCAAATTTAAAGCTCAAACGTTAACTATATTTTTTTAACCCTTACAAACACACACACACTTAAATATACAACTAATTTTAAAAAGAAAATAATTAAGATGAAAATCATTTCACCTTTGTGTTTGATTTCAAGCCAGATAACCTACCCTTTTAAAGGGTACATTTTTTTATAATTTTACAAAAATGTCTATTTAATAATACAACACCTTTGAATGCCTTCAGTAGTCATTATTTAAGGACAATCATCATATGCTCCAACTGCCATTTGAAGCCAGTAGTCCAAGCTCCTAAAAATTACGAAGTTGTATAAATTCTCCCCGCCTTTTAGGAAACCATGTTCACTTTCTTTCCAGGAAACAGGGCTGTCAGCAAAGCCATGAACAATGAGAGATATCCAGTGAGCCAACTTTGGTTCTTCAAAATAGGAACTGTTGTGGGGAGGAAAAGAGAAGCAAAACTATAAATTATATTAAGCTTTGCAATAGAAGTTAGATCATAGCTGTTCAAGCAAACAGCTTGGTCCTATGGATATATACAGAGAAATAAGTCTTATTGATAAAGAGTATGTACATAAGATTGTTCAAATAAACACACAAGGAGGGATTCACTTAACCAGCACCATCAGTAGAAACCTTGCACAAGGACTTCTGCTTATGTAACAGGGCTTCCCCCTGCACCCCCCTCCCTGAAATTGGCTGTGAATCAAATGATTGGAAAAACACTGAAACAAATATAATACTCTGTTCAGTTTTGCATGAACACACATGCAGTGCAACCCAATGCATGTATATTCAGAAATCAGTTCAGTGGTATTTATGCTGTTGTAAGTGTGTTTAGGGCTCAATTTGATCAACTCCAGGTGTAGTTATAGCATGCTAAATAGGACAGATTGTATAGCTAACTGCTTACCATATTTGTTCAAACAAATGAATTATCTTCTCTGGAAGTATAAAGCCGGTTATTGTACACAACAAAGCTTGTTCTACTGTTGTGCTCGGTTGAGGACATGAATATGTTGATAAGAAACTAGAAGATGTATTTTCTCTGCAAAAAAGAAGATATGCAAGACTCTTTTAATATTTTAACATTCCAACTGCTAAATAATTGTTCTGCTTGTGCACCATACAGCTAAATCACCAAGAGCTGAATAATTTCCCCTTTCACTGGACAAAATCCATTTAGTAAATTCTCCTGTACAATTCCCATTGTGTCAGTAGATTGTGCCCTTTGAGATCTGTGGACAACAGCGATGTTCAGCAGAAAATTTCAGCTTACTTCTTAATAACCCAGATATGATAATAACTATCCAAATGACATTATGTACTACAGTGTCTAAACAACTTTAATTTATAAAAATATTTATATACCACCAAATCACTTAAAATATCAAGGCAGTGTACAACAATTTATACAAGCATAATAAAACACAAAAGACAATAATAACAATAGAAAATAATCATTAAAATGGCTGGGAAGTTTAAGCAGGGGCTTGGCTCTGTCGGCAGAAAAAGGACTTCAACAGATGCCTGAAAGTGGATGTCTTGTGTTGTGGATACTCCTCCTTTTGCTTGGCTGCTCCTTTCATTTTGAAAATATGATGGGTTTTGCCATTTTATAGTGATGTTTTTCCTACTATTTTTAATACTCGTGTGTGTGTGTGTGTGTGTGTGTGTGTGTGTGTGTATAATTTGATGTTAAGCCAATTGGGTTTCTTTTGAAGAAAAATAGTTGGATATATATACTTACAACAAGCAACAGATACTTACAAGTCAGTGTGAGTGAAAATGGCACCTAGCCATTCAAATAATTCCTGAGCACTGCATGCTGTTTCTGGCTCTCCTTCCAATTTATTGCTCTCCAGAACTGGACACTGCACATTTCTTAATGTGCTGAATGTTATTTTTGGCTGAAGGGCCTGTATTTGGTTTTTGGAAAAGTATGACATCAAACTTGATTCTTCTGATCCTTGAATGCAAACAACACACCCCAAAAGTTAAAAAAAAGAAACAGACTTTAAAAGGAACATTCCCCCCCCCCCCACACACACACTATTCAAACTCTTTTATGATTGTATGCAATTTGGAAAGATAGATTTAGTGAAATACAGTGTCAAAATTAAATCTACTGTTTATCTATGCCATGCCAGAGCCTAAGATTTCCAACCTCCTCCTCTCAATCCCACAAGTTGTCACATTCCTTTTAGGATAAAACGCACACTTTCAGATCCATTTAGCACTTAGGAGAGCAAACAGACTGTGCCACTTTGCTGGAATTTGCGTGATCAACATTATTAGAGGTTTAAACTGAAAAATGAAATTATTGGGAAAATGCAAGAATACAGGAAGTGCACAAATTAGGAAGTGCACAAGGTCATAATTCTAATACACTCCTTATCCCATCCACACAATCTTTAAGGATTATTTGTATAATAATGCTTATTATTATTATCTTGTACATTTTATATATATATATATATATATATATTTGCTTTCGTAGATTTTCACGGGTACAGGAATGCAGGTTTTGGTGTCCTCGGGTGTCTTCCCGTGTAAAAGTTGGGGTGTCTAGGCGACGTTTCGACGAGGTCTCACTCGTCATCTTCAGTAACAAGAAGCCGAAAACACCAGCCTGAAGATGACGAGTGAGACCTCGTCGAAACGTCGCCTAGACACCCCAACTTTTACACGGGAAGACACCCGAGGACACCAAAACCTGCATATATATATATATATATATATATATATATATATATATATATGTGTGTGTGTGTGTGTGTGTGTGTGTACTCCCTCATTTACTGATTTCTCAAAAACCAAAAAAACAATTGTTTTTGGTGTCTAATATGTACTATCATCTCCCACAAATTTAGTTCTACTTTTGATGCCTAAGCATTCCAGCCTATTACATAAAAGAAACCCCATTTCTTAGAAAAGACATGCACTTCCCAAACTAAGGTCTGCAGTCTTGCCAAACAAGGGGCTCTCATGACAGACAGATTACCCTTCCTATATTACATTTACATGCACCTTAAATGTGTATAGACACCTATAGGTCACATGTAAAAACACCTGAATCAGCCTTCAGAATAGAATGGTATTTATAATGTATGTCTTCCGCCATTCCCTTTTATGGTTAACGTGCTGTTACCTGTTTGGTGCCAAGCCATCAAGAAATCAAACTCTAGTGGCATTTTTTCCTTCAAGGCCCAGATCACTCTGTTGTATTTCTTACTATCAGGACTGAAGGTTGAATCAGTCAAGTCAACAGTAATAACTATTAAAAGAAGAAAGCATAAATTTTGATGTGAACATAGTATCAGTAGATCTTATGCTACCTGGATAACTAAGTAGGTACTCTTTCTAAAAAGAAGCTAAACATTGCGATAAAAAACATTAATGACTATACACCAGGAATTCATTATTTACAGTATTTATAGACCACCTTTCAACAGAAAACAAAAAAGATTCCATAAGAAAACATTCAGAATCTTCACTAATCCCCAAATGCCTGATGGAATGAAGGGATTTTCACCTGACTACAAAATGAGACCAGGAGACATGCAAACTTCCTCAGGAAGAGCATTCCACAGGAGCCACACACAAAAAGTCCTGCTCCTAGGAGAGAATAACATTACCTCCCTAGAGGAAGGGTTCTACAACAAGGCCTCACTAGCACATTTTGAGACTCTGAGGAGTTTGAATAGGAGCATGTGCCCTGTGATATATATTGATCTCAGATTGTACATGCCATTAAAGCACTGTGAAACAAGCTGGTAATGAATACTGACATCAACTCATCTCTAGTTCCACACGTTTATTGACCCAAGATGGGCATAAGTATCCTAGTCTGTATCAAAAGGCAGACTGAGCCATAGAATCATAGAACTGTAGAGTTGGAAGGGACCCCGAGGGTCATCTAGTCCAACACTCTGCAATGCAGCACACTCAATACGTGGTCTTCCATCCAACTTGAAACCCTACCGGATCCTGCTTAGCTTTGCAAATGAGCTAGCAATTTTATTGCTGCATCACTAGGAGGGCTGTCCAATGAGTTGAGTATTATGATATAAATAGGGATGCACATTGAAGTAGGCACATGCATCTGCACAAGTTACATGTGTTGAGAACTACTTATTTAAGTATTTCCCTTGCTTGATCAGGAAAATTGATCTGTAGGGGGCAAATCTGTTTATTCAAGCAGAATCCAATTCAAATTCCAAACCTCAAAAGCTGAGGGTGTGATGTCCTATATTCATAAGAAAGCCAAGAACTGAGGTGTTATCTAATAAATAGGTACTTACTGTATCTCATCGGCTTTTTACCAGAATACAGAGAAGGACGACCTTGCAGTCCAAGCTCTTCATAAGTATCCTTGTCTACTGATATAATTAATTTGCCTATAAACAAAAATAATTGCAAGTAACCATATTTTCTAACTTCTTAATACATACTACAAAGTAAAAACACAAACACAAAATGAACTAATAACGCTGAATTAAAATTGTGAACAGTTATTACCAGAAGATAACAGGGATTAACTACATTGATTCTCATTTTCTGCTCTATTTTGGAAAGCAGCTTGTTACGTATACACATTCTGTGGAGTGGTTCATACACTTACCTGGCTAAGGATTGCCTATGTGTACTGGCATACAATATGATGTGAAGGCTGTAGACATAGGTCTATATGCTTTGAGGCCTGAGTCTTACAACCCTTAATACTCAAAAAGAAAATAAAAGGCAACGCGAATCAAGACTAGGCCTGGAATACCTTAGTTGCACATTTTCTTATATGTGTGTTGAGAAGTACAAACATGCACACTAGATTTTCTACCTAAAAACATGATCTTTGGGCCAGGTGAGTATATGAAATACATCCCCCTCTCTCTTCTGTCGGCACACACACACATGCAGCTTCTATAGACCACTAACTAGTCTAACTGAACTGAAGGATACTTTTTAGTACTATAAAATTTGAGAAACGCTAAATCTATTTGTTTTCAGCATTATATCATACCTGTTGGTAGCAGAGCAGCTGTATTGTCTTGGTCAATCCTTGTTTTATACGTAAGAGCATAACATGAACCTAAAACACAGAAAGACTTCAGAGTTTAATTGTTTCTTTTTAAAAAGTTGTTATAATAAAAACAAACAAACAAAAACTAATATCATGTTCTTCAAAGAAACTGCAATAGTTAAACTAATCTGGGAATGCCACTTCTACTTGTTGTGATGTTACTTCTAGTAAAAATGTAAAGGTAAAGGGACATGGGTGGCGCTGTGGTCTAAACCACTGAGCCTCTTGGGCTTGCTGAATGGAAGGTCAGCAGTTTGAATCTGTGTGATGGGGTTGCTCGATCCCGTTGCTCTATCCCAGCTTCTGCAAACCTAGCAATTCGAAAGCACACCAGTGCAAGTAGATAGATCCTGCTGTGGCAGGAAGGTGAAGGGTGTTTCCGTGCACTCTGGCACTCGTCACCATGTCCCACTGCACCAGAAGCAGTTTAGTCATGCTGGCCACATGACCTGGAAAGCTGTCTGTTGGCCTGAAAGTGAGATGAGCGCCACACCCCATATTCACCTTTGATCAGACTTAACTGTCCAGGAGTCCTTTACCTTTTATCTTTACTTCTATTAACATCACAAGAAAATACTGCAATCAAGGACTACAGCACCTAGCTTTCAACATCTACTGCAGCAAAAAACCAAACAAACAAACAACTCCTGCAGCCAGAAGACAAGGCACCAGTGCACTCAAAACCCTCAGAACCATTATATTGGACACAATATTAGAGCCAAATTAATCCGAGGCTGTTACAACTGAATGAAATGCCAAAAAGCAAAAACAAACAATAACACCCAATTTTTCTAAGGTGCTTCTCTTCAAAAATCCTTCAGGAGCCAAAGATTTTCCTTAAATTAATTACATTCCACCTTTACGAAACAGAATTTCAGTCATGCTTGCTTATTTATTTCAATGGTTTCTTACCTTTCTTCACAAATGTGTTAATAAATTCCTGCGTAACTAACTCATGAAGTGACAAATTCTTCACCAAGTAGTACTGCCCAACATCTGCAACTGTATTTTTTAGTGCTTCTGGAACTGCTCCACAGTCAGGGATAAAAAAAGACACCTATTCAGAGAACATTTGGGATATAAATGAGGTAATATGATCATTAATAAACAGACTGCAAAATACCTTTTATACAGCTCCACAGATAAACACTAATACAATGCTGGCTGTTTTATATTAAATAATACCTCAAACAAAGTAGTGTTTTTAACCTATTATGAACAGTTAGTATCCAAATACTTGTGCATTTGTAACCAATTCTTCTACCAAGAAAGTCAAGATGACAAGGATTTATCCTGCTTTATTCTCCCAGCATTCCTGTGTTAGGTATGCTGTCTGTAGGCTTGTTCAGGCTTAACACAGTTACAAACTACCTCTACACATTTGCAAATGTTTGCAACAAAGTTTCTGGGACTGATGGAAGTCTGGAGTTCTCCAACATCTGTAGGGCCACAAGTATCCCCTCCTCCCAACGGAAAGCATGCAAGAGGAAAACTAGCTCTACAAGCAATATGGACTGGATACAAAAGGCCACATGTGATATGTCCACGTTACATGCCTAAATAATTGTTGTTGTTGTTGACATCCATCTGTCTCAAGAGACAATGGAGTGTGCCTCTGGGGGCGAAGCTAAACTGCTGGAGAAACACAGTGCCTGTTGGTTGCAGAGCCTGGTAACTTGTAACTGCTGCCTCCTCTGTTGTTTTCACTGTGTTACCAGCACTGAAGTGACCACTCTGGGGTGCAAACTTGGACAATGGGTATGGAAGTCCTAGGCTGCCCAAACTACATAATCCTGCTCCCCAGCCTGCTGATATTGTCCAAAGAAATGGAAAGCAATACATTTAGCACCAGCTTGGCTGCAGGAGTTGTCAGAAGGAGGCATACAAGATGCCATCCATCTATCTAAGGGACTCCACTCCTGAAAATATCCTGCAAGGCAGTGAGTACTAAATACATTATACTGTTGGTATTAAGCTTTAATTTAATCCATACTTTCCCTTTTCCCTTCATTGTCTCATAAGCCCTTTAGTGTTGTGCCTGTTAGACAGTTAAACCATTCTGTCAGGGAATATTTTATTCTTTGCACAACCCTCAGTAGAATTTTAAACTTGAAACCAGCAAAAAATTAAATAATACAGTAGCTTTGGAGTGATGTGCCAAGATACTTTTAGGTTTTAAAACTAAGGGCCAAGTTAGATATGATGTGATAGGCCGATTTGTTTAAACGTGGGTCAACCCCACTCATGTCTGATTTTTAGAACAAAAGGCTTATGTAAGGGTGGTGAGTGAAGCTATCTTTAAACTCATAGCCATGCAGCTGTGTGTCACATCTAGTTTGGCCCATATTCTGTTTTAAGTATGTGCTTACTGAAGCCATGATTTTGGATTGTGTTAGTGAATAGAATTGACACTGGTGGCTTTTAATCTGTTTTATGTTTTGTTCTTTTTAATTTCATTGGATGGCTGTGTTGGTGCTCTTCTTTAGTATAACATGCTGGTTGATTTTTAATTTTATATGTACCGTAAGTTGGTTAGAGACTGAATAAATAATACAGTCTTGAATGGGTTGAGTTTTTAAAATGCTGTTCTCATGAGATAGAAACGTTAAATAAATACCACATTCTTAAAGATAATGTCTGAAACTATTAATGTATTGCAGCAAAAGCAATACAGTCTTGCAAGTACCTTAAATAACTAACATATATATTGTGGCATAAGCACTTGTGGAGAATGGTACATTTCACCAAAGGCATAAAACACTATATTCAGTTGGCAGAGGTGTGTGTCCATGGGCACATATTTTGCAGCCAACTGGCATCATTTGATATTACAAAAACAAAAACCTCAGGCCAAATGTCAGTGATGTGGTGGAGCAAGAATGATGTATTGCTACTTACACAGCAGCAGAAACAATGTCATATCTAGAGAAGCTGTTAGTCAATCCTGTCTACATACCAGATACATATACATCTCAAAATCTACTAAATTAGCTGAGCAGAGGAACAGGTAAGTTACAGTTAAGGGGCAACACGGGGCGAAACTAGCCTTTATTTCACTCAGGTCAAAGACCCAGTTTGGCACACCCCCCCCCACATTTATGCACACACACAGGCTGGGTGCCTCAATGATGCCCCTGGGAAGCTTTACCTGGGGCAAAAAATGCAGGCCCCCCCCCCCGCATCTATGGCACTGGGTAATATGCTGTTTTATTTTGAAAATAATTGTTGTGACCGGGGGTGGGGGGTGGGTTTGAGCAGGAACTTGGGGAAACTGAATTCCCTTACCTTTTAAAAATTAAATATTTTTTATATTTGTCTGGGGGGAGGGGCTGGAACAGATATACGACTCAATGCCTGAGCCAAATATAGATTGCCTACACCCTGTAATCAATAAAGCTGTGGCTATTAATAATCCAGATCATTGTCTGCCTGTGTTTATTAATCACATCTTACGTTTAGCCACTTCTGTGGCGGTGGGAGCCCACAAAAAAACAAACTTTGTGGTGAATTCCCTCACCTTTTTCTCCAGAAAGAAAGAAAAGGAAAAAAATTAGGTAGGACCAATCAGAAAGCCACAAAATAGTAATTTTAAGAACTATGATTGGGAAAACCGTTAAAAGGACATGCAATGAAATTCAACCAAGGGGAAGCGAGGAAGTCACTTAATAATGTTAATAAGTGTAATTTTTAATAAGGTTATGATTTATGTTTGTTTGTTTTATGTGTTTGTTTGTTTGTAATGTTGTGAAAATCAATAAAAAACATTTTGAAAAAAGAAAGCCACAGAATAGTAAGCAAGGAACACTCTCCCCCCTTTATCAGGATGGATAAATCAATAGAGGGGGGAACTGCTTTGGTATTGAAGCCTTAATAGCTACATGGCCAAAATTTAAAACAAAACCCTGCCCTATATAGCCTTAGAAGGAGCAGGACACTAGGAGTTGCCACGCATTTCAATAATCCGCCCCTTTTATCACTACCACATGGCCATGAAACTCAGCAAGCACCGCCTAGGGGTTTCAATTTTACATAAAGGCTTTTAAGAAACGGCCATTCGCCACACCAGTAATCGCAGATACACCCGTGGAAGTCAGTGAGGCGGTGCAATCCTGAACCACCTCATCCTTCGGAAGCCACCAGCGAAGTTCGCACAGACTTGAGGCGCTCAGCTTTCTCCTCAGGGGGAACCGCTACCCGCACTCTCACCCCCCCCCCCCACTCACCTGGCAGTTGAAGGCGTGATCCCGCACGCGGGTCGCGTGGCGGGACCGCTCGTGCCGCACGTGGCTCCCCTCGCACACCAGCACGTGACGGGGCCCCTCGCGGAGCCACCTCAGCGGGGCGAACATGCCGCGCCGCGTTCCCTTTCCGAGCGGCCGCGCGCGCGCCGTGGAAGCTGGAACCGGCCAATAAAAGGAAGGCGGGGCATAAGACGTCACTCGTTCGTAAGGGAGGCGGTCTGTGGGTTGGGAACAAGGGGCGGAGGGGAGGAGGTACGCGCATGCGCGCTCGCCGTTAGGGAAGCGCTAGCGCCGTCGCTTTACAAAGGTTGCCTGCGCTTGCTTTGGGGTTGAGGGGCGGTTGAGAGAGGGGAGCGGCTGGGTGCTGAGGAAAGAATTAAAAGCCCTGCAGAGTGAATCATGGGACTCGTGAAAACACAAATTAATCAATTAATCAAAAATAGAATAGAATAGAATATAAAGAGTTCAGTGTGACTGTAGTTGACTCAGGGGAAGTCGCAGAGCGAAAAGAACACAACTGAAAATGAAACTTTTTCCCTCTAATGACCTCATAGTGATGATATAACTTTTCAAGGCATTTATTTGCACTTCGTCCTATGCACAATAAGGCTCAGTGTGTCTTGAGCTGAACAGAGTTACATTTGAATAAAAGGCTGAAAATTACAAGAGTGCGCTCATTAGTTTGTGGTGAAAAGGCCATTGAAAAGCACTTAGAATCTGGAAAGCTGACCATAAGGGAATTTTTCAGAGCTAATAAGAGTGCCCACATCTCTGAAACTTTTAGCTGGCTTGCATTGAAAGTTCATTATATGGCCAGTTTGTTGGAAGGGGTTACTGGTTTTGTTTTATTCTCTTATCCGCATGTATTTTGTGTTCTCATGTTGTATTTTTATGTTCTGAACCACCCTGTGATCTTCAGGTGAAGGGTGGCATATAAATTTAATTAATGATGATGATGAAACATAATAACAAAATAGTACACCATACCAATATTCTGTTGGGTTTCCCAATACACAGGTCAGTATTGCAACTACAAAAAGGCAGGTTTTCAGCTGGTCCCTTAGCTGGTTGATGCATTGATGGTAGCAGCCTTTCCTTTCTGGAGGCGGTTGCCAGGCAACAGCTCCTTCCCAGGTCCACGGAGGAAAGGGAGCAGGGATGAGCGGGTGGAACTTATCCAGCCCATGTTAGAACTTCAGCACGCAGCAGCTTTATAATATCCCTGCACGTGTTGATCTGGTGCCTATGGTTGCATTTCAAATTATTTCCATCCACCTACCTCATGTGCATCATGCCTAGGTGTGTGTATATCTTGGGCCTCTTATAACACAGATGGAAACACGGCTATTTCTGTTCAAATGTGACTTGGGGACCTTTCTTACTATACGTCTTCATCACTCCCTTCCCCTGTAAATTGTTGTCCAGCCTATTGAGACTTAGGTCACCTTAGGTCATATCTGTGGTATGATAAGGTCAAAGCACATAAAGCATTTAAAAACCATATTGTCAGGAAAGCACTGTTTAATGTCTGGACAAGATATAAGGATTTGCTCGAAAATAAAACCCCAAGGTGGTTGTCACTGATGGAAGCGAAGGCTCAGAAAAAACTCAATATGGAGGCCAAATGGCCGAAATATTGGGAAATTTTGGAACAAGTGGGATACAAACTGAAATTGCAGAGTTATGAGAAACTAAAAAACAAAGTGCAAGATTGGCTTCATTATTATCAAATAATGGAGGCATACAATTCGGATAAAAAAATTGGATTCCAGGTGGAAAAATCAAAATTGGAAACAGAACTGTTAGATCCCAAAACTAAGACTTTGTCAAGGATGTATAACTTGCTGCTGAAATGGAATACACAGGATGAAACGGTGAAATCTGCCATGATTAAGTGGGCTCAATATGTTGGACATAATATTATGATGGCTGACTGGGAACAGTTATGGACCACAGGTATGAAGTTTACGGCATGTAATGCCTTAAGAGAGAATATTATGAAAATGATATACAGGTGGTACATGACCCCAGTCAAGCTTGCAAAAATCTATCATCAGCCCGATAATAAGTGTTGGAAATGTAAAGAAATTGAAGGTACATTCTTTCAGCTTTGGTGGACGTGCCCAAGGATTAAGGCTTTCTGGGAGATGATATATAATGAAATGAAAAAGGTATTTAAATATACCTTCTTGAAGAAACCAGAGGCCTTTCTCCTGGGAATCGTGGGCCAATTGGTGCCAAAGAAGGATAGAACTTTCTTTATGTATGCCACGACAGCAGCAAGAATACTTATTGCAAAGTATTGAAGACACAAGATCTACCCACCCTGGAAGAATGGCAGATGAAGGTGATGGACTACATGGAACTGGCAGAAATGACTGGCAGAATCTGAGACCAGGGGGAAGAGTCAGTGGAAGAAGATTGGAAGAAATTTAAAGACTACCTACAGAAATATTGTAAAATTAATGAATGTTAGAATGATGTTGGATGGAAAGTTACGTGGTTCTTAGCTATAACGCTATAAGGAATATGAAAAAATGGATTATTAACAGGCAAAAATTTAATGTTACAATATTTTAAGATTAAAGACTAGGATAAACAAAGAGGGAAAGGATTTGCTGAACTAACAAATTGAACGGGAATACAAAAAGGGAGGTGAGAGGAGGTCCGGGAAACAAGCAAATGAAAGATAAGTGATGGAAAGATGGAATTGTTTTTTAACGATTTTTATTTTGTATTTTTCTTTTTTCTTTTTTCATTTTGTAAAATTCTAATAAATATCTTTTTCTTTTTCTTTTTTTAAAAAGAGACTTAGGTCACCTGCACAAGAAATGCACCACTCTGTTCCGTACATCACCTAGCATATTGTTTTACATGCACGTTAGACCAAAAGTAGTCTTGGCTAGCCGACCTAACTGGAAGAGTCCGTGACCAGAAGGAGGAGGAGTATCAGGAAGAGTGGGTTAAATTTAACGATTACTTAGTTAAATATGTTAAATTAACTGAAAACAGCTTGCAGATACTTACCGTAATTGGCTTAGGATTTTATTTATGTTAAGTGATGAATTAATATGTTTAATTTCATAATGTGAAGATCTAAGGATGTTAATGTTTAAGTTAAATTTTATAAGAACTGTGATTTGGAAAACCGCTAAAAGGATATGCAATGAAATTCAACCAAAGGGAAGCGAGGAAGTCACTTAACAATGTTAATAATTTTCAATAAGGCTATGATTTATGTTTGTTTGTCTTATGTGTTTGTTTGTTTGTTTGTTTGGTTGGTTGGTTGGTTATAATGTTGTGAAAACCAATACAAAAATTTGGGGTGGGGGGAAAGTAGTCTTGGCAATATGCAATTGCTGGATTCTGTTCAGTCATGAGTTTGCTAAGGGGAGAGAATGATACTGAGGAAAGACGGCCAACGGGCATAGGGCAACTGTCGAAACTGGATACAAGTTAAAACCCTATTCGTTAACCACTTTGGATCACATAAGCCTAACATGGGGCTGTTGGAGTAAAATAAGATTCTGCCACTCTGATCATTTTAGAAGACGCTGAAGGACAAGAACGTGACAAATCGATGATTTGCCAGCCTTCCAGTATTTACTCAGCTTTTTCTTCTGAAGTTACATCTCCAATCAATGTCTCTTTTACACGTGACTAAGACATGTTCTCTCAGGAGAGAAAAGCAAAGTGTTCCAGGTAATTGCATCTTAACAGCAGAAGAACATTATACTTAATGTTTGTGGATACTGGTTGAGGCAGGAGTTACCAAGTAACTGTTGCACATATTTTCATATGTGACAACAAAAGGGAATAATATTTTTCATGGAACATCTCAACAAAGGTTATAGGAAATATAAGGTAAAAATAAATAAGCTGTAACTATTGGCATTTATATAACACTTTGTGGGAGCAATTCTGTGCACAAGAATCTGGTGTAAAGCAAGCTGGTGTAAATTAAGCTAGCATAAAGTTACACCAGATCCAAATGCTATTCAGCAGTAGAGCTGCTGTTCTGCCTAAGCCTGGCAAAGGGAAAACAAGCCTTTAAAAATGTTGTGTGTTGGGTTGCTAGGTCACATGACCAAGCTGAGTGGGGAATCAGTCAGCTGAGCCAGAGATCTACTGCAGCCTAAGCTCCTCCTCCTGGTGGATCTTGCTTTAGGATTGTCCTCTATGCGTATGAAATGTGTTAGGATTTTTGTCTCATTTAGTCCCACAACAACCATGTGAAGTACCGGTAGTTTATGTTGGCTGTGAGATAGTTTGATAATTAGCCAAAAGGCACTCACTGAACTTTATAACAAAAGCTGCAACAGGAAATCCTGATTTGGATTGTATCCATGGTATAGCAGTATATTAGTAATAATAATGCCATGGTGTATGTATGTGTAAGCCTTTCCCCTGTGCTGTGGCCCCTGTCCAAATCAATATTGTCTGTTTCCTCCTCTGTGACTAACATCAGTTACAGTGGCCAATGTAGACTGGAGCCTCATCATAAGGGAAGGCTATTGCCTAAAATGATGATTTTCAAAGGATTCTATTTACTTACTAACATTGTTATATATGCCAAGTACTTCCTCTGTGTATTTTTCAGCCACGGGCACATTCTTACGGCTTTCTTACTGCTTGAATACTAAGAAGTATATCAGATTGCAGCACAGAGCAGAAAACTGAATTAAAGGGTAATGTAATTTTAATTTTCATGCATTCTGACTAATCTGTTGCAATTAAGGGCATAATTAAAATCTAATTATATAAAATTTATTCCTATACTTTAAATGCTTTATTTTCACTGTACCATTTTGGAGTGCCATATTAGTATTCCAAGCATTTGTGCTTCTAATTCTTTTCATACAATTACTTCGGTAAAATGAAACCTATGTGTTACATTCAAACAGTTGTTCATATAAAAGCCTGAAGTACATGGTGTAGTCTAGCAGCCATATTTTCCAGAAGTAATGAAGGTACATATATCTAAGTAATGACTCTTAATTTCAGGGTTGTGGGTTCAAGCCCCATGAAGGACAAAAGATTCCTACATTGCAGAGGGTTGGACTTGATTATCCTTTTCTTCCCTCCCAACTCTTCAATTCTATGATTCTATACTAGGAATTTCTATGATCTCTTTTAGTTTTAGCAATGCTAGAGCCTTAGAAACTCCAAGACCATTTACTAGTGTCATAAAAAGGTAAAGGTAAGGGGACCCTTGACCATTAGGTCCAGTCTGACTGACTCTGGGGTTGTGGCGCTCATCTCACTTTATTGGCCGAGGGAGCCGGCGTACAGCTTCCGGGTCATGTGGCCAGCATGACTAAGCCGCTTCTGGCGAACCAGAGCAGCGCACGGAAATGCCGTTTACCTTCCCGCCGTTTACCTACTTATCTACTTGCACTTTGACGTGCTTTTGAACTGCTAGTTGGCAGGAGCAGGGACCGAGCAACGGGAGCTCACCCCGTTGTGGGGATTCGAACCGCCGACCTTCTGATCGGCAAGTCCCGCGTTTGCTGTAATTTAGCAATGTCAATGCAGGCAGTGGGATCTGCCCTATATCTTCTGCTGTGAAGACAGATGCAAATCATTCATTTAGATTCTCTGCAATCTCTTTATCATCTTTTAGCACAGCTTTCACTCTCTTGCCATCCCATGGCAAGCAAAGTACCAGCCTCCAGCTGCTCCAGCCTCTTCATTTCCTTGGCATTTTTTAAAGGAACTGTAAGGGTGGGGGCAGTTGAAAGGGCACACACTAGGCAGCTGCCAAACTGGTTTCAGGGGCATATCTAACATGTAGGCTTTGTCTGATGTATGCTCATGGCTTCATATCTCTCAACTGCTACATATAGCAGTTATTTTCTATTGCTATTTTATTCCCCTCTGACCACCTATAATTAATTTCATTTGCTTTGTGTTAGCCCTCTCTTCTCAAAGCCGTGTTCTCATTTATTGATTTTGCGGGCCTATTATCTTTATAAAGAAAGACTACACAATGTAAAAGTGACAACATTAAGATTAGGGTGGTGGTTTTTTTTAATACCTACCTATGTATCTTGAACATGCAGTGGGTTATCAAGATAGAAGTGTAATTGTACATTTTTTTTCTTTGCCAACCATCCTTCCAAATTAGCTGACTTAAAAGTAAACTATATGCTGTAATTTGCTGGGAAGGAAATGAAATGGGTAGTCTGACTTTTCTTCCATTTAGTTTTGATTAAGCATGGCAATGTAGTCCCAGGTGATTGAAAAATAATTATCCAATTTCTGGCTGTACGCTCAGAGCAATACTCAGGTTTTCAGTGTTCATACTGGCAATTTAGTTGCCAAAGGATTTTGCCGTTTATGATTTAATTAAAGATCTCTAAGCTGTACTCTGTTCTCATTTATATTGGTACAAAACATCTGGGCAGTGGAAGTTCTCAGTGCATAAAGCGGCATCAGTAAAAGTGAACTAGAGCAAAAATTCAGAGAACTTAAAGCAGTATGTTTTGAATTATGGGGGCTGCATGATCTTGCACTGCAGCAAAGATGGCCTCCACTGTGCCGCTGCTTGTACCCGTGCAAGCTAGCTAGTACTTTGACAGCTCACCAGCCTAAGTCTGGGCTATAAAACAATTTGCATTCATGTTGCTACTCTTAACAGCAACAGTTAACAGACAGGTAAAGGCACTGAGCAGTTCTCAGGATGCTGATGACTTTTTTGAAGTATGGCATCCATTTCTAACTTTCTCAAATGAAAACAATATGGTCTGGCATCCACCACATACACATGGCTGGCTATTGAACAATGCACTCCATTGTTGAAACCATCTTGTCCTACTTGAGTGTGTGCAATTTGTTACTGTGTTGGAGGGATTTAATTTTGTAGCATGTATTTACTGAAACATCTTTAAAACTAACACCCCCCTACAGATTGGTGGATTGGGCTGGTCTCAAGTAACATACTCTGGAGTTCACTTCTGAACCAAATTCCATTTTGGAGGATGAGTAGTAGCCTATCACAGGATGTATCTGTGTGTAGTAAATGCTTTTTAAAGATTCTAGTTGCATGTGTTTTTTTAAGGAAAGGACTTCTTCACCTTTATTAGTTGTTCAAAGGAGGCAATTTCCCGCAGGTGTAGCATGTCCTCTATTTTGTCTGGCTTCTTGACACAAAATTCACATAAAGCCAAAGCACTGTGAGGCACACTTCCCTGGAGTAAGCCAGCTGCAAACTTAATAGAGTAAATGTGCATGCAATAATGCCTAGATAGACCTCAGATGGCTGTGATTTTGATTTAAGTTCTTTTTTCCCCTGCTCCAATATTGTTTGCAAATAATATGGAAATGCTAAACCTGTGCTATATTTCAGTTTAGTTTCACTATACCCCATTATTAGTTTCAAACACCAATGTGTGCCTATGATTACAGCCCTGATTCTAGATAACAGCATGAGGCTTAGTTTGGCATGTGGTTTAATTTGCGCCAGGGTTTAGCTCAGTGCTGTTTTTCAGAGACAAACTTTGGCCCGCATATGTGAAGTAAAAATACAGTGAGTCTGAGGATAACACACACTTCCACACTTCCTAACAGAGACTCAGAGTGGTAGAGTTGGAAGGGGCCATACAGTGCAACCTCCCGCAATGCAGGAATCTGAGTTAAAGTATATGGTCACCATTGAGGAACAATTCATTCAAGCATGTCTAGCCATATTAGGGCATGAACTCCAGCGATAGAATATCATTTACAAACTGGGTGGCCATGAAGACAATCTACAAATCCTGTGACTCTGAAAGATGCCCATCATTTAATCGCAATCGCATGCAGATCAACAAGCAGCCAAGTTGAGCTTCTCTGCTTGACCAGCTGCACCAAAAGGAAGGCAGGGGGGAGAAAACTTTATGGGCCTGAGATAATGACTTTTAGATACATTTGAGCTCAGCCCGTCTTCAACTCTATACAGTACTTAAGTTAGGATTGTAGTGGGACCGTTTCTAAGGCACTGACTGAAATAGTTGCAGCTTTCCCCTAGGCATTATCCATCGAAGTTGCCAAAAGCAGGAGAGGAAGGAAAAAGGGGGAGCTGCCTCAGGAACAGCTTCCTGTGGCGAAGAGAGGGCTGCCTCTGACATTTCTTTTCCTCCCTGCGCCAGGGAGCAGCCCAAACTGAGTCTTACTACTGCTCGGCAACGCCACTTTCAAGGAGGGGGGACTCCTGGTGGGCGTGGCGAGGCCAAGCCTCCTGCAGGCGAAAAGCTGCATCTAGGGCTCGTTCAAGCCCGGATTCGAAGGGGTGCTTCCCCCTTTTACTTCTCCCCCCCCCCCCACACGACATACACACCCCGAGGAAAGGGTTAGGCACGCGTCCCCGCCCGGGACTGCGAGAGAAACAGCTACGTGCTTTGTAGCCTGTGGCGAATGTCTTTCCTGACTGGTTCCTGTGGGAGGTCCCGCCCCGCCCCACACTTCCCGGGGGTGTGGAGGGAGCGCAGGAGGCAGGGAAAAGGGGGCGCGCCCCCTTCGCCCAGCGCGCCACGGGCTTTCGCGAGCAGCCTCGCAACTGCGACAAAACGACCCTGCTTGGAAAGCGGACCGGAGCCCCCGACGGCCGCCGCTCGGATGGAAACTTAAGCAGGGAGGGCGGAAGCCCCGGACTCGGCCGAGAGCGAGCGAGGCGACGCGTCGGCGTCATGCTATGGAGAGCAGGGGTCCCGCGGTGCTGGGCTTGCTAGCTTCCTTCGGCGAGCGCCCGCCGGCTGAGGAGGTCGCCTCGGCTGCGCCATGGCGAGCGCCGGGCAGCGCGGAGGCGGGAGGCGGCGGCGGCGCCGTCGAGCGGGACTGCGCGGGGGAGAAGAAGGAGCTTCCCGAGGAGGCGCTTCTGGAGTTGCGCCGCCGCCGCGGGCGCTCGCTCTCCCTGCCCGCCAGCCCGACGCTGGCGGCCGCGCGGCTCTTCCCGCGGGGCCGCCTCGAGGGGGACAGTGACGGCGACCAGGACGAGGACGGAGGGGGGGCGTCGGCGTCGGGGGGCGGCAGCGGCAACTGCTGCACCAAGTGCAAGAAGCGGGTGCAGTTCGCCGACTCGCTGGGCTTGTGCCTGGCCAGCGTGAAGCACTTCAGCGCCGCCGAGGAGCCGCAGGTGCCGCCCGCCGTCCTGTCCCGCCTGCAGAGCTTCCCCATGCGCCAGAAGGACTTCGAGGAGTTCAGCGCCGCCCTGGCGGGCCTGGGCGCTTGCGCCGCGCCGGCCTTGCGCCCGCTGCACTTGCCTCAGGCGCTCCAGTTGGCGCCGCCCGACGGGCCCGGGCGGCTGCAGGGCCAGCGCGTGTGCCTGGAGGAGGCGACGGGCACGGCTCTGGCCGGGGCCCCCACAGACGTGCGCGGCGTGGTGAGGGTGCTCAGCTGCCCGGGCCCCAAAGAAGTGACGGTGCGCTACACGTTCAACGAGTGGCTCTCCTTCTTGGACACCCCCGCGGCGCCGCTGCCCCCGCCGCCCGCGGAGCCCCCGGAGCCCTGCAGCCCCGTCGAGCGCTACCAGTTCTCCCTGTGCCTCCCGCCCGGTCTGCAAGAGGGCACGGCCGTGCATTTCGCCATCTGCTACCGCAGCCAGCAGGGCGAGTACTGGGATAACAACGGCGGGGCCAATTACACCCTTAGCAGCCCGGAAAAATCCGCGCCTCCCTTTTATTGACACCGACCAGGCGCCCGTCAGCTTGCCTTCCTCGGTTGCCAGAGAACCTCGGAGCAAGGAGCCAGCTGTGCTTTGCCTCGCACCGCGTGCTTTACAGCCTTCCGAGCCCCGCGACCTCCAGGAACTGCCATCACCTTGCCTTTGTGCCTTCCACCCCAATCCTTTGGAAAGCGGATCGGGTTGGCCAACCGTGCCTTTGCACTTACCTTAGCCTCGCTGCAGCCAGCCTAGTTCAAGTTGGAGCAAAGGAGAAGCCTTGTAGGGCATCAAGTGAGAAGGAAATGTGGAAATCAGGGCCTGACAACGGGAGAGAGAAGGACAAAGCAGCAACCTGAACGTTACCTGCTTTCTGCTCCAGGCAAACACTGATATGACCTGGTGTCTATAACTGGGGGAGTGACTGATGCTGTGAAACATCCCTTTTTGTGGGGGGAAGTATGCCCCTCTGGAGCTAGAGAGTGGAGTTTGCTGTTCTGGAAGCTTGCAAGAGGTGTGGTGGGGGGGGGGGACCATTTCTGACCTGTGCCTTCCGTTATTCTTGTACAGGAAATGACCTGTGAAAGCCAAGAAGGATGCAATTGAATTACAGAAGTCTCTCTGAGAACCAAGCAAACAGAGCTGTTCAAAATACACATGCACGGCTGAGTACTTCCCTGTTACAACTTGAATACCAAGCCTTTTTTTTACACTAATAAACTAGAGGCACTTTTTCTTCCACCAAAGGGATAATGTGCTCTTATTTCTGTAACACAGATGGGGAAGGACCTTTTGGCAGAAATCATAACAGATATTGGCCAAGGGCTTGATGAAGAGGAGGAGTTGTTGTTTTTTGGTCTGTTTTTGAAAAAGGGAACTTTTGTGGCTACTAGTTTGTTGTTTTTGTTTGCACTGGTGATTTTAGTCTTGGTTCCAGTCACATAGCATGTTAAGAAATTATCACTTAAAGCATATCATCACATGTGGGCTTTCAAGGTCTAAGAAGGTGTGAAATGTCTGTCTACTAGAAAACCCACACTGGGATGTAATAGCCCTTTAGGAAAGGTGTTTAGAGTTCTGTGACCAAATGGAAATGAACTTGCTGTAGCTGTGTAGAAGAGGGAATTTCGGCAGGTTTGGGTTTTCCTGCTGAAATTCATCCTTCTCCACAACTATTGGAAGTTCTGGAGCCCCGCCTTCCTTTGCATCCAATCCCGCTTATGTTTGCTCCCTGCTTCTGGCTGGATTGTAGCTGCTGCCAACACACAGAATTAAGCTTTTTTGCAAACTGTGGACACACACTTCAGGGTTTTGCAAAAGTTGATGCATGCATGTGGTAGCAGCAGCTGCATGTATCTAGCTGGTAGTGAGGAAGGCAAGCAGGATTAAATAATAATAATCCTTAGCTGGACTACTGCATAGCTGTTGTGTGGATCATCATCCTTGGTGTGTGCCGATTGACTACTAGATGCTTTAAAATGTAAACCCATTCAGTATTCCTGAAGCTTCTCTTGAGATGACATACCTGTGGCAAAACAAAAAAAATTCCTTCCAGTAGCACCTTAAAGACCAACTAAGTTAGTTCTTGGTATGAGCTTTTGTGTGCATGCACACTTCTTCAGATACACTGAAACAGAAGTTGCCAGATCCTTCTATATAGTGAGAAGGTGGGGAGGGGTATTACTCAGAAGGGTGGTGGGAATGGGTGATTGGCAGATAGCTGTGATGAGCCTGTTGACAACTCTTAACGACTGCAGTAGGTCTTACAGGAAAAAGCAAGGGGTGAGAAGGTGAAAAATGGCTTTGTCATGTATAATGAGATAAGAATCCAATGTCTTTGTTCAGGCCAGGTCTCTCCATGGTTTTAAGTTTGGTAATGAGTTGCAATTCAGCAGCTTCTCTTTCCAGTCTATATTCAGAATTCAGAAGCTGCTGCTCATCACAGCTATCTGCCAATCACCCATTCCCACCACCCTTCTGAGTAATACCCCTCCCCACCTTCTCACTATATAGAAGGATCTGGCAACTTCTGTTTCAGTGTATCTGAAGAAGTGTGCATGCACACGAAAGCTCATACCAAGAACTAACTTAGTTGGTCTTTAAGGTGCTACTGGAAGGAATTTTTTTTGTTTTGACTATGGCAGACCAACACGGCTACCCATCTGTAACTATACCTGTGGCAGTAGCTGCTGAGAGAGCAAGCAACTTTCTTGTGTGATCCACTTCCTCTGGATGTCCCATCTCTGTAACTTGGTTGAGTCCTTTGAAGGGATTCTTACTTTGAAACTTAATGCACTTTTACAACCCTAAATGGTTAAAAAAAACAACAACCCCACAAAAGCTAGCTGCAGCCTTGCTGCAACTCAGGCTGTGAAGTGTTTAGTAGGAGCAATCATTCTGGTAAATTAGCTGCTAAAACAGGAACAACTTGATGACCACTTAATTGGTGTCTTTGGGACTACTATTAAATAAAGTGGCCGCTGAATAGCACCTTTAGAAGCCTGTCTAGCAGTCAAATTGTATTAAGGTCTCCTCTCCAGTCATGATAAAATGGTCTAATGACCCAAAGTGACAATTAATTGAATTGCCTTTCAAGGGCAAACTCATTTCTTAGCATGCTCTTTCTTACAGTATTCACTTTCTAAAACTTGGAATGGTAGGCTCTTTCCTGCCTGGGATTTGGGGAAAATATTGCTGGCACCACTTCCGATTTTTGTACTTTTCTTCACCCTTCATAAGGGTGTCAACCTTAGCATTCTTTTCTCAAGTAAGGTGACTCAGTAGGTCAGTAGTATGAAACATCTGCCATGTTGAGGGATCCTGTATGGGTTTGTATGAATGCAATAGACTGGCATACCCTCCAAGGTGAAGGGAGATGTGAGCAGGGGTAAGCTTTGCAGAGCCATGTTTGGGTTTATATATGCCTCACTTTGTCCAGTTGTAGCACTGTGCAACCACAACTTATATAATGAAGCATCACCTTAAAGGTTGCTTTAGGAATGTATCTCTAGGAGATTAAGGGGCACTTAGCATTGTAATGAACGTGGGGTTCGTGGTGTGCACACATCAGTCTAAAAGTCTCGCCCAGGCATGGTTCCCAAGCGCCACACATGCAGCGTGTTTTCAGAAGCTTGTCCCTATTTACGTTATATTTCCACGACACTGCTCTTCCCTGTTGTGTATGTGGCAGTTGAGAATTCCTTAGCTCAGTGGTACGCAATTGGTGGCCTGTGGACCCCAAGAGGTCCACTTAACCCACCCAGGGTGTGGTTTGTGGCACCATTCACATAACAAAACCTATTGCAGAGGTATCAAAATTTTCAAAAGTAAGGGGTCCATGGCTTGGCTTTTGAAAAACAGGCGGTCCACAGTACTTAGTTGATTCAGAACCATTGCCATAACTGCTTCTTGGTGCACTAGCTATGCAGAACATAATCCTTCTGCGCTTAATATAACATTACAAAATAATAATTTGGATTCTTGTTTGGAAATTTTATGATGTGTTTATAAAGTGTTAAATGGCTGCTCTTCCCCCTTCATTTTTTAAACAGAGAAGCTGACTGTGACTCCTACTGTAACCTTGGACTCTGCAGTTGATAACTGTTGGGGACAAAAGTTAAAATGTAGTTGAAGCCTTGTTGCAGGGCAGTGGGACAGAAGTGTAGGGTGTCTCTGTGTACATGCCAAGAGCAACACTGCCTTTCAGTGTACTTCGAAAAATACTGTTTTCCTTCAGCTAGAGTAGCAGTTTTCTCAGCATTTTGGAAGAACTTGTTCTGGTCACTTTTTGGAAAAAAAAATACTATATTGCAGATGCAGAAAAACCCTGCGGGGTTTCTATTTTTCTTTTAAAACTAGTTTCCAAAATGTATTAAATTAAACGTAGCAATGAATAAGGAAGCACGAGTGCACAAATTCTCCTGAACACCACACGTTCCTTTTCCTTGGATAAAAAACTGATGCCATGCCAAAGAGCCCGCAGTGAGTCATAATGCGGTCAGCATAAACTTTGACGCTCCTACCACCTTAAGTGGTAAAGATGCTAGGTTGTGGGGGATGGGGGGAAATATATATTTCCCCATGGGATAATTTTTTTGTATACCTGAGAGCCAGTGGAAGACATAGGTGAGTGTTTTGGTTAGGACATGTGATACCTTTTTGGAAAAAACCCCACAGGGCTTGAATAAGCACTTTTAGAAATGTAAAATTAGGTAGCCTTTGACTTCTTGCCAGCTCAGGTGACTTAGGGTGCCTCTTCCTCTGCCCCCCCCCCCCCAGGTTTATTTCCATAAACTATTGGTGGAGGGGAGAGAAACTACCGGTAGTTCTTGCCTGAGATATTCAGAGGGAATGAACAGAGCTGTTAGCTGATATGTCAGAACTGCATACTGTCTTGAACAAGATCATTCTCAGCAAGCAAGGAGCAAATCTCTAGCATGCTATTCTGGCAAAAACTGGTAAGAACTGGTTTTGCACATTGTGGAGTTCCTCCTGTATTTGCTGTGAATAATCTTGTTGGAACAGCGTTCAGAGGAGACCGAGAGCCCGGAGATATCTGGAATTGTGCACAGTATTCTAAATATGGATTGCATTCTGCGTGTAAATGATCACCCTCTCCTTCCAGAGGAATGTCAAATATGCTTCTGTTTTTAGTGCCTTTAGAGGAATATGGGGAAGGGTGAGTTGGGTGGGTGAGTTTTTTTGTTTCTGTTAGACATGTTGGAGGAATTCTCTCGTTTGCTTTAATAAGCAAGAATTGTAAACCTTGATGAATAAAAATGCCTTTTCCTGTGAGTTAATGAGGTTGCTTGTCTGCTACATACGACTACATCAATTTTTGTCTTCAGTGTAATCTTTCTTGTGTGTATATCTATCCCATAACTGCTGTACAAACATAACCAGATTGTAGAGGAGGAGAGGAGATTTTCAACACCACAACCCTTTGTTCAATAAAGGCTTATTGGGTTGGCAGCCTTAGATGTTTCTTTTAAATGGGACTCAAATTAAGCAAAGGTTTTGCTTGCTTTCATTTGCTTTTACCCAAGATGGTTGGTTCTTATTTTCTTAAGTTAGGACTTCGGTGTTAACGGATGTTGAGACATAGAATGAAATAATGTGACCAATAAACTTCTGCCCCTTCTCTATGCCTGAGTTTGCCAAATTTCCCAAACATACTGTCTAGTTCCTAAAAGTACATCTCAAGCTCTTTGACTCTTCTGAAATTTGGAGATTTTAAAGAAGTTAACTCTTAAATGTTTAGACTCATTTAATGTTTTCCTCTTTTTTGGCAGGTACAGTTCCAGGTGTCTGCATTTTGAGTGCTAGCAGAGCTTACTCTCAACTTTGCTAGTGCGTACCAGGTCTGGAAACAATAAGAGGTTCTGCAGCCATCTGGATTAAAATAAGAAAGAAAAGGAAAATGTGTATTAAGCCAAAACAAATATTGTATATTAAAACTGGGTTCTAAAAGATACTGCAGCTGGTTAAAATTTTATTTGAAGTAAGAGGCACCATATAAGTATCTTGTCTTGCAGATGTCCTGAAGCTAAAAGTGCCTTCAGGGAAGTGCCTTCATTTATCAAAAACAAAAGAAAATTCAAAACTATAGAGACATGCCAGGCGTTTACCCAGAAACTATTAATGCTGTATTGACATTTTCTGTCATGGTATCATGTCTAAGTAGAGGTTAAGCTGAAAATGGTGATAGCAGTAGGCATGAAGAGGCAAGTGAAAAGCATTATAAATTAGCTTTAGTGTTCACCTTTAGATGCAGGGTTGCTTCTATTTTAAACAACTAGATTGTTTATTTTACAATGCTTAAGGTTGAGTGCAATTTGCCCATCAATTGTAATCTGATCTTGGCCATGTGTATGAAAGTGACAGGCAAAACTGCTGAATATAGTTAAGACTGTGTAAATCGACTTAGGGCTTTTTATGCGTTTCTGGTGTGGCTTTTTGTGCCGCTCGCCATTATCACAATGTCAGCAGCATATGGTAAGAAGGAAGAGAAAATGGATGCTAAACATCTTAGTTTGGGGTGGAACTTGGGATCTTCTGGCTTATATAGAATCTCCATCTGCCCAAGTAAGCACGTAGGAATGATGTTCAATTGAGTGAAACCATTGATTGCACTACTCGTACAAGCAAACTATTGGTGGTTGCATTTGGATATCAGCCTTCAGGGCCGTCTTGCCCATAGGTGCTAGGGGTGCGGGGCATCCGGGTGCTGGCCTCTCAGGGGTGCCAGGCCGAGAATCGAGTCCGAGAAAGAGCCCGCCCATCGGTCAGAGCGCTGTGGTGGGCGCTTCTGCTGTGGGTGGCTCTGTGCCACATGTTCGGGGGCCAGCAAGGTGCTGAGGCGGCCGGCTCCGCCCTCCTGCGTGCCTGGGACTGGGCAACCGGGGGGGGGGGGGCACCAGGCAGCACCCCGGCACCGCATATGCTTAAGACAGTCCTGCAGCCTTCAATGAAGGCTTCTAGGATACCATTAACTTGCAGAACATCACTTTCTTCAGGTAAATCCATTCTGTCTGATGAACGGTAGATGCTCACAATAATATAGAGAGCTGGTTTTGTCACTCTTCCCTAAGCTCCCCTACGTGTGCCTGCCTGGAAACTGCAATTACGCTTGTCTGGAGGGGGTTCTGCGATACCTGCTTTGTAGAGGAGTCATGTAACTTGTATGGTGGAACTGCTTAGGTGCAATAGTTAAGAAGCCTTTGTTTACTGTAATTCCTTTAGAAGCATGGCTAATTCTGTGTCATGAGATCTGTCCGGCTGAATGCTGGTAGCCACGCTGTAGGAACACAAGCCTCTGTAATTAGTATAGGTCTGTATGATATGAGATGAAACCTACTGAATGCAGCTTGGTGGCCATGAATGCACGCCAAGTGCAGTACACACCCAGGTTTACTTAGCCCTGGGTTTTGTGCCAAGCACGGTTGGTGGATCAGAAATTCTTTGGAACATTCCCATAAATCTAGCAATTGTGGACATGGCCTATGAGGTTTAACCTGCTTCCTTAAAGGCTCTCCATGCCTTTTTTTGATTGGACTCTCAAGTGCATGGGAGCAATCTGGTGTCTACAGATGTAGCAGATGGTTAATCATGTTTGCTAGTAAAAAGCCTGGATGTTTTTGTAAGTTTCAGAAAATTGTTGTGTTCTTTTGACCTTTGAATTAGCAAATAGCCTAATTTTGGTGCCTGACATTTCAGCAGAGATTCGGACTCGATAAGGAGGCTGATAGGATCAGCAATATGTTCGAAGCAACTCCTTCCCTTCTCCCATCCCCTCGCCACTACCTTTGTACAGTGCTTATCAATTGATGAACAAACTGGAACATTTCTTGTTGCTGTAAACAGGGGGCTGGGGGCGGGGAATCTCTTCCTTATATGTCTATAAAGAAACCAAATTTCTGGCGTCAACTAGTATGATGATCCAAGAGCTTGGGGAAGGAGGGGGAAGCATTGATTAAAAACAATGCACTTGAATGCTTCACTGAAGAATAAGGGCTGAATGCGGTGCTACAGTCAAACTTGCTTCTAGTGGTTGTTTCATAATCTTGTGCAGCTTCTAGATCCCCAGCTGAAGTGAGAGCGCTACTTATAATGCATAACACACATAATATATTTTCACAAGGTCCAATGGTGTCCGATATATATATATTTAAGACTATGGTCACGGAGTTCACAAGGTGACAACCAAATGGTTATTCTCACCATGCTTGTAACCTTCTCAGAAGCACTGGCTTAACTATTGGGAGGCATACTGTTAAGGCTAGATGTACCTTTAGGTTCGATTTTTTTAAAACACTAGGTAATATGTGGGCTGTATCCCATTGGCCAGGCCTCTGCCTCATCACTGTTTTCATGCTGGTGTCACTATTTTCTTTTGGCACTGTACATGTTCAGTTTTGTATGAGAATGCCACACAGCTGCCGTGGCAGGGATTGTGTGCATAGGACCCACCTGTCAATTAATCTGGCATCACCCTGATGTCGAGAGAAGTGTTTTCTTTTATGTGTGTGGTTTGCAATCAAACAGAACAAAGGCGTAGGAATTTGCAAGTATCAGTGATCAGCTGACTAGTGGTGCCTACAAACTACACTTTTGGCAGGTAGCTGTATGTTTACCTGCCCAATTGTTGACCTGGTGCAGCTTGGGAGGGGGAGCCTTGTGGGCCAAACTGCCCTTGCCACTGCTGTGATATGGCACACCAAGTGAATACCTGTATATTTGTAGCCTCTGGAAAACACAGCACTCCATTGCTCAGGTGCCGGAAAGCAATCCTTTTAAGTTGTAAATTTCATAGCTCGTCAGATAACATGTTTTAAGTAGATTAAGCCCCCATGAAATTTTGAAATGCTTAAGCAGTGTTCAACAAAACTATGGTTCCCTATACTTAGGGAAATTCGGTTTGTCCTGGAGTGGAAGCTAAAGTTCAAACTGCCTGCAGTGCATGAACTTAGTAAAAATTGATCTAGGACTGCAGTCTTAGAACAGGAGTAGGGAACCTTTGGCATTCTAGATGTTGCTGAAGGACAGCTGCCCTCAGCTCTGGCAAGCATGGCCAATGGCCTGAGATTTGGGGAGTTGTAGTTCAGCAACACGAGGAGGGTCTCAAGTTCCTACACCTGGTTTTGAGAGTGTCACAAATTCTACACTGAATTCCCCAAGTTGCAATAAATATTCATTTACCAGTTTCTGAGCTAGGTGAAAGACATTAACTTGAGTAGCAGAAGCAAGCAAACCTCAGTTTATGGAATTTTATTGGCAAGAAAACTTGATATAAGCAAATAGTGACACTCAGACATGGCAACACATTGTTATCATCTTACTGGCATATTGAAAGCACACTATGAAAAATTCTGAACAGCTTATGTTAAGACTTAGTGAACAAGGTGGAGAAACAAGACAGCTCAAATATACATAGAGAATACAATATGTTCAAGTAAAAATCTGTGCGTGTTCCAGAATACTGAGGCTAATCCGCCACTGCTACAGGCAAAGATGAGTTCATCCACTATCAGACGTTCTGTGGGCATTCGATAATTAACTTCTCCGTTGAATAAAGTTGACCAATGGTGACCTAAAAATAAAATAAAACAAGCGTTGTAACTTTTCCCACACAGTTTTTCTTACAAGAAGGGAATGATGGAAGCACAAAGTATAAGCACAAGATGATCATCTGTGTTGTGTTTAGTCTAAAACAGCCTAGCAAAAGCACAAATCATACTTAATGTTTACTGATGTGGAAGCTGCTTCCCTGTTGTGTTTTGGCATCACAACTCGGTAAAATAGGTTAGGCAGAAAAAGGGAGACTTCCTTGTATATATACTTCATCGTTGAGGGGCTTTTCTAGTAACAACACTCGTCACTATCACACCAGCTCAGCAGCAGCAGAGCAATTAATGTTGTGCATGTTTTACACATTAAGATGCAAACAGAGCCCCTGTTCACATGTTCAAAAGAATACAGGAGAGTTTAAACCGAAGATGGGGTGCTGTGCCTTCTGGCTCGTCTTCTCCATCCCCAACCATCCTGCATTGAGCAGAAATGTAGGAATGACGTGAATTTAGTGCATCCTGCCTTGTGCTTAGAACCCTGAAAATGCAAGGATTCTGCTAAACTTGTAAGCTCCCTTCATACCTTCCTGCTCATAGCTTAGCTCCCATGCTCAGGTCACACAGGTCAACGCTTCCCCTCCAGTTCAAAGCCCTTGCGCAAAATTTCGAATATCTAAATATGGCTGCAGAACTCCCCCCCCCCCCCCAAATAACACATTCAGGCAATCTTTGGTGTTAAAACACAAGGGGTGGGGTGGGCACGGTGCTAGCTTCGCCCCTTTGTCACATATCTATTACTTGCTTGGAATTCGGGGATGAACTTGTTAGGGGAGCCACCTGTACTGCTGGAGGTTCCGTGTGCTTTTGAACCCTGGAAAACTTGGGTTCTAAGAAATGCAGGGAGCCTTCATCTACAGGAGTCTCTTTCCTCCTTCAGGAGTTTAATCCTCCAACTTGCTGAGGTCAATGAGGATGGGGAGGGACAAGGACACAGAGTTGGCTCGCTCATCCCCACTGCTCATCCCTCCCTTGATGTCTCAGCGCTGAAGAAGAATGCCTGAAGAAGGCTACTAACAAATCAACCAAGAGCTAGTTTTCAAAGTCTAGTGGCTTTTATGAGGCATCTTTTCAACGGGGATGTCTCCTTGGGAATCCTATTTTTGCAGAGTGACTGACCTGGCCCAAGATGAACAATAGAACGATTGGGTTTTGGACTGGGCTATTCATCACGAGGGAAGAGTTACGGCCCATTGTTAAGGCAAGACTGGTTTTCTCTGCAAGGAAGCATTCTGCTCCTTTAGTCCCCAGAAATGTCAACAGCAGCCTATGAATTACACCAGCAGGCAAAAAAATAATGTTTGTTGCTAACATGCCTATACAGAAGTCATTTAGCTTCATAACGAGAAATTGATTGTCAAATCCTAGATACTTGTATTTAAATTGAATGCAGCATCTGTCAAACAATACCATAATAGCTAGTAATTATTTCTGCAGCGAAATTATTACACTCCACTAATGCACTGTATTTTTTAAAATAAATGTGACAAAGATTTGGATCTTTAAAAACACAGTAATTATTCAGAATGAGAGATCAAGGCCTGCAGCTCAGTGCTGATTCTTAAAGAAAAAGCACCTCCACTTGAATTATATTGTGAGTTCTTTAGCATCTATTTGTGCTTCTGCTGCATCCTTATCAAAGTCTCTCTTTTTTAGTCTCATGGCAGCAAGTGCCTCATACCATTTCAAATACAGCCATACCTTGGTTCTGAAACACCTTGCGAGCCTAACGTTTCGGCTCCCGAATGCCGCAAACCCAGAAGAGACTGTTCCGGTTTGTGAACGTTCTTTGGAACCCAAACATCTGACATGGCTTCCGATTGGCTGCAGGAGCTTCCTGCAGCCAATTGGAAGCTCCACCTTGTTTTCTGAACGTTTTGGAAGTGGAACAGACTTCCAGAACGGATTCCGTTTGACTTCTGAGGTACGACTGTACTGTTTAGCTGCATTGTTTAATTGTTCTCTTCACAAGGAGAATCAAAACTTCTCCTGTGCTGCATTTTCCCGCGGTTCCTTGCCACTTTCTCAATGACTTTAGTGCAGTGCTATTACTTAAAACAACTGCTATAGTTGTTCTTCTGACTGCAGTCGTCTGTATTGCTGAGAGGAGCAGTGGGACGAGGGTATTGAGACCTGAGGCCAGGGTACAAATCCCACCCCCCGCCATAAAGCTCATTGGGTGACCTTGGGCCGGCCAGTGTCTCTCAACCCAACCTACATCAGAATTGTGGGGGATTAATTGGGGAGGGAGAGAGCCATGTAGATCACCTGGAACTCCTTGGAGAAAAAAGTGGGATATAAATGCAAAAATAAACTTCACAAATCTCAAGCTATCTTAAAAAGGGGGGGGGGGTCAGAATTCTGAGTGCATATTTATCGTGAAGTGGCTGGATACTGAGAAGTGGTGGGAGGCACCAGCTGAACACCCAATGGAAAAAGGCTCAGAGCCCAGGGTTTGGTGGTGGGATGACAATGAGTGGTCAGAGGGAGAAGACTGGGAGGGGGAGAGGTCAGAAGTCAAAGCGGTAACAGGGTTTAGCGAGCAGGAAGAGTCTGTGGCAGAGAGCAGTCCAGAACCAGAGGCAGAAGAGGAGGCTGGAGAGGAGGTGGGCTAAGAGGCAGAGATGAGTCAGGCTGGTGAAGAAGCCAAGGGGTCTCCTCCTCCTCCTGCTGTGACCAGCTCCTCCCAACACAAAGAGGGTGGAGCAAAGAGAGGCAAGACAAAGGAGCCTCAGGTTCCTGTGGAAGGAGCCGGGGAAGGAGGAGTTTTAGAGCAGTGTTTCCCAACCTTTTTTGGGCAAAGGCACACTTGTTTCATGAAAAAAATCTCGAGGCACACCACCATGCCAGATGGGGAAAAGTCACTTTTTACTTATGTAAAAAAAAATAAAAAAATAGTAACAGCATAGAAGGTAATGGTTATCTCTTTGATGTCTGATGGGAGGGCATTCCACAGGGCGGGCGCCACTACCGAGAAGGCCCTCTGCCTGGTTCCCTGTAACCTCACTTTTCACAGTGAGGGAATTGCCAGAAGGCCCTTGGCACTGGATCTCAGTGTCTGGGCTGAACGATGGTGGCGGAGACGCTACTTCAGGTATACTGAACCGAAACCGCTTAGGGCTTTAAAGGTCAGCACCAACACTTTGAATTGTGCTCGGAAAGGTACTGGGAGCCAATGTAGGTCTTTCAAGACTGTCGTTACGTGGTCTCGGCGGCAGGTAGCAGCGCTCACAGCTTACGGACTGCACCGTGTAACAGGTGTCTGGCCCAGCAGCCTAAGGCGGACAAGCCACTGAAACAGGCATTCAGAATCCATTCATTTCATAAAACCTGCAGGGCTCAATCTCTGTGTTTGTGTATGTGTGTGTTTCTGTTTTGCCCAAGGGTCTGGGGGTGGGAGAGAGCTCTTTAGCATGATGCTTTTAAAACAATTAAATTATCAACAAACAAACCTGATGATACGAATAGCAACGTCAGGTGCTACGGGGGGGGGGGGGGGAGAAGGGGGCCTACTCAGAAGTAAATACTGCGTCCAGGCGCAATTAGCGCTGATTTAAGGTGCACCAAGACTGCCTAAAAACCTCACCAAAGATATGCAACAAAGCGCTTCGTTGCAGAGGGGAGAGTTTGTGCACCGTGGAGGCTGGAGGGCTTCTATTCTACATGCGGGGGTTGGGGGGGCGAGGAAAATGTGCTCCGTGGTGGGGCGGGGAAGGCAAAGTTGCAAAAGCGCCCTGCTCCTTCTTCCGCGGAGGGAAACGCTCCTGCGGAGGCGAGAGGCAGCGAGGAGGCGACGAGGTGAGGCTTTTGTGAGGTAGGGAGAGGAAAGACGGGGGAGGGAACCCAAGGAGGATTTGCACGAGAGGGAATGAAGGGGAAACGCGCCTCCCACGTGGAGCACTTTTCCCCGGGAAATGCACGGGGTGGGGTCGTGGCTGATCCGTGCTGCGCGCTCGCGTCGTGCGGCCCAAAGTGCTGCAGGATCGCCAATGCAAGACCCCCTTTTAAAACCTCCCCCTCCCCCAGCTCTGGAAAAAAAGGGGGAAGGGGATGCCGTCGGCGTCGGGGTGCGGAGGCTGCCCGTGCCCGGCCAGGCGCCGGTGGCGGTGTCAGCGCTGCTGCAGTGGCTGCTCCTCCTGCGAGCAGTGAGTGGAGCGCAGCCGCAGCGGCGGCGGGGGGCGCGCGCACTAGGGCGCAAGGCTGGCGGTGGCGGCGGGGAGCCCGGCGGAGGAAGGAACTTGTCCCTTCCCTCTGGACTCGCGCCCCCCGCAGATGTTGCGCCCGGTGCGACTGCCACCCCTGGCACCCCCCACGCTACGCCACTACTCCCACGGCACACTAGGCAACGTCCGGCGGCACACTAATGTGCCGCGGAACACCGGTTGGGAAACACTGTTTTAGAGAGTGGTGGGGACCTTCATTCCTCGCAACTGCCTCATTGGGGCAAGACCTGCTGGGATGAGTTGCTGTGTTCACTAGGCGTGGCCTCCTGAGCTGACCTTGCTTCCTTGAATAAAGAGTTAACTTCACTGACACCATGTGATTTATTACTGACCTGCTCCTGACATTATTCCTCTAAGTAGACTATGCCACTTTAGACTGCAGATAGTGCGGTATGAGAAAATGCTATCTTCCATGTACTTGACTTGTGAGGTTTCTTTTTTAAAAAGAGAGAAAACAGGCACACCACAGGTGATTATTCTAGCCACATCCTCTCTTAGGAGAGAGGGCTAGGGGAAGGATATGAAAGCCTGGTGGGCCAGAGGCTCTCCGCCACTGTTTCAAAGCACAAATAAAGCAAAACCAGCAGGGAACTTTCCCCACTGAGCAGCAGCAAAACACACAACTGCAGCCTGTTGTGCAGTGCATTACATTACCACATTCTGTGCATGTGGGAAGACCCTCACGCACAGAAGCGGAGCAAAAAGTAAGGCTCTCATAAACTGAGCTGACTGCTCACGAAAACACGGGCAAACACCTGAATCTGCTTCTCATCTAATATTTGCAGAGCATGATCTTTTGAACATAGCAATTAAGGCCAGCTGCATGTACATCTGCACTGGCAAGCCTCTAGAGGACCCAGAAAAAGTGGGGGCATTCACTACCTGTGCTTGTTAACCATTTTCTTTGTTTATGCTGGGGTTTTTGTGCGGCTAGCCAAAAACAGGAATGCTGGATTGCCCAACGTAGGCAAGGGAACACTACATTCTCTCCCAAGTGTACTGCCAGAATGGAGAGCCAATAGATCAGATGTTCAGGTAACTGTTGAATTTGTAAGAATAATAAACCAAATAAAACCCAGCTCAGCTGATCAGCTGTGTATTCAGCCAGGGAAGGGTATGACCAAATGTAATCATTCCTTTTGCTGACAGCTGTGGAGAGAGGATTTTCATCCAATGTCAGCCCAGCACCTTTTACCATTTACTTTACTACTAAGATTTCCAATGTAAACGTAGCAGAAAGCACTCTCAGTTCTCTCAATGGCATAAGTGATCATGCACATGGTGCGCCCAATTCATTTATTCAGCCTCATTCTGTTATTCAGAATAGTTTGTAATTTGTTGTCTTAAGATCTATGCAAGGTGCATACAAAAACACATTTCCCCCCAATGGGATGATGACTATGGAACTGTACATTCACACGCAATTCTTTTAGTAAATAAAAATGGTGAATAATAGTAAGCGAGCAAGTTTTGCACAAAAGATGGCTTTACACAGTTAACAGAATCAGATGGTAAAAGAGTTTTATACAGATGGACTGTAGAATTAGGAGCTATAGGTGGTGGATGGATGAATGATACCCAATATCCAAACAGGACAGAGTGTGTGGCCGGGGGGGGGGGGGAGGGGGAGGGAAGTCCTCCCTGCAAACAGAAAGCTAGCGTGTCAGATCTGCTTTCTCCATTGTCTGCTAGTTTTTGTCTCCTTGCATACAAACTGTGCCTGTATTTTAAGGTCTTTGGAGGGCACCTTTCCCACAGTTCAAGCAACGTCTGAAGTGTGACTGGCAGGGTCATTTGAGTGGCTTTGCTTGAGCTCTGGTACTCCCTTCCTAGGAGGGCCTATTTAGCCCCACTCTCTGATGGTCTTCTGGCAACAGATGGAGACCTTTTTATTTAGACAATTACATGGAACTGAACTCTTTTTGGTTTTGTTTTTTAACTTGTTTGCCCTATATACTGATTTGGATTTGTGTTGCATTCAATGCAGTTACCTGCCTTGAGCATGGAGACATGGAAAGGCAGGATATAAATTTAAACAATAAATATACAGTACAAGCATAGGGGAGCAATTTGCCCATTGCAACCTAACAGAACACGGTCCAGGAAAAGCTTTTACCACTGGATTCTGATGAGAGTTTAAATCGGCCCTAAGTGGCCTGCTTCCTTTAAAAGAGAAGAGTGATGGATTGCAGTTCCAGTTTTGGCAGGTCTCTTGTCTTTGTGTTCACAGCACTTTACTAATGGGGGGCGGGAATCCCCGCAGGCCTTTTGGACCCCAACTCTTGTAGGTGTTGTTGGCAAGGAGAATGGCAAATGCTAATTTCTGCTTGCCTAGCAAGAGGATGTTTTTTTGTATTTTTACAAGGGTTCCAACTTTACTTTTCCTGGCAGGACGTCTCTTCCGTCTCAGCGTTTCCATAGAAACAAATGGAAAAACCAAAAATGGGGGGAAAGTCTTCAAGATCATAGCCGCTGGAGAGCTGACTGCTGCTTCTCTAGGATCAGAGTGCTTAATGTATTTAGTTGCCCGAGTCCATCCCTCCTATATTTTTCGGTGTCAATTTTATGAACTCCCCTCCTCCATGCCGATTGAAATGAAAACACGATGAAAAGTTGTTCCAACATTTAACACTGGCAGAAGCTGGGACTTGGCAGATCCAAGCACAGCAACTGCTGAATTTCTGGTTTACTGATTTTGGCCTAATTAGAGCGAGCCAAACTTGATGCCTTTATCCTCCCTAAACTCCCTCTCCAGAATTCCTCTATCATCCTAATACCCCTCTCCAAAATCCTGCAAATTTTGTTATTTGCAAAATGAGGCTGTCGCTTCTAACTAATAACCCAAAACATTTATGCAGGCTTATGCAAACATGATTTGTGAGCATAATGGGATGCATAGCTAATTTTATTCCAAGAGAAGGGAGGTCCAAAATAATTCTGAAGTATAATCTGGACCATCTGATTGAATGAGCAGTTGTAAAAACAACAACAACCCCAGTTTCAGATTTGTTTTTATAAAATGTCCACGGGCATATAATGATACAGAAATGAGTTTGTTGCAGGTTTGTGCTTTGATTGCTATAGAGAACCAGGCAGTGCATGGTGGACCCTGAGCTTTGTTTGGATTGATGCCGTTTTAAAAAGTACAGAACTTCTCTTTGGCAACCATTCAAAGTCAGTCAATGGCTTTGTTTCTGTGCTACTCTTTTATTGGTTTTCACTCCCTTTGTCGCATTTCCTTGCAAGTTAATTGATGGCTTCTCTAGGGCCAGTTTTTGAATATTTGGGGTGTTTCTGGTTTCTCAATTACAATGTTAACAGCCATGGCGAAACGGAATCAGAGAGGAGGTGGCTCAAGGAACCAGCTGAGGTCCCTGATAAGGCTTGTCAAACTCCTGGATGGAATGTTTCAACCACTAATTCAATCAAGTGCCTTCAGGGTCTGAAGGTGGCGGTGTGGAACCAATCTGCAGTTGTGTAATGTTAGAAATATGGGCCTACAATTGTTGATACAGATCATTTATTCCTGTAGTGCTGTTTTGTGGCCCTTTGACCCAAATTAAGATATTCTACTGCCTGAAGTGGAGCCCAAATGCTCCCCCTGCCCTATCACTAGGGCTCACTCTGCAGCATTCAAACACTAAATTTCTGGCTTCATCTATTTGATCTCTCACTCCCAGCATGCTGAAACAGATCACCCTACCCTGTTGCCTCATAGAGTTGGCTCTGAAATATTTAGGCTGATTCACATATATATTGCTTATCAGTTGATGACTGCAACCTGGTTAAACATAGAATCATAGAATTCTGGAGTTGGAAGGGTCCCTGAGGATCATCTAGTTGAACCCTCTGCAATGCAGGAATATGCAGCTCTCCCATACTGGGATCGAACCTGCAATCTTGGCGTTATCAGCACCACGCTCCAACCAACTGAACTATCCAGTGCAGCACCACAGAGAGGAATAACGCAACAAAACAGTGCCACCTGTTACTACCTCAAACAAAACATTTGGCTCACACGTTCAGCCAACCCCTCATCAATTTCTATGCTATATTGCTGCATGGTTATCTGCAGAGATGTGCACAGTTACACTTCTTACCCACAGCATTTCTGTTTAACCTCAAATGGCAGCCATGTAAAAGCTATTCAGAAACCAGAAACCACCTGCATTCTCATCAGCTTATGACACCAGTCTTAAAATAAGCTAATGCTGTGTTTCATTGCAGTTCTTTTGCCACACAACTGTCTCTTCAATTTTTCAAATGACCTAATTTTACTTATGTTCTGATGTAGAAAAGACATTATGTTTTGGCAAGCTGGAATTAATTTTTTTTATGTTATTAAGGTAATTTGCACTCAAGGAAAGTCTTCCTAAGCCACACAAATAGTGTCTCCTCTAAGGAAAAATTGACTAGGAGGAAGCATGAAAGTAGGTGCTCTAAGTGGAAGTGATGGAGGTACGAACAGTTCCTGCCCATCAAAACGTAAAACCCCCCAGGGTGGAACAATTGCGTCCAAAATGGGCAGCGTGCATTGCAATTGCAAATTTGCTTTCACCCTTGTCACACCTTAAGTGCCCCAGTCTAGTTTAAGGGTCATTTTCAGGCAAAGACTTTGCTTCCAAATGGTTATTTTACGGGTTTACACCCAATGAGACCACAGAAAGTGAACAATAAATGCAAAAATAAAATAAAATAAAATTTAATTGTAAAGTGGGAAACCTAGCATATTTCAAGGTAGAACGAAATGTTTAGTTTGAAAGAAGCTTCTGTTTAATACTCAACGCTCGGCGTTGGAGAGCTTGTTTCAGCTCAAAATGCATAGGATTTTCTGCTTTTATGAATACTTTCCAAACTGTGCACCTATTCTCATTTTCTTCTGGTTCTGATGGAATGGGCGCTACCCTGTCACTGTGCTGCTGCTAGCAGTGGAGTAAGCAACCCACATGGCTCAAACCACCTTGAAACAAATCAGATGCTCAAAACGGACATTGGAAGTCTCCAGTTTGCAGGGAGAAACTGCCCACCACCCACCTGCCAGATGCACACACCAAATGCTTACAAGCAGCTGGCCTCCCCGGCGCTTCAATCCAAGCTGCTAAGTTTGCTATCAAATGCCTCTTCGAGGGAGAGGAAAACATGCTGTTGCTCTCAGAGTCTGTTTGCTCAATGGTGTTGCAAAGAGCAGTCAAAGGCTTGGGAGCATTGACCTCGAGAGCCCATGAACATCAGGTTCTTTTTCTGTACAGTCAGTCTTTGTCCTCCTCTCGCATTGCCAATTGCAGAGCAGGTTGCAGCTGAGGTTTCAGGGGGGCTCTCCACTTGTCCTTGGCAACTCAACTGACCCCAACAAACAGAACTGACAAATACAGCCGCTTCAGAATTTATTCTGCATTTCACGCCACGCCAGAGGTAAAAGGCTGGGTCATCCATTATCTAAAGTTGCACACGTTGTGGTCAAAATCATAAAGTAAGTGAGAAAGACTTGTGGAAACCATAGTTTCAATTTTTTGGTAATTAAATACAGATAGTTATTTGTCCTTATGGACGCAAAGGCGAAGCTAATCAACATGATAGAAAGATGTGTTGAAGCAAGAGATGACAAACCTGCCCATTGGCCATTCTGGCGGGGGATGATGGGAGATGGAGTCAAACAACATCTCAAGGGCCACAGCATCCCCATCCCTTTTCTAATGACTTAGGAACAAGTTTCTCTAATCTCATGGTTTCGAATGACATTTCATGAGTGTTGCAAAGCTTATCCCATGGTTGATCTGCCAATGGACCTGGCGATTTAAGAAAAGCAAGAATTGCAACTCCACCCCGCCAAAAACCCTCCACAACAAACTCCAATGAAGAGTTAGCAAATGACTTGCACATCACCTTCAGCAGAAGGAAGAGCAGGTTCTACTTGGATGTGAGTTGGTACCTCAGGTCCCAGGATTACTGGGTTGAAATTATCCTGCCCTTCTTGCCATCACTGAACTGGATGAAGACTCATGCCTGTTACAGTGAGACTTGGAGACTGCCAGAAAGCTGTGAGAAGTTTTACTAATTTCTGAGTGTCTCTGAGAAGGCTTTTCTTGTGGGCTTTTCTTGACCCTGTCCTCACTATGTTAGAAAATTCACTTGCCAGTGGCAAGCGAATGAGTGCTTTTGAGGACCGTTGGGTTTGAGCCATCGTGACTCTCAACAACGCCTTCTGGGGAGGTGGCAGCTGCAGGATCTGAATGCAATTGCAAGAAAATGATCCCTCTGCTCACTGGCACAGCATTTCCCACCAACTAGGTTCCAAGAAAATCTGTCCACTCCCCCCCCATCCCAGGTCAAATCTGAGAATCTCAAGTTTTAGCTGTTTAAAGGCAGGGAGAGTCAGCGTCAAAACCCAGCAAGAGGCCCAGCGGGTGGACACTGGCTTCTTTCCAAAGGTCAAGCTGTAGGGATCACTGCTCTGGGAGGATCTGCACAGATGGCAGTAAGCGGCGACAGCAACTCTGCCTGTTGTCCCCTTAGGAAACGAAGGACGACTACTAACATGGAACAACAACAGCTCCACATGATGACATAAAAAAGATCCCAAAGACAGTGAAAGTAAACAGGAACGTAATTCAGTGTAATAGCTGCCGTCTGCCTTTACCTCACCCCCCCCCCCCAATGAGGTCAAACTGTTGAGTAACTGGCTTCATATATGCTCACGTCATCAGATATCTGTATTTTTTGGGCGGGGGGGGGGGCGCGGCTAAGGAAGCTCTTCAGTCACTTAGCCTCTGGCAGAAATGCTCTTTAGAGGTCCCAGCCTCTGATTTCAGCTTGATGAATCCACAGATCCACTTTGAAGACCCGAGTTTATAACATCTTCCTTGCAGCTTACATTGGTGATTATGGTTCCTGACATCACTTTTAAAGCATAGCTGAAATGCGAGATTGCTAAGGCGAACTTTTGAGCGTTTGGGGCCTTTGGATTACTCAGATGAAGCAACCATTAGTCTACAGGATCACACAGTCCTAGCTGATGTGTTGCTATCAAAAGGAATACATACACAAACATAAAAATAGCTTGGCACATTCCCCAAGCAACAGGAAGTAAGAGTAAGGGAAAGAGCTGTCCACAGATGCTTCTTTAGTTTATATCCCAGTCTTAAACATTTTCATTGGGAAGGAAATGCAACTGAGTTCAATGAGACTTGCTTGGGGATGAATTTCATTTGTACCACTGGGGTTTATCAAGTAAACATGCATAGGACTGGGCGATAAAGAAGTGTTTGGAAGTTAGGATTGCCAACATTTTTTCTGGAGTTGCTCCTCTGTTTTGAACAAAAGTATGCTCTGCCTTGTTTTTTTTTTGTTTTTGTTTGTTTGTTTAGTCGTGTCCGACTCTTCGTAACCCCATGGACCAGAGCACGCCAGGCACCTCTGTCCTCCACTACCTCCCGCAGTTTGGTCAAACTCATGCTGGTAACCTCGAAAACACTATCCAACCATCTCGTCCTCTGTCGTCCCCTTCTCCTTGTGCCCTCCATCTTTCCCAGCATCAGTGTCTTCTCCAGGGAGTCTTCTCTTCTCATGAGGTGGCCAAAGTACTGGAGCCTCAGCTTCACAATCTGTCCTTCCAGTGAGCACTCAGGGCTGATTTCCTTAAGAATGGATGCGTTTGATCTTCTTGCAGTCCATGGGACTCTCAAAAGTCTTCTCCAGCACCATAATTCAAAAGCATCAATTCTTCGGCGATCAGCCTTCTTTATGGTCCAGCTCTCACTTCCATACATCACCACTGGGAAAACCATGGCTTTAACTATACAGACCTTTGTTGGCAAGGTGACGTCTCTACTTCTGCCTTGTTAGCAGGTGATAATGCCTATGCTCATACTACAAAAATTAATAATAATTGTGGATCAAGCTGATGTTAAAACACAGAGCAGCAGGCCAGGGCTTTGGGGTCAGCTGGCAACTCCTACTTGGAAGGAAGTCCTGCTTGCATTCAGCTGAATTCATTTCCATGGATATGGTGGGAGGTGTTTTTATTTTATTTTAAGGAATATGTTTAGGAATTTGCCAGCTCTTCCCCAGCAAATACAATTTCTTCACATTTTACTTTGTTTTCTGTATTATTGCTTTAAGATGAATGAATAACCCAGGCTTCTTCTTCAAAAAAAACCCCCACACCACATATTTATTCTCCATTTCACCACAAGTTATTTATGGATGCAATCCTTAAACTTAGCATTGGCTGCCTGTAAGCAAATGCATGAACAGGCGAGAAAAATGTGTTCAGAATTTGCCCTGATTCTTTTCAGAAGAGAAGCTTACTTTCATAAGTTGCAGTTTCGTTGTCGGAGAGAGCTGGGTTATTAAAAAAGCTGTTTCCACTGTTTTTCCAGACAGTGTATCGTGCGAGTAAATAGAAATGTCTGGACCTTCTGTGACCATTAACTTTTTATCTCGCTGACATTCGAAAGGTCGTGTGTATCCTGCAACCCCTTCCCTCTCATCGCCTCAGTTAAGAGCTGTGAATTCGGTGCTACATATACAAGTTCATATCAGCACCTCAGATCGGAAGTGGCTTCTCCACTCATGCACGGGAGTCATTTCTGCCAACTCGCTGAATCATATCCCAGAATCTATTATCCTTGAAGTCTGCATGAGTTCAGAGTTGACCAAGTTATTACAAGTCAACATACAGTGGTGCCTCGCAAGACGAAATTAATTCGTTCCGCAAGTCTCTTCGTCTTGCGGTTTTTTCGTCTTGCGATGCACGGTTTCCCATAGGAATGCATTGAAAATCAATTAATGCGTTCCTAGGGAAACCGCCTTCAGACCAGGTCCGGGGACAGTCTGTCCCCCGACCTCTTCTGAAGGCTGGGGGGGGGGGGACAAGGGCTTTTCTTCCCACCGCCAGCCTTCAGAACAGCCTTCTGAAGAACAGCCTTCTTCCCACCTCCCGCCCCGCAAGCTCCGGGGACAGGAGGGCTTTGCTGCCGACCGCCAGCATTTTAAAAGCCCCTGCTGTCCCGGGGCGATTTTAAAATGCTGGCGGGCGGGAGCGAAGTCTCCGCTGCCCCGAGGAGATTTTAAAATGCTGGGGGTCGGCAGCGAACGATTCGCTCCCGCCCGCCAGCATTTTAAGATCGCCCGGGGCAGCGGAGAAGTCTTCCCGCCCCCCCCGCCCCGCTTCGGAGCAGCGTTCCGAAGCCGGGCGGTGGGGGCAGGTGTTCCCCTTTTGAACCAAGGGGCGGCAACGCGGAGAAGCGATCTTCTCCCCTCCGCCCCTTGCTTCAAAAGAGGGGACAGAGGGGAAGGCACGCGCGCCTTCCCCTCTGTCCCCAGAGATTGTGGGGCAGGCAACGGGGAGAAGCAATCTTCTCCCCGCTGCCCCTTGCTTTAAAACAGGTCCGGGGACAGAGGGGAAGGCGCGCGGCGTTTCCCCTCTGTCCCCGACTGTCTCCTTAGGAACGCACTGATTGATTTTCAATGCATTCCTATGGGAAACCGTGCTTCGCAAGACGAAAAACTCGCAAGACGACAAAACTTGCGGAACGAATTAATTTCGTCTTGCGAGGCACCACTGTATTTTGAAATCTTTAAGGTAATATTTTAGTTTCCTGTTATTTATATTGCTCTGAATGTATACTAAATGTTTTGTTCTGGATTGTTTTATCTGATGCTTCAATATAGGTTGTAAACCGCTTTGAGATTATAAAGAAGTATAATAATAATAATAATAATAATAATAATAATAATAGGTAGTTATGTACTAATTTTTGATGTGTGTACATATACGTAAATGGTGGATCAATGCTACACTTCCTTGGGTATGTGGCTATAGGGGCTATCATGATGAGCTCCTGCCCTGAAAAATCGACCGTAACACTACTTTTCTATGGTAAGTTCCTGGATATTTGGAGCTTTTCTGTACCATAAAGGGAATGGCAGAACAATCTGCATTAGGACACCAGCCTTGTCCACAGCACAGATAACAAACTGATCCTGAACTGAAGTAACTTCATGCTTCATGGTTTCATTTGTTGTTAGGGTATGTTGAAAAATGAGGGGTGCTAAAAACTTGTAAAATGACTTGGGAATTCAAAAGATACTTTTGGTTAAATTAATAAAATTTAGTTTTGCTTGGCAAGTAAAATGTGTGTAGAAATCATTAAAAATGATCGCCAAGTACTTGCAGTTATATTATATATTAAATACTATTTCTTATTGTTATTTGGCATTACTGGACATTTTCAGAAGGTAGAAGTAAAAATCTTTTTCCAAGATCAGTTTATGTGCTTTTTAATCAAACATAGATTTACCAAATGATGTCTAATCCCAAAAATAATAACAGATTTTTAATTCCTCACCCAAAAACACATTTTTAAGCTTCCCTGAAGAAATGTGCAAAAGTTGTTTCCCTAAAATGACACGCCCTAATATGTTGTGTACATGGGATCCCCATCAGGTGTGTTTATCTGTTACATCTGATGAATATAGAATCTATGTACATAAACAGCTGAACTATACGCTTGTCCAGTAATTCACATGTAATGTTCAACGAGTGTACAGTCTGTGTATACAACAGCTGAGCTGTACAGATCAACACGTGTATACACTTTCAAACAAAAATTTATGCAAGTAAGGAGATAGCTTGTAACTGCGGTCAGTGTAATGCATAAAAAGGTAAAGGTAAAGGGACCCCTGACCATTAGGTCCAGTCGTGAACAACTCTGGGGTTGCGGCGCTCATCTCGCTTTATTGGCCGAGGGAGCCGGCGTTTGTCCGCAGACAGTTTCTGAGTCATGTGGCCAGCATGACTAAGCCGCTTCTGGTGAACCAGAGCAGCGCACGGAAACGCCGTTTACCTTCCCGCCGGAGCAGTACCTATTTATCTACTTGCACTTTGACGTGCTTTCAAACTGCTACGTTGGCAGGAGCAGGGACAGAACAATGGGAGCTCACCCTGTCACGGGGATTCGAACCGCCAACCTTCTGATTGGCAAGTCCTAGGCTCTGTGGTTTAACCCACAGCGCCACCCGCGTCCCAGTGTAATGCATGAACAACCCTAATTTTCCCTTCCTTATTCCTGTGGAACGCTTCCTGAGTCCATGCGTTTATAATCAATTCAAATAATTTTCATGAAGTCCAGATTTTTAAACTGGACCGTTAAATAATTCAGAAATAGGCTTCCATCTTTATGAACACCTTTTAATTTTGAGCGAATCTGTGTCTAACTTAAAAAAAGAAAAAGAAATATGTGTTAGCCGACAGATGGCAGTGTTGCACTGTCACAGCAATTGCAAATATCCTTCTTAGCATGAGAAAGCCTTTTAACAGATCTATTTCTCTGGCTACTGTTCATTATGGTACATATGCAGAAAGAACAAACAACACATCTAGTGAATATACACTTGTCACCCCAAGGCAATTCTGCTCTGGCTCCCAATTAACCCTCCATACAGGCTGCCTATTTAAAAAGATGGAGTTCGTTGGATAAATCACAAGTTGCAATTTCAATCAAGCTTGTAGCAACTACAAGAAAACTGACTGGTGTCTATGGTAGTTTTTGAAAAGCAATAACCACGTATTGTGCAGAAGACCCTTGATGTATTGACTCCCCAGGTGGGCAAGTGATATGCCTGCACTTCAGATAGTGTCAAACTTTTAAGATTTGCTTTGTAATTTCAGAATGTTGGCCACCTCTTTTAAAAATAACAACACAACAAGTGTTAAGCCTTCAAGACTCCTATGTTCACAGGAGCACTTGTTTAATCCAGCACACAATAAAAGATTGAATAAAGATAGACGTGAGTCTCTCTTTGCCCCATCCTGTCTCCAGAACATCCCTTTTTGAGGGCTTAAACTGGTGTAAGTTCTGCTGGGTGAGCCCTGGCAAAGCTGGGGAGATTGACTTGCACTGGTGTAGTCCAAGCTGAGCCCTGGCTCAATTGAGAAAGCCCCAAAACTGCCAAATCCAAACTTGCATCCTGGTGGATCATGGGTTTGGACTGTGCTGTTAAGCTGGTGCTCAGATTATCTGTGGAATATGGTAAAACCTGATTACCTAAATTTCTCTTTACTTGTGCAGTGTAGAACCTGCCTCTGAACTCAAACCAACGTATCAAGACCAGTCATCACCTAACCAAAAAGCCAACTGCATGACGCATTCTCCATTGACACCATCTACCATTTGTTTGAAAACATTTTTGTCCTTTCATGTGTTTCCGCTAGGCACAGGCAACTTGACTGCCTCACTTCCAGAAACTATTTTATAAATCTGAAAGCATTCCATTCTGTTACAAGTCCAGGGAGATGATTTCGACCCTGGTTCACTGTGTGAATTTATTTATTTTTGTGTGCTTATATGCAGTCATAGTGAATGCATCACTGTATCAGAAAAAGTGCCACCTTCAAAGTTAAGGCACCTGTCAATTTGGACCATCACCCACAAAATTCTTACTGGCAGTTCTATAAAGCTGACCATTTGGTTTTAATGAGCATCACAACAAGGCTCATTTTCCAGTTCCAAGAATATCTAAAAACATTGGAGGGCAAGCAGGTGGAAGAGGTACCTGTATCCAGCAATTATTTTTTAAAAGGGGAAAAAAACCTCAGAACCACATTTTTGAATGTGTAGGATCCAAAAGCATCATATTAAAGTCTATCAGCAAAGAGGAATAGGAAGTGCAATTAGAATGGCAGCCCACTCTAATCCCTTGATGCAAAAGGTGATACAGCAATGCCTAAAGTGATGTAATAAAAAAAAAATATTGACCAGTAGCACCTTATAGACCAACTAAGTTTGTTCTGGTATAAGCTTTCATGTGCATGCACACTTCTTCAGATACTGCATGCACACGAAAGCTTACACCAGAACAAACTTAGTTGGTTTATAAGGTGCTACTGGACAATTTTTTATTTATTTTCTTTTTATTTCAGACCAACATGGCTACCGACCTGAATCTAAAGTGGTGTAGTTTGTAAAATCAAGAGCAGATAGCTTGGTGCTAAGCATGAGGAATGTCACCTCCTTGCCACAGCCCTTGCCATCTACAAAGATCCCATCACATTTTATCAAAACGAGGCAACATTTTTATTTTTATTGAACATCCAAATACTGTCGCTCTTTGGAAAATTGAAAAGGAAGACAGCTAAAGATTGCATAGGGTGCTTCTCTAAATGAGAGGGCAACGCCTGCTTGGTACAATATTGGGAATTCTCATGATCTGAAGGGACATGAGGTGACCATTTAGTTCCCACTGAAATCCATGGGATATTCCCACTGATTTTCAATGGGAACTATGTGGTCGCCTTCTGTTGATGCAGCTCGGAATAGCATTAGCTAGAAGATGATTTAAATACTTGGAGCCGACAACTTTGCTTTATAAGCAGAACTGTGATAGGACTGAAAGCGTGACCCAGAGGTCACAGATTCTACACACAAAGAAAATGGAGCTCAGTGGCACCAATATTATCTTTGTGGTCCATTTCAAAGAACCCTTATATTTCAGATCATGTTCAGATGCTACACGCCTGCTGGGATTCCCCTGTGCTTTTGAACACTTAGAGCATTGTTCCATTGTTTTAACAAAGCGATATACTAGAACCAGATGTTCAGCGCGTTCTGCATAGGGTGACCCAAGGGCATATACTTCTTACTTGCCCCCAGGCAAGAACAGCTCCCAGTGTCTGCCTGGCTCTTTTTGTGAAGGTCAAGGGTCAAACGACGAAGTGCAGGACTTCCATGGCTAGAATTCTTGACCTCATTTTCAGTTACAAAAAGCAGACATGCAGGGAGAGCTGGGTTTGGAGCAGGGCAGGGGTTTGTATATAGCTCTCTGCTCCAGCACCCTCTAAATAACCTCTGAAGACGGTTCGGAAACTTCAGCGAGTGCAGAATTCAGCAGCCAGGTTGCTCACCAGAGCAAGATGGTTTGAGCATATTACACCGACCCTGGTCCGAATGCACTGGCTACCTTTATGGTTTTGACCCATAAAGCCTAAAATGGCTTAGGACCACAATGCCTCAAGGATTGCCTCTTTCCATATGAACCTACCCGGACCCTGAGATCATCTTCTGAGGCCCTCCTTCGTGTTTCTTCTCCTCGAGAGGCCCGGAGGGTGGCAACACGAGAACGGCACTTCTCTGCAGTGGCTCCCCTTCTGTAGAATGCTCTCCCTAGGGAAGTTTGCCTGGCGCCTTCATTATACACCTTTAAGCGCCAGGCAAAAATGTTCCTTTTTTAACCAGGCCTTTGGTTAATCTGATTGACATCCTATGCCCTTTTAAAATGTGGCTCTTTTTTTGGGGGGGGGGGAGGTGTTATTGGGCTATTGTGAACCGCCCTGAGACCTCTGAGTGTAGGGCGGTATATAAATTCAACAAACAAACAAACAAACAAACAAACAAACAAACAAACAAACTAAACCTCCCAAAGCTGCTAATAGCAGTGGAAGGAAGACCTACATTGGATATGGATTGGAGCTGTGTTACAGGGGCAAAAGATGACCCATCTTCCTCTGTAGTGCAGCCCCAGTTCAAATCAGCCTCCTCTATTTTTTTTTTTTTTGCATGCATGATTTTTATTGGTTTATACAAAAAACAAAATACAGATCAAAATGCAGATACAAATTTCAAATCAGCCTCCTCTAACATGACTATTTTGTGTGACTGAAACAGATATAGATAGCTTGTATTACTAGGTATTAGTGGAGTGGGGAGGGGGTTGGGGAGAAGATGTACGCTGATGGGCAGCTACAATGACCCCCTTTGAACTTTCACAGGTGTCATTTAACTGACATCATTATGCAGGACAGATGTGTGGTCCTGCCCACCTGTCAATGTTGGCGCATAGAAGGTAGAGGACTTGGCTGGCTGGATCCAGTTCCCCCACTGTTGATGCAAGGCTGCTGTATTCAATGGCAGGTATCTGTCTTAGCATCTAAATTTGGCCTATTATTCCACTTCTATTCAGCACATCAAAAGCTATAAATACGGAAACACTTCACACTCCTATTTTTTCCTTCGTATATTTGCCAGTTGTCTTATATGACGTTTGGGGGAAGCCTTTTTAGAAAAGAGGATTTGTGAACTATAAGTGTGGGCAAGAATTCATCCTGAGAGGAAGTAAATGAGAACCATTTTTGGGAAAAAGGAAGATATAAGGAGTAGATGGCATATTATGACATTAAAATTTGTAAATTAGCTGATATGCGGACTCAAAATGTTGGATATCAGTATTATTGCCTTTCCTTCAATGTATCATTCTTCCGGCATCATGAATGCTCTGATCATCAGTTTTAAAGAGCTATTTTCTACTTCTGCAATATCAGGGGCTCTTAAAATTCCTACCCCCAAGGTCCACTTGAGAGAGCTGAATTTAACAGAGCGCAAGGCCCACGAGTCACAAAATGGCAGCAGGTAGAGACTTGGACAGGCACCAAATAGCAGCTGTAGGGACATGCTCAAAAGGAGGAAGAAATATGTATTTTCATAATTGTAACAGATGAAACCCTATAGAGGCTTTATAATGATTTTATGCTTGGTTGTGGTGTATCGCCTAATCTCCCAAAAGCTAACTAGATGAAATATTGATTTCAATCCAAGCAAACCTGTAAGCCCCAGGAAACATGAAGCAGTGGGGGAAAGGTTTTATAGTGCTGTAATCAAAACAAAAAACAAAACATTATTCCTGTATGTTGGGCTTGAATGATGGAAGTCCACGTTCAACTCCCCACTTAGCTATAAAGCCAGGTGGATGGCCATGGTCATGTAATTATCTCTAGTCTATCCTTCCTCACAGAAATGTACAGGTGGGATATAAATATAGCATACATACATATAGCTGAGGCAAAAACACTTACAGTGTGAATTTAATAATCATGAGCCAAGAAGGCAACTGCAGGAGACATGCAAAATACCTGCTTGATTGTGCTATGGGCCTCTTCTTGAGTAAAGGGCCTTCTACTTCCGCCCCTGCCCCCTCCAGGCAGGCCTCCTGTGTGCTCCTAAATCTGTTCTGGAGGTTCCCCAACTCTCCTGAGAAGATTTTCTGGGTGGGTTGGTGGCTTCCATAGGAGAAGAGGAAGGGAAGCCCTGTCGTTCAAGTGGAATTCCACTTGAACAATATTGGATGTCATCCTGGGTGATGAGTGGCTTAGCTCTTAGCTAGCAATCCTTGGCACGCGATGACTTTGGTGGTCTCAGCGAAGTATACATATGCACACTCTTCACCTCTTCCTCAAGTCTGCCTTATTTTATTTGTTAAAGGGTTTTTAAAAATCCTTGTTGTTGTTTAGTCGCTTAGTCGTGTCCAACTCTTCGTGACCCCATGGACCAGAGAACGCCAGGCACTCCTGTCTTCCACTGCCTCCCGCAGTTTGGTCAAACTCATACTGGTAGCTGCGAGAAAACTCATGCTGGTAGCCTTATTTTATTTGTTAAAGTTTTTTTTTAATCCTACCTTATTCTAAACCTGACAGATGGAATTCACAACACAGTGAAATTTGGCCTATTAATTTCTCGTGGCCAGCAAGGTCTTTTGATCCTAATGCAAAATGAAACCAAATCCATTTGATCTATTAACCATGGTTGAGGTTGTTGAGGGAAAGACAGGGAGACTTTACATTAAAGGGTGAGATGTAGAGAGGCAGATACAGAGGTGAACAAGCATTACACTGATTTTGGGAGCATTACATTGAATTTTATGTTAGGGTAGCAGATGACACTGTTAAATGAACACTACACAGATTTTTAACCAGAGAGTTATTGGGTGGCATATTTGGCAAAAAACAAACAAACCCAAACATAATCTGTATCAGACCTCAATAGGACTTGCTATAAAAAGCAAAGTGCTTCTCTCACTTTCGTTTCTTTTCCCACCTCCAAATTAATGACAGAGGTATATCAATTTTAAAGGAAGGTCACACTTAATGTGTTTTTAAAAAGGCAAATAGATGGTTTTCATCAGAGCTTTCCAAACAGTCTCATTAGTATGCCAACCCCTTAAAGGACAAGCAAGGAAGCTCTTTTTATTACTGCGATTAACCTGTACGAGATGGGAATTAAAAGTATCCCCATAAGAAACATTCGTAGTTAATTCAAGTATTATAAAGAATAAGAAAGCACAGAGGATTTTCTTTTAAAATAAAAATGTATCTAATTTAAAATGCAGACTTCATTAAAGAGCTCATTTACATAAATGGCCTATCAAGGATAAATGTCACCAAACACTTGAAAGGAACTTTAATACACCAAAATAAAAGCTCAGTGAGTTATGCGGGCCATGGTGGCAGTATTATGGTCAACCCAGGAAGCTCCTTATCTTCCAGGGTCACCAGCTGCTTCAGCCAGTGTCTGCCAATGCCAACCAATGCCCTGCCAATGGCAAAACTGATGCCCGTAGACTCCAATACAGTGGTACCTCGGGTCTCTAACAATTCATTCCGGAGGTCTGTTATTAACCTGAAACTGTTCTCAACCTGAGGCACGCTTTCGCTAATGGGGCCTCCTGCTGCTGCTGCGCCACGAGCATGCGATTTCCGTTCTCACCCTGGGGCAAAGTTCCAGGTTAGCGGAGTTTGTAATCCGAAGTGTTTGTAACCCGAGGTACCACTGTACATCAGTTGATGCATAGTGGAAGACTACAGCTGCAACAATCAGCTGCTTAGATTGTTCTGTTTAAAAAGGTGCCCCTACTTAAATTAGGCAGCAGGTTTAAAAATAAACGTTTTAAAAAATGAAATGAAATACTAGCACTTTGGAAAAATGCAGTTAGGCTAGTGCAACCTCCAAAGACTTGGAAATGCCTCTTCTAAATCGGCATCTGCTGTAACACAAGTGTGAAGTACAAAATATGCTCTTTTTCTTCAGACATAAATGTTTTCGATATGCACATTTATGCATATTTAATGTATCAAGAATAAATTAAAATACAGATGATCAATCAGCTAAGGTTTCTTTATTTGGGTGACAGTGCGAAGTTATGGATCTATGAAAGTGTATGGAGTTGCTGCAGCCGAGAATGATTATTGCTTCTACTGACTGGCAGCATCTCTCCTGGGTCTCAGGCAAAGGGATGTTCTACCAGTGCAACTTAATACGCTTTCATTGGAGATGTCAGGATTGGACCATGGGCCTTATGCATGGAAGGCACAGGCTGTGGGAGCAATTCAAAGCACCCTCCATGGGATGGGGGGGGGGGGTCACAGAGAAGACCTCTCAGTGGCATTTAAATGAGGGCAGTCACATCTACAACACACCTTAGTCAGCAGATGATCTTAAAATGGCATTGATCGTTCGCTACAACAGAATCTACGGTTTGGTTTCAGCCATGAACCATTTCATGATGTCATGATTACACTGCATTGCACAGCAGGAGAACAAACCAGTCATTTAATACAGGCAGAAAGACAAGGGTATGTGTTTTTCCTCTCTCAGGAAACAGTCAGTGGCTTACTTGGAAGGACACTGATGCGAACTAGCATGAGTGCTATGTTTTTCATTTTACTTTGAATTTTAAGAGTGAAAGCAGATGTTTACAAAGAGGGTTGCAGTTTCAAATGCTAATCAGATTTCCCCCCTGTGGGAACAAAAAAGATGTCCACATTTAACAGTTAATTACCTTGAGATCAGGGATGCAGGTGGCGCTGTGGGTTAAACCACAGAGCCTAGGACTTGCCAATCAGAAGGTTGGTGGTTCTAATCCCCGCGACAGGGTGAGTTCCCGTTGCTCAGTCCCTGCTCCTGCTAACCTAGCAGTTCGAAAGCATGTCAAAGTGCAAGTAGATAAATAGGTACCGCTCTGGCGGGAAGGTAAACGGCGTTTCCGTGCACTGCTCTGGTTCGCCAGAAGCGGCTTAGTCATGCTGGCCACATGACCCGGAAGCTGTACGTCGGCTCCCTTGGCCAGTAAAGCAAGATGAGCGCTGCAACCCCAGAGTCGGTCACGACTGGACCTAATAGTCAGGGGTCCCTTTACCTTGAGATAAGATGTTGCATCTCTTGCTGCTTAAGAGTTTAAAGACAACTTGCAAATTCTTAAGAAGAGACAAGTTTACAACCCTTTTCAAATTCCAAGTTTGAGAAGGAGCACATCAGGTAATCAATTGAAAATCTTATGAATGAATCATCACAATGAATGTAATGTGCTAGCACAACATTATTAAATTATTTCAAAGCAGTCTGAAGGAACCATTCTCAGACAGTGTCCTTGTTAATACCCTCTTAGCAGTAGAGACTTTAAATCAGGAACAGGAAACCTGTGGCTTTTCAGATGGTGTCAGACATCAACTCCCACCAGACCAATCCAGCATCGCTAATGATCAGGGATGAGACCATTGTAGTTCAGCAACATCTGGTGGGCTAGAGGCTCCCCATTCCTGCTTTCAATTGACTAGGGCTCAAGAAGAACATCTGTGCCAGGGGTCAGCAACCTTTTTCAGCTGTGGGCCAGTCCACTGTCCCTTAGACAATGTGGTGGGCTGGACTATATTTTGAAGAAAACAGTGAACGAATTCCTATGCCCCACAAATAACCCAGAGATGCATTTTAAACAAAAGCACACATTCTACTCATGTAAAAACACCAGGCAGGTCCCACAAATAACCCAGAGATGAACTTTAAATAAAAGGACACATTCTACTCATGTAAAAACATGCTGATTTGTCCGCGGGCCGGATTGAGAAGGCAATTGGGCCGCATCCGGCCCATGGGCCTTAGGTTGCCTACCCCTGATCTGTGCAGAATCAGAAGTAGGAAAAGAGGGGCAGGCAGACTGGTGTCCAGCACAGGTGAAGACCTGGAGAGGACAGGCTCACAAGAAACAGCTCACAGAAAGCAACATAATCAAGAAGGTTCCAAAATGCATGTCCTGTTCTTGTTCCGTGGAGGACCCCATGGGGCAAGTTAGCAAGCAGAGGTCCTAGTGAGCACCTTTCTCTGAGAAGGATGTAACAAAACCTGAGGCCTTTTGAGTCTTGCCTCCAGTCCAGCTCTCCTACATTCTGTGTCTCTTTAGAGCAGCATAGTCTCTTTAATGGCCAGTCCTCCTGCCTAAAGACTGACAATTCTCCTGCACTCCGGGCCGGATTTAGAAAGCGACTAGGCCAGATCCGGGCCCCGGGCCTTAGTTTGCCTACCCATGTCTTAAGCACCTTGTTTCTGGGGGAGGGGGAAATGTTCGATTTTTCACCTTTCACGTTTTTAAGAGAGATATTTTTAGTCCTTATGAATGCAGTGCCCTGAAAGTTATGTTTTCTCTTGTGCCTTGTGCAGAAGCCATAGCGGCACATAGGCACCAGAGGTCTCTACTGTATGCCACTCTTGAAACTGACACCTGAATGGAGGTTCTGGTAACTGAAAGGAAGAGCCAGAGTGAAGGGTTATGTTTCATGCAAGGAGCAGGGGGACAAAGGTCACTTGGATGAAAGGATGAAGTGTGAAAAACCGGCTTCGAATGGACAGTGGCTGGGAGAAGGGGCAGGAAGAGATCAATGAGGGGCTGAATTAGTTGGTGCAGAAAGCAACTGGTCTCTTCATATAAGAGGAACAGTCTGTGAAGAGTCTGGAAGAGGCTAACACTTGTTGTTGTTATTATTTATTTGCAGAATTTATACCCTGCCCTGAAGCTCTCATATTGACTGACAGAAATCAGGTCTAAGATGGCCCCTGTCCTCAAGCTTTTTTAACAGCCCTGGAATTTTTAAAAAAGGAATATCCCTCCTGCCCCCACTCCAATGTCATCGCTGTTTTCAAAGCAGCTAAAGAGATTGTGATTTATGTGCATGTAAGGAGTTTCCTGCAGAGGTGGGCAGCTCCTGACTCCCAGTTCTTCCCTTGATGGCAGAATCCCCAGAGGAGGAGGGAGCTTGATGGAGTCGCCCTTCTCCTTTACCAATGCCAACGGGGGTGGGTTCTGGCTCTCTTGTCCATGCCAAAAGCATTCTTCTTCCCTTCCCCACCAGTTCAGTTCCACAGGTGACAACATCCAGGCCAGGGGGACAGGGCAGCTGCTGCCACAGGGCAGGAGAGCAACGAGGGGGAAGAAAGTCAAATTTCTCCTATTTGTTCCTGTTGCCCCCTTACCGGAAGCAGCAGTGACAGGGAGCATGGTGGGACTGGGCGAGCTTCTGAGGGAAGGGGGATTTGGGCAAGCCATTGGGAGCTGTATTTGGGGTGAACCCTGAGGGGATGGCTGTGAGGAGAGCTATGGGGGAGGTGTCCACATGTAACTGCAGGAGTTTGCAACGGGGTGGGGTTGAAGAGCAGTGGGAGCAAGGACGGTAAGGGACCCCTGACCGTTAGGTCCAGTCGCAGACGACTCTGGGGTTGCGGCGCTCATCTCGCTTTATTGGCCGAGGGAGCCGGCGTACAGCTTCCGGGTCATGTGGCCAGCATGACTAAGCCGCTTCTGGTGAACCAGAGCAGTGCACAGAAACGCCATTTACCTTCCCGCCGGAGCGGTACCTATTTATCTACTTGCACTTGATGTGCTTTCGAACTGCTAGGTTGGCAGGAGCAGGGACCGAGCAATGGGAGCTCACCCCATCGCGGGGATTCAAACCGCTGACCTTCTGATCATCAAGTCCTAGGCTCTGTGGTTTAACCCACAGCGCCACCCGTGTCCTCAAGGACGGTAGCTCCCCGTAAAACAAACCAGCACTGAGCATTAGCGGCTGATGGAACCTAAATAACAAGGCAAAGGAGGCCTGAAGTTAAAAGCAAAGCTTTTCCGGCCTGTTCCCTCCGGTTTCCACTTGCTGTGTTGTCATGGCTACTCTGTGTAGGTCCACTTTTACATGTGCAGCCGGAAGGCTGGGAGCCAATTCAGCACTGCGTGAGCGGACAAGACAGCAGCACACAGGCGGACAAGACAACCGTGCAGGAGGGAACCAGACAAATGGCGCCCCATCCACGCCATGCACTACTGACATGTGCCCTGCCTAGAGGCTTCAACGCTATGGTGGGACATACAGTTTCAAAAGTTAAATAATAAAGAAATAGCAGCGTCGCATTCATGTTCTGGGAGTGTGGGATCGCACTACGCTGAAGCCATTGTCTTGTTCCCAGCTACCGGCCCAGGTCCGTTCTGCAGGCGATGCAGAAGCAGCCCCAGGCAAACACAGTTTCTCGCGAATTCATCAAGCGCTGCATAGTTCCTTGCATGGCTGACTCAAGCTAGCTGGACTCGGGGAAGCAAGCAATTGGATTTGATATGGTTTAGCACAAGCAAGTCATCGTGCTGCGACTTCCGAAGGCAGGGCCACGCTGTGGCTGACAAGAGCTTTCCTTCTTTTATGAAGAGAGAACAGAGAGTCTCCCGTGTTATTAAATATTTATGGATCCCATCTGAAAGCATAAAGCAAAGGTCACATGGTGCTAATTACATCATCATGGGCTCTAGTGCAGCGAGAATGTACAGAAATGTTTAATCATTTTTACAAAGTGACCTTATTAGATTTTCCAAGGCAGACACGGCAGGCTTAAAACATTTTTCTCCCACTGATTTTCTGTTCCGGCGACTGCAGGCTTACCTTCCGATCTGACCCCTAAATTTACAAAAGGCAACAAGTCGGAGTAAGTTGGACCATTTTGTTCGTAAACTGAAACGTATCACTTATGTGCTTGTTTTGGCCACCGAACACAACTGCTTCAAACTGATACAAGGAAAAAAGGGGGAACACATAGTGTGAGCTCCATCATCGCAGAAGTAGGGGTCTACCTGCACACAGGATGACTTTTTCCGTTCTGCCACACTCCGCAAATCTGCTCTGCCAGAAGCCTCATTGCTGTTGTGCAAGCAGGCAGGCACCACTAGACATTGCCTCTTAAATGTTTCTGGTCCTAAACCAGTTATACACCCAGCATGTGCTTAAAAGTAAGGGCTGATTCATACATGTATGCTCATCACCTCTTAAAAGCCAATGGATGGTTTTCAAGGATGAATGAGAGCCCAGTGTGTTGCAGGACTTAAGAGAGGATCAGGCTAGGATCCAAGCGAGTCATGAAGCTTACAGAGTAACCGTGGGCCAATCACTCTTTTTCAGCCCAACCTGACTCACAGGGTCACTGAGATGATAACATGGGGAAGGGGGAGAGGGAGGAAAGAGAACCATGAACATCACCTTGGGCCCTCGAAGGAAACATTAAAAATAAAAATAAAATAAATTATAGATAAAATATCACAGAACTTCGACATCGTCTCAAAAAGCTGTGCATCATCAAGCACTAAAGTTATGAGAGACGTACAGGCAAAGTGTGAACTTGACCTTACGCACAACTGAACAAGGCACCAAACAATAATTTTTTTGCAGTGCCATCCAAATAACCTAGCGATGAAAATAAAGGCAGAGATGATTATTTAAACTAGCAACACGTCCCACGTTCCCAGTTCATCTTTGCACATTTGCGAGTGTATACACAAGGAACGTACATATATAATCAGGATTCTATTTTCAAATGTAAGTCTCCCCATGCTCCTGTTTGTGTAGCCAAAACTGAACCACCGACACAGAAGAGAAAAATACCAGTGGGTTCAGCATAACCCTGAAGTACACAACAAAACGAAGAATCTGCCAAAAACCCAGCCGCCACCACCACCAAACCTATGTGGGGAAGGGATTCCTAATACAAACACATAATAACTCAGCAGTCAGAAATGTGGAGAGTCTGAGAGGAGAAGAGGGCAAAGCCTGAAAACTGGGTTGGAGGGATCAGCCTTTGAAATTCGCCAAGCGCCAGAAACATTTTGTACCTAGCTCTCGGCCACTTGTGACTATGTGAAGATGTCCAGTCACCAGGATTGTGCCTGAAGTCTCACCATCTGGAGATGCATACCTGAGGATCCTTGGATCTTGCCTGCTTCCACACACTAACAACACATCCTATAGAATTCTATCCGCTATATTTTATCTGCACAACCAGAATGAATTTCAGGAACCAAAAAGTTGTACTGAAAAATAGGACTTTCAAGCCACCTGCCCTCCAAATAGCAACTAGACATTCTGTTTTGGCGACTGTAACCCTGGTTTAAGGAGGCATTTGGCACCTAGCTTATATATCTGAGTTTCTAACACTGGGAAGGAGTAAGAGAATGGCGTGGCGGAAACAGGAAGCCAGAGAAACATAGATACATGTAAGAGCAGGAAGAGCCAATTCATTGTCTGTATAGATTTATACATATGTTAAATCTAATCTTATTGAAGCCAATAGCAAAACTTTACCTGATCTAGCATGAATCTATTTTGCCACCACCTAGTCCTTTATTACAAGCATAAAACCAAGGCAGATCAGTCTTGTCCAGTTTAGCCTTTCGACTACTGTTACGTCAACTCATATGATTCCTTTGTATGAAAAGAACTTCTCCTGTCACCCGAAGGATGAAACAATAAAACAATAAAAAAATTAACATGTAGAAAAATAAAATTATGTGGAATTGTTTAAGCACTTTGTTTTCTCATAGCTGTCTGGCATTTGAATGGAGAGGAATGGAGAGGAATGCAAATGAAAATGCAAAACAAACCAGATTATATTCAAAATGTATGTATGTATGTATGTATGTATGTATGTAAAAGTGAAGGTAGTGAACTGTAGGTGAATCAATAAGAATGCTGTTCTTCAGAAGAACTAGTAATCAATAAGTGACCCTGACAAGGCTCTGCAAGAATTTAGTTGCCATTTGAAAGGACTAAGGTGACGGCTGGGCTGATGGACGGCTTCTCATTAGGTGACTGAATCACGCAGAACTATAGAGTCAGCCTTTTAAATTCTGCTGGTTAAGAAGATGAGCAGCCTTTGCATTTTATTACAGCAGTATCTTGGAAACCATTTTCAGAACCACATCACAGATTAATGAATGATTATTAGTTTATTTCAGCTCCATAAATTCAACATGAAATTACAGTTTTGCAACTAACGGGAGGTAGACGGCACTGCTAACAATCTACATACACTGATTTGTATTTTTAATTTTATTTGCAAGAAATTGCGCAACATGAAACACATTTTTAAAAATTTAATTGTCCATTTGGAACTTTTTTTTTTAAGTGTTCTGTTTGCAGAAGTGACATAAAATTCTTAAGCTCCTGTTGCATTTTGATGCACTTTGATGCGATGACAAACAATTTTTTGCTTCTGTTTTCACTAGTTGCAGTTGAGTTATTTATGATAATTTCAAACCTGGGTTTTATGAAGTTGGCTTGTTTCAATAATCCATGGTTCCGCTTATTAGGGTTCAGACACTGCCCTGGGATTTTCTGATAAAGGGTGGTATATAAATTGAATTAATACGGTGCAAGAATCCCTTTGCCACAGCCATGAAAAGCCACATGTGTAAGCGCATCAGAAGTCTGTTTAGCATTACAACGATGGGCTGAGATGATAGCATTTCTTACTCTTTATACTGTATACAACAAAACTGAAAATAAAAGGGTAAGCTGTTACTTGCATCTTCTTTATAGCTGATAAATACATTTCACAGAAAAATGTGTTTTTTAGTGGCCTCATTAAAAAACACAACAGGAAACACCCCCCCCAAAAAAAAATATCATCACGGTTTTAAATATAGTGAAGAAGCAGTTAAAGAGATCGTTATTTATGCACATGTAATGAGTTTTGTGCAGACATGTAACAAAACATTCTTGGCTGCCATTTTCAGCCATCTGGGCTGCCTCTTTCCTTCAGCAGGAGCCTGCCAAACCCATTATTAAATTTCCCTGAGCTTTATGTCATTACACGTCTGCTAATACAAAAATACCAATCAAACATATACCATTGGTGTTACAGACAATGATTCCTGGGTTTAGGTTGGCTGGGATCCAACTCTGTGGGTATTATGTATTCAGCATTACATACTTGTATGTCAAGTTTTATATCGCTTAACATAATAAAAATCTCTAAGCGGTTTACATAAAATGATAAAAATACAATACCCACAGTCAATGCAATTTCCTAGAGGCTGGAGAAAAATGAGATCAAAACAAAACACATTTGTACGTCACAAGTAAAACTGAGCAGTGTACAATAATAATAATTAAAATCTGGGAATCGGAGTCCAGGAAAGCTTAGGTAAACATATACTGCATGTTTTAAAGCAATGTTTAAAGGTCATTACTGTCTCTGCCTCACAAACCACCTGAGGAAGGGCACTATCCCCGAGAAGGCTTGCTTTGGTGTTGTCACCAAGTGATAACTGACTTGGTCTTCTCAGAAGATCATGAAAATCTGCTTGGTCTGTACCGGGGTTGGTGGTCTACCAAGTATCCTGTTTCCTAGTTGTTTAGAGCTTTAAATGTCACCAACAAAATCCTGATCTTGGTTTAGTAGATAATAAGCAACTGGTGCAGATTTTTCAACACAGGTGTAATATGTATAAAACTTGGTGTTCCGCTAAGCATCCTAGCAGCTGCATTTTGCACTAGCTACACCTTCCAAACCGGGCACAAGGGTAGCACCATATACAAGGCATTACAGTAGACCTGGGCGATGTATCGCTACATCGCCCAGGACCAGTATGAGGGCCAGACCATAATGGCTGCTTCACCTGGCGGTGTATCATGACTCAAGAGTAAAACCGCTGCTGCTCCCGAGTCCCTCTGCCATCAGCGCCCAGCGTGCTGAGGGAGAAACAAGCTGTAGCCGGGAGCTGGTGGCAGAGGGACTCAGGAGTGGCTGCGATTTCAACCGTGATACACCACTGGGTGAAACCACCACCATGTTCTGGTCCTCATACCACTGAGAGAGGAACAAGCTGAGTCGGCCGGGCTTGCTCCTCCCTCGGCTTCTCCTTTAAGCTTCTCCATTGAGGGGCGTGTGGCTGCCCGCCCCTCAGCAGAGAAGTGCTGGGTGGAAGGAGCAAGCTGTATTGAAACTGCCTCAGCTTCAAGCTGAGGTGGCTTCATCCCAGCGTCTTGCAGTGCCAAAAATGAGGCAACCTATTCCTCCCTTTCAACATTGCGATGTATTGCCAGATTGCGATGATTGGCTGGTGATGCATCACGATGTTGAAAACCTAACATCGCCCAGCCCTACATTACAGTCGTCTAATCATGAGGTTACCAATGTATGTCTACTGTGGCATGGCTATCCCTGACCCTTGGCCATGCTGGCTACGTCTGATGGGAGGTGGAGTCCAACACCAGGTTAGGCAAGTCTTACACAGACCATGTCCCCAACTTCCACTCACTTTGTAATTCAATCACCAGTCCTTGTTTGCGGTGACAAAAGGGGCTCTTTAGTTTCCTATGGAGCTGAAAATCTAATGGGGTATTGGGGGAGGGATGAAAAGGTGAAGTGTTGCTTGCTGTGTTCACACACACATGCACACACACCAAGTCTTAAAAGCATTTTCATTAAATTTAAGAGACAGCAGGATGCCCAATATACTTGCTGCCTGTTTTCTAACACAGACACTGCCAGTGGAACAGCACTTATTAGGAGTTTGTGTTGGAAAATAAATGGTAAAGGCACACTTTGCAGTACAATTTTACGTGGACTTGCAATAGAGGTAGCACAATTTACCGTATTTTTCCCTCTATAACACGCAGATTTTTTCTCCTAAAAAGGAAGGGGAAATGTCTGTGCGTGTTATAGAGCGAATGTGTGGTCCCTGGAGCCGAAAAATCAGGCAAAAATCAAATCGCGCTTCACGGAGAAGGGAAACCTGAAAAGAGGAAGTGGCTGCTTTCCTGCATTGTGCCTCAGGGTCTTACTGCCCACCCTCCTCTGTTTCGTTGCTGTGTTTGCTGAAACGGAACAAAGAGCAGGGAAGGCCCCTCCCCTCCAGGCAAGCAGAGGGGAAAGCAGAGTGTGTTCCTTCTAATTCCTCTCTGTGCTCCGGTGCTGCTGGGGGAGAGGGAGAGAGGGGGAGGGAGAGAGGGGGGGAGGGAGAGAGAGAGGGGGGGGAGGGAGAGAGGGGGGGAGGGAGGGAGGGAGGGAGAGAGAGAGAGAGAGAGAGATGGCTGGCTTGGGTGGGGGGAAACTTTTGCCTTTCTTTCCTCCCTCCCGTTAAATCCCTCTCCTGCATTCTTAGCCAGCTGCTTCTCTGCACACCCCTCTCATGTCCCTTCTTTGTTTTTCCTTCGCTCCCCACTTAAAATGTGGTTACAAAGCATAGATCCACATGGATCCTCAGGATCTTTGCATTGGGTCACCCCAAATTCACCATCAGATCATATAGCATGTCCATGGCTACAGCCTGCACCAAAAAAATCACGCACCCACTGTTGCCTGGGGCTGCAATGGTGTAAAAATGTGGTTACAAACCATGGATCCACATGGATCCTCAGGATCTTTGCATTGGGTCACCCCAAATTCACCATCAAATCACATAGCATGTCCATGGCTACAGCCCGCACCAAAAAAATCACGCACCCACTGTTGCCTGGGGCTGCAATGGTGCAAAAACGTGGTTACAAAGCATGGATCCACAGGAATTCTCAGGATTTTTGCATTGGGTCACCCCAAATTCACCATCAGATCACATGTCTGTGGCCACAGCATGAAGCACAAAAATGATACATCCACTGTTTCATTCAGAATGTTTTTTCCCTTGTTTTCCTCCTCTAAAAACGATGTGCGTGTTATGGTCAGGTGCGTGTTATAGAGCGAAAAATACGGTAACTTTCTTTTTGAAATTGAAAACACACCATATTTGACTACAGTCAACATTAAAAACACGACAGCTTCATGTTTCTGTGTAAAACAGTAGAGTCCACTGTCTTCCGAGTGTATGGGGCATGGCAATGTGGGTTTCATTAAGTTGGAACACAAATCTTGGGGAAAATGCTCCACTTTGATGGAACATGACAGTCTATTTTGGGTGGAATTTGGTTGCATGCAACCTGAAGGTTGATTTCGCAGAGGCACTGGAGTTCCATGCCCTCAGCTGCTGCCAAGTATCCTGGAGCTGGGTAATGTTATCCACCCACAACGACTGCGTTCGGATGTAACACTAAGTCACAAAGTATGATTTGTTTAAGCATACTGTGCATGAGCTGTGCGTTCAAAGTGCTTCCATCTCCTCCCTTAGTTGAGTGAGATAACGCACCAAGGAGTGCGGCTTAACATTATCAGTGTTATGTTTCCTGAACGGACTCTAGCTGCAGGTCATGGTTTGTTTGGAGATAAATGAACCACAACCACTGGTTCAGACATAGCACTAGGCCAGATATAACACTAGGTAGTTTGTTTCCCTGCGCAGCTATGGGAGGAGCTACATGGGAGATCTTCAGCTGTGTGCACCAATATGGAACTCATGCACAGTGTGGATAAGCAAGTCCTACTTCGTGGCTTGATATTTATTACATCCAAATGGGGCCAAAGTAGTACTTAAAACTGAATGTTAGGCTAAACCAGGGCAAATTTCTGATGCAGGGGAACCCATGAAGATACATAATGGGGGGGGGGGAGCCTTAATGAGATTAACACAGTAATATTTCAACTTGCAATGGGGGCTGTTTGAGGGCTCCTTCTGACAATAACTTAGTGGTATGGGATCTGCCACAGCAGGCATCCTTTAAACCACATTCCAGTAATGCTGGAAGCCACAGATCCAACATGGGTGAAGCCCATGGGCTGGGCCAATAGCTGACTGTTGGACACCATGCATTCTGTGCAGAAATTAATTCCTAACAACTTCATTTTAAAAAACCCAGAACACTTCAGGTAGAAGGGCTGGGGAAGACCTTTGTGTTAGATCTTATAGAGCCGCTGCCAGTTGGATTAGACAATACTGGACTAGAAAAGAGGTGGGTCCCGCAGTCTCACCCAACATGGACTTTGACATCCCCTCAGCATCACTTTGATCAAGGACCATGCAACACAGAAGGAAAAGCAAGCTGCCAGTGGAGAAACAAGAGGGCTCCAGACCTCCCATAGCAGCTCACTTCTCTTCCCTTGTATGCTAGGAAAGAGATTCTCCCCTCCCCCAAAAATGGAGCTAAGTATGAGAATGGAGGAAAGTGTGTAAACTGGTGGATGTAAGGAATGTATGAGAGTGTGGGTGGTAGAAGATGGGTGACAGTGACATGTAGATGTGTGAGAGAGTGGAGAGGAGTGAAAAAGGGGCATTCCTTTTTGTATGTGCTTGAGGCTATGTTGCTCTTTCCTAAGTTGGTGGATGACGTGAGAGAGATCAAGAGCATAGATGGAAGAATGATGGTTAATGGGTGAATGCAGGGCAGAAAGAAGGCATGCCCTACCCACTTCCGGCTTTGGCTACAACCATCATAGGTATGTGGTCCCTGAGCCCAAAAAGGCTTCCCACACCTAAACGAATTGGGCCAAAAGAACTGATAATCTGACTTGGTAAAAGATAGCTTCATATGCATATTAACGTGCAGCACCTTCCCAAGCCAGCGCAGCCCCAGCTCCTGGATGGAGCAATTATCAGCCAATACCAGTGTTGGCTCCTCATCTGTGACCTTCAGCATCCACTGTTAAAGTGGTCTAAGAGAGTCACACATTGCTGCAGCCCCAATACCACTAAGGTTCTGTCAAATGGGTATTCAAGTCATTGGAATTCTCAGCCTTAGCTCCAGTCAAATAACTGTTTCAGCAGTAAGCAAAATGTAAAACATCACTGGTGCTCTGTGTTTCTTCTGAGTTATGACTCTGGTGACCTGCTTTATAGGGCTGACATTCATATTTATGTCTCGGTAGGGCTCATACACAAATCATAGATATTTTTACAGAGATGTTAGTGAGCCATTTCCGTTTAAGGTTTTAGGTTATCAGAGACGTTTAACTCCCAATGACCCTTTCGGTGGTTTCCTCCCAGGATGATTTAGCTCTGCAATACTAAGCTAGTATGGGTGGTTTTTGGTGTAGTCCCTCGTTTGGACTGCACCAACCATAGCTGCCAGTCAGCAACTTGGAGCAGAAGCAATCACTGCCAGGATTGGCGGAATGGGGTGTCAAGCGTGCTGAAGAAACTCCTATGCCACTCAAAAACAAATGTCTGGAAGTACCCTCAGAAGTACCCAATGGAAGTCGGATGCACCAAGGAAAGGAGGAGGAGAGGATACAGGTCCAACTGTTGGAAACCAATCTCCGTCTGGATAGGCAGTTTCCTATGCAAGGGCAAGAAGGTTCCTGTAACAGCATGGATGGAGAAAGGTATGTGGGTGGGCGGAAGATTAGCATGAGGAAATTTTGGCCTAGCCGTACACACTTGCCCCACACTTGGCAGGTGTACAGCAGGTAAAGACGCAGGTAGGCCAAAGAGGGTTTGCAGGTATCACCAACCAGCTCATCGGTAGCACTTGCAAAGCCCCATGAATAGCAGTTTGCATGCACTGGCAACCACTTGATATTGAAAGTCATTTTGCATTAGATTTTAAATATTCTAATCTGGCTGGAAGCCACCGAGAAAAAGGTGTGGTAAAAACCGAACTCAGTAATATACATTTAAATCACATCTCCAGCAACCTTTGAATATGCTTGTTCTACATAAAGGAGAGATTTAGTGTATCCCCTTCTCTGCACACATCTTCCACTCTGCTTTGAACAGATATATTTAGTTGAACTAATAGATGGCATTTGTTTAACATATTATCACTTTCCAACTTCCTTCACACCCTACACGGAGCTGCAGAAATCACCATGCAGTGTAGTCAAGTGATAAATTACAGTTTAATCATTCAGGCCTATTAATCTCAGCAAGACCATGAACTGGGTCAAGATAGTCCTGATATCAAGTGCTGGAATCGTTAGTCACTGATAAGTTATTAGCAACACCCACGTAGTTGGGCCATTAAATCTGCTTGCGGATTGTCAAGCGATGGGCTCCATTTCAAGTTATTTAGTAGTCACTCAAGTGTAAGGAAGGGAGGAGGGAGAGGAAGGTCTAGAATTAAATTGTGAGGTTACTTAGGGATATGAGAGAAGCTACTGAAGAGACAGAGTTTCTGCTTGTACTTAGAGCCCCATTATTGATTTCAGTTTAGCCTTGCAATCACACCAGTCCATCAACCCTTTAATGCAGCGGTGTGAAAAATGCTTCAGAGAGAGCAAGTGTCACTGGAATATGTGTGTTTGTGTGTGTGTGCACACACACACGAGTTAGTCTGTGAGAAGGCAGCAGGTTAGGCAAAACAGGTGCACAACCTTAAACAGGGATAAAGCTTTCTGGCTGCGTTAGCTGGAAATGCTCTTGATGGATTCTAGGACAACTGCCTTCGTTTAAAACAGGTAACTGCTTTTTGAAGTAATAGAAACAAGCTTTGTTAAATGCTTAGTGTGCTTCAACACACACTATTTCTCTTAAACACACCCCACAAGAAGACCACATTGATCTGGTTCTGACATAGTGATCTTAATAATAATAATAATAATAATAATAATAATAATAATAATAATTTATTTATACCATGCCCATCTGGCTGGGCTTCCCCAGCCACTCTGGGCAGCTTCCAACAAAATATTAAAATACAGTAATGCATCAAACATTAAAAGCTTCCCTAAACAGGGCTGCCTTCAGATGTCTTCTAAAAGTCTGGTAGTTGTTGTTCTCTTTGACATAAACTATTATTTATTAGACAGAAAATGAGTGTTGTGCCCACAGCTCCCTTGTGCACTGTAATGGAACACTTCCAGGGCTTATTAAACCACAGTCGCTATTACATACAAACTGGGAAACTGTGGTCTGATCTCTCCTCAATAAACCACATCCAGTTTCCTAGTTCTGATGTGGTTTAGTGAAGCACCAAAGACAGGAGTACAGAGGGAGGAGAAGCAAAGATGGTATGAAAGGCTTGTTCTTGGTCTAACAAACTATGGTTTATCAGAGTGAGTTCATTATGTCTAAGGTGCGCCTTTGGGTCCTAAAAGACAACTTTGCACAGGACAGTGAAACATAGGGAATTGAACTGTGCTTCTTATTGCCATGTGTATGGCCTATAAAAGAAGATCTTACAGGGATAAGATGCACAGGCTGTTTGCTGAAGAACATTCATATATTTCACTGGAAACGCATTAAGATAAGAATCTGTAGCCAAGTGGGCATTGCCTCTTCCCCAGCGCCATGATTTTAGGGTAGGGATGGAAGAAGGAAATACGTGGGAGTTTTTATTTGAACCGCAAGGTATGTGGAAAGGGCTAAATATCGATACATCGCCCTACTTATAATCTTTAAAATTCAAACTTTATATGCATTTTAAAGCAAAAAGTAAATGTGTTGTGTTCATATATCAGCATACCAGGCATGGGGAGCCTCTGGCCCTCCAGATTATAACTACCACCATCCCTGACACTCAGCTCATGCTTCCACAGTAGTGATCAGAGGAGGAATGACTGCTGGGAGCAGTGCGCAGAGAAATGCCACAGTGCACCTGTAGTAGGAAAACCAGAAATCTTTATTATAACACATGCACTTCCCATATCGGTCTCTACAACCACAGCAGGCTCTGTAACTCTCCAACATCTTGACTGTCCAAAAGCACACTCTCCCATTGTCTCCTGAGACAAACTGATGCCAACAACACCCCTGACCGTTGCCATACTAGCTGAGGCTGATGAGAGTCCAACAACATCTGAACTGCCCCAAAATATAATTTATTACTTGAAATATTGTTATACATACAGCAGGTTCACAGAAATACGTTTGGCACTTGATGACTCAGCCATCAAGTGAGACTTGCATGTATATGCAGCTGAGTCATTACTGATTAAAAAAAAAACCAACCACTAGAAGCAAACACTTATATGATCTCACCTTACACCTCAAATGCAAGGTTGTTTGGCAGGGGCGCTTCATTTTGCCAAGCTATTGTTGAGTCAAGCAACATACAGGCATGTGTAAACCATTCTATGGTTTTCAACCAGTGCAGTATTCGCACTGGTGCCGATTCTCTTCAAAAGTGTATCAATGCACCTAAAATCTATCCATTTTTATGGGCCTTTGAGTACCACTAAGGTGGTATCACCCATTAGTCATGATTCAAAATAAACTTTTTACAAGTTAAAAAGAGCTTTAAAAAACCCACCTGAGTAATAATAAGCATAACCACAGTAAAAAAAATGTATGTGATAAGAGGTCTCAAAGTCAAATTGAATTTGGAACCATAGAAGACAGCCTAATATTCAGAGAGAGGAAAGCAGAACTTCAGTCATTCCACTATTATTATTTCTAGTGGTGCTTTCTGTTTCCTGTAGAAAGAGTGCATGGAAGCGCCACTGTCAAAAAACATGTACACGTTTTAAATGGGATAAAAGAGGCAGGGGGGAATGTGGTATTAAGGGCAGCAAGATTTTCAACATCAGGAGGACTGATGAGGCAAGGGCTGGCGAAAGAACGAAGGAAGCAAGGGTTGGAATAAGGAAGGGTGGCTGTGGAGAGAAATAAAAGCACAGCGGCTGCCAATTCTGTGCACTGGTATTACCAGCCTGCTGAGAGCAATTACAATAGCACAGACAGCTTGCTTTATTGCAACCTTATTGAATTAACTTTGAGGGGCAGGAGGAAGAGGGAAATAACCCGAGTGATTCAGCAGGGAATTTATTAGAAAATTTTAATGCCAACTTAAATTTGATCCTAAGGCCTCAATATTAAAGGTCATCTCCATTACTGTACTACTGGAAACCCTCTGCTCCCACGTTCCTCCCTTGCCTTCCCCTTGTTTTCCTTTATATAAAAAAGCCCCGCACACAATAAAATAGGTCAGAGCTCTTGCTTAAAGCTCCTTGGCATTTTTATCCGAGAGCAGCAAATATCTCCATCTTCGTCTGAAGACATTATAGACGGCCTTATCGCCTATAAGCTTCTAAATAGCTTCTTAAACAAAACAATCACAAACAAAATAGCAACATGCGCTACAAACAAATGGTTATTTCAAATAGTAAACAAAGCTTAGGAGAGCCACACAAAAAGTTAGGGAAAATTAACTAGACCATTACAGTGGTGCCTCGCAAGACGAAATTAATCCGTTCCGCGAGTCTCTTCGTCTTGCGGTTTTTTCGTCTTGCGAAGCACGGCTATTAGTGGCTTAGCGGCTATTAGCGGCTTAGCGGCTATTAATGGCTTAGCGGCTTTAAGAAAAAGGAAACAAACTCGCAAGAACTCGCAAGACGTTTCGTCTTACGAAGCAAGCCCATAGGGAAATTCGTCTTGCGGAACGACTCAAAAAACGGAAAACCCTTTCGTCTAGCGAGTTTTTCGTCTTGCGAGGCATTCGTCTTGCGGGGCACCACTGTACATACATTCTGTATTTCAGTAAGGAAACACCAGGGAAAGGGAATGAAAGTTATGGGATGTTTTAGTAGGATAAAAAGTGGAAGAAGAAACTCCCCCTTCCTAATGTGTGACAGGTGAGTAATCTTTATTTGTGCAGTGCCATCAATATGCACTATGCTTTATTCGTTTAAACATTTACAGAGTTTTCCAAGCAAAAAAAGAGAGGCCCCCAACCTCCAAACTATTATGATCAGCACCCCCTTTCTAAAAACCTATTATCTGGTCTTGCCAACCCTGTACATGTCACCTGCTCCACTGATGAATGTACAAATATCACTGCAAACAGTGTTAGAAACTGGGATGGGAAAGTTAGGAGCCAAATGGCTCCTGGGACCTGGGTTGTGGGCGCCAAAACAGAATGTCTGGTTGCCACGAGGGGGGGGGGCAGGGGTTTGCTAACACTTTCTATTTATTATTATGATAAGCATGAGCTAATAGGCAATTCACTTAAGAGACCCATTGTTAATATCACATTTTTAGCAGAAATTGTTGAAATCTGTTTAATTTGGTGTTTACAATAAAAATATTGGTACCATACTTTAGTTTTCAAAACATGCTACTCTTTATTGTTAAACTCCTTAACATATATACTTCAAGGCTTGAGTAATCCTTGAGCCAGGTACAAAAAAGGCACTCAATACTTTTTGAGGTGCTCGCAAATGGAGAATCTTTAGGTGCAAAATACGCCTGGTGCCCTGCTAATTTCGAACCCTGATTGCAAGCGAGACTGTGTACACACAGCCTGTGGCTGCATTCAAGCATCTGTTGACTGGGGTAGTAAGAAACATCTTATATTAGAAAGGAAATATAATAGGCATTTTTAAAATAAAGAAATGCAATTAATGCTGGATGGAGGGTGGAGTATGGCTCCCACTTTTAAAACTTCTAAACCATTATCTACCCACTGAAAAAGAAATGCAGTTGTGCCACAATTTACTTGCTAACATTGCAAGATCTTTTGAGGTGGTGCAGGGGCAGAAGTTTCCAGTTCAAAGAGATGGAGGCACAGCGCTCAGCATTCCTATTTAAAGGATCTTAATTTCAGTAGAAGGTAGTCCATCTCTTAGCAGCCTGATTTTTGTGTGTGTGTGTTTGTCACTAGTGAATACTTATTGATGGCTATTACTCTCTTTCTGCTTCTGTTGGTATTCCTCTGGGATGCTAAATCAATTTTGTGCTTTTAAAAATTGACATCAATAATGTGTTTACATTTGCCAATACTTCTTAATTGTCAAGCTATAACGGTGGAACTCCAATAATAAATCTTGTCAACAGATAACTTCAGATGCTAGAATTTTAAGTGTTTCCTCTTCTGAGCAATTTGATAGGTTGAGAATTGCTCCTGAGTGAACCACAGGGTAAAAAGAAGGAGAGACAGGGTGGAGGAGTAATTCTTGGTTGCATAAAATACAGAAGCAAGCCTAGGGCAGACATAACACTCCAGGTCTCCTAATCGTTTCCAACCTTCATCTGTGCTCTGGGTTAAGGTCCCTGTGCTTTCTATTTTCATTGGAAGGAAAGGCCTCATTCACATCGAATGGAAATTTCCAAATCAAGGGTTCCAAATCAGGACCACACTGGAAGGAAAGGGTGAAAAGTTCTCCAAAACACCATCAGGGTCTTGATTTAGTTTTGGCCCCCTGTGCCTGCTGGTTACTTAAAAACACACACAAAAAACCACCCTCATTCACAAACTGAATTTACAATTCCTGTCTAGTGAGTCCAGGTATGAACCCAAATATATAGGTTAATGTCACCTGCAAGGTCACATCTCTAGCAAGTCTGTAGCAAACAAGCTCAAGGATAGGGGAGGGGTATACCTCTCCTCGAGAGGAAATGAGTTAAGGTGCCTGGGCTGAGAGGGTAAAACAAGAACCCGCTTGAAATTCCAGGAAAGGGACTTGTGACAGGTAAGCAAAGGAAGAATAAGATGGGTCTGTATGCTGTTCATTGGACAAGCACCAATTTTGCAGGAAGGTTATCCTGATGCAAGTCCAGGAAGGAGCAGGGACCAACCATGAACAAGCAAAGCAGAGAAGGGAGAAAAGCTGATAAACTAAGCAACAAGCTCAAGATATTAACTGGGATAAGGTGGCTGAGTGGTTCCAGGGGTTGAAGAGTCCCAGTTTAGAGGCAGAAAAGTTCAGGCTTGAATCTGCTCTGTGTCACTTGTCTCGAAACTCACATGTCCATACCCAAAGCTTAATTATTCCCACTGAAAATACTTTATCACAAAACGTATGGTAGAGAATTCAAGTCAGAATCCCTATTTCGATCCCATATCCTAGTAAAGGTGTAATATTTAAGCAAATGTTGATCTTTAAGCCTTTCTTAGAAACCGATGTCTGCCAGAGCTCTGAATTGTTTGAGATTACCCCATTCATTTGTTTTGGAAATTTTTCTATTCCTTGTCTCCTGCACTAGAGATAGGTCACGATACTTTCCAAGTCGTTTTCAAGAGCACATTAGTCAATCTGAAATGTTACAAAGGCATAGATGAGAACAGTTAGATCTTTGTTGTCTAACAACAGGTGCAAGCACTCCTGGTCATAGCCATTGGCACTATAGTCCTGGATCCAGTAGAATCTCTGGACAACAAATCTCTTCCTAAGAGTCCATGCCAATCCCATCAACCACATATAAAGATGACCTCTCTCCATCAATAATAGCTGCATCTTGTTGGGATTCAGTTTCAACTGGTTCAGCCTCTACCGCTTAATACAGTCTTTCAGACACTGACTTAACACTAAGGCATCAGTTCCTAGCTACTTACTGAAATAAATATATAACTGGATGTCATCAGCATAGTGATATCCCCCAAAAGTCTAGATTTAAGAACATTCAGTTACAATTCAAGCAGATTTTAGCCATCAGGTTGGCATCTGTCAGTCATAATGGAACTGAAAAGGTGTGCATGCATAATGAATATTAGAGACCCAGGTGTATTTCCAATCAAACGGCACTTGTGCAAAGCTTTAAGTTTTAAAGAGAGTTAAGTAGGCAATATTGTTCTGAATGACCCAGTTACTGCCAAGTCTGCTTGGGAATTATACTTAATTAATTATACGTTCAGGTGAACGAGTAAAACAAAGTAAGAATAAAAAGCGTAAGGTGAAAGTAACTGCAATCCTTGTAGTCTTGCCGTGATGCAAAAAGGAAGTGTCCATGTATTGTACATGAAGAATTCTACACTCCTTTAAAACACCTATGATCAAACATCAAAGTGAAAAGCAAGTAGAACTTACTGTGCTGGGTGGTGATGCTAAAATTATTTGTGCTAAACACACAGACATTTCATTGTCTACGTACTGCCTCTATTTCAATGTTGTAGTGTTTTACTGACATTATGGGCTGCATTCAACTACGCCCTACTAAGTTAGTCTTGTCTATTCACTTCAACGAGTTTATCCTTAGACTAGCGTCAATTACCGCCCTATGAATTTAATCTATAATTTTAATGTTGCAGCCTGCCCTGTATATTGTGATTGCAACAGAAGGGTGATATGGAATTACTGAAAAAGAATAAAGGTTACAAGGAAAAACAATACAGAGAAACTCACTAAATGAGTGGATTAGTTTGCCTTAAAAAAACCCCACACACATCTGTTTCCCTAGCGGGGAAGCCAAAAGAAAGCGAACACCCTCATTAGCACCTTCAAGAATACCTGTACAAAATTATTCACAATACTGGGTAAATAAGGGTGGTAAGCACACCTCTTGAATGTGAAGGCTAGGCTTCCTCGCCTGCTATGCTGGGTTGTTGGGCATGCCTTTCCTAATTGCCATTATATAATAAAGCAGTGTTACATAACCTTGTAATTTGGATGCAAGAACAGAGGAACTCTGCCAGCCAGCACGGTTATGCTCAAATCGTAAAAGCAGATGCTTTTCCAACTAGAAGAGTTTGGAAAAATAATTTTCTGCAGCACAGACTGCTTAGGACCACATTTTCAAAACGGAAGTGTATAGCTAAATTATGGATTTTTGCTGTCACAAATATAGTTGTGGCTGCCCACCTCTAAAAGGGGCTTAGGCAAATCTGTGGTGTCTAAAGACTGTCAATGGCTATTGCCCATAATGGGCACATTCTACGTCTCCTGTTGCTTCTGAATACCAGTTGCAAGGAAAAGTGCTGTTGTGCTCGTGTTCTTCACATAGGCAGTTGGTGGTCTGTGAAAACAGGATCCTGGATTAGATGGGCCTTTGGTCTGATCCAGAATGTCCTTTTGATGTTCTTTCATTCTTGAGAATGAAGTGGACTTTCAAGCAAGCTTGTCTCCAGCACGTTTCAGTAGATATTTGACTGGGCCAGGAGGAACAGAACCATGGAAGGGATGTAGTAGACCACCCGGTTTAACCCACTGCTCAAGATTCAGTGTCTTATTAGTTTATCCCTTGCCATTCACCTGCTTTACATGGGTGGTCTCTGGTCCTGCAACTTGCTTTGTTAACAGACACAGCTGATAAACACTTAAGTGTTCCTCTGGTGGCTGCAAATTTGGCAGATATTATATTTTTTAATCTCAGAATATTTGAAGGATGGTTATAGTCTAACACATGAGAAGCCAATGTGCAGTGCTGGTGACACAAGCAAAACAGGCAGGGAGGGGGTTGTGCCATTCCTGCACAGGAGTAAGATGACCTGTGTGTGTCTGCCTACAACAAAAAGTCAGGCCGGCACCTCTTATGCTTTTGCTTGCTTCCAAGCTCAGTAGGTGAGAGCCAAAACCACGGCAAGGTACAGGGGGATGAATATGCACTCTAGCACATTGGTCTTCAACTGGTGTGTCAGGACCCACTAGAAAGTTACAGCCCAGTCCAAGCTGGCCTGCAACAGCAGCACTACCACCATGCAAATATATGGCTTTTAAAAAGATAAAGGTAAAGGGACCCCTGACCGTTAAGTCCAGTTGCGAACAACTCTGGAGTTGCGGCGCTCATCTCACTTTACTGGCAGAGGGAACCGGTGTTTGTCCTCAGACAGCTTCCAGGTCATGTGGCCAGCATGACTAAGCCGCTTCTGGTGATACAGAGCAACGCACGGAAATGCCAATTACTTTCCCGCTGGAGCGGTACCTATTTATCTACTTGCACTTTGATGTGCTTTCGAACTGCTAGGTTGGCAGGAGCAGGGACCGAACGGGAGCTCACCACCGTCGTGGGGATTCGAACCGCTGACCTTCTGATCAGCAAGCCCTAGGCTCTGTGGTTTAGACCACAGTGCCACCTGCATCCCAGCTTTTAGAGATACAGGCATTCAAATTCATGTTTGGGTTAAAGGTCTAAAAAGGTTTAAGACTACTGCTTTAGAGCACACTTGAGGTTTCACTGCCACACAATGAGCCATCAAGTCCTGTCAGAAGAAAGTGCTTACATCTTTTGTTTAAGTGCCATACTTCTCACAAGGAGAATACACGCACTGCTCTTACAACATTATATTATATGGCCTCATTCATACACACTGGAAAATCAAGTCTGGAAGATGCACAAAAGCTATCATTACTGATTCTCTAACCAGCTAGAACTTAAAAGCAATGCAAACTTTGTTCCAAGATCTGAAGGCTGGCGGGGGGGGGGGGGGGGAGAAGAAGCTTGCTTCTCCCCATCGCCAGCCCCATAAGCTCGGGGGATAGCAGGGAGGCGGAGCGGCGTCACCCCGCTATTCCCCAATCTGATCTGGAGGCTGGCGGGGGGGGGGGGGAGAAGCAAGCTTGCTTCTCCCCATCGCCAGCCCCATAAGCTTGGGGGACAGCGGGGCAAGCCGCTGCCCCACGGAGGCTAGAGAGGCTGTCCCTGAAGGCAGAAGAGGGAGACGGAGCGCTCCGTCTCCCTCTTCTAGCTTGGGGATGGCTGCGCAAACCTGGGGGGGAAATAATTCCCCCCCTTGATTCCCCCCCCCCAAAAGCTAGGTGCGTCTTATGGGCCGGTGCGTCCTATAGGGCGAAAAATACGGTAGATGTCTGCTAGAAGTTAAGAAAGTCGCTTGTTGGTCTGCAGAAGAATCTTTTGCCTAAAGCACAGTTCTCTCAAGTTTGGATTACTTGGAATGGAACAGAAAAGCTGCAATGTGCCTCAGAGCTCTTGTTTTTCTGAAGGGCACTTCAAAAGAAATATGTCGCTTTGAAAACTTCAGATAGGTGCTGTATACTTCAAATTGCCTGGGAAATCCAAAATAATACCTTTTTAAATGGCCAGTTAGACAACTAATTCTTGAGAGATTAAACCTAAGAGCTTGGCGTCTCAAAAGTGCTGCTCTTTGGTTCTCAGCTATGGATTCACCAAACTTCCTTCAAACAATGCATTGCCAGATTTTTCCATCAAAAGTTCTAACTCTATGCTTACATTCTGCACTATTGAAGACTATCCCAATCTTGATTTCAAATGAGAAGCGAACAAAGTCAAAATCTTGGTTGACAGTAACAAAGTCAAAATTTTGGTTGTAGCAGTTAGGCAGAAGAAGAGGAGTTTGGATCTGATATCCTGCTTTATCACTACCCAAAGGAATCTCAAAGCGGCTAACATTATCCTTTCCCTTCCTCCCCCACAACAAACACTCTGTGAGGTGAGTGGGGCTGAGAGACTTCAAAGAAGTGTGACTAGCCCCAGGTCACCCAGCAGCTGCATGTGGAGGAGCGGGGAATCGAACCTGGTTCACCAGATTATGAGTCTGCCGCTGTTAACCACTACACCACACTGGCATGTCAGATTAAGACCTGGGAGACCAGCGTTCGAATCCACACACTGCTAAGTTTGCTGGGTGATCCTGGATAAAGTGGAGGGAGGATCATATTTATCACCTGGAACCTTAGGTGTGATGCAAACGTAATAAGAACTAAAAATACACTGGCCACATTTTTAACCATAAAAAGCCCAACCACTCACATCTGCACGAGCACCAGGTGTATTTTGTACCTGGGTATCGGCCACTTGCAACCAAGTGAAGATGCCCAGGCGCCAGGACAGCGTCTGACATCTCCACCAGATGGAGGCGCATCTTGGCTCTTTTTACACACTAGCAACACATCCTGTAGAATTCCACCCATTATATTTTATCTGCACAATCAGAATGAATTTCAGGAACCAAAAACTTGTATTGGAAAATGCGAGTGTCAAGCTGTCTGGCCCCCAAATGACAACTAGGCATTCCGTTTTGAAGACTGCAACCCTGGTTTAAGGAGCCTTTTTGGTGCTTAGCTTATATATCTGAGTTTCTAACACTGGGCTGGGGATGGGAGTCACATGCCTGTGATGTACAGGGTCAGAGGCAAAATGAAATGTCAATTTTACTTTTGTAGGGTAGGTTTGCTTCTACACCCACACCCACCTCTCTATCTCTACCCAGGGAAGCTAGGAGCATTATCAGAATTCAATGAAGAAGAGGAGGAGGAGGAGGAGTTTAGATCTGATATCCCACTTTATCACTACCCTAAGGAGTCTCAAAGCAGCTAACAATCTCCTTTCCCTTCCTCCCCCACAACAAACACTCAGTGAGGTGAGCGAGGCTGAGAGACTTCAGAGAAGTGTGACTAGCCCAAGGTCGCCCAGCAGCTGCATGTGGAGGAGCAGGGAAGCGAACCTGGTTCACCAGATTACGAGTCCACCACTCTTAACCACTACACCACACTGGCTCTCCACTCCACTCAGGCAAAGCTGCCTAAGGAGGCTGTAAAGCATGGGTGGCAAGATGTGTGGTGCAGAAGGGTGTGTGAGCTAGCGAGAGTCTAGCCGGAGAGACCTGGGGAACTACATCTGGCCCCTGCCTGAGGTTCCCCATACCAGCATGAAGACTGTTGCCACATTGATGGTTCATGTAGCTCAGTAGTACTACATTCTCTCTGGCAGCAGCTCTTCAAGATCTCAGGCTGAGGTCTGGGATCTTGTTGCCCAGGATCCTTTCTAACTAGAGACTGCTCAACTTGTCCTGGAATCTTATGAATGCAAGACATGTGCTATAGCCTTTCACATGAATACTATGGATTTACCATTTGGGCCTAAATAAAACTTTAACTATGCTCTTGGGGAGAAACAGGCAGGAAACACCATTTTTAGGCTGTAACCCTGTGTACCCTTATCTCAGAGTAAGCCCCACTGAAGACAGTGGGACTGACTCCCGAGTAAACGTGCATAAACGTGCACAGGATTGGAATGTCAGTTACTTTTCTATAGAATATCTGCTCTGCTTTCATAGACATTTTCAAATAAAAACCAATAACCTGGAAAATATAAAAAAAAGACACCAGTAGACAAAAAGGCACTTTTATGCTTTTTAGTTATAGAAAGCTCCTCTTGTAAAATTCAGTCAAATCCCATGAATGTCATGGAACAAAATGACTATAATCCGTCACGTTTCCACAATCCCCTCCGGGCTGATTCAACTAGTTATTTATGAACCTGAGATGCCAATGGTCACTTTGATGACTAAACCATAAATTAGCATGTAAAGAGAATATAAATTTGATTTCACAGAAGCAACAAATTGCAAGGCAGCGAGGATATTATTTAATTTCTATCGACATGTCACGGGGAAAAAAAGTCAGCAAAAGGAGATGTGCTACATCTTAATAAACCTGCAAACTGCATAATACATCTAATATTTGATTTGCTCCACTGCCTTGGTTATAAAACTCTGCACATAATACGGGTCTTAGGTTTAAGATTTCAAAAAGCCCTAGTTCATGACAACACTTGTTCACTATTTGAATTATTTCTTTATAACACACATAAAAAATAAACATGACACTTGAAAAATAATGAGAATATTCTTATAATTGTTCCTCTGGAATATATAATTGCATGTAGAAAATAGAACAGTATCAATATAGGTTTAGACATGGTGAAAAAATCTATATTTATCCTTATTAACAAGTGTGCTTAGAGACAGTGAGAGCATTTTGCTTGCTTATTAGAAAATAAGTAAATGATGGTTATATAAAAACAGTTGTATAAGGTGATTTTTTATACCATCTAGACACTACTTCAAACATTTCTGACTCCATAAACTACTGTCACATTCAGGAATCATAGAACTGCAGAACAGGAAGGGACCCTGGGGATCATCTAGTCCAGGCTTCCTCAACCTCAGCCCTCCAGCTGTTTTTGGCCTACAACTCCCATGATCCCTAGCTAGCATGACCAGTGGTCAGGGATGATGGGAATTGTAACCTCAAAACATCTGGAGGGCCAAGGTTGAGGAAGCCTGATAATGCAGGAATATGTAGCTCTCCCATATGGGGATCAAACCTGTAACCCTGGTGTTATCAGCACCAATGTAGGCTGCAAAACAAGATACACTTACTACAGAGAACACAGTCCCGTTGAAAACAGTGGGACTTGCATGTATGTGTATTACATTTCCCCTGATATGAAATCCACCACAGCCAGACTGTGGTGGGGGAAATGTGGTTTCCTTGCAACAGAAAGATCTAAGGAAGATGCACAACAAATGAGTAATGTGTGCATCAATTGTGTTAAAAACATACTGTGTACACAGCCTCTTGCTAAAAGCGAACTGTTTCTCTGTATGTGTATCTAAACACATTAAGGCTTCAGTCTATAAATACTGATTTGGAAAATCCTGAATCAGTTGAGGCTGTACAATTCCATCTTTTGACTGACGTCCGATTGGATGTGGCCTCTCAGATGTTTCTGAACTTCAGCTCCCGCCATTCCCAGCCAGCATGGCTAATCATCAGGGAATATGGGAGTTGTCATCTTCCAACATGTGAAGGACTAGAAGTTAGCCACCCCTCTACTAAAGAAAAATAAAGATGCCACTGCTGGAATACGTGAAATTATTACAGAAGCAATGATGCTTTCTCCAGTGACCAGTGGGAAAACTGCTGAGTGGGAGACTGCAGGTCAGGTGGAGGAACCCAGGCTACCTCTAGTTAAAGAATCCAAGGTAGCAGAGCTGGGAGAAGCCTCCATCTAAGGAGTTCAAGGTGGCCAGAAGATGGTACCCAGTGGCATGCTGCCTTTGACACTGGAAGCAGAAATACCCTGGGGTGTAGCTTAGGCTGACATATGGTGACTGTCTCATGGGGCAGGTCACTCAGTGAGATGTATGACAGAGTGTGAAGATTTAAATCCAGGTCTCTTGGGTCCAAGTCGGACACCCTAAAGACTACACCACACTGCTTCTCACCTGGAGTAGACATTACTGGGCTTGGCTGTTGGTTTGATTTGGTATAAAGCACCTTCAGATAATCATTTCTTCAAAGGCATCAACGAAAGAAAAAACACCGCCTTGCATATGTACACACCGAGGAAGTCTAAAACAGGATATATTGCTCACCACGGCGAGACAGTTGGCGCATTATAACACCAATCCTGGCCTGACTGCACTGGGTGCCAATTAGTTTCTGGTCCCAATTCAAAGTGCTGATTTTAACATATAACACCCTAAATGGTTCAGGATTGCAAAACCTGGAATGCCCTGCCCCATATGAGCCAACCCAGACCCTGTGATCATCATCTGAAGCTCCTTCTTCGTGTGCACTCTCCACAAGAGGTCTGGAGGGTGGCAACACAACAGTGGGCTTTTTCTGTGGTGGCTCCCCATTTGTGGAATGATGCTCTCCTCAGGAAGACTCATTATATATGTTTAGGTCCCATGCAGAAACTCTCCTCTATAACCAGGCCTTTAACTATCTGTGGCCTCTTCAAAGTGCATGGGATGTTTTTAATGTATTTTCCCCTTCTTTTGGTTTTAATGTATCTATGTGGGGTTTTTGCTTTGTTTTGTTGGTTGGTTGTAAGCTGCCTTGGGCAAGATAAAGCAACTAACAAAATAAATAAATAAATAAAACTAATTATAATAATTTTCACCAACTGTTAATACATTCAGCAGAGCTGTGTAACAGTCCGGAATTACACATTTGGAAGGAGACAGCAACATTTTTGCAATTTAATTAAACTGGTAAGAAAAACATGCTTACCTGTCGGTGTATGATTTCCAGACTAGCTTTTGCTTTGTTCATTAGTGTTTCTATTTCTTCTGAATCCTTTATGTTTTTGTTTTCTCTGAAAGCATCCCTTATTCTTCTGATGGCATATGTCCTAAGCAAATGTTAGAGATGAAAAATGCGTGTCCACATGATTGTGAAAGACAAGTTGTAAAACAACTATTACAATGCAGAGGACCAAGAGTTTGAGGAATATAGAAATATGCTGAGTACTAACAATCATGCATTTATACAGTGCTTCGGAAGGACGCAGGTGGCGCTGTGGTCTAAACCACTGAGCTTCTTAGGCTTGCTGATTGGAAGGTCATCGGTTCGAATCCCTGAGATGGGGTAAGCTCCCATTGCTCTGTCCCAGCTCCTGCCAACCTAGCAGTTCGAAAGCATGCCAGTGCAAATAGATAAATAGGTACTGCTGCAGCAGGAAGGTAAACGGTGTTTCCGTGCACTCTGGCACTCCTCACGGTCCTCCGTGCACCAGAAGCGGTTTAGTCATGCTAGCCACATGACCCGGAAAAACTGTCTGCGGACAAACGCCAGCTCCCTCGGCCTGAAAGCGAGATTAAAGCCACAACCCCACAGTTGCCTTTGACTGGACTTAACCGTCCAGGGGTCCTTTACCTTTTACTGTGCTTCATATTTATTATTGTGCTTCATATATATTTAACACTTCAGAATGTTCAGAGCACATTGACCAGGTCTGAATGCAATGCTAATCCAAACCATGGATTAGCGCAACACTTTGGTTCCCAGAGATCACAGCCACTTTGTTCCTCTGGTTCTGCTTCTGTTGTGAGCAAAGCCACAGTTTAGTTTAGCATGTTACCCCAGACAAAGCATGAGCTGTAACCAAGGCCAGCTACTTAACTTGGGATTTTAAAAGGAATAATAAAATCAAACTTATTACATGGATTGTAACTTTATCATTCCCTTATAAAATCTTTTATTATCCAAAAAAAGAAAAGAAAAGAAGATGCACAAAACAAATCTGCAATGCTCAAGATGCTTGTCTGAGAACATAGTAGACTGCAGTCAAAGTTTGTGTTTTTATATCGTAAACTGCCCCATGATCCTCAGGTGAAGCATAGTAGAACAAACAACAAACAACAACAACAACAACAACAACAACAACACATATAAGGGATTTTGAGGCTAAGTCCCAGCCCTATGTGCTAGAAGTAAAAGATTTATAAGATAAGGTTGAGACCACATCCTGTCCTGGGTCATCATCCTGTCCACCATGGACAGTGTCTGCACATTGGGGCCACACTCTGAAGCACAAGTCATAAGCACTGAGCCAAGAGTTCTATCCAAGTTCTGGGTAGTGATGCAGGAGGTGCAGCCCACTGCCTTTGCGAACGCATATGGCGGAGTAAGGGAGCAGGCCTCCATGGAGCATTTGGAAATCTTTGGGGTTCAGATGTTGCACTCACAATGAACTGGATGGCGTCCCTGGTGATTAAGTGCAGCTTCAATGAACTGTTTTCTAATCTCAGTCCTAGTGGCATTTTATCTCTGCTAGAAGCCCTCACGCACATCTCTCGACTCTAGCCTCGTAGTCTTTGTTTTCAATTTGCACTTCAGCTGTTTTAACTTCCATTTTGGAATCTACTTTGTCTGCCGCCCGCTGCACCCAGGCACGAAAACCAATGGAGAAAAACAAAAAGCAATTCAAAACCTGAAGGGAGCACAATATCCGCCACAAGAGAGTAGTTAAGTGTTTTCATTAAGTTTCACAAACTCCAGCATAGAAGAGGCCCCAAGATTACTCTGTAGTTACAATGGCAGTGACAACGTTATTCAAACATTTGATTGAAAGAACAAGTTGCAGGAAAGCAAGTTGCGGCAGTACATCAAATACTTCTGATTTCCAGATCAAACCTAAGTGAATGAATTAAGCTGGTAAAATGCTTCTCTAAAAATAATGTGCCAGAAGGCTCATTGCAAGGAACATCACACTGGCTCCTACGAACAAAAATTAACAAGCATGTTGAAATCCCAAGCCATTCAATAACAATGCCAATTCCATTACAGCCGTGAAGATGCCTTGCATTTAACCAACACATTGGTCTACATAGCTCAGTGTATTGTCTTACACTGGCTGGCAGCAGCTTTCCAGGATTTCAAGCAGGAGTCCTTCCCAGCCATACTCAGAGATGCTGAGGATTGATCCTGGGACCTTTTGCATGCAAGGTAAAGGGACCCCTGACCATTAGGTCCAGTCACAGACGACTCTGGGGTTGCGGCGCTCATCTCGCTTTACTGGCTGAGGGAGCCGGCATACAGCTTCCGGGTCATGTGGCCAGCATGACTAAGCCGCTTGTGGCGAACCAGAGCAGCACACGGAAATGCCATTTACCTTCCCGCTGGAGTGGTACCTATTTATCTACTTGCACTTCGTGCTTTCGAACTGCTATGTTGACAGGAGCAGGGACCGAACAACGGGAGCTCACCCCGTCGCGGGGATTCGAACCGCTGACCTTTTGATCAGGAAGCCCTAGGCTTTGTGGTTTAGCAGATGCTTAACTACAGAGCCATGGCTACCCCCCACTAAAAATAATGGGAGCTACCAAGGAACATGGTGTTCATTTATTTCCATGTCGTGGACCTTCCCTTATCATGTAAGCAGGCCTAAAACCACTCTTCATGCATCTCCAGGTGGATTTTCATGGGGCTATGCTACTAAAAGCTAACACAGCATGTTGGCAGACCTTGCACTCGAAATAGATGCCATTATGCAGAAAGTTCCAGTGCATTAAAGAAGCCTTGGGAAGAAAACCCCCCATGTTCATTGTTGTTCTGGGTTTATGCTCTTCAGGCAAGAGCCACTGGCTGTGTAAACCCCATATGTTTAAAGCACATTTCTACCAAAACGAATCTCAGGAACTGTAGCTCTGTGAGGGGTGAACTACAGTTCCCAGGATTCTTGGGGTATATACAGTGGTACCTCAGGTTACATACGCTTCAGGTTACATATGCTTCAGGTTACAGACTCCGCTAACGCAGAAATAGTACCTCGGGTTAAGAACTTTGCTTCAGGATGAGAACAGAAATCGTGCTCCGGCGGCGCAGCGGCAACAGGAGGCCCCATTAGCTAAAGTGATGCTTCAGGTTAAGAACAGTTTCAGGTTAAGAACGGACCTCCAGAACGAATTAAGTTCTTAACCCGAGGTACCACTGTACGGTACTTAAAATATATGATGTGTATGCAACCAGGGTCTCCTGCCTGAAGAAAAGAAACCCAGAAGATCAATAAACGGGCGGCTTTCTGTCCCAAGATTTATTTAATGTATCCACTGAGTTTGGTTGGCAGAAGACAGGAGGCTCAGGCTACAATTGTGTATCCACTTACCTGGGAGTAAACCCTACTGAACTCCACTGGACTTCCTTCTGAGAAGACATGGTTAGGATTGTGCTGTTACTTTTGAGTAGTCTACTCTAGCTTTGTCAAAGTACTAGTGAATAAAAATGGCATATCCTCCTCCTACTTTAGTTGTGATTGTCCAACATTGCATGAGGCTGAACGAAATGACCCTTGGGTCCCTCTACAATTCTGGGTGATGTTACATTTAACTCATCATATGAGGGTTCTAAAATGGGTTGCAGAACAAGCCATTTTGATTTATGGGTACTGTAAATAGGTTTTATAAATAAATACTTGCACACTGCAGACGCTCCCATTGACACATGCTTCTACAGTATGTGCTGAGGATACCTTATCAATTTGCAGCTCTTATTCTAAAAATCTCCCTTTGAGGAATCTCTTATTACCATGTCTGCAAAAGTGAACTGAACCCTCTGTTTATTTTATTCCAACTTTAACAATGTGCTCCATAAAGCCATTGTTCTTTGTGGTTTGTCTTGTTTGCATGTTGTTTTTTGAAAACTCAAACATATCTTTAAAGAATCAATGCTCTCTTGCAATGTATGAACAGTTCAGACCCAAAGGTTGTAACGGTATGCATCCTTCCTTGACAATTTCTCATAGACCTGTATATACATAAGATAAGAGCATAAAAAGAGCCTGCTCTATCAGGCCCATGACTCTCACTGTGGCCAACCAAATGCCTTTGAGCTCAAAAGCAAACTTCCTACTTGCAATTTGCAGCAACTGGCATTGAGGGGCAGTCTGCCTCTGTTTGGATTGGGCTGTACCAACAATTTGATGGAAAAATCCATTGCAACCAGGGTCGAGCTGTCCTGAGAGTGGGGGTGAATGCCACACCTTAAAGTTTAAACTGTTCCTTTCTAATACATATGAAGGTTAGACATGCATTACCAGGCAACTAATTATGTGATTTTCCATGCCAGAGGAGCTCTCACTCATTGATTTTTTTATCCTGCCTTTCAAGGGCTGGGGTCAAGGTACACTTATGCAGCCCAACAAGCAATCCTATACTCAAGGAACTGGTGTAAAGTCACAGCAGATCCAAACCCACTCAGTAGCAGGGCTGCTGCTGGCTGCACTTACCTAAGCCTAACAGAGATAAAACAAACATTTAAAATACTGTTTGAGTTATATCACCCTTTGGGCTGGTGTAAGTGGAGTTGCCAGGTCACCTGACCTAGTGAATAGGCCTTTAGCTTCCACCCTTTCTGGTCCCTGCCATGTCATTACCCTTTTCATGGCTTAAACTAAGTTAAGATCTGCTGGTATCCGTAGCTGAGTGGAGGATGTGTTCTGGAGTTTCCTGGCTCAGCTGGAGACCTGCTGGATTCTAACCTGCTCAGCCCAGGGGATCTTGCTATAGAATTGCTCCCTAAGGCTGCACTTCAGTATGACATAATGGTTAGAGTGTTGGGAGGCAAGGGTTCAAATCCCAGCTCAGCCATGAATCCCACTGGGTAGCCTTGGGCCGGTCACCATCTCTCGGCCTAACCTACTTCACAGGGTTGTTGTGAAGATAAAATGGGGAGGAGAACCATGTGCACGCCCTTGAGCTCCTTTGGATAAAATTTGGCATGTAAATGTAATTAATAACAATAGCAACAACAGATTTACTAGGAAGTCCCAAATAACACAGGAACACTTCAGGAAAGAACATTAAGGTTTCCTTCTGAAATGCTAACTTTTGTATACGTACAAAGGTGTGTTGCTACAGTATTTCTTTTAAGTTTCTGTAAGAATCCCAATACTGTACACCAAACAGGAATTAATATCTTTCAGCTCTTGATCAAAGATACACAGTATATAAATGCAACAAACAATAACAATAGCAACAGATTTACTAGTAAGTCCCAAATAACACAAAAACATAGGTACACACGGCAGGAAGGAAGTACTGCAGTAAGGTTTTTTTTTGCAAAATGCTAACTTTGGTATACAAAGGCGTGTGGTTGTTTTTAAACTTCCCCTTAAGAACCCCAACATACTAAACAAGAATTAATATATTTTAGCTGCTTGTGAAAGATAAGGGTTCCTCCCCCTCTTTTTTGGGGGGGGGGCAGGGGAATCTCCAAATACGTGCGCAACAAAATATAGCACAAAAAAACCAAATAGCCCCCCGCCACCCTCCCAATCAAGTTTAGACGCCATCCGGACCCCAACCCAATTCGTTTCCAGCCTCGAGTTCAGTGGGGCTTCCTCCCAGGTCAATAGGGACATGTCAGCTTGCAGCCCCCCATTGGCTTGGAGAATAAAGGCTGCAGAACCTACTACGCACTTTTTATTTTCAGAGAGGGGGAAACCCCACCGCGCTCGAGGGAAAAGGGCCGCGAGGGGCCTTCAAGCCCAAGGCGGAGGAAGCCTTACCTGTATCCGTAGGCGCTGAAGCTCTGGCTCTCCCTCAGCAAAGCCCGGTAGAGCCGCAGCACCTGAGCCCGCCTGGACGCTGCCATGTTGAAAACACGCCGGGCCTGCCGAAGGCCCCTGCCTCTGAGGCGGCCTCCGCCGGGGCCTGACTCCGGAAGCGGCGGGGAAGCCGGCGCCGAGCTCCGCAGCGCGGTTCGCGCGGGAAGTGGAGCCAGCCGGGCTCTCCGAACGAAAGAGCCGCGCTCTCGGGGCCGAAGGCTCGGCTCGGGAAAAGGCCGCGGACGCGTCAGGCGCGGCCCGGGCAGCTTCGGCGACCGCCTGGAGAGGCTGCCGAGGAGAGGAAGGTGAGTCCCAGGGGCGGGCGGCGGAAGGAGGCGCGGGGCCGTCTCTTGCGGCGGGGACTCAGCCGCAGCCTGGGGCGGGAATAATGGTGCTCTCCCCTGGATCGTCGCCGCCGTCCCGTCCCCTGTTTTAAACCCGCAGGCCTGACTCTGCCCAGCAAATACCTTCCCGAGTCCAAAGCAACTCGAAAAGGAAACCAGTTGCTTAGTTGCTAGCTTCCTTTTTTTGCATATAATTTTTATTAAGTTTTCTCTTTTACAATTTGTACAATGACAATAAAGGTATTATTATTATTAATTTAAGATACTCATTTTTACATCCTTAAGATATCAGTGACTCCCCTTCTTCTCTTTCCATGGTTCCTTTTGCATGTATCATAAATCCTTGCATATCTCACTAAAAAAACTATATATACCATTCAGTATTCCATTATTGCATCCATCAAAACTTTCTCATACTGTGGAATTTATCTTAATGCTGCCAGCGTTTTCAGCCGCACACAAATTATTCCCCATATATTTAATAAGTGTTTTCCATTTGCTGGTCCTGACATGCCACCTCGCTTTCTCCAGCAATTGTCCCCTGCCCCTGGCCCATTGGTGTTTGCTCTTGTCCCTAGACTGGGGTGGTAAGACCCCACCATAGTGCAACATAGTGCAAACCGGTTGGAAACTCTTCAGTTAATTTTACACAGGGACAGTTCGCAACAGAAAAAAAACGCAAGTACAGTGGTACCTTGGTTTAAGAACAGCTTAGTTCGGGAGGGAATGAGCTCGGGAGGGAATCAGCTCCGCAGGATTGGGTCTTGCCAGTGGCGTAGCGTGGGTTGTCAGCACCCGGGGCAAGGCAAGTAATTTGCGCCCCCTAACTCGTGGATTTGCGCCCCCTAACCCATGGATTTGCGCCCCCTAACCTGTGGATTTGCCCTAACCCCAGATGTTGCGCCCGGTGCGGCCGGCCCCCCCTGCACCCCCCACGCTACGCCACTGGGTCTTGCCGCTGCGGCGATGCGGGGACCCTCAAAAATCACAGGCGGTGAAGCTTGTGAACCTGGTGACTCGGCGGGCACCATTTGCGCCCCCCTGACCTGCGAAGGAGCCTTTTTAAAGGCTTCTGAACGGGGGACGGGGTGAGTGGCGCGGTGCTGAGAGTCGACTGCTTCTCCTGCGGAGTGAAGCCGCGCTGCCATGGTCGGAGAGCGCTGACTTCTTCTTGTGAGCAATTGGACTTTAAAGTAACAACCCGTGAGTAGTACGGAAATTGGAACTGTAAAGCAAATTTTTCTTTTAAATTAGGCACGATCGGGGAAGGCGCAAACAGGAAGTCCGTCTCCCCGTCTTGTAAATAATCTAAAGCAAGGACCTGCTAACTAAGGTCGAGAGAACCCCTTCTTTTCTACTTGGTAAAAGATATTAATTTCACGATTTGGCAGTATAAGAAATCTTACTGGAGGATAAAGAGCTAATCTTGGGAGCTGAAGTGCCACCCCCCCGGACCCGGGAGAGAGCCTGTTGATGAGGTATTGAAGAGTTTGACAGCTGTCAAATTAGCTGTCAAGACGGAAAAAGAGAACTTTGTTTCGGTTGCCTCTGCTGGTTATATTTGTTACAATTTGGTTACAATTTGTTGAAAACAAGGAAGAACTGATATAAACTAACTTGATTTTTGGATTTGAACTGGAAGGAATATTAAGTAACCAAAATCCCTCTAGAGGGGGTTTTGGGACATTACAAGAATGGCTGGAGGAGGGAAAATTCAAGCTGAACTGGACAGAGTTTTTGTTCTCTTGGGAAAGTTACAAGGCCAAATTGATGTTTTGGCTACAAATGTTACAACTCTGGACTTAACAGTAAACAACATCACTGAATTTGATAAGGATTTGAATCAGGAAGTCCATGCAACTGGACAAAAAGAGAAACTTGAGAGCTTTGAGAGTGTGGAGAAGGAGATATATGTTGTTCCTGAAGAAAAGGAAGGAGGAGCTGTAATTTTGCAGAAGACAAAGGAGAGCCAGAGGCCTGACATGATGGCAACAAAAGAAAATAAGAACTTGATGTTGAAAATCTGGTCTGAATTGGAGATTGAAGAATGGAGAGATCTCCTCATGTGGAGATCTGAAGACCCAAGGATCACAAATTTGCTTAAGGTGGAAGTTGGAGCTTTGGGAACATTTGGACTTGAAAGGAGTAAGAAACAAGATTCGGGCTCCACTTTTAAGTATGGAGGTCTGGCTGGAAGAAACATGGATCCCGTCGGGCCAGAGCTTCTCCGAGATCTGGTGTTTAATATTAAGGACTATCAAAAAAACCGGCAGAGAGGAATTGAGAGAGAATTAAGAGCCTCGGACGTGTGATCTCCAGGCTGATAGTAGACTAAGACTGATGGACATTTGTTGGGGACTGAAACCGGGAAAGGGGGGGGGTGGAGTTTGGGAATCCAAAGGGTACATAATTACAATCTGTTTTGTTTTTACTTTGTTTTGTTATTTGTATGAAAATTGGGGAATTCGTGGAAGGGAATTTGGGTCGACTTTAGAAAAATGTTTTAAGAATGAGTACTGATGTATAAGTATTGATGTTTAAGTCTGGATAAGGCAAAATTGGTTTTTTAAAATGAACTAAATAGAAATAGGTCAAAAATTAGGCATAAGGACTTGCTGAACTAACAATTTGAATTGGAATATAAGAAGGGGAGGTGTGGGGAAGTCAAGGAAAGATGTTATAGAAAAATAAGGATTGTGAACTCTATGTGTTTTTAAACTTTTTTGTTTTTGATTCTTTTTTAATTTATTAAATTTGAAAATTTCAATAAATATCTTTAAAATAATAATAATAAAGAACGCTTTGTTTAAGAACGGACTTCCAGAACGGATTAAGTTCGTAAATCAAGGTACCACTATATCCATGTAGGATCTGTTCTTGCGCTCTCTAGTTTAGTAGAAGGGCCCCAGGTTAGTAAATACACAGTTTGTATGGGCATGTGCTCTTTCACAAGTTGCTTTGAAACACACACAGGTTTGATGATGACTCATCTCTGCATGTATTCATTGTAGCTATTAAGAGTCCTACCATATAACTGGTTTTTATGTTTGTTTTTTGCATTACCTGCTTACCTTCCCCACAACTGAGTCCCATCTGTCATGAAACTGACAAACTGATTCTCACCAGTTGCTCCCATTTCACTAAGTGAGAACTCCTTGCAACTAAAAAACTGCATAGCGCTGGGCAGATCGTATGCGTGTACACTTGGGAATAAGCCCCATTGAACCCAGCATAGCATCGGACTTTGCAAGCACAGGAAAATGCGACATGTACACTAGCTCAGAGATTCCCCACTTGTCGTTTGGCAAGCCCCATACTTGCTGTGTCTAGTTTCCAACTTTTGTCCTATGGGGTGTAGTGCAGTTTTTACCATATTCTCTAATGCTTTCTGAAAACTCAAGAGGCTAGTTGAGCTTTGCTGCCTTCCACCTGGCAATGTAAAATTTCTAGAAATTTTGAAGTTATGGGCAAGGGAGCAACACTCACCTTTTCTATTTCCTTTTCTTTTATTGGAAAAAGTAAGCAAAGCAAATGTTGGAAATAATAGAAGCGTATGCAAAACTCCTTTATATACAAAAATTACTAGTTTAAGAACATGAAGTTAATTGCATTCAACATTTAATTTATAAAGAGAACCCTAAGGGAAAAGGGCTTATCTCTGCAAACTATAATATCCAAGTGCAAGCTGTGATGGTTTCTTTGGAGGAATTAAAAATCTGCTGAGAACAAGACTGCTGAGAATCAATAGAAGATACTTATGGGAGGGAATTGGTGTAAAACACATTTTAGATCACTGTTTCCCAAACATGAGTCAGCTGTATTTGGACTACAACTCCCATCATCCCTAGCTAGCAGGACCAGTGGTCAGGGATGATGGGATTATGTCCAAAAACAGCTGGAGACTCAAGTTTGGGAAACACTGTTTTAGATCAACCTTGGCCAGAATTTGGGAAACTGCCTTGAAAGTTCTAAATCTGTTTTATATGCATCCTTTATTGTTTAGTAAAATAGCCAAGTCAAATAACCCACTCTTTGTGAAATTGTGATAGAATTGCCCGTTAGTGCAGCAATTTAGGGGCAAAGCCTTTCTCAAGGTAGGAGCAATTACAGGTCAATCTGTAACCCCCCAATCCAAAAATCACCCTGTCTTTGATCTGGAAGCTCAAAACCTATCTCAAAAAGATCTGATCATTATTTGGAGACAGCAGCTGAGCTTACTATAGCAAGATATTTGAGATCTCTAAAGACTGATTTGATGGAAGTTTGGACTCGGCAACTTTGGGTATTAGCAGCTATGGAAAAATTAATGAATGCAAGTCATGCAAGACGAAAAGGAAAACAATCTGATAACATTTATGCAGTTTGCTTTCAATTTATTGTTTACTGGATGGATATTCAGCTCACATTGGGATTTATGGAAGGACGCTTTTATTTAATGCTGTTGTTGTTGCAGTACTGCTCTTATTTCTTTATTTCAAAGAGTGTCTCTCTCTTCCTTGTTTCTTTATACACTTTTTTGTATCTCATTTGTTCAAACATTAATTGTAAGTTGATTAATTGCAAATATCCTATGATGAAGTTGGAGGCCGAAGTGCCTCTTCCAGAAATAAACAAATACAGTGGTACCTTGGGTTACATATGCTTCAGGTAACATACGCTTCAGGTTACAGACTCCACTAACCCAGAAATAGTACCTCGGGTTAATAACTTCAGGATGAGAACAGAAATCGTGCTCCAGCGGCGCGACAGCAGCAGGAGGCCCCATTAGCTAAAGTGGTGCTTCAGGTTAAGAACAGTTTCTGGTTAAGAACGGACCTCTGGAACAAATTAAGTACTTAACCCAAGGTACCACTGTAATTCATCTTAAAGGTAAAGGTAAAGGGACCCCTGACCATTAAGTCCAGTACCGGACGACTCTGGGGTTGCGGCGCTCATCTCGATTTACTTGCCGAGGGAGCCGGCGTTTGTCCGCAGACAGGTCATGTGGCCAGCATGACTAAGCCACTTCTGGTGAACCAGAGCAGCGCATGGAAATGCCTTAGTTTTTGCCAATTGGGAGACCAGGAATAAAATGAAAAGTTCAGGCTAGAACCACTACTAGTGTCGCAGCAAATAATTTAGGTTTGGAAATACAGTAATGGCCTGGGCCCAAAAAACTGGTCTCTGCAGCTTGCTCTGCACACCCAGTGTGAAGAAACCAAACAGAGTTTCTTAGAGCAGTCGCCAGCCCTTCCTTCACAGCAAACCTCTTTTCAGACTGAAGGCATTTAAAAAAGCAGCTTGTGATAGGTTCTGTGAACTATGAGTGTCCTCATTATAATGTGTTTTCCTGTTGTTGTTTCTCTCTCTGTCTGCCCTTTCCCTTTTTTACAGCTATCGTTTCAGCTGCTTATTACAGACTGATAAACTGCTGGGGCTCTTATAGGTAAGCCTAGAAACCATGCTTCTATTAATATGCTTTTTTTGGGTGGTGACAGTGGTGGCTTGGGAACATCTTATTTGGCACCTTAAGAAGAGCTCTGCTGGATCAGGCCACAAAGACCCATCTAGCCCAGCATCCTGTTCCCACAGAGGCCAACCAGATGTTCATTGGAAGTCCAAAAGCAGGACGTGAGGGCAATAGCATTCTCCCCATGTGTGATTCCCAGCAACTGGCATTCAGAGGCATAATACCTCCAACCAGGGAGGTAAAACATATCCATCATGTTTAGAAGCCATTGATAGCCTTGCCATAGAATCATATAGTTGTAGAGTTTGGAAGGGACCTCAAGGTCATCCAGTGCAACCCGCTGCAATGCAGGAATCTCAGCATTCAGTCTCCCATCCAATTTGAAACCATACCAGACCCTGTTTAGCTTTGCAAAATGCTAGCAGTTTTATTGTTGCACCCATGAATTTGTCTAATCCTCTTTTAAATCCATCCAAGTTGGTGGTTGTCACTGTCTTGTTTTCTACTGCTCCAGAGGCTAGGACCTGAACCAATTGATCTAAGTTACAAGAAAGGAGATTCTGACTAAACATTGGGAAGAACTTTCTGACAGTCAGAGCTGTTCGACAGTGGAACAGGCTCCCTTGAGAGGTTGTGGACTCTCCTTCTTTAGAGGGTTTTTTGTTTTTTTTAAAAAAATTATTTAGTTTTTAAAGTTTTACAGTCAATTATCAACAACCAACATAAAACAAGATTCCAAAGACTCTCCTGAACTTCCCTCCTCCCGTTTGTGGGTCTTTTTGTTAACCATTTCCTCCTGCATCTTTTATAATAATCCAAATCTTTTACATCTCCATTATATCCAAAATCCGACATTAAACTACAAGTGTCATTCCAATCCTACTAATGATTTTATCTGTTTACAATGGTTTTTAAGATAAATTATAAATTTCCCCCATTCCTTACCTTATTAAAATTTTGGTCTTCCTGATTTCTGATTCTTCTGGTCATTTTTGCCATTTTGGCATAATCCATCAACTTAATCTGCCATTCTTCTCTGTCTTCTTTCCATTTCTGGGTCATTAACATCCGAGCAGCTGTGGTCGCATTTATAAATATAGTGGTACCTCGGGATGCGAACGGGATCCGTTCCGGAGCCCTGTTCTCATCTTGAACAGAACATAAGACGCGACTGCGCATCTACATGTGCGCGGGCCGTGTTTTGCCACTTCCGTGCATGCATGTGACGTCATTTTGACTGTCTGCGCATGCGTGAGCGGTGAAACCCAGAAGTAATGCGCTCCGTTACTTCTGGGTCACCACGGAACGCAACCCGAAAATACTTATCCTGAAGCGTATTTATCCCGAGGTATGACTGTAGTCTTTTCTGCTCCATTGGGGTTTCAGCACCTAGAATTCCTAAAAGAAGGAGGTTTTGAAGCAGAGGTTGGATGGGCATCTGTCATGGATGCTTTAGCTGAGATTCCTGCATTGCAGGGGGTTGGACTTGATGACCCTTGGGGTCCCTTCCAATTCTATAATTCTATGATCATGCTTGCTGGGGTTGATCGGAATTGTATTTCACCAGTGGCCAGTGGGCTACTAGACCAGCTTTAGGGGCTTTAAACCATGTACATGTATGTTGGTATGAGTTGTGGTTCTGAACTGTTGTACCTGACTGTTGTAAAGCATGGGTCAGTTTCTACTGAGGACTGGTCGTGACCATGCATACTTCAAGTTACTCAGTGCAGTTATGGAGAATGGGAAAGAGCTTTTAGGTCCTTGAGCCTCTGGACTTCTGGTGACTCCAAGGGAAGAGTTAGCAGGACAGGAACCCAGTTTGGTCTTTTCCTTGCCTTCTATGTGAATTCAGGATAAATGAGCAATTTGAAGAGGATATAAAAACATTGCCATCTGGCATACTTAATAATAGTCTAAAGCTGTAGTAGCAGACTAATGAATTTGAACATAGTACCTGCAGAGATCATGGAACTGTGTGGATGGAGCAGCTGTTTCATTCTCTAGGGCATATTTGTAATATTGTCATACATTGCTTAAATTATTTTTTGCTATATGTCCTTTCAGTTTTATGACATAGCACTGTGCTTTTGGGGAGAGGGAGTGATAGCATGTGTTTCTCTGATATTCAGTTACTTGCAGTGATAGTTTTCATGCGTGCTTGAATAATCATCAACTTTCATGGCATTGTCGTTTATCTCCATTTAGTTATGCCTTTTTTTCAGCTTTTAAAAACAGAACAGAAAGTGTCAGCTTGTAGAAATATGTATGAAGATCAAAAGTAAACCCAGCATTCCAAGACAACAATGCCCAGTTACACCACAAAGAACTCATAACCCACCTACTTTCAGCAGCCAGAAACACCATAACCAGACACTGGAGAGACCTGTCAGGAGTAAGCATGGACCAATGGTACCAAATAGTATGGGAAACAGCCCTACTAGAAAAATTAACCAATAAAACTGAAACTGACACGGGGACAAACAGAAGAAGACACCTTCACCCCGGTATGGCTCCCCTTTATCACATACACAGCCCAACAGGACAATGACAATAATGTTAGAGAGGATAGGAGAGAACAGTAGGGCCAGGAACTACTCTGTATGAAGCAATCTTAACAAAGTACAGTTGTACCTTGAAGGCCAAATGCCTTGGCTCCCAAACAAATTAGCTCCCGAATGATCAAAACCCGGAAGTGAGTGTTCCGGTTTTCAAACAATTTTCGGAAGCTGAACGTCTGGCGCGGCTTCCACGGCTTTCGGTTGGCTGTAGGATGCTCCTGCAGCCAATCAGAAGCTGCGCTTTGATTTTTGAACGGTTCTGAGAATCGAACGGATTTCCCAGAACACATTCTGTTCAAAAACCAAGGTACCACTGTACACTTTTTCTATTAAGCTGGGAGTTGCTGAAACAAAGCTCACCTTTTGTTGCTTGTGTTTTTTTCCTAATGGGCATCATACTTTGCTAGCTATGTTAGACAATGTTCCTCAGGACTGGTCCAGAGTTCTTTGTAAAAATAACGTAGGTCAGTCTTATATACAGTGGTACCTCGGGTTACATACGCTTCAGGTTACATACACTTTAGGTTACAGACTCCACATACCCAGAAATAGTACCTCGGGTTAAGAACTTTGCTTCTGGATGAGAACAGGAATCTCACAGCGGCGGTGCAGAGGCAGCGGGAGGCCCCATTAGCTAAAGTGGTGTTTCAGGTTAAGAACAGTTTCAGGTTAAGAACGGACCTCCGGAACGAATTAAGTACGTAACCAGAGGTACCGCTGTATTACAATAAAAATACAAACAAATGCCACAACTACATAGGAGGCATATGTGTGTATAACTCTTAAGACACAATAGGAGAAGACAGCATGAAATTATGCATTTACAAATCCGACTATGGGAGATCAACAAACAATTCTTCACCCCATTCCTCCTCCCCCCCCCGAAAGCTTTTTGAAAAATATGTTTCCTAAAAGGTGTGAAACACACCTCATTGGGGAGGGAATTCCATGGGCACAAGACCACCAGGGTACACTGCTGGAAGCTTCTTGTAAGGAGTGTGGACCCAGTCACCATCAACATGGGAGGTGGGCAGTTGGGGTTGTGAAGTGCTAATTTGTCAGTTGCAACTTCCAGCCTTCTTGTTTTGTATTTTCATTCTTCGCATCAATACAGTGGTACCTCTGGTTACGTACTTAATTTGTTCCGGAGGTCCGTTCTTAACCTGAAACTGTTCTTAACCTGAAGCACCACTTTAGCTAATGGGGCCTCCCACTGCTGCCACGCTGCCAGAGCACAATTTCTGTTCTAATCCTGAAGCAAAGTTCTTAACCTGAGGTACTATTTCTGGGTTAGCGGAGTCTGTAACCTGAAGCGTATGTAACCTGAAGCGTATGTAACCCGAGGTACCACTGTAAGTTGTTGACCAAGTAGCTACATTTGATAATGCAAAATGGGTTTCTATTAAAAAAATGTGTCGGGCTGTGTTTTAAAACAAAACCTAACCAAGGGTTGAATAGCTTGAAGGAATAAAAGAAGTGGAAATGTGTATGTGTGTGAATTGGATATAAAATTTTAGAAGACATATTAATCTGGAATGTTATATCTAACATTGAGATGTCAAAATCAGATGAGTTCTCTGCAAAATAAAAAATGACTGAAACGAGCAATCTCTGTTAGTCAATAAATCATCCCTTCATAATAACAAAAAGAAGTATTTCAGTTTCCCCCTCATTAATTTCTCTGTAGGTGGTGGTTTGACATGACTGCATTGGAAGCAAGTTGAATGTAATAGAACTGAACACAAACAAGGCCTTAGTTCGGTCTGAATTTCTCACAGATCTGTGGTAATTCTGCCCCATAGCCTTGTCACGAGGCTTCAGTTTTCCACTTTCGCAAGGATCACTTCCAATTTTGTTCTTGAAAGGCACTGTTATGCTCACTCACCTTTATCTTATGGTATGTGCAAACGATAATACTGTTTTCCTAGATAAAAGTGGCTCTGTTGGGCGGATTTTCAGAAGTAGCTTCTTCAGTATAGGTTGGGCTAAAGGACCCTAAATATAAAGCTATTTTATTGCATGCCATATTGTTACCAGGGCACTTTAGTTCAAAGCTCTTATTGGAAAGGCTTAAATGTTCCTTGGTTCAGAATTTGCTTTGGATTGCGAACGGACATTTGTAGAAATGAGAGAACTTCAGCTCTGCAGGTTTGTACCTAAGAATATAAGAAGAATATTGAACTCAATGAGGCTTACTGCTGAGTAGACACATGCAGGTTAGCAGTGTTCGGAGAGTGTCTGATTGTTGTTGTTGGCACCCGTCTCTCTCTCAGGAGAGACAATGGAGTGCACCTCGTGGGGTGAAGTCAGACTACTGGAGAATCACAGCACCTGCTGCGGCTGTAGAGACCGGTAACTCATAACTGCTGCCTCCCGCATTGTTTTTGCTTTGTTAGCTGCACCAAAGTGACCTCCCTGAAGTGAAAGCCTGGGCAGTGTGTGTGGAGCTCCTGGGCTCCCCAGACGACAAGACCTCCCCTTGGCCTGGTTGATGTGGTCCCAAGGAAAGGAGAGCAATACGTTTGGCACCAGCTTGGGTGCAGGGGTTCCCGGAAGGAGGTGTACAAGGAGCCATCCAACCGTCTTAGGGTCTCCACTCTGACTTTGTGTAGGGTTTACTCCTTACTCTTTTCTTCTCCTGAAGATGTCCTGCAAGGCAGCAAGTAAATGTCTGATTGTATAACAGTGGTAAATCCGAGGAGAAGCCGGCTTTTTCATTGCTTGGATGGAAGACTCTTGGGAGCCCCTTGGCGCTTTCTGAAGGCAAAGTAGAATATAGTATGATAACACACACAGAGAAATACTCTGGAGGGGAGAGTACAGTGGTACCTTGGGTTACATACGCTTCAGGTTACATACGCTTCAGGTTACACACTCCGCTAACCCAGAAATAGTGCTTCAGGTTAAGAACTTTGCTTCAGGATAAGAACAGAAATCGGGCTCCGGCGGCGTGGCAGCAGCAGGAGGCCCCATTAGCTAAAGTGGTGCTTCAGGTTAAGAACAGTTTCAGGTTAAGAACGGACCTCCGGAACAAATTAAGTGCTTAACCCGAGGTACCACTGTATAGGTTAGAGAATTCTCTTTAATAGCCATTGTGGTTCCTGTCCAGATATTGCTGCTGGGCTCAAGGTTCGAAATTAGCAAGGCGCCGGGCACATTTTGCACCTAAAGAATTATCCATTTGCGAGCACCTCAAAAAGTCTGGGTGCCATTTTTTGCGCCTGGTTGGCACTCAAGGATTACTGAAATGTATGTGCTTTGAAGCCTTGAAGTATATGTTAAGGATAGACAATATGTTAAGGAGTCGAGTGTTTTGAAAACTGAACTATGGTACCAATAGTTTTATTGTAAACACCAAATTAAACATGTATTAACAATTTCTGCTTAAAATGTGGTATTAACAATGTGTCACATATGTGAATTGCGTATTAGTTCATGCTTATCAAAATAATAAATAAAAAGTGTTGCTGACGCACCCACCCCCCGTGGCGACCAGACATTCTGTTTTGACACCCACAACCCATCCCATTTCCTAACACTGGCTGGGCTACAATTCCCATCATCATTGGCCTTTGGCCATGGTGTCTGGGACTGATGGATGTTGTAGTCTATTGCATCTAGAGAACTGTAGTGACCATTCCAGAGCCTGTATGCTTCAACCACGTATTGCTGGGAATATGTAAACACTGGGAAGTGTTTTTAAAACAGCACCAAAGGGACTAGGCCTTTCTGATTTGCAACTGGTTGCACAAATACGTTCTCTCTGGGGAAATAGGTCTTGCAGGTGTCCCAGTAGCAGTGCTACTGGTGGAATGAAGGTCCTGTGCTTGCGGTGTCTCCATCTTTGGTCTTCCACACCATTCCATGCAAAAGTGCTCATTAGCTTATAGCAGGATCATGGGAGACAGGTGTTTATTTTATTTATTTATTTATTTTATTTATACCGCCCTTTATTTGTGCCTTTACTATTGATTTGTTACAAAACAATTAATTACAAAGCAATAACATCCCCACCAACAAACACATTTAAAAGTCTCTAGAATATTAATCAGCCAGAGGCCTGGTTGAAGAAGAACCTTTCCACCTGCCGCCTAAAAGTCTTTAAGGACGGCGCCAGATGAACCTCCCTGGGGAGAGCATTCCACAAATGAGGAGCCCCTGCAGAAAAGGCCTGTTCTCGGGTTGCCACCCTCCAGACCTCAATGGAGAAGTCACTCAAAGAAGGGCCTCAGATGATGAACACAGAGTTTGGGATGGTTTATATGGGGAGAGGCAGCCCTTGCAATATTGCGGTCCTGAGCTGTTTAAAGCTTTATAAGTCAAAACCGCACTTTGAATTGGGTCTGGAAGCTAGTTGGCAGCCAGTGCAGTTGGGCCAGGGTGGGTGTAATATTCTCAAACCGCCTTGCCCCAGTGAGCAGAGTGGCCTCTGAATGTAATACTGTGGTACCTCTGGTTGCAAATGAGATCCGTTCTGGAGGCCCATTCACAACATGAAAAGAGCGCAACCTGCAGCGGCGCGTCTGCACACGCGCGATTCGCCGCTTCTGCGCATGTGCGCGACGTCATTTTTGCACTTCTGCACATGCGTGAGCGACGAAAACCAGAAGTAACCCTTTCCAGTACTTCTGGGTCGCCGTGGGATGTAACCTGAAAGAACGTAACATGAAGCGGATGTAACATGAGGTTTGACTGTAGTGTAAAGGTCCTTTTCTCAGCTCATAGTGTGAACTAAGGAGTAGGGCTTTTGTTTGGTGGTGCTCTGACTTTGGAATTCTCCCTCCAGGCTGGTGCCAACATAAGCCTTTTCTGCACCAAGTTAAAGCTTGCTCTCTTTTCTATCTTGACATTTTTAAAGAGTTACGGTACATTTGTCTTTGGTTGCTTATTGGTGTTGATCCATTTTTAAATTGCTTTGTGGTTAATTTTGTTGTTTGTACTGTTGTTGTCATGTACTACCCTGGCTACTGTTTGAGTACAGGACAATTTAGATTTAAAAATAAATAAAACACCTATTTCGAAGATCGGGCATTCTCCTCCTGTGGGTGTTCGCTTCTGCAGAATCCTCTTAAGGTATGCTGTCTTAAGGTAATAAATAACTGCGCTGCTTGGGTAAGCAGTCACTGACCTTTTCAGCCCACTTTTACAAATTTGCAGAACAACAAGTGAGTCTTGTTTCACTTGCTTTCCTTTTATCAGCTGTGAAGCAACTTTCCACTTGTACAACTTTGTCTTCCATAGCAACTAGTGGGACCTAATGGCATGTCCAATTCTCTGCATCATGACTACTAACTCTATGAAATACGTTCATGCCAGAGAACCGGCTTCTGTGCATAGCAGGAAGAAGTAAAAATGAAGAATAATAAGGGAAGATCTAGCACTTGGCCTGCAGTACTTTTTGTTTTCCACAGAGGGGAGCTGCTAGAAGTAAAAATGTATAAAAAGTTGTAAGGTACTGTCTATATGAACAAGAATAACTACCCACTGCCGTGAGAAAAAAGTATACATTTCTTCCCGAACCCTGCATTCCACTACGCCATAGTTAGCAAGCTATAGCTCAGTGATAGCCAATGTGTTAACCTCCCAGGGTCTGTTGGTCTCCAACTTGCATCAGCCTCAGCCAGCATGCCTAATGGTTAGGGCTGGTCGGAGTTATATTTCACAATCTCTGGAGGATACCACGTTGGTTACCCCTGCTATAACTTATGTATGGAATTAGATTGCATGAGTACCTCCCTAGGGTTTCCTTAAGCAAAAGTGTCTGCCTCTATAAAAACAAGGATTTGGTACTCTTTAGATGAATTAATTTAAATGGGTGACCTAGACTTCCAGTAATGACCCTCAGGCTTATGGCAATCAGTGGAACCAGAATCTCTGTAAAATACTGTTTTTAACCATCACTTTTCTTGTTCCCAAGACGGCATTATGCCTAGAATTTTAGCACTCATTTTTGATGGAGGGCACAGAAGACCTAAACATTTTGAGAATCCAACTCAGAGGAAAAGGAATAAGGTGATTCTTTCCTCCACCTCCCCTTCTGTTTTCTAGGCGAGAGTATTTTCAACCAAGCATGCTCAAAATTCGGTTTTCAAACCTTGCGAAGGATTTGGTGGGGAGACAAATAAAAAACTCACTGCCAAACTCTTGAATAGGAGAAACAAAGCTTGAAATAGAGCAACTCTGCCGTCCTATTGTTTTAGAAATCTTGGTTTTCTTTCCAGTTGGTTTTCTGCTTTGTGAAACAGCTGCTTTCTTTTTCATTTAAAACAAAACAAAACACAGCTCTTCATCCAAAGGGGAAAACTGTGGTTTGTTTAAACTCTAGCTAGTGGACAAACCAGGATCAGAAAACACAATTGCCTAACAAGAGTTTACACAAGACACTGTTCCCTGAATTGACATAATGCAGAACCATTTGTTTTAAACAGTTTGCTTAAAGGGACCCGTGACCATTAGGTCCGCTCATGACCGACTCTGGGGTTGCGGCGCTCATCTCGCTTTATTGGCCGAGGGAGCCGGTGTACAGCTTCTGGGTCATGTGGCCAGCATGACTAAGCCGCTTCTGGCAAACCAGAGCAGCGCACAGAAATGCCGTTTACCTTCCCGCCGGAGCGGTACCTATTTATCTACTTGCATTTTGACGTGCTTTCGAACTGCTAGGTTGGCAGGAGCAAGGATCGAGCAATGGGAGCTCACCCCGTTGCAGGGATTCAAACCGCCGACCTTCTGATCGGCAAGTCCTAGGCTCTGTGGTTTAACCCACAGTGCCACCCACATCCCTGTACACAGACTTAGTCTGCGGGAAAATCACAAGGACCTACTGGCTAGTGCCAGTGATGTCTCTGGTGGCCATTCGTATGCTGCTTTCCTCCCACTCTTGTGTAGTTTTTGAAACCTTTAATTTTTTTTTAAATTGCATTTTTTCATCATTTTTACTGCCTGCCTGATAGAGACTGAGTACTCCCCACTGTACTTGGTGAGAGTACACTGCAACATGCTGAGAGTGTTCATTGAGCCTTGTTAGATTAAAAAGAAAACCCTGCCACACTGTTGAGCAGGACTCCTCCCCAGCCTGTTTCATGTGCTCAACCCTGTCCAAAGCGCGAAAGCACGTACGCTGTGTGTGTGTGTTAAAGGAAGAAAGAACAGCAGACAGGTGATCCCTTTGCAGCCTGTCTTCTTCTTCCCTGCGTCAAGGCTTCCCACTCCTGCATCCATCAGTGGAGATGCAGCAAATTGTATTACTAGCCCACATGGGGCCGGTACTGCTTTAGTACTAAGAGATATGTGAGAATTTCCTTCCCATCTGGAAAGGCCCAGTGCGGTTTTCTCTTTTTCTTCTCTTCCCTCTCTCGCTGCTTCTTCCGCTCGCTGCATTCATTTGATCTTGGCTATTTTATTCTTGCTTTCCATTTCAGAACCCATTATAAAGAAGCTTCGGAGCCTGGGTTAGGAATTTGATTCTGAAGTATGCCAAAGACTGCGGTTCCCTTAATGTTTATAAAAGAAAAAGAAACAAAATAATAATAATCATAACCCCCCTTTTCATGTTTTTGTCTTAATACCTTAAAAGGAACCCAAAGTGTATTGTCTCTGCCTTGTATGAACTCTTGAAGTGTAAAGGAATTGCCTGAGCTTCATTTTTTGAAAGAGATTTTATTTCCCCCCGAGATAATTTAAGGTGACATCTTTGCCCAGTTTGTTATAGCCTGCTGCACAAGTTGTTTGTTCTAATCCCTCAGCCTATCATAAATCTCCCAAGGCAGTGTGAATGGCCAGCAAATCTTGAGATGCCTTGTTTAAAGAGATATACCAGGCTACAGGTATCTGGACCCCCACTGACAAATTCCAGTGTTGAATCTCCACCCCCTCCAAATGTATTGGGATGCTCACCATCTGGTGGAACGTTGTCATGTTGTGAGTTTCTCTGTCCTCAAAAGTAGCTGCCTTTTTTTGCTAAGTGGGATAGTGGTAGCATCCCCAAGTTGATGCTGTCTGATATAGCACCATCAATGGGAAATGGAATGGGAAATCCTGCTCTCTGTGGCTATAGGAATGTATAACTTTGGCCACAGTGCCACCCACATCCCGTTGCTCTGTCCCAGCTCCTGCCAACCTAGCCATTCAAAAGCATGCCAGTGCAAATAGATAAATAGGTTCCACTGCAACAGGAAGGTAAACGGCGTTGCCATGTGCTCTGGCTTCTGTCACAGTGTTCCGTTACGCCAGAAGTGGTTTAGTCATGCTGGCCACATGACCTGGAAAGCTGTCTGTGGACAAATGTCGGCTCCCTTGGCCTAAAAAGCGAGATGAGCGCTGCACCCCATAGTTGCCTTTGGCTGGACTTAACCGTTCAGGGGTCCTTTACCTTTACCTTTACCATAGAGGATCTCCTCAGGGTCCTATCTTCACAGTTATGGATCTTCTCAGTTTTGTGCCCCCTCAGCTTGACACCCTTTGAGGGGGGCACCCACACCACCCTAAATCCTGCACTTACAGCTCTAAGCACTCTTAACAAATGACAGCTCCCAGAATATTTTGGGGGAAGCTGTGACTCTTTAAAGTGGTATCATAGCGCTTCAAATGTGTGGTATGAATGCGGTCTGTGACTGCCGCAGTCTTTCCTGCCCTGTTAAGCTATCAGCTGTGTTTTACCTGCAGGAGAGAGGAACTTTCCAGAGAACCTGTGCTTCCTGCGGTTTCAGACATTTGTGAAAACAATGTTGGATAACAAGTATATAAGGAGCAAGAGTGATTTGGCCCTGCATCCTTCAACTCTGCCCTAGGTTGGCCTATCAGCTTCTGGGATTTGGAACTACTTAGTAAAAATGTGTAGGCCAGAAGCCTACTTTGCCAGGAGGCCATAAGCTTCATGCTCCCCTCCACCATTTGCAATGTTTAGTGACACTAGAAATCATTTCAGATGGAACAGGCAGAATGCAAAGGCTTGTTTGTGCTCATACTGTGTTTATTTTGGAAGGTAATGTCTGCTTCAGAAGTAACATATGTTCTATGCTATATGGCAGTTGCCATGACAACTTTTTTTTTTTTAAAGGCAGCAGGGAGAATAGCCAGATAGAGTTTTCATAATAAATGGCTGACATATGATTTCAGTAATATATACATGGGAGCGTATGGAAGGAATTAAATTTTTGTGTAACTCCTGATTTTGGGGGCAATTTCTCCCCCACCCCTCACCCCTGAGAAGCAGATATGCTTACATGGAAAAGTTACCCATTTAGACTTTATAGACTAGCAATTGTATAACTGGCTCAAATAATGGCAGGCTTTAAAATCACTGTAGCTTAGCGACAGAGCTCCTGCCTTGCATATAGAAGGCTCCAAGTTCGTCTCCAGGTACAGTGGTACCTCGGGTTACATACGCTTCAGGTTACATATGCTTCAGGTTAACTCTGCTAACCCAGAAATAGTGCTTCAGGTTAAGAACTTTGCTTCAGGATGAGAACAGAAATCGTGCTCCAGCGGCGTGGCAGCAGCAGGAGGCCCCATTAGCTAAAGTGGTTCTTCAGGTTAAGAACAGTTTCAGGTTAAGTACGGACCTCCGGAAAGAATTAAGTACTTAACCTGAGGTACCACTGTATAGCCTGGGAATGTCTTCTGCGAGCTGCTGCCAGTGCGAGTAGGCAGTGCTGACTTTGGCAGTCTGACTCAGCAGAAGGCAGCCTCCTATGTTCCTGTGAAAATGTGGAGAAGATTTAAGAGTAATATTAAAGCAGACTGTATTGTCCAAGAACTTGTGCCACAATCAAATGACTGCCCTTTTTTAACGTGCCTCGGGAACCTTGCTTTTTCCTAGACCTTTTCCCAAGTGCTGCAGTGCACTAAGAGCTGGCAATATAATGTTTTTGGATTTCTGGCAGCTGGTGCTGTGTGAAGAGGTGGTTGTGTCCAGGACTGCAACACACACACTGCAGTTTTAGTAACCTGCACTGATGGTTTTATTCAGTGTTCGAAATTAGCCAGGCGCCAGATGCATTTTGCACCTGGCTATCGGCCACTTGCGACCAAGTGAAGATGCCTGGGCACCAGGATGGCACCTGACGTCTCCTCCATCTGGAGGTGCATCCCTGGGGATCCCTGGATCTTGACTGTTTTCACGCACTAGCAACACACCCTGTCGAAATCTATCTGTTAATCTGCACAATCAGAATGAATTTCAGGAACCAAGATGCTTTTTATGTGCAGCCTGAGTAGGGAAAGACATTATAGTTAATTGTTGTAGCTAATCTTTACTTACCCCACCACACTGCCCTGCTCACAGTTGTGAAGATTATCCCTACGTTATGAATGGTCTGTGTCGCCATTGAGAAAAAGAGGTCAGAACAGGCTAGTATATATGTGGACTGTCCCTGGATCAAGTGACTTTTCTTCTTTAAGTTCTCAAAGTTCTTAACCTAGCTCAAAGTTGTCATCTGAACTAGCCAGATGTTTAGCTGATAATCAATCACAGTCAGTCAGTCATTAAAAAAAGAAGACTAGAGCCATCTTGCCCCAAAGTGGCAACTAGACATTCTATTTTGGCGACTGCAACCATATTGCGCCTGGCTTATATATCTGGGTTTCTAACACTGGTTTTCCTGTCTATCTGGAATACAGTGGAACCTTGGTTCTTGAACAGCTTAGTTGACGAACAAATCGGCTCCTGAATGCTCAAAACCCAGAAGTAAGTGTTCTGGTTTCCGAATGTTTTTTGGAAGCCGAATGTCTGATGCAGCAGTTGTCGGCTGTTGTTTCCGGGGCACCTGTGCCAATCAGAATCCGTGCCTTGGTTTTCGAATGTTTTGGAAGTCGAACCGACTTCCGGAACGGATTATGTTCGAGAACCAGGGTACTGCTGTATTGCCTTTTTAGTTATATACATCCTAGAGATTATGCAGACACAGACAGGTTATGAAAGTGACACATAGCACACTGAAGGTGTGCTAGCGCATAAGAGACAGGATCCTTGCGGTAAGGTGATGTATGAGGGCAGAGTGCTCACAGTATTACATGGGTGGATACTTTGCTTGTTTCTGTACTTCTTTGTACACATTTGCAACTGAAAGAACTTTGCTTACATTTGTTGTTTGTAACGCTTCATGAAAATAATTTTTTTAATTGTTTAAAAAAGAAGGGTGAGCTGATGAAAAAGAAAAGACTGCATCTCAGTAGGTGTTCTTCTACATTGGAGAACCAAAGCCTCCTGGCAGATGAAAGTCAAAGCATTTTAAGGGTAGAAAATATACTCTGAAGATCCTTTGCCAGTCACAGTGGTGAATACAGTGCTTAATGAACCATTGAAATGACTACCATAAAGTGGTTTCTTGCAGCTTGGGGCTGTTCCCATGTTCACCCAACTGAAGATCTCTACTCCATCCTGCAAAGAGCATTTTTGGCTCGGAGTGGGCGAGAACTTGTTCTTACACCAAATTTAACAATGGAGATATTGGTCCTGTTAACTAGGGCACATTAAAAAAGCAACAACCCAGCAGATCTGGAGTGCTTGCTGGATTTATTGCTATAATCACCCTTGTGTGGAGATATCTTTGGCATATAATGGGAGACTGCCGTGGCCTATTCAGTAGGTGTCTCGGTTAATCTCATTATATTCCTTAGGGAATGGTATTTCATTATTTCTTACTGTTTAAAATGTAATACCTTTCTTAGTACTTGAGATCTGCAGCTGTCAAGCCATTCCTGTCCATCTCAGAGGGTCACCGTTGGCGGGTAATGAAGGTCTTGTCACCGAATAACAGTAACAGAACTGTTAAGATATCTGGCCTCTTATTGGTGGACTGCAAATGTCTTTTGACAGCCAGGAGGCAAGTGGTGCTGAACCAATGCTAGCCCTATATCTTTGGCATGGGCTGGGCACCCTTTCAGTTTTGATCCTCCAGGAAACCAAATTAAATCTGTGTTTCTTTCTCTCTTCATATTGTATATTCCTTTTGAGAAACTTGTGTCCCATTGATGGTCTCTGTTGCTATTTACAATGACTTTTGTTAGCAGTATCTGCTACTGCGGTGGGAGTGCATTTCCCCGGCTTTCCATGTTTGTTTTAACCATGGTTGAGTTAGTACCAGTGCTAACCATGGTTTAGTGGTGTCCAGGTTCCAAATCCACTAACAATTAAAGTATAAAAGTCTGGGTTTTAAGGGAACTGGGTTAGTGCACATGTAGCTGTAAAACCATGGTTACTGCTGACAAGGAGAGGGAGGCTCCCTCTTGGCCTTGCTGATGGAAAGGAAAGCAATATGTTTGGCACCAACTTGACTGCAGGAGTTGTTGGAAGGGGGAATACAAGGCTCTACTCCAGATTTGTGTAGGGTTTACTCCTTCTCCTTTTCTTCTCCCGAAGATAGCTCCCAAGGCAGCAGAGATTTCAGATCAGAGTTTTCCTTCTCCTAGATGGGCTATCTTCCCAGCTTGATGATCCCTATCTGCCCCTCACTTTCCTGTACAGCGCATGCAGAAACTGCCTTCTTGGCCGTTAGACCCACCATTGATTTTGTTTGCTCAATCCACTGGAGCCTGTCTTTGCATGTAGGGGAAGCCCCTAACTCACCAAGAGTTTGTGACCCATCGGCTACCCTCATCTGGTTCAGTCAACCTGTCAAAGCCATTCCCAGGGTGTGGCTGTTGTCACATGCCGACAGCTTCTCGGAGCCGTGGGTGAGAGCTGAGTGCACGGTGGAGACCAAAGGTGGACAATGGCGGGTCCCCCACCAGAGGTACAACCCCACTCTTAAAACCCCATACACCCCGTTTTGTTAAGGGCCTTGTATAATAATAGAATAACCTTGAATTATGTGCTGGCAATAGTTAGTCCCCCATCAGTGGTCTAAATGTTGCTGTCGCTTTGCTGCTTTCTCTAATTATTGCAGCTGATGTTCATGCGCTGTTCCAATTGTGTAGAATGACCGCCCTTAAAAATAACGACACTGTTTTGTAGCCCAGCTTGACCCATGCCGATGTTCTAAACAAACAGATCTGCCGAGAGGGAGGAGCGCAGAGGGAATTTTCATCTTTCATACCTTCACAATGAGGTATGGTTATGAGAATAAGCAGATGGGGAGGACACGTTTTTTGGCATTCACCAGTAAGCCTACAACACCTCCAGGTGGCACTATGAAAATGGCATTGCTGTGGCATTGCTCCCGTTTTTATTTTATTTTATTCCACTAAGACTACTGTGTCACCTGTCTCCGTACTCGTTTAGAGCCATCTGCTGGCTTTATTTGCTGCCTCCCTCCCTCATAGTGCTGGCACAATAAGACTTGGTCATTGGCCGGAATATTAAAAACAATGATCATTTTGGCTTTCGGATGGCCAGTGCCAAAAAAATATCTAAAAGTCAGAAACTTTGTTGATGCATTAGGATGTGGATCTGAGGAATCATTTGAGCTGTGCACAGCTGCTGCCGTCTTGTTCGTAGGAAAGTACCTTGTTTGTGGGAGAACTGCCATGTCACATTGTTCCTACTTAAGGAGCTGACAGTGTACACAGATGGCTTGTGTATGCTGCTCCTGGAGGGGTGGGTGGGTGTACGTACACACAAACTCTCTCTCACACACAGCACTAAAACAAATACATACTGTAATACCCCAATAATAAACTCTAGTTCACAGCTTTATTAGTATATACACAAGCTTTTTTTGGGTTCCACAATCAAAACATTTAAATTGCGCAGTGCCTGTGTACTACTTACATTAGGGACGCAGGTGGCGCTGTGGTCTAAACCACTGAGCCTCTTGGGCTTGCCAATCAGAAGGTCAGCGGTTCGAATCCATGCAGCGGGGTGAGCTCCTGTTGCTCTGTCCCAGCTCCTTCCAACCTAGCAGTTTGAAAGCATGCCAGTGCAAGTAGATAAATAGGTACCACTGCGGCGGGAAGGGAAACAACGTTTCCGTGCGCCCTGGTTTCCATCATGGTGTTCTGTTGCGCCAGAAGCAGTTTAGTCATGCTGGCCACTTGACCCGGAAAGCTGTCTGAGGACAAACACTGGCTCCCTTGGCCTGAAAGCAACATGAGCACCACAACCCCATAGTCACCTTTGACCGGACTTAACCGTCCAGGGGGCCTTTACCTTTTACCTTTACAGTGGTACCTTGGGTTACAAACCCTTCGGGTTACAAACTCTGCTAACCCAGAAGTAGTTGCTCTGGGCTGCAAACTTGGCACAGGATGAGAACGGAAATCGTGCGGTGGCAGCGGGAGGCCCCATTAGCGAAAGCACGCCTCAGGTTAAGAACAGTTTCGGGTTAAGAACGGACCTCCGAAATGAATTAAGTTCATAACCCGAGGTACCACTGGACTACCTACACTGATGAGAACTCTTGTGCCAACATGAGCAGTACTGTGTTTCCAAGGATTGGTTGAAAAACAGTTTTCAACATTAACACGATTTGTGTACCTGTTGAATGAGAGCACCATACCTGTTAATGTGCTCCCTTGGACAAAGAAATGGGAACTTATACTTAGTCAAGTCCTGAATTTTCATATAGTAAGTGAATGCTGCTGCCCCTACAAAGCATGTACATCAGTGCATGATAGTCTGTGGTACATAAGCAGGGAAAGTTGACCTCAAAGGAAGTGTATAAAGACTAAAGGTGGAATCAGAATTACAACACCGGGTAAAAAATCTGCTTAGGGAAATCTGCAAGTGGTATACACTACCGTAGATCACTGGAATCTCTTTCCAACAGTGTCTTCAACTCAGAGTTGAGGTAATGCTAGTAACCCACCCTATTAAGTGAGTGAGAATTTTTCGTAGATTGTGCTTCACATGTAATAATTATTTTATTGCATTTTAATACACATGCATTTTTCTTCATTTTCCAGTTTACGTCCAATATAAGGCATCCATTTTTTCTTTGTTATCATTACATGGGCAAAGTAAGCATCCTATCTGTAGAATGGTGGCATCTTGGGCAGTTTAAACTTGGAATTTGTGCAACAAGAGGTGCAGATCGAAAGTATTCTTAACGTAAAAAGCAACAGTGTGAATTTTTGTGTGTGTGTGTGTTTGTTGGCATTGCTGATGATGCAGTTAAGATGAAAGATTCCGGGCACACAGTCTTGTTGTCTGCTTCATCCCTTTTCAAAGCCATCTCTTGGTTTCATGCGGACATGTAGCCTTTTCATTCTGAAGATGTACTTCCAAAATCACATTTCAGGTGTCTGGAATGCATACTGACAGTTTGCCTTTTGAGGAAGCTAATGAATAGACTTTCTGTGGATTTTAGGTTTGTAGGGGTGCGGGAGACCAGCACTAAAACAAATTAAGCAAATATAAAAATACAAAACGAGGATCCATGTCATCACAACAAATTTGAGATATTGAGGAGCACACCTGGGAAGTCATGATTAACATACAGTCTCTGATAAAATACCTGAAGGAGCGTCTCCACCTCTATCGTTCTGCCCGGACACTGACGTCCAGCGCCGAGGGCCTTCTTGCGGTTCCCTCGCTACGAGAAGCCAAGTTACAGGGAACCAGGCAGAGGGCCTTCTCGGTAGTGGCGCCCGCCCTGTGGAACGCCCTCCCACCAGATGTCAAAGAGAAAAATAACTACCAAACTTTTAGAAGACATCTGAAGGCAGCCCTGTTTAGGGAAGCTTTTAATGTTTAATAGGTTATTGTATTTTAGTGTTCTGTTGGAAGCCGCCCAGAGTGGCTGGGGAAACCCAGCCAGATGGGCGGGGTATAAATAATAAATTATTATTATTATTATTATTATTATTATTATTATTATTATTATTATTATTATTAAAAATATGTTTTGGTTGCCTACAGCTAAAGGTGAGCAGAGATAGATGTGGGCAGACCTTTCTCAGAAGGCCATTCCATAACCTTGGCCCCACATCAGAAAAGTCCTGTCCCTGTCTTTTGCTCTAATGGTGGAGGGACATCAGCACCTGCTCAGGTTCATATGGAAGGAGGTGGGCTTTTCTTGGGAAAAAAAGGTTCTGATCCTGAACCATTTAAGGTTTTAGAGCAGGGGTGAGGAACTTGTAGACCTTTAGATGTTGGACTACAACTCCCATAATTCTTGACCAGTAGCAATGCTGGCTGGGGCTGCTGGGCAAGCCAATAATATAGAGATTTGTGGGTTGCTCATTCAATGCCAGCACTTTGAATTGAGTCCAGAAACAGATTGTTAATCGGTATTACATTATTGTCAGCGGTTGCCAATCAAGTAGCTTTACTCTGTACCTATATGCAGATGTAACTGTGGATTTGAATTTTCAAGGCCATATCAGACTTCTCTTGGGAAGGAAGCAGTCAAAGCTGGTAAAAGCCACTCCTTAACTCAAGACCACTATATAGCTGGCAGAAAATGTGCTGGACCCAGAAACATCTCCAAGCTGTGAACCTGATTTTTCTAAGTCATAGGGCAACTCCATTCAAACAAGCTATGCACCTGCTTCCAGGTTGCCAGATCATTCCTTGCCTTTGTATCCTTGGTGTATAACCCACAGTGGAAGAGGGAGACTCTGTTGATTCCTCATTAGTCATTGTCAGGGAACTGCCATCGGAAGGACAGGAGGTGCAGAGGCTCAATGAGGTTGAAAGAGGTGTTGCAGCTGAAGAGGGAACCAGTAGGGGGCGAGCAGTAACTCCAAGGGAAAGTGAGTCGGAGGGATGGCTCAGAGACGGTTCCAGCGAAAACAGTGGAGAGGTCTCAGGACCTCCTATAGGGACACCCACTCCTCGCCGGAAACTGTCACGCAGGGAGGCCAGGAGACGTGTTTCCGTTAAGGAGCTTTTATGTTGGAAGCGTTTCCGAAAACAACCACTTTCGGATTCTGCCAGCGATTGACGCAGCCATGCAGGAGGGGCTCCGTCACAGGCAGAGGTTTGAAAACCTGGTCAAACTCTGAGGGATCTGGATTTTACACACAAGCAGCTTATCATCCCATCACAGCAATCCGAAAGTCTTCGAAAGCCAGCTTGTGCAGGCAAAGGCATCATGAGTGAACCAGCCGGAACCGGAGGAGCAGGAGCAGCTGGAGGAGGTCTAAGCCTGGAAGAAAGGTACAGGGCGTTGGAGCTCCAGCTTGCCATGCAAACGGCGAGGCTTGAGGAGAGGAGGGCTCAGGATGCAGAAAAGGGAAAGGAGAAAACCACCTCGCTCGCCAGAAAGGTACTGGGGTTGGTGCAGAAATTTGGGGGGGACCCCAGAAGTTATCATGCCTTTAGAACTGAAATGCAGTACGCTCTCAACCTGCAGTATGATGACTTCCCTGACGAGGAGTCGCGAGTGGCTTTTGTTATTGGCCATCTCGAATCGGGGGCGAAGGACTGGGTTAGACCCTTGATGGCAGTGAATAATGAGATCCTAAAGGACACAAGGAAGTTTTTTCGTGCCATGGATCTGATGTTTTCCAGCGACATTGAGCAGGGAGTGGTACGAAGACAGTTAATGGCTTGCAAACAGGGGAGCCGATCTGTTCGAGAGTACTGGACTGAATTTACTATGTTGATTCATAAATTGGGGTGGGACCTATCGGCGGAACCCATTCAAATGCTTTTCGAAGAGGGGCTTTCTTCGGCCGTGAAAGATGAACTGTCCCGGGGGCCCAGGGCGGAGTCTATGGATCAGCTGACCAAATCCGCGCTGGCCATAGGAGCGCGCCAGGAAGCGAGGGCTTTGGAAAGGCGGGAAGGGAAAGGAGAACGTTGGAGGGAGCTTCGCATTCCAGACATTCCAGAGCCACCTTTCCCGCCGGCAGAGCCGATGGAAGTTGGAACAGCGCGGGCGCGCGCAGTTTCAAATCCCAGTGATGGGCGGAAGAAGGAGGGAAAGAGCGCCAAGAAATGTTATCTCTGCCAACAGCCAGGGCACTTTGCCAGAGTCTGCCCACAGAGAAAGGAGTGGCAAGGGATGGCAGGGGCTGTTGGGGGAAAAGAGGAGGAGAGCAAGGAGCAAGTAAAAGCCAACGCCTGGCTGCCACCGTCGGGGCACAGCAGCCAGGCCAAAGAGCAGTGAAAGTGCCCACGCCAGAACCACCCAGACCCGCTTTAGTGATAGAGGTGTCTCTAGAGTTGCCAAATGGGCACCCGCTACAGATCAAGGCGCTTTTGGATTCAGGCAGCTCCTGTAATTTTATGAGTAAGGAGTTTGCAGCTGAGCATCAGATACAGACTATCCCTTTAAGTAACCCCTTGCAGGTGACCACGATTGATGGCAGAGAACTGCTGGGAGGAGAAGTTAGCCAACAGACTGTCCCGATGATAATGAGGGTGGCAAGGCACACTGAACAGATAGCGTTTAATGTGGCCACCTTGGGAGGAGCTCCCATCATTTTGGGGATGAGCTGGCTGGCACTACACGATCCACTAGTGGGTTGGCATCAGAGGGTGGTCTCCTTTGGGTCAGCACATTGCCTAGAACACTGCAAGCAGGGGAAGGTTCCGGGAGGAGCCAGAGTCGCCCTAGCCGGAATGGAAGTAATGGATAAAGGGAAGGTGCCCCCGCAATACGCAGATCTCAGCGACGTGTTCAGCGAGAAGGAAGCTGACCAACTACCCCCGCATAGACCCTTTGACTGTCAAATCAATTTACTCCCTGGGGCACAGCTTCCTGTAGGCAAGTTGTACGCCATGTCAGACAGAGAAATGCAGGAGCTAAGGGAGTTCATTGACAAGAACCTGAAGAGAGGTTTCATCAGAGAGTCCAGAGCGGTGGGAGGTAGCCCAGTGTTTTTTGTGGATAAAAAAAACACGGATAAGCCGAGACTGGTGTGTGACTTCAGGGGGTTAAACGCAGTGTCAGAACCTTTGGCCTTTCCAATGCCCAGGATTGATGACATTTTGACCAGGGTACGGAAGGGAAAGATTTTTACAAAGCTGGACCTAAGGGGGGCGTACAATCTGATACGTATAAGGAAAGGGGATGAATGGAAAACCACCATGTTCACCCCTTTAGGGGCATTTGAATATTTAGTTATGCCATTTGGATTACAAGCAGGGTCGGCGTGCTTCCAAGCTTTTATGAACCACGTACTGGGGCCTTTGCTGTACAAGAATTGTGTGGCCTTCCTAGATGACGTGTTGGTGTACTCTGAGAATGAGGAGCAGCATGTAAGAGACGTCAGAGAAGTGTTGAGCAGGCTGCAGGCCAACCGGCTGTGGGTGAAGCTGGAGAAGTGTCAGTTTCATACCAAGGAGGTGGAGTTTCTGGGGTACCGCCTGTCCGACAAGGGATTGGCCATGGACCCCGGCAAGGTCCAGGCAGTACTGGAATGGAAAACACCCAAAACAAAGAAGGATGTGCAGAGGTTCCTAGGGTTTGGGAACTTTTATCGTAAGTTCATTCGAAACTTTGCCCACCTGACGGCGCCCATTACGGACTGTCTCAGCAGTAAAAAGAAATTCGTTTGGACTGAGGAGGCGGAGCGAGCCTTTGAGGAACTGAAAAGGGCCTTCGCCTCGGAGGAGCAACTTCTGCATGTGGACTTACAAAAAAAGATGAGGGTCGAAACAGACGCATCAGACCGAGCCATAGGGGCGGTGCTTCTTCTGCAGCCAGGGAAGGAGGAGTCAGAGTGGAGACCGTGTGCCTTTTTTTCGCGGAAACTGAACAAATCCGAGAGGAATTACACGGTGTATGACCGAGAACTTCTGGCTATTCATGAGGCCTTCCGGAAATGGAGGCACCTGCTAATTGGCGCACAACATAAGGTGCAAGTGTGCACTGACCACAAGAATCTAGAGTATTGGAGAACGGCACGAGTGCTCAACCAACGGCAGTTGAGATGGGCTCAGGAGTTCTCCAAATTTAACTTTGAGATTTGTTACGTGCCAGGCCCAGAGAACGTTAGGGCGGACGCTCTCTCACGGAAACCTGAATATTTGGAGGGGGAGGGAGCACCCGAAGAAAGACATGTCATTCCAGAGGACCGCTGGGTGTGTGGGGCGGCATTGGTGGGGCAAAGAGAACTGGTAGAGGGAACGGAGAATGATGAATACGCCCAGGACAAACTCAGGGGTCTCAGGAGGGAGGGAGACAAACCCGGAGGTTTTGAGGAGAAAAACGGGGCGTTGTATTACAAGGGAGCGTTATATATACCTGAAGGAGATTTGAGAGAGAAGGTACTCAAGCAGCTGCACGATAGCCCCACAGCAGGGCATTTTGGGCAACACAAAACCATGTGGCTGGTTACCAGGGAATTTTGGTGGCCCAAGGTCAGGGAAGATGTGCGGGAGTATGTGAGAGGGTGTGACCAATGCCAGCGAGCCAAAGGGGAGAGGCGGGCGCCGGCAGGGTTATTAGAACCGCTACCCACACCTGAAAGACCATGGGAAGCAGTGGCAATAGATTTTATGACTGATCTGCCAAAGTCCAGAGGGAAAACAGCCATCATGGTTGTGGTAGACCTGTTAACCAAAATGGCCCACTTTATAGCCTGCTCACATGCTGTCACAGCGGAAGAAACAGCGAAGTTGTTTGTAGAACACATCTTTAGGTTGCACGGGGCTCCATTGAGGGTGGTCTCAGACTGCGGCAAACAATTTACTTCCAGGTTCTGGAGAAAGCTCATGAGCTTGCTGCACGTGGAAGTCAATTTTTCCACTGCCCGGCACCCTGAAACCAACGGGCAGGCGGAGAGAGCAAATGGCATACTCCAACAATATCTGAGGTGTTATGTCAATGACAGAGAGAATGACTGGGCCGAAAAGTTGGCGCTGGCAGAGTTTGCCTACAATAATGCAGAGAATGTGTCCACAGGGATGAGCCCCTTTTTGGCTAATTACGGGTGTCATCCCAGGGCATTCCCAGGGGATGGAGGGGAGAGATGGAGCGTCCCAGCGGCTGAACATTTTGTAGAAGAGATGGAAGCGATCCATCATCAGCTCCAGCTCAACTTAGAAAGGGCCAAGGCACAATATAAGGAGCAGGCAGACAAGAACAGAAGGGAAGGTGAGGCCATAAGGGTGGGGGATCAGGTGTGGCTGTCCACCCAAGGGTTGCCGTTCAAAGGGGGGTGTAAGAAGTTGAGACCCAGAAGATTGGGACCCTTTGAGGTCATTCAGCAGGTCAACCCAGTGGCTTTCAAACTCCGGTTACCCAACCACATGAAATTGCACCCAGTGTTCCACAGGTCGTTACTGTCACCATACAGGGGGGGACGTGAAGGGGAGCACACCAGGGGACCAGCCTTGGAAGAGAGGGAACGCAGCAACCATGTAGCGGAAATCCTCGATTCCAGGTGGAAGGGAAATCAGGTAGAGTATTTGGTGGCGTGGGAAGGGGAACCGGAGTCAGAAAACACCTGGGTGACTGCAGGGGAGGTCAATGACGAGGTTTTAACAGAAACGTTCCACCAAAGATTCCCGAGAAAACCACAGCCGGTAGAAAGGTTTAGGAGGGAATACTTCGGCACCACCGACGAGGAAGAGGAAATGGAGGGATTCGCGGAGTCGGATTTGGAAGAGGGAATGGACTCTGATGACGAGGAATACCAAGAGACGAGGAACAGCAGCAAGTGGAGGGAAGTGTTCGAAACTACGGACGATGAGGAAGGTTCTTTCAGGGGTTTTACCTCCTCCCAGCCAGAAGGGGAGGGGACGGGAGGGGGTGAAGGGGGCCCTGGAGGGGAGGTGGATGTCAGGGAACTGCCATCGGAAGGACAGGAGGTGCAGAGGCTCAATGAGGTTGAAAGAGGTGTTGCAGCTGAAGAGGGAACCAGTAGGGGGCGAGCAGTAACTCCAAGGGAAAGTGAGTCGGAGGGATGGCTCAGAGACGGTTCCAGCGAAAACAGTGGAGAGGTCTCAGGACCTCCTATAGGGACACCCACTCCTCGCCGGAAACTGTCACGCAGGGAGGCCAGGAGACGTGTTTCCGTTAAGGAGCTTTTATGTTGGAAGCGTTTCCGAAAACAACCACTTTCGGATTCTGCCAGCGATTGACGCAGCCATGCAGGAGGGGCTCCGTCACAGGCAGAGGTTTGAAAACCTGGTCAAACTCTGAGGGATCTGGATTTTACACACAAGCAGCTTATCATCCCATCACAGTCATGTTTCATTGTGACACTTCGTTGTTGTTTTTAACTCTGCCCTTCATCCAGGAAGACTCCAAGAGTGGCTTCTATAATATCAACAAAAACAGCATCCAACTTACAATCTAAACGGGACGACACAAAAGGAAAAGCGGGTGGGGAGGGATGGAGCAAACAAGGAAACTCCAGTTCTTAGAACTGCAGAGCTCTTACACTGACTAACTTTAATGGAAACAGGTAAGGAAGAGGAAGAGCAAAATGGAGTAGAACCAGGGGAGCAGGGCCTGATCCCCACCTCTCCCTCCCTGTGTTGCAGCTTGATGGAATGAATGCGAGATGTGTTCCAGTGCATTTAGCAGAGGAAGGCTTGAAATAATTTACAGGTAAAAGTGGGGGCTGCTTTCACCTAGATAATTTGCTGTGAATAAAAAAAAATACAGTGGTGCCCCGCAAGACGAATGCCTCGCAAGACGGAAAACCCGCTAGACGAAAGGGTTTTCCGTTTTGGAGGTGCTTCGCAAAACGAATTTCCTATGGGCTTGCTTCACAAGACGAAAATGTCTTGCGAGTTCCTGCAGGGTTTTTTTCCTCCCCCCCCCTTTTCCTAAGCCGCTTATCAGCTGATCCGCTAAGCCGCTTAACAGCTGATCGCTAAGCCGCTTATCAGCTGATCCGCTAAGCCGCTTAACAGCTGATCCGCTAAGCCGCTTATCAGCTGATCCGCTAAGCCGCTAAGCAGCTGATCCGCTAAGCCGCTAATGGGCTTGCTTCGCAAGACGAAAAAACCGCAAGACGAAGAGACTCGCGGAACGGATTCTTTTCGTCTTGCGAGGCACCACTGTACATACTGGGAAAATGCAGCCCAAACAAAGTGTTGGAACAGTATATGTGCTGTAGTTTCTTTTGTGGAAGGCATTGCAGAAACAAATCTATTTCCCTATGTTCCTGTCCCCCTTCTTCCTCCCCCTTTAATTTCTCACTTGCCTGTATTGTCTGCTGACACCCTCTAGATGGTGTTGGGGGACCCTACTGTGATGAGTGTTCCTTTCAGCGTGAGTCAGGGTTTACATTCCACCTAGCATGTATTTGTGACAACGTGTTGGCATGTATAGTAGGTGGTGTTTGAGTTTGTATAGATTTAAACACATAAATGAGGGCGCCGATAACAAGTCATGCAGAAAATGCACACCGTCGTTTTCAAGAGCCATTATTTGTGTCCTTATTACTGTACTGATTGATTACCTGTCTGGGGGCTGAAAAGAGAAAAAATAGTATCCTATATCTCATATGGCAAATCTTTTTGGATCACAATACTTTTGCTCAACCATGCAGTGCTATGCATATCTACTCAGAAGTAAGTTCAGAGGGACTTGCTCCCATGTATGTGTGGGATCGTAGCCTCAGACTTTTGTGTGCTGTAGGTGTGCTTGGCAAGGAGCTGTAATATTTTGGTTAAACTTAGAGTTTCTGCAAATGCAAATTTTAGTCTCACAGTCTTAAGCAGATGTTAGTTATTATAGCTGATAACTTTTCAAAGGCTGACCCTGGCATTGTGAATGAACTGCCACCCCTGTAGAGCTATGAATCTTAAAGCCACTGAAATGAGAAACTTAATAAATGTTCTTCTGTTGAGGGAACTCAGGTTTTGAGGGGGTTGGGGTGCCTGATTTAGGCTTTATACAACAGGTTTTCGCCAAGACGCAAATTCTTGGCAGGGGGCATTGCTTTTTTTGTTACTATGGTATGTAACACACACACACACACACACACACACACACACACACACAGTGGTACCTCAGGTTACATACGCTTCAGGTTACATACACTTCAGGTTGCATACGCTTCAGGTTACTGACTCCGCTAACCCAGAAATAGTACCTCAGGTTAAGAACTTTGCTTCAGGATGAGAACAGAAATTGTGCTCCGACAGCATGGCAGCAGCAGGAGGCCCCATTAGCTAAAGTGGTGCTTCAGGTTAAGAACAGTTTCAGGTTAAGAACGGACCTCCGGAACGAATTAAGTACTTAACCCGAGGTACCACGTATGTGTGTGTGTATTTGCCCTGTGATCCTTGGATGAAGGGCAGTATATTAATTGAAATTAATATTTTATTGTAATAAAAATTGGGTGATTGTAGGTCCTAGGAAGGCTGAGAGAATTGCTGTGGGAATGCAGTTCTCTGAGCTTTCCTTTAAGTCTCTAATACTGAACATATGGCTTAGGGAGGAGCAATATGACACAGTAACAGTGATCCACATAGGGACAAAATTCAACAGTCCCTGGCTGCGGTAATGCACTGCCCATGGTACATCCAAAAGTTTTTCTATGGAAGCCTAACAGCACAATCCTCCCTGTGTCTACTCGGAAGCAGGTTCTGCTGAATTCAGTCAGGATGCCCCTCAGGTCAGTGGAATTAGGACTGCAGCCTAAATGATCTGTTCGCAGCCAACAATATCCTCAGCTTCGGAAGGCGTGTGTTATGCGTGGGATGTGCAATTGAGAAAAGAGAATTAAGATTTCAACAGCCCAATAAGTTTTAGTTAAGGTTTTGTCCCCTTCCGCTGCTGTTTCATATTCTCTGCCACAGTTTGACATTTTTCAGCCAAGCGAAAACATTCAGCCGCATCCATGGAACATTAACTTAACTCTCATTCTGGGACTATCTCTTGATAGCTTATGTAGGAAATAAAATCTTCCCCTAATGCTTCTCATACAGTTTTTAACCTACTCGCTACATCTTTTGGATCCAGGGAGAGAATAAAGCATTTTAAATGAGAGTGATGCAACATTGGCTATGTAACTGGGCTGCTGTACAGTGCTAATTTTAATAAATTCCAGCTCTTAAGATACACAGGGTCAGCTGCAATTTAGCTGCTAATATGTAGGTCTGAAGACATCAATTGATGAATTCGTTAAATTCAAATTGAATATGTTGATTCTAACCAAATTTTAATCAGAGTTGACTCCTGCGAAAGCACTTCGGATTTTATGGCGTTGATATAAACAACAACCATTTTTTCATTTGGACACTTTTGGGTGATCCTACTGCTGGGTTCAATTTGAGCTAGGTTGAGACTCAGTCATGGAATGTGTGGCTTAATAACAAAGAGCAGAGTGCCTTTGAGCATGCAGGGTAGTAAAGCCTATTGGCTGTGGGCCAATAGGAACTGGGTTCAGCTCCTTCCTTAGCAGTGAAGCTCACTGAATTTGGCCAGTCAGCCACACTCAATCTAATTCATCTTGCAGGATTGCTTTGAGAGTAAAATAGGGTTATCCCATATCAGTTATCCTGAATTATTTGAAAAAGAAGGGTGGAATGCAAAGGCGTTTTAATAACAATCATGTCCAGAGGGCCTGTATGCTTAACTAGTTTGTAGAACATAGCTTAGTTTAGGAGCAAGATCCAAGTGATTGTGAGTCTTCTTCCCAAACATTGTTGGAAAAAATGTCTCTGGCTTTATATTAATTTGCTCATCTCACCGATAGCCTAAATATGTCCTCAGCATTGCAATAACTGATTATTATTTTTTAATATTAGCCTATAGTTGGTTAAAAATATATTGAAGAGGGCTTTGCAGGTTCCACCAATGAACTCTGCAGGTGCCAGCCCTGTCTCAGAGTACAGTACTAGATGTGCTTTTTCAATTGTGGAAAAGTCATATCTGCCCTGTGTGCTCCTCTCTTATATGTGCTTTGTTTGAAAATGTGTGGAAAATTGCAGTAGCAGAGAAGGTCACCCACCAAATGAAATGAATATGAGGCATAGTCAAACCAGGTAATTTTTTATATAATTTGGCATCGCATTAGTACATATATAAACTGTTCTATAATAGAATATCCTCCAAAAGCAGTTGCGTTGTGTTCCACTTTGGTGTCTCTGTTATTGTCCTTAACCTAACATCTCTGCCTGTGATCTCCCCATATAGAGAATGGAAGAGTAAAATATGATTGACTTAGATACCATTAATGCTAAGATGAGCAATTACTGTATCTATGTAAGCTACCCAAGGGCTTTAAATTCTCTTTATTGAGTTCTTTTGCTTTTTCGCATTGAGAAAAGTGGTGCGGATATGCACCAGAAAGTGCAGGATAACACTTGCTTTGATGTACCACCATCTAACCTCACTGGTAATAAATCAAAATGCATCTTCATTAGACAGGCCATCTCAAAGTGCCTGGAATTGTGGTTCAGTGGGGAGGGGGCAGCAGCAGCAGCAGCTGGGAGAAGGTTTAAATACGCATCTTCCTGTGCGACTGTTTCTGTTCTGCAAGCTGCTCCCTTCCAAAATTTGGAATTGTAGGGTTTGGAAAGACAACTTGGCTGTGTCGCTCTGGCTCCTGGCTTCCATTTCCTCCCATTTGTACTGATCCTGCTGTGTTTGCCTTGAGGACTGAGCAGTTATTGATCAAATATTATGCCTTCCTGCACCAAAGCTTGAATAAACTTATGCACTAAAGCATCTTCTACAATGAAACCATTACCTTCTGTACAGCTGACTCGGCACTGGCTTTGCTGCAGCCCTGAAATAGGAGAGGTACCGATGTAAGATCCTGGACTGAATTTTGCCAGGGTATTAATTTAGGTAGAAACTATGCAAGACGTAATAGCTATTCACCTCAAACCTGACAAAACTTGGCAAGGTTAGATTTCTCTCCAAAGTCACTTGAATATCAAGGTGACACTGCAGCAAAGAATCCCAAAGCTCCTTAAAGACTAAGAAATGAATTGGGGCGTAAGATTTCATAGATTTGTGCCCACTTTTATCAGATGCATAAACCCATAGACAGAACCTTGTAGTGTTTATGTTCAGGTGTTTATGTTCAGGTGGTTTGCTATTTGAGCTCCTAAATGTGTCTGTTGTTGTTATTATTATATCTCACCTTATTAAATTTCTATATCACCCTTCATCCAAGGACCGCAGGATGGTTTACAATAAAAAAACACAACATCTGGAGGAAAGCAGGTTGGCAAAGTCTGGTCTTCAGCATATGCAGGAATTATAATTCTTGAAGGCTATAGATAGTCTTACATAAAGATCTTCATGCTACGCATTTTAAGTGAGTAAAGCCTTGTCTTAAAAAGCATTTCACTCATTCCAAAAGAAAAAAAAAACCAGATCTATATCTCAAGAGCATTTTTCAGCGTTTTGCCATTTTTTTGTGGTTGGGTTTTCCAAGTTTTCATGTCTCTATATCGGACAAACAATAACTCAGCAGTAGCCAACAATTGTCCGTATAGTAAAAGCTATGGTTTTCCCAGTAGTGATGTATGGAAGTGAGAGCTGGACCATAAAGAAGGCTGATCGCCGAAGAACTGATGCTTTTGAATTATGGTGCTGGAGGAGACTCTTGAGAGGCCCATGGACTGCAAGAAGATCAAACCTATCCATTCTTAAGGAAATCAGCCCTGAGTGCTCACTGGAAGGACAGATCATGAAGCTGAGGCTCCAGTACTTTGGCCACCTCATGAGAAGAGAAGACTCCCTGGAGAAGACACTGATGCTGGGAAAGATGGAGGGCACAAGGAGAAGGGGATGACAGAGGACGAGATGGTTGGATAGTGTCTTCGAAGCTACCAGCATGAGTTTGACCAAACTGCGGGAGGCAGTGGAAGACAGAAGTGCCTGGCGTTCTCTGGTCCATGTGGTCATGAAGAGTCGGACAAGACTAAACAACTAAACAGCAACAACAACAAGCCATTTAAGACACAGTTCTGTGGTACCTGGGAGAGCATCTCAGATGCTGTAGGATTTTGTAGCTCTCTCATCTTCATGTGCAGAGCAGGAGGTCCACCCAGTGTGTCTACCTCACTACAGCTGCGGAAACATCAATGACAGCTCTTTCTCCTCTGTCAGTGGTCTGATGGTGACAACAAAAAGGAGTCATGCACGTATCTTATCAGGAGAGGTTTTAGTCTCTTGGGAGAGCCCCACCCATTCCCCTGACACATACATCCTGGATTCGGTGGAGGGGTGGGGAGTACACCAGCCATCGGGCTGGCCTACTTACTTTCCTTCCCATTGGTCCCAACAGAAAAAAACCTAATCTGGTTGGTAAAAGCCAGTGTGGCGTCATGGTTAGAGTGTTGGACTATGACCCAGGAAACCATGGTTTGAATCCCCACTCATTCATGAAGCTTATTGTTTATCTCTCTCCCCTTCATACCTGATTTTTCTGATCCTGTTTTTATCCAATCCAATTAATATGTGTTTAGCATTTGGAACAGGAAAAAAACTGCAACCCCGCACCCCATAACTCTCCAGTAGGCTTGAGAGTAGTGGTTAGATTTTATATAATAGCTTAATCAGTTTTATTTATTGTTTTATCCTTTCCATGCCATAATTGAGAGAGGACTGCTGAAACTGTGAATGGGAAACAGATTGGCCTTGAATTTTATTAGCTCTTCTCCATTTGATGTCAGGCGATCACTGACATGCAGGTCTTTTTGGTCCTGAAAGAAGGCAGAAAGGTGGGGTGTGTGTGTGCTCATATGCACTCTGCCGATGCATGTGGGGGGCCGGGAATGGAACCCCTGCACGAAATGGCTCCAGCTTGTACATGACTTCTTCCCTCAAAGATCTTGGGAACTGTAGTTCAGGGTGCTGGGAGTTGCAGCTCTGTGAGGGGTAAACTACATTTCCTAGGATTCTTTGAGGGTCAGCCATGAGTTGTACTTGTACTTGAAGGAGATGGTATGGATGTGTAGAATTCTGCATATTATATGGGTACTGCTGTAAGCAGAGAGGGACCAGCCTTTCTCAACCTGTGGGTCCCCAGATGTTGTTGAACTACAACTCCCATCACCCCTAGCTAGCAAGGCCAGAGCTCAGGGATGATGGGAGTTGTAGTCCAACAACATCTGGAGACCCACAGGTTGAGAACTGCTGGATTAAGCCAATATCTCCTTCCGCTTTAGGAGTACTGTGGCATAGGGAATAACACACCCCTGCCTATCTTGCAGTCCCTGCTTCAAGACCCTTGGTGCTTCTTACATGGCAAATCAGGGAGGTGGCTAAAAAGAAGGCAGGGAGAATCTAGTTAAGGGTGATCTACTCTGTTATGTACTGAAGTTCTCACCCTGGGCCAGCAGGGGGATACTGTAGATAGTTTTCACTCAGGTCCACATAGGCAAATAAGGAATTGAAAGTGACGTTCAGTGATTGGCTAGTTACAGAAAGTTGTTACTGTTGCATTGTAGTGGAGCTCTATATAAGCAGGCTGGCTGAACCCTTCAGTTCTGTTCTGCTCTGGCCTGTGAATAAACAAGAGCTGTTTGAAGAATTGCTGTGATATGTTCACCCACAACTTAACATACTCCTGAAGAGTTTTGCAGGTGAATCACCAGGGTAGTTCTCCAGTATCCTCCTTGCCTTTGCAGACTACCACAAATCTAAAAGTTGTGTCATGGTGCGCAGAATTACTTCTGCTGATCAGATTGCGTCAGATCATACTTTGTTGAAATTCACTTGTACACTATAGAGAGGATTCTGCTGCCCACCCACCCTGTATTTTTTGGGGGTGGTGGTGGTGTCAGTTGAAGAGCATCTCAAAGCTCTACCATCTCCCTGCTCTCCTATTTGCTAGCTAAAAGATGCAGAATTGCACAAAGGAGCTTCTGCAGCTCCCCTAGCTCAGAAATAGAGGATGATAGCTCCGGTATCACGTAGCACTACAGACATTCTGGACAGTGTCGATGCTCATGGACATCTGGAGCCAGGCTGCCATAATTTGGATGGCCTCCCAGACTTTGTCTGCAGTGCCAGGGGTCACTTTGGCCTTTTTTGGGCAGCTCACAGTCAGGAAGGTGGAAATGCACTCCAAAGTCACCTGCTGGGCAGATTTTCTGTGCTGTGTAACTGATAAAGATACAGCACAATTTTTTAATTTTTTTTTTAAATCCTGAAGATCCAGCTAAACAAATGCCGATGGCGAGCCCCATTTTGCAAATCCAATGGCTGAGATTTACTCCCATGCAAAGGATAAAAAAGAAGCGTTGTACATCAGTTTGCAAGGTTATTCTCACAAAACAGCTTGCAATAGCAATAGTGATAAAGCAGTCATGCAATTTACCTGTTGAGCTCTACAAATAACACAGCAGCATTCGCAGGCTGTCAACATAGCTACTTTCAGAAGAACATTAGGGCCTGGACTGACTATATTCATATACAGACACCTTCTGGCTTAAATAACACATTCCAAACTTCTCAGCTTAGTATCACATCAGCGACCCTATGACCCATCCGTTAGCCTTCCTGTGATTCATTGGTGATGATACACCTCCATTTTTAAATCAGTGATGTGCTTCAGATCTTGGTACCACTAGCCTACCTGATGTGAAAGTTAGGAATTATATGTGCGTTTATCTTCAAGAAGCCCACTTTCTGTCATTTCTGAACCTCTGTGTGTGCGTGTGGCATTCAGATTATACATAGCAGGTGATATTTAATGTTAGTCATGCTCAGAGTTGCTTTCAGTGGTTTACTGTGAGTGTGTCTTAATGGGATATCACTCAGCATTTGCAATCACACAAAAATAGTGAGTCCATACATAAAGTAAAGGTAAAGGGACCCCTGACCATTAGGTCCAGTCGTGACCGACTCTGGGGTTGCGGCGCTCATCTTGCTTTATTGGCTGAGGGAGCCGGCGTACAGCTTCCGGGTCATGTGGCCAGCATGACTAAGCTGCTTCTGGTGAACCAGAGCAGCGCACGGAAATGCCGTTTACCTTCCCGCTGGAGTGATACCTATTTATGTACTTGCACTTTGACATTCTTTCAAACTGCTAGGTTGGCAGGAGCAGGGACCGAGCAACGGGAGCTCACCCCGTCGTGGGGATTCGAACAGCCGACCTACTGATCGGCAAGTCCTAGGCTCTGTGGTTTAACCCACAGTGCCACCCGCGTCCCTGAGTCCATATATAATTTGAGTTAAATGTTTGTACATTCGAACAGTCCCACTGCAGCAGGTATAAAATGAAACACATTGGGCATTTGGGATCTCCAACTGAAGTTCTCTATTTGTCTACGGAGCTTCCTTTCCCATCACCCACCCTTCCTTCCTTCCTTCCTTCCTTCCTTCCTCCCTTCCTCCCTTCCTTCCTTCCTTTCTTCCTTCCCCAAAGAAGCAGCACCTTCAATCAGTTACTCATCACACATATGCATTGCAGTGTGCAGAAATGTGAATTGGGTTCAACTGTTAATTGTTTTAAACAATCTATTTATTATATTACAGGGCTGTTGGGAGGCATCATTAAATAGCAGCTGTACAGAACTTTGAGAAGCCCAGTAGGAAAAAAAGTGCTAAGTAAGCAGAAAGGGGCTATTAATAATCAAAGACCCATGCATAATACAGCGGTCTAAGTACTACTTTCTGTATTTGTTAATATTCATTATATGAGCGAGTTTATGCACGATTGGTGAGGATCATTCAAAACGGAAGGAAGGTGTTAATTTCAAACAGACCGTAGCTGCAACTGCTCTCCCTTGGCAATGTATGCTAAATCTAAAGATTCAGAAATGCCCCCGTTTTTTGAAACGCGGTATGTGGAGTGTATCTCATTCAGAAACACTGCTACTTCCGCATTTGCAAATTTGCTTTGTCAGTAATTCAGTTTCTCAGTGCAGGGCCATTAGAATGTCTATATACTTAAGTGATGCCTATTGCTAGACAAAAGCAGGCACACCTGTGCATTATACATAAATCTTACTATTTTTAAAAGAACATTCAACTGTTTTTAAAGGTCCGCATTTCTGCCCATCATATAACAGTTCTCTTAAGTGTTTTGCGGGCTTTTAATTATTAAACGTAGTCTGGCATGGCAGATCACATTTCAAGTCATGTTCATTGATGCGCACGCAAAATCGATTGCAAAGACATTGCACCTAGTCTGAATCTGTCGAAAACCCCTTTTTTGATATGGGTCAAATCGAGGCCCAAATAACAACGGTTAATATTGGTGTGAACAAGAGTTTATTGTAAAATGCATGGATTTGTTTTTGTACAAATCCCCCACCCCTTTTAAATTTCCCTGCCAGCTCTTTCTTTCTAAAGGTAGAGGAGTTCAGGAGCCCATTTCAGAAAGCCCCTGGATTATCATGTCTGGCTTTCTTGTGTCTTAAGTTGCTGGCTGGTTTGTACAACGGCCAGGCTTCCTTGCATAATTTCCTTGACAAATGGCTTGCTTATTAATATTTCAGCCCTTCTCTTGCCAACTGGTAGAAGCAGTGTGCCTCTAGGCTGCAAAATACAGTTCCTTCTTCCGAAGCACTCTAACCTTTTCTTTTAAACGCTTTGTAAGAACCCGTGACAGATAAATGGTGCAGTTCGAACTCGAGATGACTCCTTTTTCTCTTCTTTTTTTCTTTTGCACAACTGAATGTACGTTTGCTAAGTACAGCCGGAAGGTACTGTGTGGCTGAAACAAGAGCAGGTGCACCAGCAGCTCTGCACACACCTTGCATGGCGCCTGCCCCTCCTGACCTGAAAGCTGTCAATTTAATTCGATTGCGAAGCCAAAATCCGTTTGGAAACTTGCACGTCCTCTCCCCTTTCTGGATTGGTTGTGGAAATGTACATAACGTTAACTGACACGGCTTGCAGTTTTCCCAGTATAAACACCCATTTTGTGCTGGGGTTGAGCAAACAGCAACCACAAACCCACAAGAGCTGCCTGATTGGATCAGAACCAAGAGAAGTCAACGAGATGCTCCTGGAAATTCACATGCAGGTGTCTTGTTTCCCCAAGGCAGGGAGGCAGGTACCCTTTTCTAGCTGTCCATCAGGACCTGATCTGAGCAAGGGTTTCCCCCTCATCCCAAATAGCCTCATGTGCAGTTAGTTGGGCACTTTGGCAGCACCAACGTTCTTGCCTGGCTCCCCACCTCCTCTGCACTGGGGAAGGTGATGGATGGGGAGTTGTCTGAGACAAAGGCAACTGGCATGGGGACCTCCAGTCCTGGGCCAAGGATATCCAAAGCTGATGGGTCCTCAGGGTCATTATCGGTATGGAGGTCTGCTGGAAGGTCCCCTTGCTCCACGGTTGAGGAGACCTCAGGTTGCAGCCCTGGGCAGGGCTGAAACATGACCGCAGAATGCAGTGTTGGGGACCATCTCCTGCTGACTGCTCCTGGTATCTGGTACACACAGGTGTATTGCCTCTGAACATGGAGGTTTCATGAAAACAAAGAACAATATTAGTATCTAGAAATTTTACACAGTAAAGGTAAAGGACCCCTGACGGTTAAGTCCAGTCGCGAACGACTCTGGGGTTGTGGCACTCATCTCGCTTTACTGGCTGAGGGAGCTGGCGTTTGTCCACACACAATTTCCAGGTCATGTGGCCAGCAGGACTAAGCCGCTTCTGGCAAAACCAGAGCAGCACACGGAAACACCGTTTACCTTCCCTCTGGAGTGGTACCTATTTATCTACTTGCACTTTGATGTGCTTTCGAACTGCTAGGTTGGCAGGAGCAGGGACCAAGCAACGGGAGCTCACTGCGTTGCGGGGATTCGAACCGTCGACCTTCCAATCAGCAAGCCCAAGGCTCAGTGGTTTAGACCACAGCGCCACCCGCGTCCCTAACCATCTAGAGTATGATGGTTATCATTATAGCATAATCTTCTTATTTGTAAGATGCTTTCCTGATCTTTCTGAATAATAATTCAGTGAGGTAAGCCATTATTGCTCCTGCTTCATAGACAAGGAACTAAAGCTGAGAAACAGCAGTCTTCCTAAGGGGACTCAGCAAATCTGTGTCTATTGCAGGGGGTTGGACTTGATGACCTCATGGTCCCTTCCAACTCTACAATTCTATGATTTCTATGAATATTGCTGCTTTCTATTCTCTCTCGCTCTCTCTCACTTGCACACACACAAAAATACATATTATTTATTGTGTATTTAAAAAGCTTTACTTAGAAAGATGTGATGGCTCATTATCTTATTAAGGAAAATGGCTCCCAGTTTTCTTGTTTCATATTAAAATTTCCACAGTGTTGCCAGTGATGCTGTCATGATTAATATACTGCTTGTTGGAAGGCAGGCAACTAGTCAGCCTGCAACATTCTGAGACGCCGTTAGAAATTGCAAAATACACATAACTTGTGTATGCTTTGCAAACTTGTGACTGTAGAAATGCTTACAGAACTATTGGTACTGAGTACATAGACCCCTCCCCCAACTCCTCCCCCCCTCCCCTTCCCTCCTCATTCTTCACAACCACATTATCCTACTTTGTGCCCAGGGATATTAAGCGAATACATCATTTTGGCATATCTGGGGAGATTTGCAGATTTTTTTCGCAAACAGAAGAGGCTCCGCGGAACTGCAGCCTAAGTTGTGTGTGTAATGCAAAGGACTACAGTGGTGCCTCGCAAGACAAAAAACTCGCAAGACAAAAGGGTTTTTTGTTTTTTGAGTTGCTTCGCAAGATGATTTTCCCTATGGGCTTGCTTCGCAAGATGGAAACGTCTTGCAAGTTTGTTTCCTTTTTCTTAACACCATTAATACAGTTGCGACTTGACTTCGAGGAGCAACTCATAGCACGCGGTGTGGTAGCCTTTTTTGAGGTTTTTGAAGACTTTGGTGATTTTTGAAGCTTTTCCAAAACTTTTTTTCGCAAGACGAAAAAAATCGCAAGGCGAAAAAACTCGTGGAACGAATTAATTTTGTCTTGCAAGGCACCACTGTACTTAGATTAAAATAATGTGTTGCATTTTCCAGTACATGTGAAAATGTGGGCAGTTGTAAAATACTGTATCTCTGTTTCACACACACAGTTTATATCAAAGTGTTTCTTTTGCCTATCTCCAAACGCTGATCTGGAAAGTTGTTTTAAATAATTATTTTTGTTCAGTTTTGATAATAACAGTGCAAACAAACAAACAAAGAAACAAATATAATCCCTTGTAACAAATTTGGTGCCACAGCAGGAAATTTGCAAAAAAAGTCATGTTATTCTTGTACAGTAAAGAAAATGATTATTAACACTTTTAGCTTTGCTTTGTTCTCTTAAACTTGCAAATACCCTCTCCACAAAGCAGTATGTAAAAAGGCTCCAACCAGATTAGCATAGGTCAAGAAAGAACGCAAAACACTTTCAGATTTGCCTGTTTTGGCATTTTTCTTTTGCACTTCATAGGGATATGCCAAACATTCAGAAAGAGCCATGCCCCAATTTTTATCTAACCAGCCATTCAGAGTAAAATTGGATGTTATCCAATGGTAGCCACTTCTGGCCAAGCAGTAAAGAGAGGTACTATTGCAGGGTTAACCAGTTTAAGGGTGCGAGAGCTGTGTCGAGGGGTGTATTTGCCCAGTGATGATCAAAGCTTTTGCAAAGGCAACCTCTCAGAAAGGTTTGACTAATTTGCAGCCCCCAGCATAAATGATAAAGACCACCTTTTCCACCACAGCCTCACCAGTGTTCCACTGAGATAGCCAAATTTATTCTGTGTAATTGAAGTGGCGGCCAATGCCATTTATGAATCGCTTTGAATGCAGCCTCTTGAATACGAGCTGAAATGAACTTGTATGGTGGATTCTGCCACATTGCATCCCAAGCATCAGCAGGGATTCCCATCCTAAAGCTAACTCCCATACCGTTTTAGCACTCATGGGAGTGCCAACCATCTCTACAGTAAGCGCATTATAAACAATAGAGACCATCGCTTTCATATTAGAGCCAGACTGAATACATGATTATTCATACCACTCTTAATGCTCGTCTGACATATGCCTCGCTTCTGTGTAGAGTGCTGGATCTGCAATACTTGAAGCCAAGATGGGTGAAAGGCTCTCAAGATGTGTGTGATCTATTGCAGTCTTAAAGGGTTACCATCCTTAAATAAATCTGTCAGCCTAGAGTGGCCTGAATCTTCCCAACCTGGGAAGTAAAGGAATTTATCAACCTGCTTGATTTCCTTATATTCCAGATTTGGAACTCACAGTGACTCTAAAGGTGGCAGTCTTTTTGGCCTATTCAGTCCAACCTTCCATAGAAAAGGGATTTTAGAAAAGGGATTTTCTATGGTCTGAAGCTCTGTTATGTTCAATTTATGGAACGGCATGTTGGCCTGATGGATTAGAGTGGCTGGGGAAACCCAGTCAGATGGGTGGGGTATAAATAAACAACAACAATTATAGTAAATTTCTGCTTGCAGCCATGGAACTGAAAGACCCCTTATATAACAACTGTTTTAAATGACAAGCTGATAGGTCAACAAAGGAGGATAACTAAGACCTCGTTTCATCTTATGCCTAAACATAGTTTTCTTAATAAGTCTGTTCCATTTGTCCAAATTAGCAAAACTGTCCCAAAATCTCAGCTACCTCTTGAACCACCCATCAGGACCATGTCAATTTCACTGGAAAGTTTTAATAAATTGAAGGAGTCCAGCTATTCTGCATCATTTTTTATAAAACAGTCTATGAATGCAGTGCTGACTACAAATTCCTAGATGCAAAATGTACTTATTCTTTTGATTCTAAATATTTCGCTTTGGTTCCTGGCTCTGGTTGGTAGATCTTGGAATCTTATTAAAAAACAAAGTAGATTCAACAAGTCTGTTATCTGCCCCCCCCCCCCCCAATATTTTGTGGGTCCTGATTGTAAAACTTGCTCTGCACTTTGTCTTGGTTTGTCGAGGGTCATGCCAATTATTTAGATAACTTGACTGTTCCCAAATGCCAGCTGGTGGCTTTTTTCTAGGACTAGATGACTCCTTGCAGGGGTGGGGGTATTCCTTATAATAAAGATCTGTCCTGTGGGGATGAATGGATAGGGAAAAATGGTTTTTTAAATGTATATTTTATAGAGATGAACAAAATTGATTATTCACTCCTACTTTATCAAAATACCCAGGAGAGACTTTTGAGTGGTATTTGGCCTTTTTTTTATTGATTGAGACAAACAACACAGTAAAGGAAATTAACTGTCACATTTCTGTTTTCTCCTGCAAAGATTCATAAAAGGATTTTGCCAGTTCAGGTGTGGTTTGGCTTTCCCCCACTGTTTCTATATATGTATTTTATTTGAATTTCTGTCAGAAACACAGCGTTCTTGGTATTCTGCCTTGTTTTTAACCTTTCTGTGACTGTATAATAAATTTTGATTGATTGATAGTTTTGTATTCTGCACAGCTTCTGCTCCCAAGTGTACCAGTTTACTTGAGCACCTCAATTTTTGCTTACAATAGCTAGCCCATGCTCCTTTGGCGTCGTTCAGAGGATTGGGGCAGTCCTGGAAAACTGAAGAACCGTATTTACGTGACTCTAATGAACCATCAAATCTAATGCGTACCTCAATTTTCAAAACATTAAAACCAGAAAAGTATTTGCTGGCGAATGTAAATGCGCCATCAAATCTAATGCACACTCTAATTTTCACGACATAATTTGGCCAAAAAGGTGCACATTACATTTTAGTAAATAAGGTAGATAATTCGAATTAGCCTCTTCTTCCCAGAAATAACTAATGGTAATAGTTAATGCACATTAGCACCTTTCTTAGAGCCACCATTAAAAAAAAGTTCTGATGTCTCTGGGCTGCGCATAGCCTGTGAATTGTATGTTACCTTTTCCTAATTTATGTCCCATTTTAACCAGAGATGATTTAAGCAAAGTATATCATCAACTATAGCATTTACAACCTTATGCTCAGACAAGTTTGCATGCTGGGGGAAAAAAAAGTTCCTAGTTGAGTTGCTAAACAGCTTGGTAAATGCCCAATCTTGGTCATTTTACCATATGTCTATTACCGGTATTTTGTTTTTAGCATATGTTACACTGGTAGAACTTCTCTTGCGCAACAGAAGTTTGTCAGATCACTAAAAGAAGGCAGCCTTACTTTCCTCATATGTTCCACAGCATTTCAGGGTTGTTAGGGATTTTCTGTCCATTAAGTATTTTTTGGACAGAAGGGAGAAATGAACGGCTTTAAGGGATTTGGGCCCAACCTGTCAGTTTACAAAAAATTGTATATTTAATAGTCCATCTGGAGCCCATCAGCAATGATTTCCAAGAAAGAGTGCTAATGAAACATAGGAATTTGGGAGACGCTTACCATTTATAGTAGTAGTTATAGTTAAAAAGAATCTTGGTGCAAAACCCAGAGAATCCATCTGACTTGGACCAGGAGGTTGTGGGTGCCCAGTGATGCATCTAGGGCTCTCTCTAGACATTTTGCTGCCTGGGGTAAAGGACACTGTGATGCTGACTAGACTTGCAGGTGAATCTCCTTTGAACACCAGTGATGGAATAGCCTCCTCCATTGCACCTAAGACAGACACCCAGATTACTGGGGGCAGGACAGGATATATGGCAGCAGAGGGAAATGGCTGGCAGGGGTAGGAAGTCAGGAGGAACAGCCAGGAGCTACTGCTCCAATCCGTTCGCCTTCTGAGGCGATGGCCTCACACTGCCTAACATTAGCAGTGGCCCTAGATGCTTCCCCCTTGACACCTGGCCTATCTAATCCTGCAAATTTGCCATATTTGAGGCCTGATTCACTTATAATCCTCTTCATGAGGGAATATGTGGAGCCGGATAGTCTTCTGTTGCCGCCATTTGTAATCTTCTAGCAACTAGTTGTAGCATTTGCCTTCTCCTGCACGGGCAGGTGAGTTCCTGGAATGTTTCTTACCCACCATCTGGTCAGCAGAAGAGGGCAAGAGGTTGAGTGAGGCAGACTTCAGATTAGCTCCCTGGCTCTCAGTCCGAGTTTTGTGTAGGGTGGGTAGACAAGGTGTGAGCTTGTGGCTTTTTGTTCATTATACAGTTTGGTGAAGTAGGCAGTAGAGAGTACAAATGGGATGACTCAGTTTTTACTGCAGCTTTGCATCCCAATCAGCCATTATGGGAAAGCTTTGTGAAGAAATTACAAATGTTTTTGATCATGGTCTTTGTTACTCAACATTCACGTTATTTACCTCTTTCTCCTTCCCATAGTAATTGGCTGGCAATCTCCTGCAGAGAGACAGAAGAATCCACATAAATTATCCTTGAATCGTTTCTCGTGTATGAGAATTATTGGCCGCATTTTCAAAGACTGTATCTGGAATACAATCAGTCAACGTCTATTGGGCATATCTTGTTTATCAACACTATTTGAGAGGCACGCATCTTCTGATGTTCCAAAATGGTGCTGTTTGTCCAGGTAGGTGATTTGCTTTGGCTTGCTTTAATGGGAAGTTAAAATGAACATATTTCTTGGTCCATTTAGAACAGTGCTATTTAACATATCTGGTAGCCTCTGCTCCCCAAAGTCCTGGGAGGACTCTTTCCCAACCCACTTGCCTAACAACAACAACAACAGGGTTCCCCCCACTCTGTCTCTGGACCACTGCTAGTTTTTGCTGCACTCCCAAAGCATTAATAATTTTCTTACGTTATAGAACTGTGATGGAATAATTTCATCAGCTTTTCTTTGTGACTGAGTAGACTAAAACTCATATACAGTCATACCTCATGTTACGTTTTCTTCTGGTTGAGCGTTTTCAGGTTGCATCCCGTGACAACCTGGAAGTACCGGAACGGGTTACTTCTGGGTTTCACCCCTCGCGCATGCGCAGATGCGCAAAATGATGTCATGTGTGTGTGCAGAAATGGCGAAACGCAACCGCGCGTGCGCAGACGCGGGTTGCATTCTTTTCAGGTTGCGAATAGGCCTCTGGAATGGATCCCATTCGCAACCAGAGGTACCACTGTATTTCATATCAAAGGTTGCGTGTGTACTGCAATCAGAAATCATTATTTGCATTTGGTTTTCTACTTCCTCCAGCATATAAAGAACCCTGCAATGGCTGCATCCATGCAAATACTCGGCTGTGGCAGAATGGTTCCATCATGGGGACTTCTGGGAAGAAGACCTTCCAGTTTCAGTCCTGCATGGTGCCGGCGAATATCTTCAGGTTTCGCTGCCAGCACCTCCGGAACAGACGCGGTGGAAGTTCTTGGCAAATCTTATCTCCCAGATGACTACACCAACGTCACAAAGAAGATTCTTTCCAAGGTGGGGGAAAACCTGCACAACCAAAGGCATCACCCTTTGTGGCTGATGAAAGAGCGTGTGAAAGACCACTTCTACAAGCAATATATTGGGCGCTTTGGGACGCCACTCTTCTCTGTGTATGATGATATGCCTCCGGTGGTCACCGTTGAGCAGAATTTTGACAGGCTGCTCATTCCAAAAGACCACCCTAGCAGGAAGAAAGGGGATAACTACTACCTGAATCGTACCCACATCCTAAGAGCCCACACATCTGCCCACCAGTGGGACTTGATGCACTCTGGACTCGATGCCTTTCTGGTTGTGGGAGATGTTTACCGTCGAGATCAGATCGATAGCACCCACTATCCAGTCTTCCACCAGCTGGAAGGTGTCCGGCTCTTCTCCGACCACGAGGTAAGAAAGGGTCTAGTCAACATGGTGCCCTCCCTGATGTTGTTGGGTTCTGGTTCACATCGACCCCACCCAGCCCAGTGAATGATTAGGAATGATGGGAGTTGTTGTTTGACAACAATGTTAGCTGTTCCCATCATGGCACCTTCAACAGGTTCAGGAGAATTGATAGTATTTGTTTACAGTGGTGCCTCGGGTTAAGAACTTAATTCATTCCAGAGGTCCGTTCTTAACCTGAAACTGTTCTTAACCTGAGGTAGCACTTTAGCTAATGCGGCCTCCCGCTGCCGCCGCTGCACAATTTCTGTTCTCATCCCGAAGCAAAGTTCTTAACCTGAGGTACTATTTCTGGGTTAGCGGAGTCTGTAACCTGAAGCGTCTGTAACCTGAAGCATCTGTAACCTGAAGTACCACTGTATTTCATTTCAACTGTCCCCTTCCTCCCAAAGGAGTCCAGGATAGGAAACATTAAAAATGTTGAAACAATAATATATTGGTCAATCACAGGACAGACACCTGCAGAAGCAGTTCCCCATTGTTTTAGGGGCTAACATGATACCAACCTTATCGGGTTACAGGAGGAATTCATGATGATCACCCAGCTCTGCTAAGCTACATGGAGACTTGTACCTTTTTTTACAATGGTGCTGTGTCTTAGCTCATTTAAGGCCTTGTCAGCATTTCTTCTTCTCACACAGAAAAGCATTTCTGCTCTCAAGACGGGTATTCAGTCCTGCCTCCATCATGAGCCAGTCTCTTGACCAGAGTTTTCTTCAATTCCACCCTGCAGCTTCTGGGCTAATCACATTCATTGCATGGACAGAGGTCCCCCCCCCCCACCCCCAGTTGAGCTCATTAACTCCTGTTACAACAGAATGGCAACAAACCATATCTTTGTTTATCACTGGAAAGCAAAAATGTTTGGGTTTGTGCGGCTCAGAATATTAGTCATTCTCATTTTTAAAAGAGCATATGTCGCCTAAAAAATGTCTGTCTCATTGCCAGGAGGAAAGTTATAAGTGCTCTAGGTAACATAAATTGCAAAATAGAATAAAGTATGTCTTTCTTGCTGGTTTATGGGATCTCTGCACCATATAACATAAATCTTTATATTTTTAACCACTCTAGAACAGTGTCAGTAGGATTTCAAATCTGAAGTGTAGTCTCAAAAATTGTAGGCATATACCTTGTGTTAACTCCCTCAAAATATTATATAGGAGGGCCTTTCGGTGAAAAATTATAGTGACACGTTTAATGGCTAAAAACATGGACATTATGTGGAAATATATGTTAGCTTAATCCTGTGGTATGTTAGTCCTCTGTTTTGAAGGGTTGTGAGTCCTCTGTTTGAAGGTGTCCTTTATTTGAGGACTGTCCAGTCCAAGATAAAGTAAAGGTAAAGGGACCCCTGACCATTAGGTCCAGTCGTGACCAACTCTGGGGTTGCGGCGCTCATCTCGCTTTATTGGCCGAGGGAGCCGGCGTACAGCTTCCAGGTCATGTGGCCAGCATGACTAAGCCGCTTCTGGCGAACCAGAGCAGCACACGGAAATGCCGTTTACCTTCCCGCCGGAGCGGTACCTATTTCTCTACTTGCACTTTGACAAGCTTTTGAACTGCTAGGTTGGCAGGAGCAGGGACCGAGCAACGGGAGCTCACCCCGTCACAGGGATTTGAACCGCCGACCTTCTGATCGGCAAGTCCTAGGCTCTGTAGTTTAACCCACAGCGCCACCTACGTCCCCCAGTCCAAGATAGTAAACCATAAAAGTTTAAAGATAATGAACCATAAAATGGGGAGGCAGCAGCCTGAAAGTTGACCATCAGCTGAACAGAGGCACAATGTCTTCCTCACTAGGGTAAGATGTATTGTATTCCTGCTTAAATTACAACAATCCTTTCTAAGTTTGTGCCTGTACATATAAATGACCATATGCAAACTGGTACTCTTGTTTGTCCTTATTTGGGTAGATATTTTTTTGGCAATGCCTAACAGGCCCCCTTCGAATTGGCTTTCATTTCATAGTGGCTGATTTTTAAAAGTCTCCACCATGCATAATCATTACTTGTGTGTATAAGGAAGGCAATCCCTTAGCATTTGATATCAATCTTTATAATGCCCTAGAAAGGAACAGAAGGAAGGTGTGAATACAACATTATTATTATTTATTGAGTACAGTTTTCATCCTTTTCTGTTCTCAGTGGATTGGATTCCATTATACGAGGGCACAAATGTTTGGACTCTTCTCAAAGTGGGTGGGTGTGGATCAGATGCACTAGAGCTATTATGGGATTGGAGCAATATACCTCATTTCCCTAGGACTTCTCACAACACCCTCTGCCATGTGGATTCCACCCCCCTCACATTGTGAAGTTTGCAACCATTAAACTTGTTTTTACAGGAAGCCAATAATCAGAAGGTCTCCAAGCGCATGTCACGCTTGATCGAATTATTCTAAACAAATGCTCGGATTCAGAGAACCACAGAACTTAGTTTCATGGGACTGGGATGCGGGGAGCAGCATAACCACTTGCCCCATGGCAGAACGTCTTTTTATTGTGTGTGTGTGTGTGTGCGCAAATGGAGGCTACTTTCAAAACTGAGTTGGAATGGTGGAATAAAAAATCTTGCTCAGGGTACAACCAAGCCACCTGCTGGCTTAAAGCAAGTTTTTGGATCTTGGTGCTGCAATCAGAGCTGAGTAAGCGCTCCTGAGTAATGCAAAGAGTATAGTGGTTCCTCTGGTTGTGAACAGGATCCGTTCCCGAGGCCCGTTCGCAACATGAACAGAACGCAACCTGCATCTGCGCGTGCGCAAGTCACGATTTGCCTTTTCTGCGCATGACGTCATTTTGCGCGTCTGCGCATGCGCGAGCGACGAAACCCGGAAGTAACCCTTTCCGGTACTTCCAGGTCGCCGTGGGATGCAACCTGAAAACGCTCAACCTGAAGCAAACGTAACATGAGGTATGACTGTCTTCCTATTTCTCCACACTCTGGGCATGTTAGTTTCTTTGCCATTTTTATACCATCAACTTTAAAAGTATAGATTAGAGACACATTTCACCTCTATATTAATTAAACTGCGAGTAAATTCTAGATGAGAGAGAACTTTCTTGGCACAGAAGAGAGTGGGAAGTGGTTGGATATTCAGTTGGGTTGGCTGCAGTGATGAACTGCTGAGCCTTGCATAGAAAACGGTTGTGTTCTTCAGCACGGCTTATGTTGTGGTTAGCTTCTTGCAGGAAAACGAAGCTTTTCTTTTCTTTTTTTCTTTTTCTTTTTTTACAGACCAGAACATACATTTTTTATTTAATTTTTTTGCTTTTGGCTCGATTCAGCACACCAGTATTAAATGGGCACCACAGGACTGCACTATCCTCATAGTTTATATCGAGAAAGTGTCCGCAGCGTCTGTCATTTTGTTTTGTTACAGAATGTAATAGGGAGATGATTTTTCTCGAGAGAGTGACTGAGATGTTATTGCTGAATGCTAACGTCTGATGTATTCTGCGGCAGTTTTGCTAAGCACTCAGTCAGGCAAATATGTTTATGGGAGGGTTGCATGGAGCTTTCTTTGCATAACATTATGTTGCTTTCTTTCATGAGCTGAGAAGTAAATGTAGAGATATTTAACTTGCAACAAACAAATAAAATATGCAGAAAACATCTTTTTAAACACACGTATGTGTGTTCTTGAAATATGTCCCTGAAGTGCATCTGTTAGTTTTCCGGCTGTTCCTACCCTGAAGGCTTTATACATAGGGAGATGTTCCACTTGGGAATATATGAAGGGACCATAAGACCAAACTGCACCAGCACAAAGACTGTTTGCCGAACTTCTGAGCATTTGCTCTTGTGCTTCAAACACCTTGGGTGGCAGGTGGGGCTGTGGTCTAAACCACTGAGCCTCCTGGGCTTGCTGATCAGAAGGTCGGCGGTTCGAATCCCCACGATGGGGGTTAGCTCCTATTGCTCTGTCCCAGCTCCTGCCAACCTAGCAGTTCGAAAGAACAACAGTGCAAGTAGATAAATAGGTACCACTGTGGCAGGAAGGTAAATGGTGTTTCCATGCGCTCTGGTTTCTGTCGCGGTGTTCCATTGTGCCAGAAGCGGTTTAGTCCTGCTGGCCACATGACCTGGAAAGCTGTCTGTGGACAAACGCCGGCTCCCTCGCCTGAAAGCAAGTTGGGCGCCGCAACCCCATAGTCACCTTTGACTGGACTTAACCGTCCAGGGGTCCTTTACTTTGACCTTTACCTCTAACACCTGTCCCTTGAGAAGGAGGACAGTTGCTTTTTATGCTCTGTAGGTTGTGCCTTCTATACACAGGAAGGATATTGCAAAGCCCTGTACAATTTGTTCCTCCCCCAGCTTCCAATATGCTTCCTCCCCCAGCACTTCTGGTTTAACACTAAAATATGATAATGTTCTTTTCTCTGATCTTGTGTAACCTCTGTTTTACTTTATTTGTGCAAGTGATGCTTCTGCAAAGGAGTGATGAAGAGTTCAAAAATGTGGGAGTATGTTAGTGGAAAGGAATGAAATATACTGCATTAGCCTTGCATCTTTTCCTTTCCCAGTGGATCTGCAATAAGTTGGACAGCTTTTTGTGTGAAATATCTCAGCACCTCAAACTGGGCGACTCTGAAATGGTTCAGAGTTGTTTTTCCACCGTGAAAGGAGCTAGGGTCTTCCCTCATCCCCAGCCAGGCTGGGCTTAAGGACACAGTGACTCTGAATTTCTGCAGTGACATTTCCTTTCTGATTTTTTGAGATGGTGCACTCCCAGGAATGTGCAAAGTGCCCATCTGAATATTGCATATTCGGCAAAAATAAGTCTGCTTCTGGACATGTACATTTTTGTCCCTGACTGTATGTCTTTCTGTTTTGACAGTTGACAAGCAAAACAGTATTTGGGGCAGGAGATTCGAGTTTTGACTGGTTACCACCCCCACCAGTAGCTGATGGGGTGGTGGGGCATGGGGTTCACTTGACCTGCAGTCATTGCATCATTGCTGCTTACTGGGAGAGGCAAGGTCAGCACAGTGCAGACACACTGGCAGAGCCAATGTGGCATTCCTGCTGGTGGGTTTGCACTGCATTGACCTCACTGCTACGTCTCCTCTCCCCATTTAACTTCCAGTGAGCAGCAGCAATGACAGTCAGGTGAGCACTGCCTTAAGACGCCATCTGCTACTGATCCCTTGCAATAACTTCAGCCTGCAAGTTATATGTGCCATACTGAATTTCTAGTGAATGTTTTGTTTTTCCTTTTTGCAAAAGGCACTTCAGCAGCAGCAGCAGGAACTGAAGTCACATGTAGAAGTGTAGGGGAGTACATTTGGAGGGTACACAGTTCCCTGCCTGCCTGACATAGACCTTCCAACTCTGCCAGAAGAGTTTGTATGTAAAAAGTCATCTCACCTTTTTTTTTTTAAGGTGTGCCGCTTTTAAATTTAACATGGTGTTCTCTCCGCCAGAGGGAGCTAATGCAAATTGAAAGTTTCTATTTCAGCAGTGAGATTCAATTAGCAAAAGTGAAAACATGCATATTGTGGACAGCTTGAGGCATATGTTTCAGATGATGCCAACCTTTGTGTAATCTTCTGGGAAGCTCGTCTGAGGGGATGTGGGAGAGCCCTTCTGATAATTCAGCTTCCTGTTGCTGGCTGCGTTCAGCATCTGATTATTTAGAGGAAGATGCAGAGTTGCCATCTCAGAAGTGCACACTGGTGTTTACATAATAAAGATGCTTAAGATGAACAAAGTGAAACACGTATTTGCTGATTGACATGTTGCTGTTTCTTTCCATTGCTGTAACATGGGAAGAGGCGTAACTCGGTCTATATCCAGAAACTACCAAAGCTAAGTATACACTGAAGGGAAGCAAGGAGGAAATGCGTTCCCTTTAAGGTTAGGAAGAGATGCAAAAAGATGGAGGTGAAGTGGGCAACAGACTACTGGAATCTGGCATTTCCTTACCCATCCTCAGATACAGGCCTGGTTTATTCATCACAGTGCACCATGGTTTCAAATAAACCATAGTTTACTGTGGACTAGTAGCATGTTGCTCAGGCATGTCAGTTTCACAACTCCCCCTTCCAAGAAGGGAAGCAAACCACAGAGTGGCTGACTTAGCACAACTTGCAAACCAAGAAAACTACAAGCAGTAAGCCCAGGAGCAAACTTTCGTTTCCATTCATGGTTTATGTGGAAAGGAACAAACCAGAAGTGCTGGTTTGCAAATCATGCTTTCCATGGTTTGTTCCTCTCCTCTGGAAGGGGAGGCGTGAAGTTGCACTTAGCATGTATCGTGGTTTATTTCAGGATATGACTTCTTGTGACATGAGAATGGGGACCAGAAACTGCCAAAGCAACAAACATGCATTCTACTATGTTCAGCTAGAAAGTTGTTGATGTTGGAGTAGCTAAATGCTTTCCTACCTGAGATAGGTTTGCCCCCTTTTGGGGTGCCAGGGCATGTGTGTCTTTCATAGCTGTTCAAGAAGCATGGTTTCAGCAAGTGAAGCTGTTCTTAGCGCATGGGCTCTCTTCAGATATCACGGCCCAATCAATAGTGAGCAGGTTTTGGGTTTGTGGGCTCCTTTCAGCTCCTCCCCTCCTCTTGGTCCCATTCCCACATCCACTGTTTGTGATCCTTATAACTTGCCATGATGTCTGATCGTGTCAAATTTGGGTTACTGTAAATTCTAACTTGTGGTTTCTAGTTAAACTGCTTTCAGGGTCTGGTTTGGAGGTAAAATGATGGTTTGCCGCATCTCAGTTGGGATGTAAAGACGATTATTGTGATTCTCAGCATGATGTAATTTCTACTTGTCACCTGTCTATTAAGTGCTTTTGAGTCCTGCCAGAAAAAATGGTTCACAGTTCTCTAAGGGCCAATCTTCTTCTTCTTCTTGTTGACTGGCTAAATTATTCTGGTTTGTCTGTCTATCTGCTTTCATTCTGCTCTTGAGTAAAGGCTTTTCTCCATCTCTGCCACCTTCCACATTTTTCCCACCAGCATTTCAGCCTTAGAATCATGCCTGAGTGGAGGCCACCAGCGCTTATACTTTGAGGCTCAGCGTAAACAGCAGACAGAAAAATATAAGTGGGGCCCCCTTTAATTTCCTAGGAGTATCATTTCTTTAAGCTCCACACAAGAAAATTGTCAGTATGGCTTGATAACTGAAAATTCAATATGCATTTCTTTGAAGAAGTGTGGATGATAGTTGATTGTGTGACAAATGTTTCTGTATATCAGTGAAATAAATGTAGGGAAGTATGAAATTAATACCCATCAGTGTGTTAATCATAGATTAATAACATTTTTAATTTGTATATCCTGCTCCCCTTTTGAAAACCAGCTTCATTATGTAGCTTCACTATCTAAATATGTTGGCTGGATTCATACAATATAAACAAGCTCAGCTTTTTCCACCTGGTAGCTTGTGGACCGAAGGGCCCAATGATTACACCAAGAGGTGATGTGACGTGCTGTCTAAAATAATTTGTGTTGTTTTCTTCCCAAACTAAAACTCCCGACTGTAAGCAGCCCAGGGTACTCCATTATTAACGCATCGACTTTAGTATCCACTCATTGACTGACAGTGCAGGGGCCAGGGTGTGATCTTACAAGTTTTATTGTGTCAGGGAGTGATTGTGATGGCAGGAAGTGTTCTTGTTGATGCACAAGTTCCACATTAGTGTCATTATTAATCCATCAGTTTAGAGGCTGCAGTGCATTTGCAAAAGAAAAAGAAAAAAGGGTTGGTCCAGACTAAGTGGATTTAGAGTATGGATTCTCCTCCTTTAGAGGAAGTTTGGCACAACTGCATACACGAGGCATTTAATCATTGGGGAGGGGGGAACCCTAGAAAATGGCAAAACTTTCTAACCGACTATTAGAACTTGGTGGGGAATTTGAAGCCAGGGGCCAATTGCAGTCCACACAGCTTCTCCTCCAGGCTATATCTCCCTCATCGGCCTTCATTTACATCCTCCTTTTTGCCTGGAAGAAACATCTCCTTGAACTATGATCATGCCTGTTGCTTGCCTGGTTGGAGAATAAACAGCAGCGTGTGTGTGCGTGCAGAATCTAGTCTGTGTGTGAAGGTTGCCCCGGCCACTCTGGGCGGCTTCCAACATATATAAACACATAACAAAACATTAAACATTAGAAAACTTCCCTATACAGTGGTACCTCGGGTTAAGTATTTAATTCGTTCCAGAGGTCTGTTCTTAACCTGAAACTGATCCTCACCTGAAGCACCAATTTAGCTAATGGGGCCTCCGCGATTTCTGTTCTCATCCTGAAGCAAAGTTCTTAACCCGAGGTAATACAGTGGTGCCTCGCAAGACGAAAAGAATCTGTTCCGCGATTCTCTTCGTCTTGCGGTTTTTTCGTCTTGCGAAGCAACCCCATTAGCGGCTAAGAGGATTAGCGCTATTAGTGATTTAGCGGCTATTAAAGCATTAGCGGCTAAGCTGCTAAAAGGCTATTAGTGGCTTAGCACCTTTGAAAAAGGGGGGGGGGAGCAAAAAAAAAAAGGCGAGACTCGCAAGACGTTTTCGTCTTGCGAAGCAAGCCCATAGGGAAATTCGTCTTGCGAAGCGCATCGCAAATGGAAAACCCTTTCGTCTAGCGGGTTTTCCATCTTGCGAGGCATTCGTCTTGCGGGGCACCACTGTATTTCTGGGTTAGCGGAGTCTGTAACCTGAAGCGTATGTAACCTGAAGTGTATGTAACCCGAGGTACCACTGTACAGTCCTGCCTTCAGATGTTCAGACAAAGGTTGTATACTTATCTCCTTGACATCTGATGGGAGGGCGTTCCACAGAGTGGGCGCCACTACCAAGAAGGCCCTCTGCCTGGTTCCCTGTAACTTCACTTCTTACAATGAGGGAACTGCTAGAAGGCCCTCAGAACTGAACCTCAGTGTCTGGGTTGAACGATGGGGGTGGAGACGCTCCTTCAAGTATACAGGGCCGAGGCTATTTAGGGTTTTAAAGGTCAGCACCAACACTTTGAATTGTGCTCAGAAACGTACTGCATTGACATGTATTGTTATATTTCTGTTTAAATTATAGCACTATGCAAACATTACGCACACCTGTGTCCTCTTTTTTGTGTGGCAGTGCATAACATTGCATAACACTCCCCTGAGCAGGACCAGCCCACTCATGAGGCAGGGTGAAGCCACTGCCCCACATGCACCCTGCCCCACATGCACCCTGCCTGGCCCACAGACTCTGCTGCCACAAGAGAAGTGGCGCCAGCATTGGCGCTGATATCCAGCAATATCTTGCCAGAATCTTTCAAGATCTTGGCGAGATCTCGCCGGAAATCAGCACTGGCCGGAGGCGATGGGCTGGGCAGCAGGGCAAGGTGGCACTTCCCACTTCATCTCAAGCATCAAAACGGAATTCACTGCCTCTGCCCCTGGGATTGTGGGAGAAGAGCTACAGTTGTGGGTCAGCTGTTTGTCAGGGAATCTTATTTGCTGTTGATCTTCTCCTTGATAAGTGTCCCACAACTTAGCTTGGAAAGCTCCCAGATCATAGAAAAGGATAGGAAGTAGCGTCACACTCTGATAACATGCAGGATTCTGTAAGGCTTCAGAAAATGGCAAGGATTCGGTGGTGTGTGTGTGTGTGTGTGTGTGTCATATCAATCTCAGAAGAGACATGTCCAGGCTTGCTGTAGCAGGATGAAAGGCAGTTGGGTTTGTATCTCAGGAGTTTTGATTTAGCAGGGAGAGAAGCTAATTGGATAGGTCTTTGAAGTCCCCTGATCAGGAAACAGCAGTTAGGATCAGCAGGTAGCACTGTGTCATCTTGGCCCCCTTTTCAACGGAATCCGCTAGGTTAATTCAGGCAAAAATGTATTAGTGAGTTATGCTAATGCAGAGTAACTACTGCTACTCCCTGGTCCTGAATGGGTTAACTGTGCCCCTGAAGGACCAGGTGCGCAGCCTGGGAGCCGTTTTGGAATCACAGCTGTCCATGGAAGCGCAGGTCAATTCTGTGTTCAGGGCAGCTGTCTACCAGCTCCATCTGGTACGCAGGCTGAGACCCTACCTACCCACAGACAGTCTCGCCAGAATGGTGCATGCTCTGGTTATCTCCTGCTTGGACTACTGCAATGTGCTCTAGGTGGGGCTACCTTTGAAGATGACCCGGAAACTACAGCTAATCCAGAATGTGGCAGCTAGACTGGTGACCGGGGGAGTGGTCGCTGAGACCATATAACACAGGTCTTGAAAGACCTACATTGGCTCCCAGTACGTTTCCGAGCACAATTCAAAGTGTTGGTGCTGACCTTTAAAGCCTTAAACGGCCTCAGCCCAGTATACCTGAAGGAGCATTTCCACCCCCATCGTTCTGTCCGGACACTGAGGTCCAGCTCTGAGGGCCTTCTGGCGGTTCCCTCACTGCGAGAAGTGAGGTTACAGGGAACCAGACAGAGAGCCTTCTCCGTGGTGGTGCCTGCCCTGTGGAACGCCCTCCCACCAGATGTCAAGGAAATAAACAACTACCTGACTTTTAGAAGACACCTGAAGGCAGTCCTGTTTAGGGAAGTTTTTAATGTTTGATGTTTTATCACTATTATTATTATTCTTATTATTCTTATTATTATTAATGATATTCTGTTGGGAGCCACCCAGAGTGGCTGAGGAAACCCAGCCAGATTGGAGGGGTATAAATAATAAATTATTATTACAGTGGTACCTCGGGTTACATATGCTTCAGGTTACATACGCTTCAGGTTACACACTCCGCTAACCCAGATAGTGCTTCAGGTTAAGAACTTTGCTTCAGGATAAGAACAGAAATCGGCCTCCGGCGGCACGGCAGCAGCAGGAGGCCCCATGAGCTAAAGTGGTGCTTCAGGTTAAGAACAGTTTCAGGTTAAGAACGGACCTCCAGAACGAATTAAGTACTTAACCTGAGGTACCACTGTATTATTATTATTATTATTATTATTATTATTATTATTATTATTATTATTATTAATCTTCATCATAATAATTATTATATTACTGATGCTCTTACACTCTGCCCCCACAGCATAATTTCTCTTCAGGGGAAGCCTTATATTAATGTATTCTGACTCCTTACGAAATATCCTAAGCTCCCAACCCACAAAAAAATATCCCCAGACTTTGGTACTGACATTGTCCCTTCTAGCAATTCTTGGCAACCATGTTTTTCTTCAATGGTGATGTAAGGAAACCCAAGCCATTCTCTGTTCTTTTAAGGGCTAGATTGAAAGAAGAAACTGCTGCCTGAATGGGACCACAGGGGCACATATAGTGACTGCATTTTTTAAAGCAAAGGCATTGGGGGGGGGGGGAGAGGTTTGAGGTAAATTACTGAGCTTGGGTTTGGAATACCTTGGTTCAAATCACTGCTCAACTCTGTAGCTCCTGATTGCCCCAGGGCACATATTTATCTCTCCCACTTTCTCTGAAGCCTACCTTGCAGGTAGGTTGTGAGGATTAATGCATTTTTATAGCAGTATTGTACACTATCAGGAGCATTCATTATAAGCACACACTGGTTGTTTTCAGGATTTTCTCTGCATCTTTGAAGGCAGGACTAGGGAACTCCAGATGTTGTTGGGCTACAACTCCCTTCAACCCCAGCCAGCATGCTTGATTGTCAAGTATGATGGGTGTTGTAGTCTAGAAACAACTGGAGGGCCACAGGTTCTCCACCCCTGCAGTCAGAGGTTGAGGGACAGTTGCTAAGAGTGTGAACTGGGAAGCCTTCAATTCGAACAACACTTGTCTTGGAATGAACTTGCTGGACTTGAGTGGGAATGAACTCACTGCGGAATGAAAGTCTGTGAAATGCAACAGCAATTCATATTTAAAGTCTCTAAAGCGAAAATGCTCGACCTTAACTTCACAGGTCAGTTTGTAAAGATAACCCATATAAAATATGCAAAGTGCTTTGAATATTCAGAAAGGGCTGTACCGACGCTGAGATTGTTTTCATTCTTTCCTTTTTCTTTTTTGGAACAGCTATTCAGCAATGTGGGTGGTGGAGAAAGCTTCTGCTTGTTTGAACAAGGCCACCGCACACCTCACAAGCAAGAGACACACACCATGGAAGCAGCAAGGCTCATGGAACACAGCTTGAAAATGGCATTGACAAAACTTGTGGCTCATCTCTTTGGTGATGGTAGGTGTCTCATGCGCTGGTCCTATGATCCTGCTAACGTGATCCCGACATACTTACAATGCTGTACAGTGGTACCTCGGGTTAAGTACTTAATTCGTTCCTGAGGTCCGTTCTTAGCCTGAAACTGTTCTTAACCTGAAGCACCACTTTAGCTAATGGGGCCTCCTGCTGCCGCCGCACCGCCAGAGCACAATTTCTGTTCTCATCCTGAAGCAAAGTTCTTAACCTAAAGCACTATTTCTGGGTTAGCGGAGTCTGTAACCTGAAGCGTATGTAACCTGAAGCATATGTAACCCGAGGTACCACTGTATGCTTCCTTCAGCCAACAGCAGTTGAAATGGTTTAATGCAGCAACGAAGGCATCAGTGCTGACAGCATCCCCGGAAACACCAACTGCTCCCCAATCTCAGTGTTGCTCACTAGTGATGCCCATTTTATCCATCCCTGGAAAACAATTGAAGCATTGTGACAACGAGCTCATTGGCTTGTATCCAATGTTAGTCAGGCTCAGAGTAGACCCACTGATATTAATGGGCATGACTAACTAGGGTCCACTAATTGTACTGTATCTCCTAACCCATTTTGATGATATCACAGCACCCGGACGATACCTTTTGCCACAAACAATCCATGCTCTCAAGAATTGCACTCTTTAGCTTCCAACACCCCTTCCTCCTCCTCCTCTTCTTCTCCCTTCTCCCTTCTCCCTTCTCCCTTCTTCTCTGTTTGACCATTCATTGTTGTCCCACCACCACTCCCTGGGTTCTGAGTCTTCTTCCCTTCATGGCTCCCTAGCTAGTTTCTCCCACCATTCCTTTGCGTCCAACCAGTCCATGACAATATCAGGGGCAGAACATTTCCAGCATCTCTTATGTAGGGCCAGGATAGATTCCTGTCTGAAAATCTGGAGAGCCTTTGTCCATCAGCGTAGACTGACTGGCCAGCCTCAGCCGGGATGGCCAGTCCTCAGGGATGACAGGAATTGTTACCATAGAATACTGGACTAGGCAAATTTTGCTCTGAGACCCAGCAAAAATCTTGTATTCATTGCTGACATAAATATCTATCAGGGAAACACAGTTAGTGTTAGAATTCATGCAATATGTTGGCACGCTTGGAAGCTGTTAAAGAGAGTTATTTTTAGCAGAAAATCTAGCAAAGAATGTTGTAATTAAAACTCCTACACAAATAATAAGGGGTCTAACAGTCCTTTTTTACTGTCAATAATTTTCCTGTTTGGGGTTTGTATGAATACTTGACATTTTTGCTTTATACAATCAACCCATGTCACCTCTCTGTTTTGAAACTCACTTTGTACATGAACCTGGATAAAATGTATTGGGTGTTTTGTGTGCAAGCTGATGACAACATTACACTGAAGGTAAACAGGGCAATAAGCAATCTTTCCAATGGCCTGCAAAACAGGGACTTTTAAACAGTGGCCTCATATTTGTGGGGTGCAATCCCATGTGCGATAAGACAAGCCTCTACTGTATGATGTTCAAATGGCCTCTGAAGATTCATCTTACCATTGCTGGTTTTATAGATTGGTTTTAATTGGACTGCATAATTGCGGACTGTTTTTATTATGCTTTATAATTCTGGGCTGGTTATGTGTGAGCTTTTTACGGGAGTTTTCCCTTGCTGTATCTGGAGAAGCCGAGGGGGAGGGTGGGGGTTTAAATCTGGAACCTTCGGCATGCAAAGCATGTTCTCCACCTCTGATCTATGGCCCTTCAAAGCTCTTCCCATGCCCCCACTTTTTCAGTAATCTTGGCAGCCAGTAAGGCCGGTGTTATCCAGCTGAGTCCAAAATAATAGGGACTTGCCTAAGGCTGCCTCCCTTGTAAATACAATGCTGGATAATGGATTGCCATTCATCCATACTTCTTTTAATATGTATAGAAATGTAATTGATCTTCAGCAACATGGCAAAGCAATGTATACTGCAAAGCGTTTGTGGCTTTCTCTCGGATTTGTTCTCCCTACGAATTGGATGTGTTGTGTCACGGTCATAATGTTTGTTTATTTTAAAAAAACCAAACTTGCGTACCACGATTTCATTAGGAAAAAACCAAGGCAATGCTGTTTACAACACACACACACACACACACACACACACACACAGAGAGAGAGAGAGAGAGAGAGAGAGAGAGAGATTAACATCTTATAAAATTTAAACTTACAGATCACCTGCTAACTGCTACAAAAAATATTTTTTTTCTTAATTGTCTGCATATGCCTGGCTACACAGTTGGAGCTAGGATTGAGGAGACTCATTTCCAATTTCCCCACTTATTGGATGATCTTGGGACAGTCACTATCTGTCAGCCTAACCTACCTCACAGGGTTGTTGTGAAGATGAAATCAAGGTATGCTGCCTTGAATGTCTAAAAGGAAAGGAGAGGTACAAATATAACAAATAAACAAATCATCGAAGAACATCTCGTACAGCACTAGACGAGGAGCCACTCGAGCAAAAAACAATAACAACCCTCTTGCTAAGCCTTTGGAGTCACATTGACCCTTTAATTATTACCATGCACCTTTACCTGTTGTTCCTATAAATCAAGGCTGGGATAACCTGTGGCCTTCCAAGTGTTCCTGGACTTCAACTCCCATCATCCCTGACCATGGGATATGTTGCATAGGAGCCAACTCCCAGGCGTCGTGCAGGCTTTGGCCCCCACCAAAGTTAATGGGCATTCCCATTCAAATGGTGTGTGTGTGTGTGTGTGTGTGTGTACTGCGTCATGTGACCGATTATGGGGCGGGGCTTACCTGGGCCCCGACAATATTTTATTCAAATTGGCACCCCTGCTGTGTTGGTTGGGGGCTGATGGGAACTGGAGTTTCACACAGATCTGCAAGTGCTGTAAACATACTGCATACAGCAAATATTTGTTTTGCTCTTAAGCTGCTTTGGACTTCCCTTGGGAAGCAGAAGCGGGGTACAGTGGTACCTCAGGTTACAGATGCTTCAGGTTACAGACGCTTCAGGTTACAGACTCCGCTAACCCAGAAATAGTACCTCGGGTTAAGAACTTTGCTTCAGGATGAGAACAGAAATTGTGCAGCGGCGGCAGCGGAGGCCCCATTAGCTAAAGTGGTACCTCAGGTTAAGAACAGTTTCAGGTTAAGAACGGACCTCCGGAACGAATTAAGTTCTTAACCCGAGGTACCACTGTATAAGGAATAAGCGAGAAAAATATTCCACTGAGGCAGGTTCCTGTGTGCAAAGCTGCACCCCCGCTTCTGCCACATTTCACCACTGGCCCGGTGCCTGCTGCTTGTTGCTCTCTTCTTGCCATCCTGCTTTTCCAGAGCTGTCTGAAAGTGGCGAGGTTTGGTTCACCTGTGGCACAAAGCAAGAGTCTTACAACTCAATTGTAAGTTGCACTTCAGGGGGTTGGACTAGATTACCCTTGGGGTCTCTTCCAATTCTATGATTCTGTGATTCCTCCCCCCAAAACCATTTCCTTTATCCAGCCTCTTTGGTGTGTGTCAGTTTCCCCTCACCATTTGGTTAATGGCGCTTTGTTGTGTATATATATATATATATATATATATATATATATATATATATATATATATGAAATATATCTGTACAGTACTTGATTAAATAGTTTTTAATTCATTATGCAACTCTATAAAATAGTCGCAGCGGAGCCACAAATCAGAGGAGAAGAACTTTGTCTTTAAAAGGGTGCGATAGTGCAAAAGAACACATGCCACCCTATGGAGATTTGATTTGCTAAAAGAGGTCTTTAAGGTAACAGCTTTAAAAAAGAATAAGGATATGTTTCAGTTAGTAGAACAATCTCAGGGTTGTGGGTTTGAGCTCCACATTGGGCAAAAGATTCCTGCATTGCAGGGGTTGAGCTAGATGACCCTGGTGGTCCCTTTCCAACTCGATGATTCCATGATTCTTTATCTCTGGGGAGCTGTTAGTCATTTCAGGTTACTGAGCCCAACAGAATTACCTGCTTTGCAGGAAAATCTTGGGCTCATTTTCCAGCCATGCCAGGTGGTTGCTGCAGTTTGACAAGTGATTGATTTGGTTTTAAAGGGTGCCTGAGTTGCCCAAAGTGTTTTTCCTATTAGAAAAGGCATGAGCGCTCCCCCCTCCCCCACAACGACTCTTCACAATATCCAAGCTTTATTGCCTTGCACTCACAAAAAGTGCTGCAAATTAGTTGGCTTTCTATTTGTTTTCTTTGGCTTGCAGTAATTGATGTTGCTAACTGAAGGGCGAGTTTTGCTAAGGGTGGGGGAAGCAAGCATCTTAATCACCCCCCCCTTTTTTTGCTTCTATGGCACAGATCTGGAGATTAGATGGGTGGACTGCTACTTCCCATTTACTCACCCTTCCTTTGAAATGGAGATCAACTTCCAAGGAGAGTGGATGGAAGTCTTGGGCTGCGGAGTCATGGAGCAGCAGCTAGTGAACTCAGGTATGGAAAACGCCTTGGTTTCATCGACATCTCTATTAGCACAGGCTTCCAGCGCAATCAGTCTCACGTTCCAGCACGTTGCCTCTGCTCGGAGCACATGCTCGCCGTACACCCACAGATCTGCATCAGCAGCAGTGCCTGCTAGCAGCTCGGAGACAGAGAGCAGACACAGCGAGGTTACTGCATTAATTGGTAAACCAGAAACTCACACCTCAATCCCAATTATGCACAGTGGAGTGGGAGGGAGCTTGTTTTGTTTTTGGAGGCGGAATCATGCACAGATTGTATTGTCTCCAAAGAAGTGTGAATATCCTTGGGTGCAACACAGGGTTGCTCAGCTTTGGGAAGGCTGTCGAATCTCTGCAGATGGTGTCAGGACTCAGTTTGAGCAAGGACTCCTTACCAAAAAGGCCAGTTTTTAATGTAAGAGGCTGGACCACATAATTATTTCATCATCATCAATCTTTATTACGGTCCAGAGACCCAACAAATCGTTACAAAGCAATACACAATACACAATTCATACAGCCTATGTGGCCTTCATGGATCTGAAATCAGCGTTTGACTCCATCCCCAGATCCCAGCTATGGTCCAAATTAAATCTGATTTTGCAGGACAAATGACTCCTCTTTCTTATAAAAGCCCTTTCTTATAAAAGCCCTGTGCAATGGAACCAAACTGCAGGTCCGATGCGGTCGGCAGGGACAGTTATCAAACAGCATCGAGATGACTAGGGGGGTGAGACAGGGATGCATTTTGGCCCCCACATTGTTTTGTCTATTCTTAAATGACCTAGAAGAGAGCTTAATGGACCCAAATGGACACCTTCCATTGGACCTCTACTGGTCTGTCACCCCCCCCCCAACTGTATTACCTGGGTTATGAAGGCGCCCTAAAGACGTTAAAACAAAGATTATGGGATAATGCACACAGTGACTTGCGATCTCGATCACACACAGTCTGTAGTCCGCTGGCAGTAGGAGTACAATATGGGCATGTCTTTAAGTTAACATCTTACATTAAAAACCTGACAGTACCAAGCTATCGAAGGCTTTTCACCAAAGCCAGACTAAACGTCTTTCCTTCTGCAGTGTTGGATGGCAGGTTGAGAGGAGTTCCCTACCAGGGCAGACTTTGCTCGTGTGCTCAAGACATCGATTCCATAAAACATAATTATTTACCTTTACCCCAAGAAGGCTTCCAGAGGAGCTTGCAGTTGTCATCAGGCTTACAGTTTAAAAGATGACAAAGAAAAAGAGATCGGGAGAGAGGCAGGGAAAAGCAAGGTCAAGCGCACTTCTTAAAGATGCACCATTTGGGATAGAAGCAGTTCAAATAGCCTGACGGTTTAGCTGCCACTTGGTGTATACCAGAAGGTGTATCTCCACCCCCATCGTTCAGCCTGGACACTGAGATCCAGCACTGAGGACCTTCTGGCGGTTCCCTCACTACGAGAAGTTAAGTTACAGGGAGCCAGGCAGAGACTTGCCCCTAAAATTTTGCAATCACCCTGGTAGCACCCCCCCCATGCTGCACCACTGATCAGGGCACATACCACTCTACTCCGTATTTTCAAGGTTTCAGGAAATCCTAAAGCATCCTTAAGTTGTCACTGTTTGGCCAGCTAACAGCTTGTTTAATGTGTCGGTTAAAAAAAATGACAAGGCACTGAAAAAGTTGCCAATAAAGGTCTTTATATTAACACACACGCACAAAACATTATGACAGATTGGAGTTGAGCATTGGAATCTTATTAGCGGTGCTTCTTCCTTTTTTAAGTAATGAAATGCTTGCTTGCCTTGGGAGTGTGCCTGTTCAAGCAACGGTTGCCTTGTTCCCTATACATAAGCAATAAGAGGAATGTGGTAGGAACATTGAGGGTAAATCAAAAGGCACAGTCCCGGTCCCCAGCGAGTTTGAAACATCAGAGCATCGTCACATGTAATTTATGATGAAAAGAGTTTGTTCCTTGGAGGGAAACCTGAGGACATTTCAGGTTTCAGTGAAGTCTCCAAACCTTTTGAGGTTTCCGGTTTTGAACGTTTAGTTGTGAGTGAAGAATTTCGTCGCACTGTTTCATGTCTTATAGATTCTTTGTCGGACCTCTTATGCTTTGTGTTCCGAAAGAGAATGCCGCACAGAAGAGTATTTTACTGAGAAACCTTTCTTTGATTTGTTGAGAAACCTTTCCTTGATTTCACTTACATTTGAATAGAAGTATGCACTGAACCACTGAAAAGTCAGAGAAAGGGAAGGGCAAAAGCTTTAGCAGGTGCCGCTCTCTTCCGCCTCTGATTTTCTTTCTCTTTGGGCTTCTTGGTTAAAGATTCTGCAACCCTTGTGTCTCAATTCCTAGAGTGTGATTCAGTTTCCTCTCTATCCTATGCTTGAAAGTGAACTTTTCAACACTTGGCTCAGGCCTATAGTGAAATTTGGAACTGCAGAAAGTAAAATCTGTTCCTTGGCCTGCTTTCACACACAACAACCTTAGCATGATGAATGCAGAATATACCCGGCCATGAGAAGTAAGCAACTGGACACCCCAATGTAGCAGCGTAAGCCTAGTTTTAAGTTTACAGTGGTACCTTGGGTTAAGAACTTAATTCATTCCGGAGGTTCGTTCTTAACCTGAAACTGTTCTTAACCTGAAGCCTTCCGCTGCTGCTGCGCCACCAGAGCATGATTTCTGTTCTCATCCTGAAGCAAAGTTCTTAACCCGAGGTACTATTTCTGGGTACGCTTCTGTAACCTGAAGCGTATGTAACCTGAAGCATCTGTAACCCGAGGTACCACTGTACTCAAAAATAAGCTCAACTGTTTTCAGTGGTGCTTACTCCCAGGCTGTGCTCTAAACCACTGAGCCTCTTAGGCTTGCCAATCAGAAGGTCGGCGGTTTGAATCCCCGCAATGGGGTGAGCTTCCATTCTTCTGTCCCAGCTTCTGCCAGCCTAGCAGTTCGAAAGTACACTTGTGGAGGGAAGGTAAACAGTGTTTCCGTGCGCTCTGGTTTCTGTCACGGTGTTCCGTTGCGCCAGAAGCGGTTGAGTCATGCTGGTAGAAGAATCAGGAATTATCCTTTCAGTTGTTCTGTACTTTATAGAGGCTCCAAGGGCATCGGGAGCAGAGATTGACCGTGGGGATGAACCCTCAGCTTAGGAGGAAGGGTGTCCATCGCCATTTTGAATGAATTTGTGGGTTGTTCGTGAATAAGTGAAGCATGAAAGGGATTTCACTTTTTCTTCTCATAACAGTTTCAGAGGTTGGTTATTTGTAACATCAATGTGTTGTGGCACCAGACTATATACAGTGGTAACTTGGGTTACAGACGCTTCAGGTTACAGACTCCGCTAACCCAGAAATAGTACCTCAGGTTAAGAACTTTGCTTCAGGATGAGAACAGAAATCGCACAGCGGCGGCGCAGCGGGAGGCCCCATTAGCTAAAGTGATACCTCAGGTTAAGAACAGTTTCAGGTTAAGAACGGACCTCCAGAACGAATTAAGTTTTTAACCCGAGGTACCACTGTATGTATGGGACGCGGGTGGCGCTATGGGTAAAAGCCTCAGCGCCTAGGGCTTGCCGATCGAAAGGTCGGCGGTTCGAATCCCCGCGGCGGGGTGCGCTCCCGTTGCTCGGTCCCAGCGCCTGCCAACCTAGCAGTTCGAAAGCACCCCCAGGTGCAAGTAGATAAATAGGGACCGCTTACTGGTGGGAAGGTAAACGGCGTTTCTGTGTGCTGCGCTGGCTCACCAGATGCAGCTTTGTCACGCTGGCCACGTGACCCGGAAGTGTCTCTGGACAGCGCTGGCCCCCGGCCTCTTAAGTGAGATGGGCGCACAACCCTAGAGTCTGTCAAGACTGGCCTGTACGGGCAGGGGTACCTTTACCTTTACCTACCACTGTATGTAACTTTTCATTTAAAGCAAAACAAAGAAAATTGCCCTGTCCTCTTCCTTTTCTTCAAGGAGACATGTTAAAACTGTTGATAGTATGAGCATGGAGAGTTGGGTGAACCTGGTGATAAATTTTTTTAGAAAACATTGGCATGCGAAAAACGAATGGAAACGAGAGAAAAACATGTTGAAGAAGGTAAATGTAGGGGATTCTGTGATGGGACATACCTTTCAGACTGCAAGCTGTTTTTTGGCAATATGGAACATTCACAAGCCCAGAGATGTGTGTCATACTTTGAATACTGCTAGCACTTATTACAGGCTGTCTATAGCCTATGGCATGGCTCATGTTGTCTACTAATGGTAATAAAATGACCCTCAGGATGGCTTGAATTGCACACCCTTGTGTTAAGCAATTTTCAGTCTGACACGTGAAAAACCGTCCATCACGCAGTGTAAGTAATTAACCAGTAGCTAATGGAAAAGGCATGCTAATGTTACCTTGTAGGCATAATTTTACTTGTTTAATTTATGAATCCGTTCCAAATAAAATTTTGGAGAAGCAGTCTTTTGAAGCATATATCAAGCTGTGGACTGTGTTTTAGAGAAAAGAGCTTCTAATGCTTTGTGTCTTGCAGCTTATATCTTCTTTGCAGAAAATGTCTTATGAGTTGCACAGATGTCATGCAACAGGTGAGGCAGGTAGCCTGGTCCATCTTCCCAATAGCAACGTCTCTGTGTTTGGAAAATGCAATTACTCAATACTACTGTAGGGATTTTGAAACAAGACATTGCATTGCTGTCGATGAGATTAACCATGTGTGTTGGGCCTGGCTTTGGTGAATTTGGAAGAGTCCATGAAGCTGAGTTAGCAGGCAGTCTTGAATGTGGGATAAACCATTCTGGTGATGGCATTTGCAAAAAACAGCTCAGGTTGACTGGGCTGGAGAGGTCAGTAAACAAATAGTTGTGTGTATCACCTATGTGACTTTGACTTGATCTTCAGCAGAGTCCTAAAAGGGAGTGTCAGAACTATACTGCTTATCACTTGAATGTAAGGGTGGACAGAAAAGGAAGTCACCTCTTTCTTGTTCAGTAGCACAAAACAAAACGGGGTGGCAGCTGGTATTTGTTCTCTTTTATTTGAACAAAATCTCTCTGAAGTAGTAAATTCTGGTTATCACCACATGGGGACTCCCGCATAAGAAATATTCACTGTGAGCCACTGTGAAGGACAAATAGTGTCAAGGGCACTTGAACGTGTCAAAAAGTAAAATGCGAACCAATTCTTAAAGTTGTTCATAGATTTATAGTACATTTTTAAGACTTGCCTGTCAGGCTGTCTGTATGGAAATGTGATGTGTGAATCAGCTCTTAATTTCTTTCTAAAATGACTGTGACAAAAGCAGAAGGGAAAAACTTAGTTTGATAAATTAACACCTGTGCCACAAAAACCTGTCATTTTGTTGATCATTTCTTAGATTTCTGGCTGAACAATGAGTTGTTTTTCAAGGCAAAAACAAAACTGTGAGGGAAAGTTTTTGGGCAGTGAGCCAGGTGTAGTGATATTTCTCATATTAAGTTTCTTATTTCAATCTATTGCCTACCCAAGGGCTGAAAGAGAATGTCACGTGGGTTCGCCTCAGAAGAAGTGCATCATGGGTGTACAAAAGAGAGAGGGGTGTAGAATGCCCTCTTTAGGGCACCAACACCTGACACCAACACTGCGTGTTGGCATATACACTATGCCCACATATGTTAGATAGTGATATTTTCAGCTGGTTGTATGCTTTTACTTCTCAAGTGCATTGCACTGCTGGCTTGCTGTATAAGATGTTTGCAACTTTAAATATTTTTGTATACTAACCTTAAATCCAGGTTTGGATGAAGGGTTGTTTTAGATGGTTTATACATTTTAAAAATAAATATCAAGGCCTGTTCTGCTAGTCAAAGAAAGCTCCTGCTAGCACAACAGGGACCCCACCCTCCGCTCCTGCCATGTTCCCTCTGAGCTTTTTCCAAATCAGGTATGGAGAAGTGGGAGAACCCCCAGAAGAGTGGGCAGGGGAGGACAGGGAGAGATTGTTCCACCAGGCAAGCAGAACCAGGCAAGACAGAACCGCCTCCTTAGCATTGTGTTGAATTCCACCCTAAAAACGTAGATGCATAAGACTCCAATCCTAACGCCACTTAGCTGGGAGTAAGCCCCAATGGAATTCAGCGGGACAAAGTGAGTGAGTAGATAGGATTTCCTCAATAGGATTTTTCTCTTTTGCCTTTGAAGAGCTCCGTAGCTCCACAACTGGCATAGTTAGGCGCTGTGGCCCACCTGCCCTTCTGTCGGTCACGTTGCTGCTGCTTCTTGGGGGCCGGAGGTAGAGGGGGAGCAAGGAGAGATGGCAGTGAGAGCCAGTGTGGTGTAGTGGTTAAGAGCGGTAGACTCGTAATCTGGGGAACCGGGTTCACGTCTCTGCTCCTCCACATGCAGCTGCTGGGTGACCTTGGGCTCTGAAGTCTCTCAGCCCCACTCACCTCACAGAGTGTTTGTTGTGGGGGAGGAAGGGAAAGGAGAATGTTTGCCACTTTGAGACTCCTTAGGGTAGTGATAAAGCGGGATATCAAATCCAAACTCTTCTTCTTCTTCAGTGAGAGTGGCGCATTGCAGACTCAGTGTCACGAATGCCGGATTGGTTCTGCTGGTGCATTTGCACCGTGCCAGCTTCGTCGCCACTTTGTCGCTCCCCCTCTGCTTTCTGGTAAGCAGTAGCGATGTGACCGACGAAGAGATCAGGTGAGCAGCAGCAGCATCCTACCATGTCATCCACTCCTGGGTATTTCCTGTGCCTTGCATACAGGAGGTCTCTGATGCAATCTCAGATATATTCAGTGAAAGGATCTTGGGCAATGGGGCTGGGAAATGCCTCTGCCTGAGATGTTAAGAAAACGGCTGTCTGTCAGAGAAAAATGGGACCAGTACAGAAAAAGACAGCTTCATATGTTTCTGTATGTTCCTGCTTGCTCCCTCATCCCAGTTCCTCCTCCTCCTCTGGTTCTCTTTCTTCCAACCAGACCAAAACCCTTTATCTTGCCTTTAAACTTGTACTTAGATATTGAATGGTTAGGCTGCCCCATTTTCTTTTTTCCTTTTCTTTTCACTAGCCAGCCTCTTAACCTTGCCCAATTATCCTCCACTCACCTCCATCACTCCTCTTCACTTAAGGCAGTGGTTAAGCTGGTGGCAGTGGAAGCTGTGAATGTTTGTGCTCTCCCACTATCTGTTGCTCATAGCTACACCCACGTACAGTGTGTTAAAAACATATGCATCATTTGTTTTCTCCTCCTTGTAATTTGTCTTTATGCCTATATTTAATTTGCTGCTGATATTTTTTTTGAGCTCGCATTTTGTCTTAAGAGAAGCCTGTAATGTTTTGGAAATGTTGACTCCTCTGATTTTATCGTTTCTGACACATCCATTATGTATGCTGCAGTTTGGTATTCTTCGGCAGAATCAATATAGCCTTGCTCACAATCTGTGTGTGTTTGCATAGGAGGAACAAATATTGTCTTGTTGTATGATAATCCCATTACATCTTTTTCTAAGAAGCGAGTTATTTGTTTGAAAGGAAGGCTGGATTTCTGAAAGTTGTGGTTCTCTAATGGCACTTGAACTTCTGCTGGGATTCCGTGTGGTACACAGCTTTGCTTCTGCTTGCATAGCGAGCAGACAAGTTGGCAGGTTAGCATAAGACAGGGCTTCTGAATGCAAAAGTACAGGTCTTTGATGCAGATAAAACTCAGAAGTGGATTAAGGAAAACTTGCATGCACGGTGATATAAAGTGAGCAGGGATCATATCTGTTTAACTATTGTCTCTCAGAAATTAAGAACTGGGGAAAGATTTATAGGGTATCTATGTGCAAGGATACCCATGGTTTATGGAAAAACCAGTTTTGCAAACTACACTGCCAGTTACTAAATGAAGAAAAAACTATCTAAAGAAATACCATCCAGGCATCCATACAATTAAGTGGCTATAAGCCCTTTTTGGTATCTGGTAACTTAGATGAAATTACTGCAATCTACCCTGAGCCCATGGAGCTTGGGTGGCGCTGTGGTCTAATCCACTGAGCCTCTTGGGCTTGCTGATCAGAAGGTCAGCGGTTTGAATCCCCGCAATGGGGTGAGCTCCCATTGCTCTGTCCCAGCTCCTGCCAACCTAGCAGTTTGGAAGCACATCAAAGTGCAAGTAGATAAATAGGTACCACTCCAGCGGGAAGGTAAACAATGTTTCCTTGTGCTGCTCTGGTTTTGGTGTTTTGTTGCACCAGAAGCGGCTTAGTCATGCTGGCCACATGACCCGGAAAAACTGCCTGCGGACAAACGCCGGCTCCCTCGGCCTGTAAAGCGAGATGAGCGCCGCAACCCCAGAGTCATCTGCGACTGGACTTAACTGTCAGGGGTCCTTTACCTTTACATGAAGCAAAGAGGGTATAGAGCACATTCCTAAATTTTGGGTTATTAGTCTGTGGTTAGGTTCCAAGATGGAGGGAAGCATAGCTCAGTGACAAAATAGCACAGGTGGGAAGAGAGGTAAGCAAAGGAATTGTCACACATATATACAAGTAACACCCAGTAGATTCTCACGATGCTAAAGGAACCGTGTTCTATATAGCTCTCACAACAAGTAATGAAAATCTACAGGAGGCGTCACATTTTCACAAGGTGGCTGACATCCATGCGCCAAAAAGGAAAATGTGAAGACTGTGTGCAGTAAATGGGAAATAATTTATTGCATTAGGAAGATACAAGGTTGAATCCAGACTAAGTTGCACTTAGTTCCCAGTGAAAAGTAAATAACAAGAACCAAGTCTGGAACCAGCATATTGTATAGAAAAGCCCTTGGCAAGGATTTTGCAATTCTCGAGAGGCCTGGAGTTGGACTGAGAAATGCAGAAGTTGCTCACTTTGTTGGGTGGGAAGTCATCTTAGATTCTGAACAAAGGTGCCACACTGCAGCATGGAACTGAGACCAAAGCACGTTGCTCAATAAAGATTCTAGAAGTGTGGCTGATCATTATTTTTCAATAGGAGATGGTGTGTACTTAGTAAGCCAGGTGTACGTGTGTTTGGGTTGTGGGAAGGGATTGATATTGCTGAAGTACTAGAGAAGAGTATTGGGACAGAGGGATATTGATTGGAAGATTGGTTTGTGTCAATTTGGTAAACCTCACCTGCCCTTTGCTTAGTGCTCTCATTTGTTAAAGGTAAAGGTAAAGGGACCCCTGACCATTAGGTCCAGTCGTGACCAACTCTGGGGTTGCGGCGCTCCTATGGGTGGCGCTGTGGGTTAAACCACAGAGCCTAGGACTTGCTGATCAGAAGGTCGGCGGTTCGAATCCCTGTGACGGGGTGAGCTCCCGTTGCTCGATCCCTGCTCCTGCCAACCTAGCAGTTCAAAAGCATGTCAAAGTGCAAGTAGATAAGTAGATACCGCTCTGGAGGGAAGGTAAATGGTGTTTCCGTGTGCTGCTCTGGTTCGCCAGAAGCAGCTTAGTCCTGCTGGCCACATGACCCGGAAGCTCTCATTTGTTAGACAGATACAATTAGGAGCTCCGTTAGAAAAGGTTGCGTAGTCCATGTCAGGAACAAACCATACCTGGGAACCTGACAAATTGTTGTCACTTAGGATATTCTATATTTATTGTGTTTCTAGCCAAATTTTCATCCAGGGTGTTGTACCCCTAGAGGTCCCCCCACCCCACAACTACCTTGTGAAGCAACTTAGGCTGAGAGACTGTGACTGGCCCAAGGTCACCCTGTGACCTATATGGCTGAATGGGGATTTGAACGTTTGTCTCCCAGGTCCTAGTCCAACACACTGACCACTATTCCACACTGGGTAGACAGTCCTGGGTCAACGGATCAATAACATGACTTGTTACAAGGCTGCTTTCTGTATTCCTAATCATTTAAAAACATTTCTCAGCACCAAATGTAAGAAAGAAGCTGGAATAGTTCCACATGCCTGACTTTTTCAGGGACTGAAGGGCCCTCGTCCAACAGTGAAAGATGGAGCCCAAATATTTATTACTAGTATTCAGCCCATTTCAAATGAACAAGTCAATAAAAAGTGTCAGCTGCTCCAGATGCTTAAAAGTATTTTTTCCACCTAAATAGCACCAATGAATTATTAACCAATTTTAAAGTGATGTCTCATTTTTCATGAGCACTTCAGACACAATTAGGTTATGCAATATGATGATTATATAAGAAGCACCAATAAGTACTAGGGGTCTGCATTACAATGAAGTTACAGGGAGCCTTTATACTGAATAGTGTAGGCAACATAAGAGCTGCTGCTATATAATGCTTTTTTAAAAAAAGAGATAGAATTAATGCTATTTTAGTAGGTTCATAGAAATGTTCTAATCTTCCAAGGATTATTTTTTTTTAATGCTTGTCTGAATAGACCAAAAGCCTTGACATTCTGAGTTTCCCCCCTCCTTTTTCTTTCTGGAAATAAATGTTAAGTGTCTTTCTTAGTCTAGCGGGTGAAGAAGCTGTTCCCAGGCTGATTGGCACAATTTTGTTTTACCTCTTCTGCAGCATCCGCTGGCAGCCTAAGGTGAGCCTGACCTTTTGATGGCTCACCTCCCTCTCTTGCAATGCACATCTTTTGCATGGCAAGAGCTGTATCTTAAGAGCAGAAGAAAACTCCTGCGTCCTTCCTAGGCCCTTGGTATGGTCATTGCCCTTAGACTTATGATCTCATAGGAGCAAGAAAGGATCAGATATGCAACTAATTGGAGCTCCTAATCAAAGCAGGATTTTTATGTAGTGAAGCGCCCTCTCTTCTCCCCACCCAAAAGAATCTAGGGCAAAGAGTGAGCTGAATAAGGAATAAAGGCAAATATAAAAGGGGCACTCATAGTGGAATCCTGGGTTTCTCCTGGAGCTGAAATGAGAGATGTCCATACAAGTGCATCAAATGCTGGTGTCCACACTTTCCTCATTCTTAAATTGGGGCACCCACCTTAAAAAAAAGTTACCTGTATATTTGTGTTATGTTTATTATCATTTAAAAAAAGAAAAAGAATAAGTACAAAACTAACTTGGGATCCAGGTTGAACTAAGAGTTCTTGGTGACCTTTTGGGAACTGATAAGTGCTGTCCATAGTCAGCTTCTGTTGTAATTTTTTTTAAAAAGCACCTTTTATTTTGCCTTCAAAGCTCAATCCTGGAGATGAACAAGCATATATTGAACTGAGTGCAGCGAGATGTTTCCAGAAGAGCCCCACTGCTCTAAAAAAAACGTTTTGTCTGTCTTCATCGTATGACGTTCACATGCCTAAAATGACCCCCCAAAAGCTAGGGCCAGTCAGAATTTTGAAAGGGCTGTGTGTGCTTAAACTAGCAATCTAAGCAAGATTGCAAGGTGTCTGAGCATGAACTGTCCAGACAGAAAACGTACGTTTGGGAAGACCTGAGTAAATCCATTTGTACCTGTTTGCTTGCCTATTCCTGGTTCCCTGTCTTATGGCCGGTAATCTTAGATCAACACAGAAAGTTGCAAGGTGTAGTTTGAATTTGTCTCAATAGCAGAGCGAGAGCGATTTAGCAACAGCCAGGTGCAGTGTTCCACTTCAGAATGCAGATGTCTGTTTCATATTGGAATGCAGTATTAGAAACTCAGGTATTTAAGCTAGGCGCCAAATGGCTCCTTAAACCAAGATTGCAGTCACCAGAATGGAATGCCTAGTTGTCATTTTGGAGAAGACAACTCTAAAGTCTTATTTTTCGAATGATGGACTGACTGTGATTGAGTCTCAGTTGAACATCTGGCTAGTTCAGATGGCAACCTTGAGCTAGGTTCAGAGCTTTGAGAACTTAAAGAAGAAAAGTCACTTGATCCTGGGACAGTCCACATATATATTGGCCTATTCCAACCTCTTTTTCTTAATGGTGACTGCTCCTGCTCAGGATGCACACACAAAAAAGCATTTTGGTTCCAGAAATTCATTCCGAGTGTGCAGATAAATTATAACTGATAGATATCTACAGGATGGGGTGTTAGTGTGTGGAAGCTGTCCAGATCCAATGATCCCCAGATGGTGGAGTTGTCAGGCACCATCCTGGTGCCCAGGCATCTTCACTTGGTCGCAAGTGGTCCAAGCCCAGGTGCAAAACACGCCTGGCTAATTTCAAACACCATTGGAATGCCACCACCTGTAACATCTAAAGGAAGACGAAAGACATCTCACTGTTATGTCTATGATAGGTCAGAACGCTCCCTGATATGCTAGCTTTTCAAGGACCAAGGATTTTTGATACAGGGAACATTCAGGTGGTGTGACAGCACTTCTCAGCACCCTGAAATTTAATGGTACGCTTCCAAAGAACTCTAGTACAGACTGGAACACACAACATACGGAGCATTTCCTCCCATATGTATTGCTTCCACTTCCCTTCCTTGTTGAATTTTGATCAGCTAGAGAGATCACAATGTTTCGTCTGCCACACCCAACACCAAAACAAGAGCTTTTTTTGTGTGTGTACCAGTCCTGAGCGGTAATATACAAAATGTGCAAAATTTCAATTTGTGCTTAAAATGATTGTGAACAACGAATCATGGTGAAATTCAAGGGACGAGGTGTGCGTGAGATGCAGCAGGCTGCTAATGTGGTGGTTTTGTGTACAGAGTATGTGTAATCGTAGGGCGAAAAGCCTTCCTGACTCCAAGTATCCTAACTGCAATGGCAATAAGATAAAAAATTATCTTTTTCCTCCGTTTGTGCCAAAGAGAATTTCTCTCGCTATTATAATCAAAGGCTTTTAAAAACAAACAAACCTCACATTAACTTGTTTTCCAGAACATGTTTTGAGTTCAGGCAAGTACTGAGGATTTGGAGATTGCGGGGCGGGAGAAGTGTCTGAGTCAGAGTGTGACTGACTGTGGCACATAAAACGTTTAGCTAATGAATTATTCCAAAAGAACAAGTAGATGGAAGGGAAATCCTTCCTGTGACTCATAGTAGTGCAGACTATATTAGCCACTTTTGTTCTGCACTGTCAGTGACTGGAATTCCTAATGCATCATTGACAATAAGTTCTTGCTTATGGAGTTGGTGAAGCACCTGAGTGCAGCACTTATCCGATTCAGTCTTATACATCTTAGCAAGCCTATTTTACAGAAAAAAAGGCTCTTACAAGTAGGAGTAGCACAAAACCCACATGTAAGTGGTCATATCAGACAATATTTCATATTCAGAGTTCTTGCTGGATGGTTCCCATGCTGAAAAGCCACGTTAAACTGCAGTTTCTTGTGGAATGTTATGCAGCTAAAACCTTTGGATGAAGTGGTGTGACTAATTACATGTGGGTGGAATACTAAGTATTATTTTGAAGTACTTGCTATATAATAATTTTGCTAAGTTTAGGTTAGGCTAAAGTTGTTGTTTTTTTGGGTCAGATTGTCAGCTTAAGAGCTCCCAAAGTGTCACATGCGAGATTTAAAAAGAAATAAAACAATAAAATCACCATTATCGAAATTCAAAAAGCAATACAACAATACTTTACAAAACAGCAAAGTGATAAATATCAAGGGATCATCAGTGCGTGGATAGCTCAGCTGGTTAGAGCATGGTGCTGATAATGCCAAGGTTGCAGGTTCAATCCTTGTATGGGACAGCTGCATATTCCTGCATTGCGGGGGGTTGGCCTAGATGATCCTCAGGGCCCCTTCCACCTCTACAGTTCTATGATTCTGTGATCACATCCTCAATTGCCATAACTCAATGGGAAAACATGGTATTTAGCATCTGCCTGAGTACAGGGGAGGGAACCCAAAAAACTGATGAGGAAGGGAATGCTAGGAATTCCAGAGACTGTTGCATGCATGCTATACAGTTAAAGTAATAATTCTGGTAACTATAGTTTATCCCTTAAAAGGTAAAGGGACCCCTGACCATTAGGTCCAGTCGTGGCCGACTCTGGGGTTGTGGCACACTTCTCGCTTTACTGGCCAACGGAGCCGGCGTGCAGCTTCCGGGTCATGTGGCCAGCATGACTAAGCCGCTTCTGGCAAACCAGAGCAGCTCACGGAAACGCTGTTTACCTTCCCGCCGGAGTGGTACCTATTTATCTACTTGCACTTTGACGTGCTTTCGAACTGCTAGGTTGGCAGGAACAGGGACCGAGCAACGGGAGCTCACCCCGTCGCGGGGATTCGAACCACGACCTTCTGATCTGCAAGTCCTAGGCTCTGTGGTTTAACCCACAGCGCCACCCGCGTCCCTTACAGAGCTACAATTCCCAGCACCTTAACTACAGTTCTCAGGATTCTTTGATGTGGGAGAAAGTGCTGTAAATGTATGGTATTACTGGGGAGAAAGCCCTATTTCATGTATTCATCAGCCTAATTTTGGATAAAAGCCAGCTGTGTAGTAGAGCCCTTTTTGAAGCTCTTAATGGGCTCTCGGTCTCATATGAGTGCAAGCAGTCATTCACATGGTTGCAGATAGTCATGGACCCAATGGCTGTTAAGCAATTTAAAAGTCACAAATAGCACTTCGGCTTGGGTTTGGCAATCTGGCAGCTGCATTCTGAACAAAAGTTATCAGTTGTGGTTTCTGAATTTCTGGATTTTCTTTGGAAGGCAACTCCACAAACGTCATAGAGTGCATTACAATATTTTATCATTGACATGAGTGAAAGCACATGTGACAGTAATCAGATTTATCTTCTCCAGGGAGGGCCACGGCTGGCTCACTAGCCAAATCTTTGCAGAAGCAGCTCTGGCTATAGATGTCACCTGGACATCTGGAGCAAGCTTGCAAATTTATGCCAAAGCACAACTTGGGAGGGGAGTTTGCATGTATAATATAATACATATATAGAGAGAGAGCGCAGATACACGTATCTGCTGGAACTACACAAGGTATCATATGCTTATACAAATAACAGCTAATGGAGATTAGCTTGAACACAGTGGGCTGGGGGCTGTGTATTTATGGCACACTGCTTTTACATCAGTACCCACAGAGACTGTCACTTTGTTGTTGTTTAGTTGTTTAGTCGTGTCCGACTTTTTCTGACCCCACGGACCAGAGCACGCCAGGCACTCCTGTCTTCCACTGCCTCCCACAGTTTGGTCAGACTCATGTTTGTAGCTTCAAGAACACTGTCCAACCATCTCGTCCTCTGTCGTCCCCTTCTTCTTGTGCCCTCAATCTTTCCCAACACCAGGGTCTTTTCCAGGGAGTCTTCTCTTCTCATGAGGTGAAGACTCATGAGCTTCAGGATCTGTCCTTCCAGTGAGCACTCAGGGCTGATTTCCTTAAGAATGGATAGGTTTGATCTTCTTGCAGTCCATGGGACTCTCAAGAGTCTCCTCCAGCACCATAATTCAAAAGCATCAATTCTTCGGCAATCAGCCTTCTTTATGGTCCAGCTCTCACTTTCATACATCACTACTGGGAAAACCATGGCTTTAACTATATGGACCTTGTCACTTAGGAACATTATAAATGGCAATTTTGGTGTGTGGAACAAGGGCTAATGATGGACAAGGCAGGGGAACTAAAATAAATAAATTAGTTAACTAATCCAGAATGAAGACCATCCTTCTTTCAGCATGGCCACTTCAGATTAGAATTCCCAATCCTATGCAGTTCCACTTAGAAGCAGAAATGAGAAAATCTACACTTGCTGAAATTTCCTCTTCCACACAACTACCAAAGGTAAATGTGGTGATACCATTGTTGTGATCCACCTGAGATCAGGGTGCTATCTACTTGTGTAACCCAGTCTAACAGCTGAAGACCAGTACCTTCGAATGCATCCAAAACTTCCCTTTGGCTGTACATTGGAGGGCAAGATTGGCTGCGGCGTGCAATCGTTGTTCACTGTTGACTCACTATTACCCCCGATAAGCTTCTAATGAAACCTACAGCTCCCTGGAAGAATCACTGTCATATGCTGAAAATCACTGATATATATTACTTCAAATTTTGCCCTCCATCCTGCTCTTTAAGATCAATCTCTTCTTGAATCCAGACTCTTTCTATTCTCCTCCCCATTTAAGCATTATCGGATTTAGGATTCCTCATCAAACAATGCTTTGAATGGCTTGTATAGTCTTTGCTTAGCTGTGCATATGCTTAGCTGAGCTGCTATGTGCTCCTTAGCTGCGTACAATTTTTATCCCATCTAAAAATGTTCTTGCACCAACTGTGACTGCAGTGCTTAAGGAAAAAAAAAAAAAGGCAGATAGTTTTATCACTGCTGCAATCCCTTTGCACCCAAATATTCAGAGGGTGCTTGCCAAGGATCAGCCACCGGTTTATAGCTACGCTTATTGTGAAGGGGATATCAAAATGCAAAGCAAGGCTGCTCCCTTTACCCACTGCTCTGACATAAACTATAGCAAGGAGATACACATCTATAAACAAAACACCCACCCCATGCTGGTAGATCAAAAGTCAGTAGCTAGCTGTGAGTTGCTAAGAATTTTTGTGATATTTCATAAGTTTTAGAAGGCATTCCTCTCTCATAGATTAGTGTTTGGACATGTAATCCGCACAATATAATTCACGAGCAGGGAAACTGGCCCTTCAGATGTTGTTGGACTCCAACTCCCATCAGCCCAGGTTGGCATGGTCAGGATTGATGGGAGTTGTAGTCCAGGAACATAGGGAAGACCACAGGTACCCTATCCCAGTGCTAATTCAGCCATAAGATGGCAGCACCCTGCTACATCCAGAAATGAACCAAGGGACAATGTATATCTTGGTGTCTTCATTCATTCATTTATTTATTAAAAACCAACCAACCAGTTTTATTGAGTTTTCAATTTTACATTTCAAAATAAACTTTTTTACATACTTTTAAATATCCAGCGACTTCCCTTCTCCTCCTTCCATGGTTCATTTTACATGTCTTCCATTCCTGCATATTTTACTCCAACCATTTAAGTCAGTTCTCCATTTCACATCATTTCAACATTAATCACACTGTTGAATTTATCTTAATGCTGCCAGCGTTTTCAGCTGTGTACAATTATTTTTCATATATTCAATAAATATTTTCTACTCCTCTTTAAATAAATGTTCTTCTCATTCTCTTGTTCTGTGTACTAAACCTGCACGTTCTGCATATTCCACAACGTCTTCATTTATTTCTGACTAGGAGAAAGGGAGAATATTCTAAAATACTCCCCTCACCAGTTATCCCCCCCCCCCTTTTATCACAGGCCCTTACATTATGGTGACAAACTTAATATATTTGTAAAACAGAATAAAGAATAATTTTCACTTTTGTTATAGCCTTTCCTATTAAGCCTATAACTTCTAGCATAATCTATAAATATCCAAAGTGGTGATTTAGGTGCAGTGTTGCAAATTCACTGTGCTTTCTGTCATTTGACACAGAAATGAGAGGTGTCAGACTTGTCATAGCTGATCTTTCCATTTCCTCAGAGAGCCTGTCAGAGCAAGCCAGAAGAGGAATGGCCCTTCTCCCCACCCCACTTTTGACTCACGCGAAGGATTAGAAATTTCATGAACCTCTAACAAAACTCTTAGCAGTGTTTTTGAAATAGGAGCAGACTTCTCTCAAGGAAGTGGAGAGCGGGCCATAGTTTTTAACCCTTTATTGCCATTGTATCACTTCTACATATATAATAAGGCACTAAATGTCATCAAGCTGTAGTTTACGTGGCCACAGACAGGCGGTGCTGCAAACTACAGCATGCCAGCATGTCCAAGGATTATGGTGCTGTAGTCCACAGCTTCTGAAGGGGACCACATTGGTTATCCCCTTTGATTTCTACTCCTTTAGTTTAGGAATAATTCTTGCTTGGTTCTTTATGCTTAAAAAGATAGCCCTATTCAGATTTTCTTCAGTTGTAAAAATGGGGGAACATTAATCTTGACCCCCTCCACCCCTGACTGTGCAGGAAGGGCTAAAGGGGTATTGTGAGCTCATTCGGCTGAATGCAGTTGCAGTTCTTCCTGCAACCAGGTATCCTGATAGTGGGAAGGACTGTAACCATGTTTAGCTTGATATTCCCCTGTGGATCTTCTTGCTTAATGTTGAGTGTGGCCCTGCATTCCACAGATACAACTGAACACCTGAATAGGTTTCATGTCTTCATGTGGTTCCCCCTGCCCTCCGTTTCATGTCCTGCCCTCCTCCCATTCCTGGTATGCACAGACAGGTTTGCACAATTGCCTTTTTTGTAGATCAAGAAACTGATCACAATGACCCAGCGTGTTTATCACCATTCACAGCTACGTGTGCATGCCCTTTAATTGGAAAAAAAAATCACTGCATATAACAGTTACTTAAAATGCAGCATGGGAGACAACACACCTAGCTTGTAAACTTATCTCCATAGAAGATGGAAGGGCCCCCAAAGTCATCTAATCCAATGCAGGAATCCTGCCCACAGCTTTCCCTGTTTAGGCTCAAACCACCAACCTTCTGGTCAACAGCCAGAAGCACTGACCCATTGCGCCGCAGGAAACATCTACAATGGAAATGTTGAAGAGTCCAAATCTCTCCCCGCCCCTGGTTGTGTCCTGTATAAGCGCCTTGAAGTGGACAGCAGTCCATTCCTTTGATTAAAAAGCAAACAAACAGAATTCCCAGAAGTACACTTGGAAAGGTTCATATTCGCCCACTAAACAAATAAGGTGTTTCCCCCTTAGGAGTGCATACGAACCAGCAGAGGGTGCCATATGCCTCAAGTATCACAGACTGGCCTGCGTGCCAATGAATAAATTAATTTACAACGAGGAGTCACAGGGGTGACTGGAACCCAGGTCTCCCAGCTCCCCAGGCAATCGTCCTGACAGCTGAGGTAAAGGAGCAATCTGTTCAGTTCTCTCTCTCTCTCTCTCTCTCTCTCTCTCTCTCTCTCTCCCTCTCTCTCTCTCTCTCTCTCTCTCTCTCTGTGTGTGTACGTACACCTCACCTAACTCTGCAGCAAGATCAACTTTTAATAAGCCATGCCCTTGTTGCAGGAGTGCTCCTTGCTGCATTTTGCTCTCCTTCCTTCCGAGTTGCAGAGAACGCTGTAAGCGTTTTGATTTTATAAAGGGCAATCTCAAAGAAAAAGGGTGGAGTCCCCCCCCCCTTAAAAAACAAACACACACACGCCTGCACACGCAGTGTAATCCCGTTCGTTGGTATTAGAAGGTGATTAGAATGAGACTTCAGTCAGCTGGAGGACTCCCCGAGGCAAGGTCTCGTCCCACCCGTGCATATAGCATGCCCCGTCTGACACGGGGAGGCTGGAGAATTGAGCAGAGGGGAAGCTGCAGTATGGCGCAGCAGATGAGCACCAGCGGTTGCCATGGAGATCTCTAGTACAGCCGAAGCTCAAAGAAAGGGCACTTGCCGAAACGCAGGAGCTCCGCGGCAAATGAACGAGGAACCAGCTGAATACAGAGCAGGCCCTCAGCTAGGCTGTCCCAGATGGAGTTTTAATTCCCTTCTTGCCTCAGCTTGGCCGCCACCTCATCTTGCCTCTGAAATGCTGAGAATAAACAAAAACGGGCCCTCCCTCTCTGGGAGAGGGCCCTCCTTTTCTGAAAGAAACGGGCGCATGCTTATAAGATATTAATGGCAGCATAATGGCCTCGGTGGGGAAGGGTCTGGTGGCCTTCGCGAAGGCGTGTGCTCATCTTGCCAGTGGGGTTTTAGTGGGTGCCATGGGATTTGTCAGCAGCATATGCGCTCCTGTTAATGATTGAAAAATTACCACAACAATTAGTCATGGATCGCTGAAGGCAAGGCCCCCAAACTCCGCGGACATTGTGATTAAACCCATGTATGTGACAATTAACTCTCCTGAAGGTTTATCCACCACAGAGGGCCGTTTGGGCAAAGGGGAGGGGACCCAGAAGTGACAGGCAGAAATAATTCAGCAGAATGGATCCGATACAGCTGGCAATATCCATTTTAATCTGACACGGAATTAATCACACTTAGATTAATCCTGTTCTTATTGCGCCATTGCTGTTTGTGTCCTTATTTATAACCACCAGCACCGCCCCATACTATCAATGCCACCGAGACGTGACTGATTCAATTCCTGCCCGTTCCATGTTTTTTAAATTTAGAAAGCAAACCCCTCCGTTACGCCATGTTTTTAGGTGGGCTAGGGAGCAATTATCTCATAAAACCTGAGCAGACACCAGATGTAGCACATCTTGAATCCCCCGAGGTATCACAGTTGAATAACCTACAGCAAATATTTTTGTCCAATCTGCTGCCCCTAGCATAGAGAGAGAGAGAAATAGCCATCCATTTTGTCTATCCACATAAATGTGTGTGGCTGCAGTTGTAGTAACATGTGCAACATGAAGTCACAATGCGTATATGTAAAGCACAGCTAAAGCTACGATAGAATGCCTGTCCTAAGACAATATATATTGATAGATAAAATCCATATTTGGCAACATATATAGTGTAATATCCATATTTGGTTGTTGGTTCATACGTAGCGATGAATAGGCATATATGCCCCACGTAATTGTATTTATAACAATTGATTGACACGTTCAGGAAAACAAAAAAGCGCAATGCTGTACAAAACTTAAAAGTTTGTTTTCCTAAATCACAGTTAAGCATTAAGTCTGATTGACTAAGCCACGCTAACTTGTGACTGATAGGTAAAACCAGGTTCTAAATGTTTTTGCAAACCTTGGTTCATGTTAACCAGGGTTAAGCACTATACAGTGGTACCTCGGTTTACAAACTTAATCCATTTGCAAACAGGGCTGTTCTTAAACCGAGGTACCATTGTATCTGCACTGAGTTCTACAAACTCCTTCCTTGCAAGCTGACAAGGGCTTAGTTTTGCAAGCTAAACTATTAATTTAACTATATGCCTGGGATTTTAACGAGGGTGGCAATACAATAAGGCCTTTTCTGCAGCGGCTCCCCATCTGTGGAGTGCTCTCCCCAGGGAGGTTTCCCTGGCGCCTACGTTATACACCTTTAGGTGCTAAGCAAAAACATTGCTCTTTAGCCAGGCCTTTGGTTGATTGACATCCCATGTCCTTGTAAAAAATGTTGGGGGGGGGTATTGGGTTTTTTGCTGTTTTTATTTTGATTATGTATTTTGTGGTTTTATATTCTGATTTTATCCTGTGAACCGCCCTGAGACCTGCAGGTATAGGGCAGTATACAAATTTAATAACACAACAACAACTCTTGCACAGAACTGGATACAGGGATGTAGAGACACTGAACTGATCTGGCAACTGTTCTCATGCACAGAACTCCCAACTGTGTTCCATTTGTTTAGTTGAGATTTGTTCCATCAAGGATCACTTTTGACTCTGTCATTCAGCGCAGTCAGTTCAAAGGCATATTTAAGTCTTTTGCCAGCTCCAGACATAGCATGGCCAATTAGCCACTGAAGGATCTGGCAATAATAGCCCTTCAAGCAGTGTCAAGAACTAGTCATGCCTAAATGTTTTGAAGGGCAGTCAGTTTTAACAATGAGAAATGAGGTACATGCTTTCTTTAATTTTTAGCCTTCTCTCTTTCTCCCCCCACACCCTTCCTCTGCCTGCAGTTCAATTCTTGAAAGAGGAACAGCTTAACAAGGAAGGGGAAAGGAATTTACCTGAGTCGTGCCTTCTCATACTTTTATCATAGGCATAGGGCTCTGTGAAATGTCCAAATGAATGCATGAAAGAAAAATATTTCCGCTCACAAGTAGGGCAGAATTTCTTCAAAGTATTTCACTTTTCAAAATGAACTTTTTAGCTGTGTGTTTTTTTCAGTGGATTGGGGTGGGGGAGAGGGACCAACAGCACTGGAAAAGGGGCAAAAATATTAATTACCCCCCCTTCCTTCTTCATTTTTGTATGGAGGTTGATTCCATGTGCTGTGTCTCTCTGTCTTTTTGAGGCATGACTGTTGGTGGTTGTCAGCAATATGAAGCAAAACTCTACAGACATTTCATACCTTTATTCTAAATATATTGGATAAAATGAAAGCAGTGAAATGAAGAATGTTTAAACAACAGAGGAGATGAGGAAAATATACTTGTGCCAAACCAGACAACTATGAGCGCCATTCCAAAGAGCAATTGGTCTAAAATGATAAAAATTGCTCTCAGCTCTGATGTGCTCTCATTTGGCTCTAGAGCAGTGTTTCCCAACCTTGGGCCTCCAGCTGTTTTTGAACTACAATTCCCATCATCCCTGACCACTGGTCTTGCTAGCTAGGGATGATGGGAGTTGTAGTCCAAAAACAGCTGGAGGCCCAAGGTTGGGAAACACTGCTCTAGTGAAAAGAGTATTTATACTCTAGTTGGGCGTCACCATTTCCCCCACAACATGTGATATAAGTGAATTCCCACTTTATTGTTGGGTAGGAAATTGCCCTTGCCCCTGCCCCAGTACAGTGGTACCTCGGGTTAAGAACTTAATTTGTTCTGGAGGTCCGTTCTTTACCTGAAACTGTTCTTAACCTGAAGCACCACTTTAGCTAATGGGGCCTCCTGCTGCTGCTGTGCCGCCGGAGCACGATTTCTGTTCTCATCCTGAAGCAAAGTTCTTAACCCCAGGTAATATTTCTGGGTTAGCGGAGTCTGTAACCTGAAGCGTATGTAACCTGAAGTGTATGTAACCTGCGGTACCACTGTATGCAAATCGAACCATTAACAAGCATGAGGACATTCATATTCAATGTTTGAAAGGGTGTGAGAAGGAGAAGAGAGTGTAGACATATGGCTCGTCCACACTTGCCTTGAAAGCATAGGTCCAAGTGGTTTCCCATTGTTCCAGGGAAAACCCACTCGGAGCAAACCTCAATACATGGAAAACCCAATGGATGTCTGCTGCAATTCAACACTAAAGAGCAGGTTTTCCTGGGAGAAAGTGGCACTGTACATCTCTTAACTTCATCATTAGTTGTAGAAGATGAACCATGCAAGTGTTGTGGTCTCCAAAAATGGATATTTTAGCTATGGCAGTAACTCCTCCCAGAGCAGCAACATTTCTGGAGTGTCAGCTGCGCTGTGTATATACGGTTCACTTTTTAAGTAGCAATTAAACATCTTCGTTCTATACTGGATTGCCATTTATGGTATTTATTCTGAGGGCAACCATTCTATGGCCATTTCCATACTTTTGTAAAAAAAGAGATTTGACTAGACTACCTTAACTCTAATGATATTCCAGTGTATGCCATTAGGCCAGTGATTTCCTGCTGTTACAGAGGCATCGCTTCTGCAATGCAAAATAGTTCTTTATCCCTGGATCCCCAATTGACAAGAAAAAGGTGACTTCCCAGAGCACTCTTTTAATCTTGTTTCCTTTGTGAAGATGCAAATTTTCCATTACAGTGCCATCTGTATAGTGCATAAATGTATGTACTGCTTGACCTATGCTAAAAGCCATAGATTGTAATGATTTTGTTTGGATGGTAGTGCATGAAGATCCTAGAACTATGTCAATCGGCAGAAAAAGGAGTGGGTTTTTCTGTTTGGCATAGCCGTGTCATGAGAAAAGAACATGGCAACACCCTATTTAATAACCACCTTGGGAGCTGGTACGTTTGGAGAATAACCTAACTGGTAAGTTGCATTTCATTTCTTTTGAAAAGATAAACATCAAATTCCCAGGTATTATTTTATGTCTGAGGACAAAATTCAAAGTGTGGGGTGAAACGTAAAATACTTGAATTTGGATGATTGATTTATTATACAGGGCTGCATCATTGTGGTTTTGGACTAGGACTTTTTCTTGTGCTAGATGAGACACTTGGTTTTTGGTGATTGTTCCTACCCACTACAGCTGTCCAAGCAACCGAAAAACTGTTCTTGAGAGTTGGGGAACCCTCTGGAACAGTATAAGGGTATGGCGTGGGGGTGGCTGTCATAAGTAGGGTGTGGCGATAAAAATTGGCTGCCCAGTTTTGCATAAGCTTTCTGTTAGTGCAAAGTGCGAAGATCAGTCGGTTTCCAATCCATACCAGTTTCATTCTGTCCCATTTTCCCATTAACCTCACTCCCGGTGTGTAAATGGCCAGTTATGTACAAACCTCTTTATGTGGTTTGAAATCTGGGGTCCCCAGCCTTTTCCTGCCCAGGGACACCTTCTGAAATCTGAGAACTGTCTTGGGCACCCATGTAAAATGACTGCCAAGGGGTAGGTGGCTGACTAGTTACACAAAACAAAAAATATTATCTTTCCCCTAAAAGCAAGCAACCCCACCGAAAATGCAGTCGTTAGCCAGGCAACACAACACACACACCAAGCAAAATGTTCTCCCAGGCACTTGCTACTATCTCTGTCCCCAAGCTTCCCAAGCAGATAAGTAGGAGTATTAGAGGGAGGCTGGAAGGCAAAGCAGTAGCCCGCAGTCACCTCACACCCCTTTCTAAAAGAATGCCTCTATGTTCACTTGAGGCTCAGAGATATTCTGGTCCATCTTCAAGAAAAGAAGGTAAGAAGGAGACTGGAGACTTGCATTTCTTTTTCTAGCTGGCCAAGTTGTTGCCCACTGGAGGAGCCGCGGTGGAAGGGGGAGAGATGGAAAGAAACTAAAAAAGTGTGATTTTATTTAGTTATTGGGAGAGGCAAGATGGATGACAAGGGGGCACCATAGTGCTCATGGGGCACTGTATTGGGGACCCCAGACATAATGGAAAGCTTTGAATGTCTTTTGCTTCCAAAGCACTTAGGCGAAGCTGCTTCTTTTTTAGAAACAGGACTTATTTAATTTGATGCAGAAATCCATGTGGTGCCAGATTATCACTTCTATCAAAAACAATATACTTAATTGCTAACAGAATTTCTAATGGCGGAAACAAAAACACACCAACAGTATAAATCTGAACTATACAAAATGAAGCAAAAGATTTGAGCAGAGATACTTCTTGGACTGTTCTCTCTGAATTTCTTACCCAGAGACATCTTCTTTTCCTCCATTTTCTGCGGCTGGCATAGAAGTCCAGTGGAGTCTCAAGGCAAGCTGATCCTCACTGTAATCCTTACCTGGCACCAAGTTGTCTGCAATGACAGGGCACTTAAGCCCCGTAGGAAGTTTCTGGTTCCCCTAAGAAAGTTTCACTCATCCGATCTTGCTGGGTGGCAAAGAGCCCAGTGTGCCTATAGACCAAGAAATGGTCATCTCAGATCAGTTCTCCTGCAAGCCTGCATCACAGGAAGGGGGCTCTGGGTGAGAGGCTGGGGGATGTAGTGAGTAGAGTGGGTCAGTAAAGATTGATTGGGAGGTATTTTGGATGGTCAAGATGCAGAAGCAGGAGGTGAAATGACTGGCGATGGAACACCCCATGGACTCGTGTGGGGCAGAGCAAAGTACAATCATATAATTGTACAGGACACCATGAAAAAGAAGGAAAAGTTCAACCTTTTCTATGTAGTCTTAGGCATTTTGCTTTTTGTTCCCCATTCCCCGTGCAGATGGTCTTATGAGAAGCTAATATGTCAAGAGAATCTGAATATGACGTAGTGTAGTCTGGATATGATACAACAGACTTTGGGATGCCTTTTCTGGTCCCTTGGATGTGGCCTATAAAGGTCAGGAAATCACTCTCTTTCCATTTTACTGGACCATCAAGAGCTGCCATAATCAGGGACGGGATGCTTGCTTGGTGTGGAGATGGGTCTGGTAACATCCCTCCCAAAATAACTTGGTGGGTGGCTTTTGCTTTATAGGGTTGAGAAGATACTTCCTCTCTTGTCAAATGTTCTAGGTCTTGTGAGTTGCCATCTCTTGCTTTTTTTGTCTTGGGTTCAACAGCTGAAGCCTCATGACCCATACAAACAAAGGGAGATATTGAAGAGGAGAGAATTTTTGGGAAGTCAGTGTAGACCATACAAAAGCAGGAATGACTAGAACTTGTTAGCGCGGCATTAATTTGAAAGTTGATCTGATGCTTGGCAAAAAAGAGGAAGCCAGAGGAGAGGTTTTAGGAAACTACAGAGTTCCCAGTCATATAGAACAGTGTTCCCCAACCTTGGGCCTCCAGCTGTTTTTGGACTACAACTCCCATCATCCCTCGCTAGCAAGACCAGTGGTCAAGGATGATGGGAATTGTAGTCCAAAAACAGCTGGAGGCCCAAGGTTGGGGAACACTGATATAGAAGAGCAACTGAGCTGTCAAGCCAGCAAAGGGTCAGACCCAGCAATTATATACCAGGTCCGTTAATAATGTACAAGGCTAAACTACAACATAAAAGTCCTATGAATTTCCTATGAAAATAAAATGTAGGTGGCGGAGTATAAATTTCCTAATTCCATTTCAAGTATGTGGACTTCAAAATAATAACCTTGAGTGGTAATACTTGTTCTTGCAATTGCTGTTTGTATCTTATCCGTTTGCATACATCTGTCTGTTATGTATTTCTGATGCTTGCCATGTTTTTGCTGTGAAGCAGACCAGCCATCAAGGATTTGCTTGAAGTGACTACTAACCCCTGCAGGTGGGCATTTTTAAAGCAATTAATCATTGCATCCAGAATTGACTGGAATTCACCTCGCTTTAATTGCTTGTTTAATCACATCCTGTATAGCTGAATTGATTATATTTGCTATCCAGCTTATTGAAAGCAGCTTGGCATTTTCATCAGAAATCTTACTTCTTAGTAAATCAAGGCGTGTTGAACAATGTCAACCCATTATTGGGGTTGTGGCTCATCGGTGCGTTGAGATGCAAAATGGGCCACAGTCAGGACTGAAGTCAACATTGTGTGCTGCCTAGGAGCAGACAAAATGCCTTTTAATGATCTTCCATTTGGCAGTTTGCGTGCCCACTTTTTTCACAACCAGGATGTTCTACCTGCCTTACAATGCCCCCAGGGAAATCCAAAGCCTGTGTCTGTGCTTGGATATACCACTTGGTAGCAACCCCCTGCTGCCAGGCTTATCTGCTAATAACCGGGGGAGAGAAAGAATTAATGCCACGAGTGAGAGGAAAGTGCTGAAACAGTGCAAAGTGTTAAGCAGTAGTCACCTATTTATTATGAGAGTTTCTGCTGCCTGCGGTGTTGTCAGAAGGGAATAAAAGAAGCAGGACATATTGCAGACTGTTAATTGGGTTCATAGCTGCATGTTGTAATCACTAGCAGAGGCTTAATTTTTTTTCCTTTACCAGCTTAAAAAAAGAGAGAGAGAGGTGCCAAGAGGTGATTGTTTAACCATTTGTGGCAAACAGATTGCACTGCGAGTCGTATATAAAAGCATTGATTTAGAAAGCATTCATCTAGACATGGGACCTTCACAGGCATAGAAAACTCAGACAAAAAGCTCCAGGCATGGAAAGCCATTAGTTAGCATACGGCGAGCGTACATGCCAGTACCACAGCTCATGAGGAGAACTTTCCGGCAGGCCCTTTTGTGTGTGGTAAATACTAGTGAGAAAATAACATTCTCTGTGAATTCATTTTGGTTTGTGTGGTGGAGGGATTGAAAGGCAGGCAAAATACACACCGTTGTCGAAACCGTTTGCTTCACTTTGCGAAACCATTAACTAGTTTTAACTAAGTGTGTGGGTATAGTTAGTGAGAGCTTGGAAGGAATTACTGCGGTGGTGGAGAAACTGTATTCCTTCAGGTGTTGGACAGCAACTCCCTTCAGATCCAGCCGGCATGGAAAGCGGTCAGGAATGATGGGGAGATGTAGTTCAGCAACATCTTGAAGGTGGAAGGTTTTGTCTATACCGGCAATCTGTGGGTTTGTGTATGCCTCGCACATCAGGATTGCAAACCAAGACCAAACTGGTTTCCGTGTACGTATGAACCATCCCAATAAATTCACGGTAGAATTGGGGTTGAAATATGGCATTCCCCAAAAGGGAGCAGACTCCATTTCATAAGGCATGTGGCTTTTTTTCCTATCAGGATTGTATGTTCTGGATTGCAGTGTTGGAATAGATCTGGCCCTGCCAGGAGTGAAGGGTGTGACAGTGGAACATCGTTAAAGGACAGGAAATTGTCGTTATTTGATTTAGAATTACATTATTGTGCCATGGGGGTTGTTGTGGTTGCCCACATGGATTTTGCATCTTGGGCACCAAAATATGTTGGCCTGACATTGTCCCAAGTGTCACATGGTTCTACTCAACCAGTGCTAGCAGATCAGATTTCTATTCCACTCTGCTTAGCTTTCCTTGCAGAATTGTTGATTCTTACTTGAAGTGGAAACATATAACGTGGGGGGGACGGGACCATATTGAGATGACAAAAGTTTGGCTGAGCTAACTGGCATTTTCACACTCTCATCAATGTATTGTATGCCCTAGTGCTGGAAGCGCTTGCAATAAGCAATCTCTTTCTGCCTGTCTTTGAAAAGCTATTCATCATTTTATCCCTACAAATAAATTTAAGAATGAGCTGAATGAACTTGGCCTGGGATCAAGGGATGTGCATGTGCTATCTCCCCCCCCCCCCCGCTGCCCATTGTCAGTTAATTGCTTGAGCCAATGATTGTCATGTATGAATGCCCTTGAAGACGTAGTAGCTAAGAAAATGACTCATTGTATGTATCTGTTTATATATGCACACACACAGGCATATGTTTATAATGTTTACACACACATAATCACTGTAGCTGTTTGGAGCACAAGAAATGCATTATCAATGGATTCAAAACCGATATCAACAATACAACATAATGTACTTTTCCGTGTGTAACACTAGGTTGTGCTTTTTTATTAAAAAAATTATGTTCAAAATTGTGAGTCGTCTTATACACGGATACAGTCTCCCCCCATTTTCTCCATTTGGAGTCCCTCAAAATAGGGGGCGTCTTATACATGGGGGCGTGTTATGCACAGAAAAATGTGGTAATTTAGGCTAATGCAGGCTAAAGAATATAACTTAAGTGTAAAAAGATATTGGTCGCATTTTAAGCTTTTGGCAGCTGTGTAGTCTTGAAAAGGCCAAGAACCTGTCCCTTGATCTGTCCTCTGACATGCTAATAATTAAAATAATATGGTATGATGATGGCATTCACTAATAACCCTGATTATTGGTGCTTTGTTGGCTGCAGATTTCGCAATAGAGGACTTCTTCTTCCTCTTAACCTCTCTTCATTTGAGCCTCTCAAAGAGTTCCTACCAGCCTCCTGAGGAGACACATGCTTCATGACCCCAGCTGTGAAGTGCATGCCTGGCTTGTTAATTCTAGAGTATAGAACATTATATACGCTGACCTCTTAGTGGAATACATCTTATTACAAGTGGTAAGAACTATGAATTCTTTAGTGGGTTCCTATGCAAAACAGATCTGTTAATCCCGGATAGATTCTTACAGGTCTCATGTTCCTTAACATAATAATCAGCTAGGTGCTTTGGTGCTGGTTGTCCAGTGATAAATCATTGAGTTATCAGTTACAAATATTTGTTCAGCTTGCGGGAGAAGAAAGAAAAGGTCAGAACACAATGGGAGATATTCTACTCAGTGAATTTCAGAGTAAATTACTTTTTTACTTTTGTTTGTGAAGGGGTTATAGTCAAAGCTATATTGATTAACTACTTCCCATGTGCTCTTAGTTGCTAAGCAACAAAACTCCTCTGTATCTTGCATGGGGTGCAATATAACAATGATGTTAGGGAGCCAGAATTATATTATCACCATCCTCTTTGTCTAGGTAATTCCCAACTGCTTCTGGGTAGGCATATAGGCACAGATGATCAGGCATGCGCTGGTGCTAGCTGGCAATAAGTTAGGCCAAGTCTTATGACAAAACGATAATACTTTCTGTTATTCCAGTCTAAATCTCTTGCATCAGCTTAAGTAGTGCCATCAAAGTAGGACTTCAGACCCTCCAAGTGTCTCTATTTTCTAGGGACAGTCCCGGATTTACAGAAGCCACCCCAGTTTCCATTTTACTCCTGGAATGTCCTACTTTTCCTCAGATAAAACCAGGAGAAATGTTGGAGGGTATACAACCCCCAAGTGAATGAAACTATACAACCTTTAGAAGACATTGACAGGCAGCCCTGTATAGGAAAGTTTTTTTATGTTTAATGATGTTTTTATATACCGTATTTTTTGCTCTATAAGACTCACTTTTCCCCTCCTAAAAAGTAAGGGGAAATGTGTGTGCGTCTTATGGAGCGAATGCAGGATGCACAGCTATCCCAGAAGCCAGAACACCAAGAGGGATTGCTGCTTTCACTGCGCAGCGATCCCTCTCGCTGTTCTGGCTTCTGAGATTCAGATTTTTTTTTTCTTGTTTTCCTCCTCCAAAAACTAGATGCGTCTTGTGGTCTGGTGCATCTTATAGAGCAAAAAATACGGTATGTTGGAAGCCGCCCAGAGCGGCTAGGGCAACCCAGTCAGATGAGAGAGGTATAAATAATAAAATTATTGTTGTTGTTATTATGAATTAGGATGTCCCTATTTTCATCAGAGAAGTGTTGGAGGGTATGGGACTTTTGGGCAGGAATCCAGGACCTCTCTCAGCAGAATGAACAAAAAGGCTCTCAAATGCAGCAGAGCTCACTTAACTATATTTTGAAGTAAGTGAAGCAATGTACATTCCCAGCTAAGGAGCGCTCCTATAGGGCAACTTAAAGTAAGCGAAGCATACACATTATCACCTGAAAGAGTGTGCTTGTTAGACCATTAAGTCCATTTCCTCACTGCACCACAGATTCCTATCACTTCTGCTTACATTTGGTAGTTAAAACATGGTCTTGAATTCCACGGGCTCCTTTCAGAATAACTTTAAAGGTGCTGTTGAAGTACAGTAATTGAAATGGATGGTCTTGCATTCAAGATAACAAGGTCGCGAAGAACCGTGCAACAGGTTTCATGCGCCCAAGGGACTTTGGACCTGTGTTTCTCAAACAGCAGCATCTTGTGATGCTCGCCGAGCTGCTTTTGAAACTGAGGATAGTTTCAAGAACTAATATTGATGTGGCATAGAAGTCTGTTTTTCAGAGATGGAAAATAGAACATATCATGTTCCCACAAGTTTACTCAGGTCGGTATAAAGGTTTGAGCAGTAGAAAACGCCTGCCTCTATTCCTATTCACGAAGCTGTTATATCTGTGCATGCTCTCTCTTCTGCTCATGTGTGAAACTGCCTCAAATGTTCACACTTATCTGAAGTAGGAATGTGGCTTAAGTTTCCTAGTCAGACTGAACATGGTGGGAGAATGATCCAAGAAGTCCTCAATGGCAGAACAGGCAGATGATAACAAGCGGTAAGTTACAACAGCTGTGAAGGCGGATGAAGGCTGCAGCAGATAGGAATCTACCAGCTTGTCGTGACTACTTCATGCCATCAGAACAGAGCCCTACTGCGAAGACTGTGCGTTGGTCAGCATGTACTGATCTACACACATAAAACAAATTCACACACAGGAGTCTTCCAAAAACCCAACCCAAACATGTTTATGGAAGACAATCTTACTCGGCTACGAGTGATCGCCAAAGAAGAAGAAGGTGGGAGAAAAAAATGCCCCGAGCAGCAACATATGTCAAGTAACTTGTCAACATGTGAATGCGGCTTTGAAAGCTAATAGTGAGAGTGGAGTTAGCGACAATGTGAGGATACCTTAAGTGTCAATGATATACGGCAGTTACTGCTGATGTACAGATTCCTGACACAAGGGCAGAAAAAGAACCTCTGCCTTGAAAATGAACTCTGAAAACAAAGCAATTACACATGCTACTATGTACGTTTAAAGCAACAACATTCTCATGGATTTCTGCTGCGGTGAGAATATGTAGTGGAAGAATCTTGGCTACCTTTGGGGCAGGGCATATAGGACTTCCGTGTTAAGAAATCTAACTAAACCAACCAAGGCAAGGAGTTTCAAAAGAGAAATAACCAACCTCACATTGACAGCCCAGCATGTCCAAAGGCAATCTCTGTTGGAATTTGTGCGTTGCCGAGGGCTTTGCCTTAGGCTCTTGGATGTCCCTAGTTATCCTATATCACCAGGATGGAGTCCCTTGTCGTGTTCTATATTTTTAAATGTTTATTTGGTAAGACAAGTCAAAGGGAGAGGTCAGGGAAAGGAAAACTTAAAAAGATACTTCACTTGAAGAGATCTTGAATTAAAACTCCGCCAGGTGTGTGGTGATTTAATGTATTATATGGATTCCAGAAGCAATTGAATACATTTTTTTTGTTTTGTTCTAGCAGGCCTTCCCAGTTGGATAAATGGGTCTTTACTAGAGCTGGGTGATATCTGGTTTTCAACATCACAATATATCACCACCTAAACACCACAATATATCAATATATCAATAGATGTCTGAAATAAGTATGGAACTATGTAGAGGTGAACAGTAGGGCTGGGCGATATCTGGTTTCCAACATCGTGATATATCTCCACCTAAGCATTGCAAATATATATATATCACAATGTCTGAAATCAGGACATTGGAGCTATGTAGAGGCATTAGCTGGCTGTGTGGTTTTCCCCACATTGTGATTTTTGCATATCACACACACACACAGAGAGACAGAGAGATTCATGATACATTGCCAGGTCAAAAATTATGAAACTGATGCCACGATAGGAACTGTGATTTTGATCAGAGCAGAGGTACTGCTCTGAGCAGGGTGGGCTCGGAGGGAGCAGGGTGTGTGTTTAAGCCTTTCCCCTTGTGCTATTTCCTTAAACCTACGTCCCTTTCCTCCCTCTTGACAGAAAGTCTACTTTCTGTGCAGTGGAAATGCCCAACAAATGTGCCTGCCCAGATAGCAGCTTTAGGGTGGCAATTAAAATTGGGGAATGGTGCAGGAGGAAAGAGTTAAACCCCCTCCACTTGCCACCATTCTGCTCTAAATCAGGGTTTTCCATGGCAGCATAAATGGAAAGAGGAGTCGAAACCGGAAAAACAAAATCAAACCATTCACAAATATCTTGCATCATCTCTATTTCAACCCATAGCTGCTTCAAAAAAATGAAATGCCTCAGACACGTGATGTACAAAGCAGCTTCATACAGTGGTACCTCAGGTTAAGTACTTAATTCGTTCCAGAGGTCCGTTCTTAACTTGAAACTGTTCTTAACCTGAAGCACCACTTTAGCTAATGGGGCCTCCCGCTGCTACCGTGCCGCTGGAGCACAATTTCTGTTTTCAACCTGAAGCAAAGTTCTTAACCTGAAGCACTATCTCTGGGTTAGCAGAGTCTGTAAACTAAAGCGTATGTAACCTGAAGCGTATGTAACCCGAGGTACCACTGTATTTGTTTCTGGCTGCTTACTACACAGTTCAAACAATTTTCAACCACATGATTGCAGCTTCCCGTAAAAGAGATTTTGAAATCGCCTGGAAGCAGCTTCATACGCATAATGCCATTCCTGTGTCGAACAGTCCTCAGGCACTTCTGTTTTCAAGGGGCTGCCACCTGTGCTGTGCAGAATCAGGCCAAACAAAACTTGTGTTGAAACTGCATCCCCAAACGTTAACATCAATCATTCAATACCACCCATGGGAGGCTTTAATACTTCTGAACATTATTTGACCTTGCTTGCTTGTAAGCCCATAATAACTAAAATCATAGGGTGTTTTCACACACATAAAAATGTATGTGGTTTTTAGGTGTACACATATGAAAATGTTAAGTACAGTCATACCTCGGGTTACAGCCGCTTCAGGTTGCGTTTTTTTGGGTTGTGGACCGCCGTAACCTGGAAGTACCGGAACTGATTACTTCTGGGTTTCGGCGGTCACGCATGTGCAGAAGCACTAAATCGCGCTTTGCGCATGTGCAGAAGCGCCGAATTGCAACCCATGCATGCTCAGACGCGGGTTGCAAACATTGCGGGTTGCGAACGTGCATCCCACACGGATCACGTTCGCAACCCGAGCGTCCACTGTATAAACCTTTTGACAAATGAGTGCTTGAAAACATGTATATCATACACAGCGGTACCTCTACTTATACACACCTCTCGTTACATATCCTTCAGGATACACACGCGGCAAACCCGGAAGTATTTTTCCGGGTTTCGGCGCATGCACAGAAGCACTCTACCACACCACGCGCATGCGCAGAACAGGCACCTCCAGTTGCGAAAACCTCGGGATCCGACCAGAGCTCTGGAACGGATCCCATCCGCAACTGGTGGTACCACTGTACTTGGCCTACTGAGTGTATGCTTGGTGGTAAACCATTGTAGTGAGGTTAGGAGAGCTGGTGGGGGGGGGGGAAATCACACCTGGCAACCAATGCACCCCTTTGGTTTCAGATAGTACATGGGACACAGGTGGCGCTGTGGTCTAAACCACTGAGTCTCTTGGGCTTGCCGATCAGAAGGTTGCCGATTCCAATCCCTGTGACAGGGTGAGCTCCCGTTGCTCAGTCCCAGCTCCTGCCAACCTAGCAGTTCAAAAGCATGCCAGCGCAAGTAGATAAATAGGCACCGCTGCGGCAGGAAGGTAAACAGTATTTCCGTGCACTCTGGTTTCCGTCACAGTGTTCTGTTGTGCCAGAAGCGGTTAAGTCATGCTGGCCACATGATCCAGAAAGCTGTCTGCGGACAAACGCCAGCTCCCTCAGTCTGAAGTGAGATGAGCACCACAACCCCATAGTCGCCTTTGACTGGGCTTAACCATCCAGGGGTCCTAAACCTTTTACCTAGTACATGGGTAGACGAGTCTAAAAAGCCTGGGACACAAATTTTCACAGCTCTCTAAATGGGCTCATTTGGTGGCTCGTTTACCAGAAGTAATGTATTTAGTGTTAACTCTGTGGAAGTGTATACTCGATTCTGACCACAATATACATTGCTGTGTTTGTCAAGAGAGAAAGGACCTTTTGGTACTGTGCTTAGCTTTGCAGCAGGTTGAACTAAGACACACTATTCAGCAGCTCCAAAACTCAACAGAAACAAAAAACAGAAAACCCACCTATGCTTGGTTGTATAAGCCAAGTCAAAACTTGTGGACCTTCTATTGTGTTATGAAAAAAGATGGGTTGCTAGGTAACTTAAACCACTTCTGGGGAGATATATATAATTAGATAATTTTTTCCAACTCCTGCAAGTCATGCTTTCTAGCTTCTCAATAAAGGGATGGGTTGTTAAGCATTTTCTAGATAAGTTTTTGCTGCAACTTGGAGTTTGATTCTAAAGTATGCAAGGCTGAAATATATTTCAAAGTTTCCTGCAATGGTTTGTAAGGTAACGCTCTGTCCAGCTTGACCCCCTAGCAACTGGCAACCCATTTGACTATCCAAGTTAGCAGATCATTGTAAATCATTTCATACGAAGGAGCAAGTTCATCGTCTCGGGTGCTTCTGGATCAATCTCTCTCATTAGAGGCCCAGGTGACCTGCTGAGACCAGGAGTGTTGCTTCTGGACTCGGATAGTCTGACCAATGTTGTCCATGCGCTAGTAACATCCAAACTGGATTACTGCAGTGGTCTCTATGGTATGCTTCCTTTGAGGTTGACCCCAGAAGCTGCAGGTAGGGCACAGTTTGGTGGTTCACCTGCTCATCGTATATCTCTATCACATTACACAGCTGTTGAAAGAATTGAAAACCACATTGCGGGGTTTTTGGGGTTTTTCAGTCAGGCAGTGTATAAAATTTATGAAACAAATAAACAAAAACCTATATGATGCTCTTCACCTTTAATCCTGTAGCCTTGTATAGGTATATTTCTACATAATACAACAGTCAGTAGCTCCTGTGAGAGGGCAAAGAGGAGTGGGGAGAGGGGGCAGCCCTGCTTGGTGCTCATTCGTAGCCTTATGGGATGCATGGGTGCCAACTCCCAGAGGTCCTGGGGGCCCAAGCAACCACAACATCTCCCACAAAGGGCACCCACAGCCCCGGGCACCCACAGTGGTGGGACCAAGTTGGCACTCCTGATGGGTTGAGAGTCATATGAGTTGGTGTGATATATGTCATACTTTTTCTGGCAATGTGAAAATGGTTTGATCCTGCAGGGGCCCATCTTATGCTTCTTCCTGTGTCTAGGCAAGAGGTTCCCTTTCTCCAGGTCCCATAGTTCTGTGATCTGGAGGTCTCTGGTACGTTTTCGGATTGCCTTGAATATTCCTTTCAGTAGTAGTTGACAACTTTGTTATATATTTAGCATTCCAGATATGCTAAATGCTTTTCAAAGAGAAATGTGGGGCAACCCCTGCCCTTGAGCAGCTTAAAATAAAGATTTCAGGGAAGTTCAGTTCCCCACCCCCCGCCTCCGTCAATTATTCATATATAAACCCACTGGGTGTCATTAATGCTGTAGGTGCCTCTGTTTGTCCCTATCCTTCCTGCTTTCTAACTAAGGCTGTGTTCATATTTGAAGCTGAGCGTGCAGCGAATGCTTTGTCCTCTACATCTTTCAGCTGCACATTCACACCAGCACCAATTGATCGATGCTGGTCAGTGCCTCAGTCATTAATGTCTCTGATGCCCTTGCTGGCTTGCAAAGAGCTTTCGCCACAGTGCCTCCATTGTGGCAACATCCCAGGTGGTGGGTGATGCTTTGAGAGGGCAAGAAAGAGGGTTTCCACCCAGTTGTGGCTTAGCTCAGATTCTATCCCCTAGCCCAGGATGAATTCAGATCTGTTTCCATTCCGTGCACCCATGGAGTCATTGTATAGCTGTTAAAAGATCTGTTGAATTTGGCACATCTTGAAACGTGTGGGCCCAGTACACAGAAAACAGTACTGGGCAGCTCTAGAGTTTACTGCCTTGCTTTGCACACAAATGATGAATCCCATGCTGAGATGTATGCATGGTTTCATAGCACTGCAGCCAATGAGTTGTATGTTTGAATGCTCCCTCTCCTGGCAGAAAATGCCAAGAAAACTTGCATGACATGAGAGAGACTTGAACAGACTAGACCATTTCTCATTGTGATCTAAATTTTCTGTGTTTAGGGAATTTAATTAGGGGTAACATCCCCCACCTGTAGTCTGAATATGTGAAGTATGGCAACCCTACTTTCCCAAATGTGTGTCTCCAGCTGTTTTAGACTATAATTCCCATCATCCCTAGCTAGCAAGGGATGATGGGAATTGTAGTCTAAAAGCAGCCAAAGACCCAAGTTTGAAAAACACCGATGTAATAAATCTGCTATGCAGACACTGAGTATACAACTGTCGTCACATGGAGTGATTTAAGACCATCCTTCTTCAGAGTGAACATAAGGTATACTATAGTGCAGATTTTGAATCTCCTTGGTACAGAATTTGTTATTGGCATGGTCGGGGGGGGGGGGGGGAAGAGAAAACCAGATATAAAAACACACATGTTCTGAAGGCTTGCTAACAAAGTTAAATTAACAATAAGAGCAGGCCTGTATGCAAGATTAACAAACCACCTTGCTAGTTTTAAGAATGACAGGAATGATGGCTGTTGCAAATAACAGCTGCGCTTTGAGGGCACTGCTGGACAGGGTGGGGTGAAGGCGGAAGATGGAAACGAGGGAGGGGATAAAAACCCAAGTGGAAGGTGTCTTTGCCATTATATGATCTCAGACTGTAGGCAGAACATTTTTTTTATGTGGTGCTGGCATGGAAGATCCCAGTGTATGTCAGATTAACCACATCATTAATTTTTGCAGATATTGTCACTGTAGTGTGGTGACCCCACAGCCACTGTGCAGTTACCTTTTCACCCAGGTAACACCTAAATTGGACTTAAGCCACAAACCACAGAGGTAGTTTAATTAAAAAGCTTAAAAGATCGCTGCAAGGGGTGGAGCAGGAAGCACACATCAAGTGATTCTCCAGAAATCGGTTGGGCTAATGAAAAGCAAGGATTACATTTCCTCCTTCATTTTGAGGAATATTCCACATTTCGAAAAGTCAAATTTGTTTCCCAGGTGGTGAGACGCTGACCGGGCTGAGATGATATGAATAGCCTAGACTTTATTTTAAGCAAAATGACAAGGTTATCTGTAACAACGAAACCTAATACAAAATGCTTCTTGCAATGAAGAGGATTTTGAGAGGCACAGTCAGGGACATTAATCACTCTCCACCCCTTTCTCCAAAACTGATTTTTTGTCATCCGTTAGTGGTATGTACTGCTTTCTACTTTATTCTGGAAGAATAAATGTGAATTCCTCAAATGTTCCCAAGGAGCCCAATTCTGGCTTATTTATTTCACTGTTTTCCTTGGGTTTGTAGGTGATGGCTATAAAAGCCGATGGCATGTTGTGAAGGACTTGTCTGCAGAGTCTCATAGATCTGGGGACTGTTTTAATTCCCCCCCCTTCTACTCAGAACCAAATAAAGCTAACCGCTTGCAGAGAGTGAGCTGTTGTATTTATGTTGAGATCCTGCTTACTTCAAGCTTTGTGGACCCAAATTGTTTTACGGAGCTTTGTCAGCTCGTACCATTGGGAATTCACATACAGAAATCTTGATGTTTTTTGGAACAGCCCTTTATCAGTCTGAGAAACATCCAGCCTTTGCTAAAAAAAGAATGAAAAAAGAAGTGTTTTTAGAAGAAGCATAAAAGTCCTGCAGTTTTCACTTTAGGCTGTTCTCACCCAAATAGCTCTTGATGGAAGGCAGGAGTGCCAGCTTTGGCCCGTGAATGTGGGTGCCTGGGTGCCCTGCAGCGTGCATGGCCTGAAATTTGTGGGTGCCCAACCCTTTCATGGGACGTGGGTGGCGCTGTGGGTTAAACCACAGAGCCTAGGACTTGCCGATCAGAAGGGCGGCAGTTCGAATCCCCACGACAGGGTGAGCTCCCGTTGCTCGGTCCCTGCTCCTGCCAACCCAGCAGTTCGAAAGCACATCAAAATGCAAGTAGATAAATAGGTACCACTCCGGCGGGAAGGTAAACGGCATTTCTGTGCGCTGCTCTGGTTCGCCAGAAGCGGCTTAGTCATGCTGGCCACATGACATGGAAGCTATACGCCGGCTCCCTCGGCCAGTAAAGCGAGATGAGCGCCGCAACCCCAGAGTCGGCCACGACTGGACCTAATGGTCAGGGGTCCCTTTACCTTTAACCCTTTCATGGGGAATTTTGTGGGTGCTCAAGCACCCAGCGCCCCAGGAATTGGCACCTATGATGGAAGGCATCTTTGGGAGAGATTGTGTCTGCAAAGGAAGCAGCTCCTCCATTCTTTGATGTCTAGGTAGGGCAGGTTTTGAGAGGAAGCAACTGAAACTTATTGCAGCTGCTGTGGAGGCTCTACTGCATTGAGAACTTGTGGTAGAAATTTAATAAATTAATCACTTTAGAAACTTCCCCTTGGATTCTATCAAAATCTAAGCCCTTTTCTTGGGAGGTGTCCATAGGTAGAATGGTTGTCCCAGTCCCTTGACATCCAGATGTTCAGCTGCTCCTATGCTGGAGACATCCATGCTACGGCTGTACAATATCTGATTTTCAACATTGCAATATACCAATATACAGTGGTACCTTGGTTCTCAAACAGCTTGGCTCCCGAACTAATTGGCTCCCGAATGCCGCAAACCCAGAAGTGTTTCGGTTTGCGAACGTTTTTTTGGAAGCTGAACATCTGACGCGGCTTCCAATTGAGCCAATCGGAAGCCATCCCTTGGTTTTTGAACCATTCTGGGAGTCGAACGGACCCCCGGAACGGATTACGTTCAACATCCAAGGTACCACTGTATCACAATGTCTGAAATAAGGATGGAGCTATGTAGAGGCATTTGCTGGCTTCACAGTTTTCCCCACATTGTGATTTTTGCATAGCACACAGACACATCATGTTTCTTGATACATTGCCAGGTCAAAAATTATGAAACCAATAGCACAGTATGGACTTCAAACCGGGTTTTGGACAATATATTGATATATCGTCCAGCCCTAATCCATGCTAAACTCATGGATGTTGAGGGGATGGGACATGAGCTCAAAGTTATGTGATGCCTCTCTATTTCCCAGATGTGTAGAATGGATGAAAAGGACACTAGTGGGAGAAAGAAACAGAACCCAGATAAACATGTCTTAATTCTCAGGGGGTCTCACTGAGTTCTGTGGAACTGTAATCTGCAACAGTTGAGACGGGCTAAAAACAACACAGGTAGGTTTTTTTTAAATATATAAATGCAGTTATGGCATTCTCAGTGCTCTTTGATATTGCAGGGCACCACAGAGGGGAACCCCCCCCCCAACAATTATTTTTACTGAATGGGAAAGTGGTCCTCTTCTGTCCTGCTTACCTAACACTGTCCATTGAGATACTTTCATAGGGATTGCTGTGAAGAGCTTTGCAGAGTAAAATAACAGAGTTTGGCTTTGGAACTCAAAAGATGATGTCAAATGATGGAGGGATATGCTAATTTATAGATTTACCTTTTTCTATGTTGCTTATAGCCAACAAAGCCCAAAACAAAGCATGCAGCAAACAGCAATGCCTCATAAATTATTTCAATCAATTTTACTCTAAAAGAATAAAGACGGCTATTGTAATTTAGTTTTACTCATCAAAATCCTGACAAAGTGTGTTCCTGTGAATCCGAACTGGACATGGTTGACATTCACCATTTGATTTTGATGGTGGCCTGACAGCGCTGCAAGTAATTGTTGGCATTCGGTGGCTGATTAACGTGAATGATGTCTTGTTTTTGAAAGGCTTTGATTTTGATGGAGCATCTTGGAAATATCCAGTTAAACCAGCTTTCTGCTGAGTACCGATCTGAAAGGTAATGATAACTCTGAACTAGAAATAAATGACGTGTGTTTGTTAGAAGGTCTCAGCCTTTTGAGACTGTAGGTTTCAAGGGCAATAGCATTATACTGATGCCTAGGGGAAGTGGTGTCAAGACTTCTGTTGAGATTTTCTGCACACCGTGATTGGATTGTGTGTGCATGCATGTATACAACCATGGAAGGCAGGAGCGCCCTTCTTTGGCAACGGACCGAGAGGCTTGCAAGGCAATCGTCCTCCAACAAGGTTTCAGTGCCATTTTCAAACTCATAAAATATTTACACTGTACAGAAATGAAGGAGACAGACGGCATACATTACCATTTATTACCGTATTTTCTTGAATCTAATGCTCACCTTTTTTGGCCAACCAAATTACGCTGCGAAAATTAAGGTCTGCATTCGGTTCGATGGCACGCGTACATTCGCCAGCAAATACTTTTTTTTTGGTTTCAAGGTTCTGAAAATTGAGGTGCGCATTCAATTCGATGGCGCATTAGACTCGAGTACTGTAAATATGGTAATTGCTGCACAGGAATGTTTAGAGGGCTTCAGGGAAGACGAGGCACCCGTTTGGAGGGGCTTGGCACTTGCATTGAAGCGATGAGGGGCGCTCGACGGAAGCTGACTTCCTTAAATAAGCAAGGCAGTCAAAGGGCAGTTGGATGCTGGCAAAGGCTCGCGATGGAAAGGGCAGAATCGGGATCTAGATTTCTCTGTTTTGCCAGTGCCTTCTTGCATTATATAGAACAGGCTTTGTTCCGGTTTTAATTTTGAAAATTTCTGTGCTTCCCTTTGACGCAAGCACCTTCAGTAAAACCACCACTGCGCTCACAGACCAGAGGTCATAGCATCTTCTTAGCACGCAGGAGGTCCCAGATGCCTGCAGCTTTAAATAATAACAATAATAATAATAATAATAATTTTATCTATACCCCACCCTCCCCAGCCAAGACTGGGCTCAGGGTGGCTAACAACCAATAATAAAAACAAGTTGATTAAAATGCAATTTAAAAAACAAGATTAAAATACAACATTAAAACATTAGGATGCAGCCTCTTCACAGGAAGAGAAAGGAAAAAGAAAGAGGGGGAGGGAATCAAACTGATTCTAAGCCAAAGGCCAGGTGGAACAACTCTGTCTTACAGGCCCTGCGGAAAGAAATCAGATCCTGCAGGGCCCTGGTCTCATGAGGCAGAGCGTTCCACCAGGCCAGAGCCAGTGTTGAGAAGGCCCTGGCTCTAGTTGAGGCTAATCTAACTTCCTTAGGGCCCGGGACCTCTAGGGTGTTGCTGTTTATGGACCTTAAGGTCCTCCGTGGGGCATACCAGGAGAGGCGGTCCCGTAGGTACGAGGGTCCTAGGCCGTGAAGGGCTTTAAAGGTCAAAACCAGCACCTTAAATCTGACCCTGTACTCCACCGGGAGCCAGTGCAGCTGGAAAAGCACTGGGTGAATATGCTCCCATGGCAGAGACCCCGTGAGGAGCCTCGCTGCAGCATTCTGCACCAGCTGGAGTTTCTGGGACAGCTTCAAGGGCAGCCCCGCGTAGAGCGAATTACAGTAGTCAAGCCTGGAGGTGACCGTCGCATGGATCACTGTTAGGGCTGGGAGAGGTGCTCAGCTGAGATTCATGCATTGCAGGGGGTTGGATTAGACGACTTGGGGGTTCCTTCCAACGCTATAATTTTAGGATCCTGTGACACACTGGAGGCCTGCTGCCATTCAGTGTAGAAAGGTGATTCCCAAACTTTTTCCCATGGACCACTTGGAAATGGCAGGAGGTCTTAGCAGACCACTTAATGATTTTTTTCTCCCTGTTGCAGCAATTGTAATGTGCAGTACTAGATGCTGCATGGTTTTTAATTGTATTTGGCATCCAGCCAAGTGAGGGGAGGAAAAGGCCCACCTGTTTGTCTCTGTGACAACATGGCTCACTCTTTAAGCCATTTATTATGTTTATTAAATTTCTTTCCATCCCTTCATCCAAAGATCACAGGGCTGTTTACAATAAGTCATGCAAAATATAGTGCTTCCAGGCCTTGCTATAGCCCAGGCTTCCTTAACCTCGGCCCTCCAGATGTTTTGAGACTACAGTTCCCATCATCCCTGACCACTGGTCCTGCTAGCTAAGGATCATGGGAGATGTAGGCCAAAAACATCTGGAGGACTGAGGTTGAGGAAGCCTGCTAGAGCCATTAACCTTTCAAAGAAAGGTTAACAGTTCAGCAGTTCCGTCTACTGCATCCCCACCCACCCCAATCCTATAACAGCACCATTGACCTTCATTGCAAGAATAGATATACTGTATAAAAAAGCCCACCCAAAAACTTTAACGCCAGAATTTCTAACAAGAGTTAAGCTCTCTTTTAAAGTAAAGGTAAAGGTAAAGGGACCCCTGACCATTAGGTCCAGTCGTGACCGACTCTGGGGCTGCGGCGCTCATCTCGCTTTACTGGCCGAGAGAGCAGGCATACAGCTTCCGGGTCATGTGGCCAGCATGACTAAGCCGCTTCTGGCGAACCAGAGCAGCACACAGAAACGCCGTTTACCTTCCCACCGGAGTGGTACCTATTTATCTACTTGCACTTTGGGGCATGCTTTCGAACTACTAGGTTGGCAGGAGCAGGGACCGAGCAACAACCACCGACCTTCTGATCAGCAAGTCCTAGGCTCTGTGGTTTAACCCACAGCGCCACCCGCGTCCCTCTCTTTTAAAAGGATCCCCCAAATTCAAAACACTTAAATGCACAGCTTTTAGTGTATCCTCCTCTTTAGATCCTATCAGTGAGTTTCCTCTTTTGTCCTTGATTTTTTAATCCTGTCCCTATTCCCTCCCTCCCCTTTCCCCCCAGACACAAACACACAGAATAACTCGAACCATCTTCTGTGGTGGAACAATACTTGTCAGATATTTCCAGACAGGACGATTTTGGTTTTTTTACCTTTCGCCTTCTGGTCTCCAAAAATGCCCTTGTGTGAATGAGGGATCCTGTAACAGACAGAAAGTCAGGAGTAATTTGTCCTTTTCCATAACCTCCACCCCCACTTCTCTCTTTGCCTTTTGAAGTGCAATGCAATCTGGTATGTACAAAGCTAAATCCTGAAATACTTGCAGCAGTCTTTTGCTCAATTTGTTAGGCTTCGCTACCTTTAAGTACCAGCCTGCGTAAGTGCAGTATAAGCCCTTTTCTCACCATTAAAACTCTTTTAATGATAGAAGGTTGATTCATGAGCCTTTCTTCCAAAAGATACTCTGTACTAAGTAGCTACTTGACTGCTTGCAGCTGCAAATAGGGATCCTGCCGAGAGGCCTCCCCTGCACACTGCCTTGTAACTAATGCCTATGTTACGCAGGTCAAAGAGCAGCAAAACCCACAACCGTTAGTGTATGAAGTAAAACGCTAGAAGAGAAAGTTGAATTGAAAATGCAACCCTGAAGGAGCAGGTTTGCAGCATTTTGCCTGTCTGGCTATTTCCTTTGTTTCAGCATTGACCTAGTTTATTAACGTTAATTTTATTAGTGCATGTGCTTCGTTTCTGTGATTATTAAATGCTTTTGGGGCTTCATAATTCTATTTTATCAGTGCCTTTTCACATAGTGCAAGCCCAAAGTACAGTAGCCTAAAAGCATTTGATATTCTAGCCTGATAAATCTTGCACAGTTGAACCAAATTAATATATATTTGCAATGCTGTGTGTAAGTAATTTGCTTATAGGAGAAAGCCTTATTTTACCAAGTAAGGTGCAGCAATGGATCTGGCTCTCTAGGTTTTCTCTGGTACCAAACCTGGCAGCATTTTATTTTAGTTCTACCTAGGAAAAGAGAGGTTAGACAGATGGGCAGGGGGAGTCAGTGTTGTGCTCTCTAGATGCTGTTGGACTTCAGCTCCCATCATCCCTGACCATTTCCTGTGCTGACTGGGGCTGAAGTGAGCAAGTCCAACAATAGCTGGAGGATCACAGGGGCTACTCCCAGGCTCAAGTTAATCCACAAGCTTCCGCTTATGGCTTGCTTTTGTAGAAAGGGCTGGCGTGTTGCAACCCCTCCTCTCCAGGGTGTTTCCCCAAGCAATCGGAGACTGCGCCTGCATGCAGCCAACCTTTCCTCTGCCCTTTTCATTACGCTACTGGTTCTGGGAGACCAGGGGGGAGGGGAGCTTGTTGTGGCAGGAGGGAGAGACACCTGTGACTCTTTACTAGCCTTACTCATCTCTGCCTCTTGGCCTCTCTCATCCCACTCACCTGTTTCGGCTTCTGCCTCTGATTCTTTCTGCCACACTCTCCCAGCTCACTAAGCCCTGTTACCCATTCAGCTTCCGACACCTCCTCTTTCTTGTTTTTCCTCTCTTCTCCCTCTGACCACTCATCATTGTCCCACCACTACTCCTCGGGTTCTGAGCCTTCTTCCTTTGGTGGTTCCCTAGCTGGCTCCTCCCACCGTTCTATCAGAGATGGAACATATCCGGCATCTCCACACAGGGCCCGGAAATCATTTTATTATAGCGAATGTAATAAGTTGTGCATGCTTGGTTGTGTGGGTGGAACACATAACAATTTTTCCACTTTGAAAATGTGTCCATGGGACCCCAGAATTTGTGACTTCTGGGCTAGATGGTCCATATATGGTGAAGGGCTCTGTACAGCGGTACCTTGGGTTACATACGCTTCAGGTTACAGACTCCACTAACCCAGAAATAGTACCTCAGGTTAAGAAGTTTGCTTCAGGATGAGAACAGAAATTGCACGGCGGCGCAGCAGCAGGAGGAGGCCCCATTAGCTAAAGTGGTGCTTCAGATTAAGAACAGTTTCAGGTTAAGAACGGACCTCCGGAACGAATTAAGTACGTAACCAGAGGTACTACTGTATAAGACAGTTTAATCGTTTCTGTGTGGACAGCTACCAAAGAGGTTTGAGCTTCTTTCTAACCCCTCTCTGTGAAAGGGTTTCATAGACCAAGAGGCGGAGTGCCTCCTCATAGCTTTGAGGGAAAGGAAGTCTCTTAATTAGTCCATCTTCATTGAGATTCCCATATTCTTTCTCATGCTGAGAAACCAGCCTGCAAGGCAGCAGATAAAATGAGCTCCATACCTTTCTTGTTGCAGGAGGGTCACAGGTGTTAACTTTCCTTTCCAAAACGATCAGAGGTTCAAACGTCTACCCCAAAGGACAAAACACCCACCTCTAAAAGCTTGGCGTTGACTGACTGAAAATCCATATTTCTTTACATCTCTTTAATAGCCAAATAAATTTGCATGCTTGTTTGGTCAGCTTGGCATACAATTAGTACATGGCTTAATCAATTGCCTAATTACTGTTGTTGACACCTAATGATAATCCATATTCAGTGCTGGTGCAAAGCTTAAACATTTTGCATTGTATGTAGTGTTTTCTAACCTTGTTCTCTAAACAGAAGCCAGCTTGTTTCAGTCATCCTTAAGAAAATTGGTCCTCATCCGACTAGCTGCCAGTTTATGGTTGGAATTATTCCAGCTTTAGCTACATTCTGACAGGCAACTTCTCTGCCGCAGTAGTTAATGTTGAGTTTGCCAGGCCTAGTGGTGAACTTAGAGGCTTCTAAGCACAGCAACTTGATGCACGCAGCTAGGGAAAAGGAAGACTTTATGCTTCTGGATGAAGTCTTTGCATCTGTCATTTTCAAACTGTGTTCCAAGGAGGCCTGAGGTTCCTCGATGAGCAGATAAATGTGGAGATGGCAAACTTCATTTTAAACACAACTTCTCATCACCTGTGATCTTTCCATGCAATGTGTGTCCTAATAAATGTTTTCATGTTATGCAGGGTTATAGGAGAAGACCAGGAAGCAGCACATTTTGGCTGGTCCTAAAGGTAAAGGTAAAGGACCCCTGACAGTCAAGTCCAGTCGTGAACGACTCTGGGGTTGCAGCGCTCATCTCACTTTACTGGCTGAGGGAGCCGACGTTTGTCCGCAGTTTTTCCAGGTCATGTGGCCAGCATGACTAAGCCGCTTCTGGCAAATCCAGAGCAGCGCACGAAAACACCGTTTACCTTCCTGCTGGAGCGGTACCTATTTATCTACTTGCACTTTGGCGTGCTTTCGGACTGCTAGGTTGGCAGGAGCAGGGACCGAGCAACTGTACTCACCCCATGGCGGGGATTCAAACCGCCAACCTTCTGATCGGCAAGCCCTAGGCTCTGTGGTTTAGACCACAGCGTTGGTCCTACTGGCCATCAAAAATGTGTTACTGACAGAGCCCCACCCTCATCACAAGAGGACAGGTCTTGTCCCTGACCTCATGCTATGTCTTTGAAAGGCAGCACAAAGTCAGGGGAAATTTCCTGCTCTGTCTCGCTCTAAGCTTGGAACTGAAATAGAGGTCAGGAAACCAGCCTTCTTCCAACTATTCAGAAGGGCAGGCAGGGGAGAGAGGTTTTCTCTCTTTGTTTTTAAATGATTTTTATTGGTTTTCATATAATCACATTACGTAACATCGTATCCTCTTATTTTATCTCTTTGGCTCAACTGAGCCTAACGACTTCCTCCCGTTTACAAAATTAGACTTCACATCTTTACATTTCACTTTGTTTCCTATCCTTGTTATATCATTCCCTAAAATATTAAATTACTCCACCTGAATAGGTAGCAATTTCATCTTACAAATCTTCAGATAACCCTGCTAATGATGTTAATTGCTTACAGTTGTCTTTCAAATATAATATAAATTTATTCCAGCCCTTTTGGAATGCTTGGTCTCGCTGGTTCTGGATTCTTCCCGTCAGTTTCGCCAGTTCTGCAAAGTCTCTCTTTTTGTGTCCATCTGACCAGTGTCCCAAGCTTGCAGAACACCAGCCAAAGGGGCACAGGAAGTTGACTTGGCTCTGCCTTTCCCTACAAGCACTGCAAGCTCAGAATGGGAAGGGCTTTCTCTGTCTCTGCCTGGTGGATAGGTGCCTCTGTGTCTCTTCCAGCTATGAGATGGAGACAGAGGATGGCTATAGCTTTGTGACTGTGCCCATCAAGAGCCATAACAAGCCACAGGGCTCAGTGAACTTTCGAGCTGGTGAGGGGGTGAGGTTAATCCTCCTCTCCACATTACCTTGGAGGAGACCTCTGGCTTATCTTGCTCACTACAGCCTGGCTCCCTTCTTGCCATCCTGAGCGGATTGAGCAACACTATGCAATTTCTGGTGAGGCTCGGTAGGTCCCAGAATTCTCTTCTGGGAAGGAAGGTTCTGGGGCAAATTCACAGGGATTCCTCAGCAGATGAATCAGTATGGAAGGGGTCAGTTGGAAGCAGGAAGTTTGCAAACCACTTCCTTTGATAAAGGAGTGTCATGCGTAGTTGTTCTCTTGTCTGGGGAGATGCTTGGTATGACTTGAAAACTCTAGTGCAATTTTGTCTCTTCAATAGGGCCAAGAAGCTAATGACTTTGGAAATGACGCAGTGTGCTAACTGAAAGAAGGCAGTTTGACCTGACTGTATGGGAAAACCCTAAGCAGGAGGGGGGAAAGTTGTTTTCAAAAAAAAGGGACGCATGTGTAAAGGATATCTAGGACTAGCTTCTTGGAACAAACTTTGTACAAGTGAGCACAGAGATGTTTTAGAGCAGGCATCCCTAGACTCGGCCCTCCAGATGTTTTGGGACTACAACTCCCATCATCCCTAGCTAACAGGACCAGTGGTCAGAGATGATGGGAATTGTAGTCCCGAAACACCTGGCAGGCTGATTTTGGGGGTGCCTGTTTTAGAGGAACTAAAGTGTTGGAAGTGCAACTCCTCTCCCCAATTAAAACCCACGGTCTCTGTGGAATTGTCTCAGATAAAACATGCATTGAACATAGAACACAGGTTGCCTTATTCCAAGTCACCCCATTGGTCCATCAACCTCATTGTTGTCTACACTGATTGGGAGTGGCTCCCCAGTGTTTCAAATTGGGAGATTCATAGCGGGGATTGAACCTAGAAAGCTATGGCCCATCCTGAAATCATTCTCTCTCAGCCTCAAGCACCTCACAAGACTGTAGTGAGTTACCTAGAAGAAGGAATATATACAAATGTTGTGAATAACGGTTTGACATTTGAGGTGCTAGAACTCTCTAACATTCCGATATGAAACGCATCCGAGTAGAAACTTTTGCACTTGGTAATGGATCGCGAACTTCCAAGTGTGACCCTAAGAACAATGAGCATAAAGAACAATGTGCTTTTTGATTCGTAACGCAGTGCTTCATTGTAGTATAATTGCATTTTTTCAATTAAAAGCTTATTACTCTGCCATCATGGTAAAATAGGATATTAACACTGAAAGTGAATGTCACAGGTGCCATTGGAAGTTCTTTCAATCCCTCTTAATAGCTTTTCAAAACTCTGGCTTAATGTTTCGCAGTGGGTAAGTGTGTAGTTTCAGAAATTATATTTTCTATGAGTTTTGCTGAAACTGCCTTAGAAACCCTTTTATGATTTTCTAAAGTTATTTTGAGGCCCGACTGCTTTACTCCTCTACATGCAAAACTTTTCACACATCAACAATCCTGAAATTTTTGTATATAGCCCTCCTTGTCTTATTCTCTGGCAAAGCATCATTTCCCATGTGCTGGCCATTTTAAAATGGCGGCTGGCTTCAACTACAACTGGTGGTAGCGAAAAGTCAAGTTTTCCAGTCATGAGGGAAGCATTAGAACCTGGGGATCTGCCTTACACTGCCTAGCAGTGGCTCTGTGGGGTTTCAGGCAGAAATCCCTCTTGGCACTACCTGCAGGATATTTGGGCTGAATCTGTGACCTTCTGCATATGGTAGGACACATGGGCACCCTATTAACGCCCACCCCCTGTTTGCCTTATTTACTCAGCTGTAACACGGACACATTTTTATTGCTTCCCTCAACCCACCCCTGGATTTCTTTTTGATTTTGCAAACTACTTGCAATACTATCTGGTGTTTCAGGGCTTCAGTTTAGATAGCTGGACAGCAGCTTCCTGCAGTGCCTGGGGTTCTTTTCAGTCCAGTCACTGTCTATTTGCCAGTGGTGAACACCCTTCTCCGGAGCTGTTCATGAACTGATGCATAGAATCAGTGCACAGAATCGGAATTGTGGAGTTGGAAGGGACCACGAGGATCAGTATACCTGAAGGAGCGTCTCCACCCCCATCGTTCAGCCCGGACACAGAGGTCCAGCGCCGAGGGCCTTCTGGGGGTTCCCTCACAGAAAGAAGCAAAGCTACTGGGAACCAGGCAGATAAACAACTACCTGACATTTGGAAGACATCTGAAGGCAGCCCTGTTCAGGGAAGTTTTTAATGTGTGACATTTTAATGTATTTTTAATCTTTGTTGGAAGCCGCCCAGAGTGGCTGGGGTACAAATGGACGGGGTACAAATAACAACTTCTTCTTCTTCTTCTTCTTCTTCTTCTTCTTCTTCTTCTTCTTCTTCTTCTTCTTCTCATCATCATCATCTGGTCCAACCCCTTGCAATGCAGGAATCTTTCACTCAAAGTGGGGTTCGAACCCACGACCCTGAGATCATAAGTCTAACGCTCTGCTGACTGAGCTGTAGGGGGCTTGGCAAATTAATAGGGTCTTCCTTCACTTTCCAAGGTGCTGTGCTGAACTTAAAAAGCTGCTCCCGTCATAGTTCCCTATAAAGACCGAGGAAAGAGGAAGTGGCAAAAGAGAGGTGCTCCACCTCTCTCCAAAGTCGTGCTCAAAATGAAGCAAGACTCATTCCCCTCCCAGTCATCTGGCATATGGAGATGATGCAGGCAGGTGGGGTAGGGGTTCATGCAACCAGATAATGGTTATCTAATAATGCACCAAACCAACATGTGTGCACCCCTTCCCAGTGCCACACAGGCCAAGCCCCATTTAGCTCGTAGGATATGGCAGTGTCAACATCTAGGTTGCTCTAGTTGTTGTCCAAAAGCCGCTGACTTTTGGCTCTTTGAGGTTCTGCAGTGTTTTTACTCTCAGCTCTTGATGTGAAAGGAAGCTGTTTCAGTCACCTTGAGGCATTGCTATGCATGCAAGAAGATATCTGTTTTCATTTCAAGCAACTGAACATCTCTATCTCTCCCACTCCTCGCGCTCTCTCTCTTTCTCTCTCTCTCACACATAAATTCTTGTTCTTTGAAGATCAAATAATCAGTTTAAAGGCTAAATGGGTGGACCTGAAGCAGCAGCAGCCCTACCTACACCCACTGATAGATTACTTTTTTAGTTTTCAGTACTAACAGTAGCTATATTAACCAGATGTAGCTGCACAAAATCTATGTGTGTGCATGCCCTACCAGTATATTGGGGAAGAAGATGAACATTCTTGCTTGCCAGCTGAAGCAGTTTAGGAGCCAGGTCTTTCCATATGTACACATAGAAATATGTGCAGTCTACAGCCCTGAATATGCAAGGTTTAAAATGATGTGGAGAACCTTCACGAGTTAGGGGAGACTCCCTGCTTTGGAAGAACATCCTCCATCTGCTTGTGGAGGATTGGTAAAGAATCAGAGAATTCTAGTGTTGGAAGGGACCACAAGGATCATCTAGTCCAACTCCCTGCGATGCAAGAATCTTTTGCCCAATATGGGGCTCAAACCCATAACCCTAAGATTAAGAGTCTCATGCTATACCGATGAAGCTATGTTAGATGTCAGGGAAGGAATACTTCCAGCATGCCCTTGGTCTCCCTCATTTGATTCTCATTGGACGAGTGAACTCCTGAACAGGGCTTTCCCCACAAAATTATCTAAATAATTATCTTTATCTTTGTTATTATTATTATTATTATTTATATCCCGCCCTCCCCAGCTGAAGCCGGGCTCAGAGCGGCTAACAACAGTAAAATGGTAAAACATTCTAAAATCATTTCATTATAAAATTACAGTGGTGCCTCACAAGATGAAATTAATTCGTTCCGTGAGTTTTGTCATCTTGCGATTTTTTTCGTCTTGCGAAGCACGGTGTCGGGAAAGTTTTGGAAAAGCTTCAAAAATCACCAAAGTCTTTAAAAACCTCAAAAAAGGCTACCACACCGCGTTCTATGAGTTGCTCCTCGAAGTCAAGTCGCAACTGTATTAACGGTGTTAAGAAAAAGGAAACAAACTTGCAAGACATTTCCGTCTTGCGAAGCAAACCCATAGGGAAAATCGTCTTGCGAAGCAGCTCAAAAAACCCTTTCGTCTAGCGAGTTTTTTGTCTTGCGAGGCATTTGTCTTGCGAGGTACCACTGTAATTCCAATCAAATTAATGGCAACCATTTGGGCTAGAAGTTCTGTGAGGATTGCAGTTCTGTGAGATAAAGATGTAGCATCTCATTGACTTCATGTTTTGACCTTTGGGGAAAATGCATTCCACATGGGCTATGTAGCATGCCAGGTGGGTGGGTGGCTGGGTGAGTGGGGGAAAGACCACCCTCCCTTCTTTACAACTGCCTGCTGTGGTTTGCTGGCTCCCAAATGCCAGACTGGTAAGTCAGATTGAAGGAAGGATGGCAGGTATTTGGCAGGTCAGGGTAGGGGAGAGGTTTAGGAGCTCACAGGAATAGGGTAGGTTTAAGAACAGTCCTGTTTACGAACGATTCGGTTTATGAACTCTGCAAAACAGGAAGTAGTGTCCCGGTTTGCGAACTTTACCTTGGTCTAAGAACGGAATCCGAACAGTGGAAGGGCACCGGTGGCAGGAGGCCTCATTAGGGAAAGTGCACCTCAGTTTAAGAACCATTTCTGTTTAAGAACGGACTTCCGGAACGGATTAAGTTCGTAAACCGAGGTACCACTGTACTATGTTCCAGTTTGGGAGGAAATGGCCCAGTTTGCTTCTGAGTTTGAGCTGGGAGCTTGCCCATGACTGGGCTAAATAATCTCCTGGTCTGATCCTGCAAGGCAGTCCTTACGCCCAAGTTGTGTAAGCTCAAGGTAGAGCACATGGCTGACTTGGACAAAAGATATAGTGTCTGAACTGGTGTTTAGTTACTGCAGTTCTAGAATGTAACTTAACGTAACACAAAGCAAATGGGGGGAGTCATACTCTATGGTGACTTTGTGTGACAGCGGCGGACATTTAATTGCATTTTCTCTCATTTATCTGGCTGTCTTTCATCTGGAGAACAATTTCTGATCCAAGGTGAAAGAGAACATGATGGTTTGAGCACACCTCTAGGGCTAACTCGAATGAGAGCTGGCTTGGTCTCCAGGGACACAAGCCACAAATTTCATTTTGCTCCCTTGTGTAACCTTCACCTCAACTGTTTCCTAAATGAACATGAAAATAGATGAGGCTGGATCAGGAATGCTTGAGACACAAAGGAATGATAGAGCAGTCCACCAGCTAAATATACTATGGACAGCCTAAGGGTATCTTCAAACGTGAAACTTAAATAAGTTTGTGTTTTAATCAGTCTGTAATGTAAAGGTGAAACCTACATTGGTTAAAAGCTACTTTTCATTCCCCCCCCCCCCCAATTCCAAATTTTCTCTGCTGTTTACAACATTCATGTTGTGGCATTAACACACACAAAAGAGACTTAGATGCATTTCTTGGTGTTAAATGTGAAAATATTATGAGAACCGTACGGATGCCCTGTTTGTCCTACTTGACCACTGCTGATATTCTTACCTTCTCCTGCTTTGACTAATCCTTTTCACAACTCTTTCCTACTATCAGTTATTTCAGGAAATTGTTTTATCAATTATTTGCCCCATCTAGCTTGAGGTGGGGAACCTGTGGCCTTGAAGATGTTGTAGGGCTAAAACTCACACCCCTAATTATTAGCCATGCTGTCCGGGACTGATGGAAGTTGGAGCCCAACATCATCTGAAGGACCACGGGCTTCCCACTCAAGGCTTCTAGCTTAGTGTTTCCCAAACTTGGGTCTCCAGCTGTTTCTGGACTACAACTCCCATCATCCCTAGCTAGCAAGACCAGTGGTCAGGGATGATGGGAGTTGTAGTCCAAAAACAGCTGGAGGCCCAAGTTTGGGAAACACTGGTCTAGCTAGAACTATCTACTCACTGGCAACATCTCTCCAGGGTCTGAGGCAGTGTGGTCTGCCCTAGTCCTGTTTTGAGATGCTGGGGACTCAACTATTGTGTTCAAAGCTTGTGCTTCCCCAGTGAGCTACAGCTCATCCCTCAACGATCCCCAGGTCAAGTTATTTCCTGCTGATCGCCAAAGAATTGATGCTTTTGAATTATGGTGCAGTCCCATGGACTGCAAGAAGGTCAAACCTATCCATTCTGAAGGAAATCAGCCCTGGGTGCTCACTGGAAGGACAGATCCTGAAGCTGAGGCTCTAATACTTTGGCTACCTCATGAGAAGAGAAGACTCCCTGGAAAAGACCCTGATGTGGGGAAAGATTGAGGACACAAGGAGAAGGGGACGACAGAGGACGAGATGGTTGGACAGTGTTCTCGAAGCTACTAACATGAGTTTGACCAAACTGCGGGAGGCAGTGGAAGACAGGAGTGCCTGGCGTGCTTTGGTCCATGGGGTCATGAACAGTCAGACATGACTAAACAACAACAACAACATGTGGAAGAACTATGTGCCATGGCATCATCCTGTTCTGTTCTCCTGTGTCTTTTCAATGCCTTTGACTAGCAGGATTTCCCCCAAGCTATTTTTTTGCTGCATTGTCATAAAAGCACATTTATATAACACTCCCAGCCCCCATAATAAAAGGTAAAGGTAAAGGTACCCTTGCCCGTACGGGCCAGTCTTGACAGACTCTGGGGTTGTGCGCCCATCTCACTCAAGAGGCCGGGGGCCAGCGCTGTCCGGAGACACTTCCGGGTCACGTGGCCAGCGTGACAAGCTGCATCTGGTGAGCCAGCGCAGCACACGGAAACGCCGTTTACCTTCCCACCAGTAAGCGGTCCCTATTTATCTACTTGCACCTGGGGGTGCTTTCGAACTGCTAGGTTGGCAGGCGCTGGGACCGAGCAACGGGAGCGCACCCCGCCGCGGGGATTTGAACCGCCGACCTTTCGATCGGCAAGCCCTAGGCGCTGAGGCTTTTACCCACAGCGCCACCTGCGTCCCTTACAGCCCCCATAATACATCCCTCCAAATGATTTGGATTGCTATGCACAAACAATGCCGTAACCCTTCATGGTTAATCTGGTACCATCAATGACTTGAGGTTTATGAAAAGAAAGGTGCTCTGGTTGGTTGACCAGGTCAAAGTTCTACATAGTTTTAGTAACAGCCTAATACCAATGAAAGGTATTTTGCTTTTAGGGGGCACAAATTTTTTTTAAGTGAGTCTAGGTTGTTATTCAGGTAGTGAATACTGCCTGATGAACTATGTTGAAAGGTCAAAAGTAAAGACATGTCAGGGAAGAAGGGAAGAATGATAAATTGTTGGCAGCACTCTGATCTCCATTTGGAACATGGCCAGTAGGCTAAATATTATATTTAAAGAGGTCAACTTTTATTCTTATGTCTTCTGATGAATGCCTTTGAATTTTCAGTATAAGATTATTATTTGTCAGAATACGTTGATTCTACAGTGGTGCCTCGCAAGACGAAATTAATTCGTTCCTCGAGGCTCTTCGTATAGCGGTTTTTTCATCTTGCGAAGCAAGCCCGTTGACAGTTTAGCGGATTAGCACTATTAGCGGTTTAGCGGCTTTTAGCAATCAGCTGTTAAGCGGCTTATCAGTGGATCAGCTGATAAGCGGCTTAGCGGCTTAGGAAAAGGGGGGGGGGGGAACCCGAAGGAACTCGCAAGACTTTTTCGTCTTGCAAAGCAAGCCCATAGGGAAATTCGTTTTGTGAAGCGCCTCCAAAACGGAAAACCCTTTCGTCTAGCGGGTTTTCCGTCTTGCGAGGCGTTCGTCTTGCGGGGCACCACTGTACCTGTATTTGCTACCTGGTTTCTTCTTAACAGTGGCGTCATTCTGCAGTCACAGAAAAGGTTGAAACAACAGGCCCATTCCAACACTCAGGCTGATGTGATGGTCATGTGCAGGGCAGAGTGAGTCCAGGCATTGGGGGAGGTGAATCATGGTCACTGTAACACAATATCACACAGGCACAAAATTGATCTGACTAATATCTGTGATCTTAACATCACTGTTTGTAGGTATGCTTCTGTTTTCAAATGCCTGGGTCCACATGAGTTCATTTGTGTGGTGGCAGCCAAGCAGACCCATGAGCTGAGGTTATTAAACATCAACTGTTTTCTAACAATAAATATATTTGCTTATTTTGAGGCCTACCTTGATGACTCAAGCTTGAAGCTCGTAACTATTCTTTGGGTGGTCACTGAGCACCAGATGAATTTGGCTGCTGTGTTTGAAGCAACCAACCTTGTAGTTCTTTAAGCAGATGCTGTTCAGCAAATGGAGAGCTATCGTATTTTAGCTCTACCCCCTACTGGACCAGACGTGTCCATCCAGATAAAAAGGAAGGATTTACTGCTATTGGTCAGTCACAGGTGCTTTTACAGACTGTTACAAGTTTTTTTGTGATTCATAACTCTCCGTTGAACACTCTTCTTCTGTCTTCCCTCTAACTGAGTCTAGCTAAGGCCTTGGAATATTTGACTAATTTACTCTTAACAAGCTTCATTAAGCATATCAGCGCCTCTTGCCGCACGCTATAAGGTTGCATCTAGAAACCAGCTACCTCCAGCAGTCAGAGTCCTTTTGCAGGCTAGACAGCCAGCAAGGCAAGCATCAGCTGTGCCCATCACCAAGCTGACTGCTGCTAGTCTAATTGTACTACAGGGATCAATGAGTGAGACAGATTGGGAAGCACACAAAACCAACAATGGCTGGGAAGATGCTTATCTGAAACCTTGGAGAGCTGCTGCCAATCACTGTAGACCAGAGTAGGCAACTTGGCTCCCTCTTGGTGTTCTGGACTGTCGTTCTCATCATTCCTGGCCATTGGCCATGCTGACAGGTGCCGATGAGAGTTGTAGTCTGGAGCATGGGGGAGGGGGCAACCAGAATGCTTTCCTCTGGTATTGACTGTCGGTATTCATCCTGATGGAACGCAGGTGGCGCTGTGGGTTAAACCACAGAGCCTAGGGCTTGCCGATCAGAAGGTCAGATGTTCGAATCCCTGCAACGGGGTGAGCTCCCATTGCTCGGTCCCTGCTCCTGCCAACCTAGCAGTTCAAAAGCATGTCAAAGTGCAAGTAGATAAGTAGATACCGCTCTGGCGGGAAGGTAAACGCCGTTTCCGTGCGCTACTCTGGTTTGCCAGAAGCGGCTTAGTCATGCTGGCCACATGACCCGGAAGCTGTACGCTGGCTCCCTCGGCCAATAAAGCGAGATGAGCGCCGCAACTCCAGAGTCAGTCATGACTGGACCTAATGGTCAGGGGTCCCTTTATCTTTACCTTTATTCATCCTGATGGATTTCTTATAGTCTTTTACAAAGCCTAGTAGTAGTGAAGACAAGTTGTATACAGGGAAATATGGAAGACAGTGTATTTATGATTGTCACCCCATCTCTGAAATGCATGGATTAAATTCTTCGTTATTCTCTCTCCCCGCCCCCCTTTTAAAAAGAAAGGTCTCTGGAATTTTTGACAATAGCGAAACAGCATTCCAGTAATTTAAAATGTTGGTATTTCACACCATTTCACTTATTAACAAATGTGATTGATGCTCAAAGTGGGCTTGTAGTGATGAGTGGAGATCGAATGTCAACACATACCGTTGTGCTTTTCTTTTGAGATTTGCTGACAAGCCTCATACTAGATAGGAAAGGAGCAATTAAGAGCTGCCTGCCAAGTTTGTTTTTGCTTGGCTTTTTTTTTTTTTTTTTTTTGGTCTTTCAATTATATTTTGGATAATGATAGACGAGATGCAACTTGATGATAAGGGTGAGTCTTAAAAGGCACAGTGGTCCCTTTAGCGTTTCACATAATTTCTAGTAGGAAATAAGATTGCATTAATTGCCATTACACTGTAATTATAGAATTATGGGAGTCTGGCATTTCATTTGTCATCCATTTCTTTAAACGGCGGTGATGATACTTATCTCTGTAGTTAATCTAGGTGCACAACAGCACTGCCAACAATGATAATTATTTGCAAAGTTGCTTTTTTTGCTTGAGTTATCTGGAGCTACTTGCTTACCAACCTGGTAGTAGTAATAGTGCTAATCTAGAAGTGTTTTCCATTGTCTGGATTTTGTGGGTTGATCCATGCGGGCTGATCCATGTGGACAACCTTTCTTCACAGCCACGCAGCACACAGAGAATATCAGCTGTTTTAAGGAACAAGCAATGGAACAGATGTCCCAAAAAGAAAAAGGCATCTGACCACATGTGTGGGGAAAGCAGCCTGATTGCCAAAGCAAGCAATTGGCAATATTGAAAGAATGGCTAGCCAAAACTCAAATAGGCCGTCATTTCCTCCAGATATTTCCCAGGTGGGCCTGGGGGGGGGGGAACGGAACTGGAATTCCACCTGTTATGTTTCCCTCCTACCTAGAGCAGAGTGACTTGCAGTGCGTTGGTCAACCAAGAGAAACGGGGTCCTCTGCTTTTCAAATTTGCCAGGCAGGATTTCAAGCAGTCTTTTATCTGCATCCACTAATTGGCTAATGTGGCGTTTGCCCACTCATTATGGAGATGTTGTACTGGGGGGAGAGAGAAAGGGTTGATAGGCTGACCAATAAGAAAGCTCAGGGGCGGAGCCTAACTGTGTTTAAGGCACAACATGGGTTTTGGCAGTTATTTCGGTTGGTTTCTTGTGGGTGGGAGGCATAGGAGTCAGAGACAGAGGGGAGACAGAGAGGGTGAATTGGATTACAAGTGTTTCAAAGTATTTAGAACTTGTTTGCGTTCACAATAAACTGGAATCTTTGTTAATGCGTTACAACCTGACTGGGTCTGAATATATTACCGGAGAAATCTGGTTAGTGACAGTGGAAGAGATAAGCCGTGGTGCAGGGTCAATAGTCCTGGAATGACCAGAGGCTCTGTGCGAACGCTACAGCTGCCACTTTGGAAACAACGTGTTCAGTGGAAGGTTGCTTTGTGATCTGGAAATGTCACCCATATTCTGAAAGGCTTCCAACCTTGACCTTCAACCTGTACCTGTACCTTGCTTTGGGATTTTGTTTGTGGTTTTGACTGGTTCTTTCCATATGGAGAACAATAGGTGCACTAACTGCACTATGTTTGGTCCATTAGTTTCCTCTGCAGATTTTGCGCTCTTCATTGCGAGGTACTGGAGCTGGTGGAAGTTATAGTTTAGCAACATCCATAGCGCTCCATGTTAGCTACTCCTGATCTATACAGTGGTACCTCTGGTTGCAAACGAGATCTGTTCCAGAGGCCTGTTCACAACCTGAGAAGAACACAACCCACATGTGCAGGTCACAATTCACCACTTCTGCACATGTGCATGACATCATTTTGCGCATCTGCGCATGCGCAAGCGGTGAAACCCAGAAGTAATCCTTTCCGGTACTTCTGGGTCGCCGCGGGACGCAACCTGAAAATGCTCAACCTGAAGCAAACGTAACATGAGATATGACTGTATTTCCTTTTTTGGGGATGAGGCATAAAATTAGCAGGCATGGCTGATTCTTTAAAAAGTTCCCTCATATGAACTATTTTTGGTGGGGTTTTTCTAATGAAACACAGCTTTTCATTTATGTATTTAATATGCATTTATTTAATAGATTTTTATCCCACCTTTTAGAATACCAATCTTACTATTGCCTTTATTCTCCCGTTAATTCCTTGTGTGCTTTTCTTTGTGTAATTGCAGCTGGCGCAGAGAACAAAATCGGCTGGGCGTTTGGCCTGGGGTTGGAGAGGCTGGCCATGATCCTGTACGGGATCCCTGACATCCGACTTTTCTGGAGCAAAGACGAGCGTTTCCTGAAACAGTTCCACGTGCCTCACATTAACCAAAGAATACAATTCCAGGTAAGATTGAAACGTTGGAATGATGTTTAAGGAAAGTGAGAGCTTGCAGAGAACAATGCCTGGAAGTTCTGCTTCCCTTTGTTTACAGCAGCGTTGTGATGCTCCCATCCATTTCAATGACCACTCTCCCCCCCCCCCCCTCCGCAAGGAGCTCAAGGTGGCATACATAGTTCCCCTTCTCCTCATTTAGTCCTCACAACAACCCTGTGAGGTTAGGCTAAGAGGAGAGACAGTGACTGGCCCAAGGTCACCCAGTGAGCTTCCTGGCTGAGTGGGGATTTGAACCCTGGTCTCCCAGGTCCTAGTCCAACACTCTAACCACCACACTACACCATAGCTGTCAACTTTTCCCTTTTCCAATTCGGAATAAGGGAATTTCCCTTAAAAAAGGAAAAACGTTGACAGCTATGCACCACACTGGCTCTCTATGTAGGCATCTGCATGAAGGAAGAGGCAAGTTGCTCATTCTTAATGCAAAGGCAGCTTATATCCTGTTTCTTGAAGCAAACTTCATTTGCTGAATATTTTTAAGGTTAACTTTTGAATCAGTAGCATTTGCAAGCAGTCTGTATGTGCAAATTCATCTCAGCTTTCTGTAGGTGGTGGTGCTTTTTAAACAAACAAACCACACACACACACACACACACACACACACACGTCTTTAATTTTATTGATTTCACCTAATCAATATTAACTGAAAAGGGCACAGAGGTTTCACCGCCACATGCTGTGTGCACTGATTTCCAAAAATGGTTAGGCTACCAAGACGTCTCAGGCTTGTTGATTTGCATAAGACATGTGGGAAAGAGCTTGCGATTCCAAAAGGAATCTGCCCGTCTAGTTCTGCTTGAACAGCTTAGAGAAGAATTTGCAAGTGGGAGGCCTGGGAGAGAAGCTGGAAGAGTAAACAAATCTGGACAAATACAAGTATCACAGATTTATGTGATGATGCTCCAGCACCCGGTTTTTGTGGAAAGTCTTGGGAGTTCCACAGCATGGTGCAATATGTTTCCTAATCGCAACGTTGGGAGTTGCTTGGCTGACATGGCTGGAGCCAGCACACGGCAAAGGTGGGCAACTGCCCAAAGCTCATGGATATGTGCAGAACTCACTGAGCCAAGCCCCAGATCCAGTGTGATTCCCAGTTCATCCTTCCTGGGGGCGGAGGATTAATAATGGCAGAATGGCACAGGCTTGGGGGTGGGGTGCCTTGCCTGGACCAGGGATAACAACCAACTGCAGTCTTTTGCTCCAAAGGCTGGAGCACATCTGAAACTAGGCTCACAATACATCATCGCCACATGCTAAGAGCTGGGAAGGAAGAGAAGGGTGAACCACCAAAGATATGCAAAATCATCTGAGAGTGGCCCTGAAGCTAATCCCCAGATGGCAAGAGCATGTTATCTGCACTCATGAGGTCCAAAGGGGTAGGATGGAACATAGCAATGCTTCGACACAACGCTATTTCAGATGGAAAGGAACTGCAGTGAAATAATAATCCCTTCGAGGTTCAAAACTAGTGCAATATTGAAGGGGGACCAGGTGGCAAGACAGCATCCGAATGAGTAGATAGCATCCTTTCCTCCGATCTGAGACACCACTTCTGCAGCCTTGCCACCACCATCACTGCCCCTGATCAGAGATAGTCGACATTTCTGTTCAGCCCAGGTGTGCTGTAATGCAGGGATGAGGAACCTCTGGTCCCACAGACCATTCTTGGCCCACCATGAGGTTGAACTTGGCCTGTGAGGCCACGTTCCCCAAACCACACCAACCTGCCCATTGGCTGACGTCACTGGGGAATGTCAGCTTGAGCAGGGCAGGGCTTCCTCCTGCTGCATGCTGTTTTGCTAGCTCACTGGCGAAGTAGACCTCTGCAGCAAGCAGGATGAATCCCTCTGCTCATCAGCTGCACAGCAGAGTGTCCAGCCCTCCTCGGTTCTGCTTTGCTAGTTTGTTCCCTATGAGAAACGTTGGCAAAGAAGACCTTTCACCCTACCCATGTGGACCCACTATGATGGGTGGATCACCCACCTGTCAATCACTAGACACCATCATGACATCAGATGATTTATAAGTGGGTGGGGCTGGCCATCTGTCAGAGTTGGCCCATGAGGTGGTGGGAAGACGAAGATCCACCGATGCTAGAAAATGTTGCAATTCCACTCAAAAGCATTTCTCTCTCTAATACATACGCGGGATCAAGGAATCATTCGTGAAGTTCCTTGCATTGGGTGGGCTGTGGGCTGCATGCTTTCACTGTGATGTTGTCATGTCCCAACGCAGGAGAATTAGAGGTGCCACGACAAATTTAAAGATTGGGATGTCGCTGTGTCCATGTTGTACAATGCAATGATACATGAGGCCACCGAGAAATCAAAACCTTGTTTGGGTATATTCGGAACCCCCAAAATACGCCAAATTGGTGGGGGTGAGGAATTGCTTCCTCATCTGTACTGTTCATTTCAGGACAAACAACTGTGTGTGTACAAACTAGCCATTTCAGCTCATTCAACATCAATATGAAGTTGGGATAGACCTGATGATGCTTTTTACTAGCTCTTTTCCTCTGTGTAATTTACGTTTGCGATCTGAGTTTATGATTAGCATTTTTCCACGATTAAAAAAAAAAGTAAGTAGCTGCCATGGGTTCCGCATTCTTTGAAATTTTTCATCTTTATAGGGTAATGATGCCTAAATAGTTATTCATTCATTATGTTTACTTTTTAATAGCACATCTATTAAAAGCAGCCATGCAGCCATTAGTAAGCAAATTGAACTTGGATGCCTAAAATAATGAGGTTCAGCCTGTGATTTGATTTATTGGCTCATTAGCTTGATTGTAATTGAGGATATGTATGAAGTGCGTATATCTGGGTTTGCATATACTTGTGAGAGTATCTAGGTATGTACCAAAGAATCCCGAGCCTTATACATTGAAAGTAAGATATATTATTGTAGAACTGAATTATTTGGCTGCAATTTCTGTCCGTAGGATTCAACTCGGTGAAAATGTATTCCGTATGTGTGCCACTTGGTTCTATAAAGTCGTGAGAACTCTACAGGCAACCTAAAGTACATTTAAGCACACATTCCAAACTGGGGGTAAAAGACAGTCAGCACCAGTCATATTTATACGGTGGCATCCAATTGACCTCTGCCATGGGTTTCTGTGAGTGAACTTAGTTTTGTAAATGCGCCTCGTATACTGTCTGATTGTGACTCAGGACTAAATCCATGAAGTTAAATGCACATTCTTTCTTCACGGGCCTGTTGTCTTGTGGAAAAGGTGGTTGGGGGAAACTTTGAAAACTGCTTTGGCATGGAATGGTGATTTGTGGTATGGACATGCATCAAATCGTTCAAAAGATTGGTTTTCTATTCCAAGATCACTGAAAAGTCAAGTTGTAGACAGTATAGAATAGCCTTGTGGTCGAACACTCCTTGATATAGCTGCTGTAAGCAATTTTTATTTTATTGGCTGGTATTAAAGGATTAAATGATAAACCACTTTTGGTTCTCCTTATGTGTAACAGAGTACAAACAAGTCGCTGACTCTGCCCTTTTACCCACAGTTTGATGCTTATTGCAACAAATTGTGTACAATAAGATATGGCTGTTCAAGATTGTTGTTTCAATATATATGGCTTTCTATGGCTATAAAGAATCATTTTTTAAAAAATTCATTTAGCCTCTTTTATCCCTCAAATCATTTCATTTAATTTGATAATGATTTGGGAACAAGCAACTCTGAGCCCACTGAATAGAGTGGAATTAAATCCACCAAGTAAATATGAGAAAATGATACATATGAATTTGCTAGCTGCAAAACTTCCTCCTAGATTCCTGTGGAGTCCTTCTCTCACAGATGCAACTCCAAACAAGCTTCCTGGATAACAAACTGTGACATGTCATTACTATAGAGTATATGGCCAAGGAACCATTTGAAAGAGGCATTTCATGAGTAGCTAACACTGGCTGTACTTGCATGTCATGGTAAATCACAGTTAGTGGTTTACTGTGAATGTTTAGATAGCTTTGTCTTCACTCCTCACATGAATAGGAACTATGAACCATGGTCCCTGGCTTAGCAGTATATCCAAACTGAAGGCTGTGGTTTGTTTCACACTCCTAACAAAACATGATTTGAAGCCAAGGTTTGTTCTTGGCTTACCAAATGTGGTTTCTTTGACTGAAACAAATTATAGTCCTTGGTTTGGACATAGTGCTAAGCCAGATATTGTAGTTTGTTGCTGATGCTTAGGGGCAGGCGCAGGGGAGTGAAGCAAGAGCATTCTCTCAAGTCTCAGTATACCATGGTTTATCATGACCTGGGCATGTCAGATGTCAAAACCACTCCTTTGTCAGTATTACACTATTGGCAGATATTACAGCAGTGTTTCTAGTTGTTTGCTTTGAAGCAATAATTCATTATTAGCACATTACAGTTATTTTTAAATGCCCTTCAGAAGCATTTTTTAAAGATTCAGGAGCAATTTGAAATGCTGTTTAGCAAGCGTTTGAAAATAAAAAACAGCGCTGAAATTGAAAGGCTTAACAAACAATCAAAATCACAATGCAGCAGTCCAGCAAACATCCAGATCGTGACTCAGAGTCCAGTTCTGTTCAGAGTTAGGTGTTGACTCCAGGAAAATCCCATAACACAAAGATTCCAGGCCTCGTAAGAATTCCATTACTATTCTTTCTGGGAAAATAAAACCCCTAGATGTGCTTTAATATCATGTAAGATTAGCAGACGTCCCAACTGTTCCTAAGAAATACACGACTTAATAATGATTGACCAGATGCTATCAGGAATGAAAAGCCTGCCTTTAAAAATGCAGCCATAATCTAAATGAATCCTACGTTTGCAAGAGGGAATTGAAGCAATGCAATAAGCATCGTGCGAGCGCAAACAGGGCCATTTGCTGCCCTGCAACCTCAGCTGCTCTCCATTACGCAAGTTGTCATCCTCCATGGGCTGTGGACTCTATGCACAGAGGGTAGAAATGAAGCATAGTAAGGGAAGGAAAAGGGACGCGGTTGGCGCTGTGGGTTAAACCACAGAGCCTAGGGCTTGCCGATCAGAAGGTCGGCGGTTCAAATCCCTGTGACGGGGTGAGCTCCCGTTGCTCGGTCCCTGCTCCTGCCAACCTAGCAGTTCGAAAGCACATCAAAGTGCAAGTAGATAAATAGGTACTGCTCCGGCGGGAAGGTAAACGGTGTTTCCATGAGCTCTGGTTTCCATCACAGTGTCCTGTTGTGCCAGAAGCGGTTTAGTCTTGCTGGCCACATGACCCAGAAAGCTGTCTGTGGACAAACGCCGGCTCCCTCGGCCTGAAAGCGAGATGAGAGCTGCAACCCCAGAGTCGGCCACGACTGGACCTAATGGTCAGGGGTCCCTTTACCTTTACCTTTAAGGGAAGCAAGCGAGACCCTGGACTGGCAGCACACCTTAGCCAAGAATAAAGGCGGCACCTAAGTTTCCTGGGTACCATTAAGCATCACATGCAGATAAACATCGTAGAAGCAGTTCCTCCTTCTTAGTAGAGGTCCAGTGCCCTATGATGGGTCAGGGCCAACTGCAGCCAGTTGCAGCAGCCCCATCAGGACCTCCCCTTCTGATTATAGGGGAGTTACTTCATTCTAAGGACTTGGTTGAGTCAATATTAAGCCTAGGTGTCAGTCACCCAAAAGTTCTAAAGAAATTGCACCAGATTGCATCATCCCTTCTATCCTAGATGAACTTCGTTAGGTTGTGTCCCTTGGAATAGCTAGCGTTACGAGATCAAAGGAAAATATCCATTTCTGATGATTTCTCTGCATCCGTATCTTTGCGCAACTCCCCCCCCCCCAATATCTTGGGTAGAAGCTGCCATCACAGATTCCCAAGTATGTTTATAACTGAAGCAGGAAGTTTATGCTTTAACTTTTAAGGTACACTGTGCTGTCCTGCTCTGGCCAGGCACATATTTAAAGGTGTCTTGCTGAACATAAATCTACTTTATGTAACTCTGATTGTACCAAGTTTCATTTCACAGTTTACTTGTTTCTCTCCATTGTGTTTTATAAGACCATTGTGGTTGCTTCTCATAGCAGAACAGATGGTAGAGTACAGGAAAAGCCCAAATTTTGTAAGTAGCTAAAAACCCATCTTGTATTCCTACATTTTAAATAAAAGGGTTCTTCATTTCTTTGCCCAGATGTACCAGCCAATGGACACACGTTGAAAGCTGTTTGTATCTTATGTGACCAAGACCTTCATTTATTTCTGAGAAACCCCAATATACTCTCACATAAATCATTTATTACCATCTGTTATTAATTATTAGCTTTCCCATTGCCCCCATTGACCATATGCTATTTCCTGACTTCTTTTAGTCAATGCTAAGTCCAGCTACATTACAGGCTAGAAATCAGTGATCCCCCCACAATTTTACTGCCACAATTTTTATATTTTTTGGGTGTTAGCTTCTGCAATAAGGCAGGATATAAACCTTGGTTTTAATATTAAAAAATATATATGTCATGATCACATCTCTAAGGTGTTTTTTATTCCTTTTCCTTTTGAGAATGTGTGCTAGGGTTTTCCATGTTTTAGTGGAGAAATAACCCAGGTCTGAAATTCCAGGAAGAAAGAGTGCATATGATTAGGAAATGCAGAAAGCTTGTTATCAGAGCAGCAGGAGACAAAAGAAAAATCAAGTGTATCAAAGTTCAGGTCCAATTCACATAGAGACAATATATTAGTGCTGTGTCAATGTTCTCTAAATTTGATATGTGCTTTGAAAGGAGCACAATTGATGCAGACTGACAGATACTGAAAAATACTCAACATGCCAAATGTTCACACGGCTGTGCTGCCCCTTTCGTTCCCTTGGCTGTTGCTTCATCGTGGTGTTGTTTTCCTTCTACTCTCCCTGCCCATTACCCCATTTGCCCTCACTGCCCTTCAATTTGTATGGAATTTTTTTTTTTACCCAAAAAGCAGAGTCTGTACATTCTAATAGAATGTCGATCCATTTGGTTTCAAGTGATAATCTTACCTCTGGATTCAAAATAAATATACACACATTCAATTCGAGTGGCATAATTCTGTGGCATGGGTAATACTTTAATTCTTTATTCTCAAAGACAAAACCAAATCCAACTGCGGTTAAGTCCTAATGCTTCCTTAAGTAGTACCTAAGGAAAGCAGGCCCGTTTCAAAAAGTAAATGTTCCACAGTGCAGAATGCACTCTAAATTTTTATCCACTCAAGAGTTTTGCCTCTGAGACTTCTTTCAGCAAACAGCTCATAAATGAATACATATAAAAAATCCTTGACTACATAAAGCGTAGTCTTTATTATTATTCCGAAAGGTAACGTATAATGGTTGCATTGAATGCTTAAGTAATCCATAGAGCAATTTCTGTTGCTGAGATATATTTGCATATATAAAGGCCCTTCTAGATTAGCATCTCCATAAAAGCTCCCAACATTCTGTCACGCTTCACAGTGACCAAGAAAAATGGCACCTAGGATTGTGCAGATAACATTAATACTTAAGGACTGGTGTCAATGGGTCAGGTACCAGGTACTCCAGTTGTGTCTTCAGATACGCCACTGTGGTTTCTCCCACTTAAGTGAATCACTTTTAACAGTTTTGGACAACATTTGCAAGGAGGGGAGGGCAAAACCTCCCTCCCTGTTCCAAACACAACCCGCACTCACTTATAAGGAATGGGGAGAGGAGAAATGTATTTCTGGGTACACAGCACACATAAATACACTACCCTCCCTCACAAAAAGAAGAAGAAAAATTCCCTCAGTATGCGAGATCACCCTCTGCGTATATTGCTTTTAACATCAGGCAGTTTTCTAGTTGCATTTTTCCTTTTTCTTTTTAAAAGTCAGTCTTAAGTACATGTTTTCTCATAAGTGAGCTCCATTAAGTCCAGTGTCCTCCCGTCCTGACCCTGGTAAATGTAAATAAATCCTGATAATGGATTTATTGAAGGAATATTTTGAGTACTTTACCCACCACAGTAGTAGGCTAAGGTGATGCACTAGATAGTTTTGTTTTGCTTCTAGATCACAAGCCAGAACTGACTTAAGCCCTGAGTCCAACCAGGATTCTTTTGTTGGTTCCCTTCCTTAGCTGACTGGTTAAAATCTGCCACCAGATGTACCGGTACTTGGAATTCAGAAGGGAAGTGTGCAAATGGCAGTTAAAACTCCCATTCAACTTTGCTATTGGATGCAAAAAAAGACCAAAAAAACTCAACTCCAAATGTGATACACTTTTAATTCATTTGTTTGTTAAGCTTTGGAAATGCAAGCAGTTAGAAGAAGAAGAAGAAGAAGAAGAAGAGTTTGGATTTGATATCCCGCCTTTCACTCCCTTTAAGGAGTCTCAAAGCAGCTAACATTCTCCTTTCCCTTCCTCCCCCACAACAAACACTCTGTGAGGTGAGTGAGGCTGAGAGACTTCAAGGAAGTATGACTGGCCCAAGGTCACCCAGCAGCTGCAAGTGGAGGAGCGGAGACGCGAACCCGGTTCCCCAGATTAGCAGACTACCGCTCTTAACCACTACACCACACTGGCTCTCATAATTATTTATGTTATTATATATAGTTATTATTTGAGGGTGTGTGAAGTCCAGTGTAATGAAGCCTAGGTCTATGGTCAGTACAAATTTACAGCCTTACCCATATTGTAGATGCTTGCTTTTTTATTAAATGATGCTGGTGCAGTTTCCAAATGCAACCCCTGACCCTCAGCCATTCTGTGAGGCCTGCCAAGCCCTGGGGAGCTCTGCTCATCTGTCCATACTGCCTAGCTCATGGGTAGGCAAACTAAGGCCCGGGGGCCGGATCCAGCACAATCACCTTCTCAATCCGGCCTGCAGACGGTCCGGGAATCTGTGTGTTTTTACATGAGTAGAGTATGTCCTTTTATTTAAAATGCACCTCTGGGTTATTTGTGAGGCCTGCCTGGTGTTTTTACATGAGTGGAACGTGTGCTTTTATTTAAAATGCATCTCTGAGTCATTTGTGGGGCATAGGAATTCGTTCATATATTTTTTTCAAAATATAGTCCAGCCCCCCACAAGGTCTGATTGTCAGTGGACTGGCCCCCTGCTGAAAAAGTTTGCTGACCCCTGGACTAGCTGATCTATCATGAGCTGGGTGGCATGGGGACAGCAATTGATTGCAGATGGGAAGAGCAAGTGGGAGAGAGGCTTCAACAACCCCACTCTGTGCTCCCAGTTCAACCTAGTTCACTGTCTCCATGCTGTCATACAACTAACGTGGTTGACTTCTACCAGGTTGCATCACCTTGCTGTAAGATCATATGAGGCCACCGTGTGGCAAAGGGCACACATATTCTAGGAAACCAAAGGGATGTGGATATTATGGGAATCCCAATTAGCAAGTCACAGCCATCACTTCTGAGCTTAGGCCAGTTGCTGAACAGAGCATTTGAAACCTTTCGGAATGACCTCTTAGGGAGCATAATTTGATGATGCCAAATACAGTGGTGCCCTGCAAGACGAATGCCTCGCAAGACGGAAAACCCGCTAGACGAAAGGGTTTTCTGTTTTGGAGGTGCTTCGTAAAACAAATTTCCTATGGGCTTGCTTCGCAAGACGAAAATGTCTTGCGAGTTCCTGCAGGTTTTTCCCCCCCTTCCCCCCCCTCTTTTTCCCAAGCCGCTAAGCCGCTTATCAGCTGATCCGCTAAACCGCTAAGCCGCTTAACAGCTGACCGCTAAGCCGCTTATCAACTGATCTGCTAAGCCGCTTAACAGCTGAGCCGCTAAGCCGCTTATCAGCTGATCCGCTAAGCCGCTTATCAGCTGTTCCGCTAAGCCGCTAATAGCGCTAAGCCGCTAATGGGCTTGCTTCGCAAGACGAAAAAACCGCAAGACGAAGAGACTCGCGGAACGGATTCTTTTCGTCTTGCGAGGCACCACTGTACTGGCTTAAAGAAGGCTGGGCGTATCTTACCCACCAACCCCGAAGGCTAATTTTCACTATAGCTCAATGTCCAGTGCAGTGAAGAAGCATCTGGTGATGGTGGTGGTGAAATCTGCTAAACCACATTTAGAAGTTGCCTTGGTGACTTCTCAAACTATTACTGCAGCTCCGTCACTGGCCCAGAGAAGATTTTACAGGTGCCCTGTGCATTCCTGAGTTCATTTTGTTTATTTCCTCCATAATTTTTGCTTATTAAGATGTATGCAGGATCACGAGTCACGTTTTCCTAGATTGCGAGGCCTTAGCAAGCAGGAGAGGAAATCTGTTTAGCTATATATGACTAGTGGGACTTTTCTGCTCAAATTGAATGATGACAGAGATTTGCCTTTGTTTTACACTGTGCTGTAAATTTTAAACAGCAATATTTGTGCTGGCAATTGCTCAGGAGGTGTGTATTTTGCATCTGGCATGAATTTTGATGTCCTAATAGTTTCCTCCTAGGAAGCTATTTAATTAGAAAAAGGTAGAAATTGGTGCAATAAAAGCACAAAGGAGTGCCTTAACCCTAGGAGAACGCTGGGGACACGAGTTGAATTAACAGATCAGTCTTAGCTGCTGGGACGCGGGTGGCACTGTGGGTAAAACCTCAGCACCTAGGACTTGCCGATCGCATGGTCGGCGGTTCGAATCCCCGCAGCGGGGTGAGCTCCCGTCGTTCGGTCCCAGCTCCTGCCCACCTAGCAGTTTGAAAGCACCCTTAAGTGCAAGTAGATAAATAGGTACCGCTTTATAGCGGGAAGGTAAACGGCGTTCCGTGTGCTGCTCTGGTGCCGGTTCGCCAGAGCAGCTTCGTCACGCTGGCCACGTGACCTGGAAGTGTCTGCGGACAGTGCTGGCTCCCGGCCTCTAGATTGAGATGAGCGCACAACCCTAGAGTCTGTCAAGACTGGCTCGTACGGGCAGGGGTACCTTTACCTTTACTTAGCTGCTATGTTATATGCAGAAGTGGTTTTCCTGGGTTTGGTACGTTGTAGGAAGATTGCCCCAACTGCAAAAGAGAGAACAAACATGTGTCACCTTTGCACACACTTTGTGTCACAGTGGTACAGTGGTACCACGGGTTACATATGCTTCAGGTTACATACGCTTCAGGTTACAGACTCCGCTAACCCAGAAATAGCGCTTCACGTTAGGAACTTTGCTTCAGGATAAGAACAGAAATTGTGTTCTGGCGGAGCGGCGGCAGCAGGAGGCCCCATTAGCTAAAGTAGTGCTTCAGGTTAAGAACAGTTTGAGGTTAAGAACGGACCTCCAGAACGAATTAAGTACTTAACCCGTGGTACCACTGTAATGGTAAAGGACCACTGGATGGTTAAGTCCAGTCAAAGGCGACTATGGGGTTGCGGTGCTCATCTCACTTTCTGGCCGACGGAGCCGGCGTTTGTCCACAGACAGCTTTCCAGGTCATGTGGCCAGCATGACTAAACCACTTCTGGTGCAACAGGACACCGTGACGGAAACCAGAGCGCACGGAAACGCCGTTTACCTTCCTGCCACAGCTGTGCCTATTTATCTACTTGCACTGGCATGCTTTTGAACTGCTAGGTTGGCAGGGGCTGGGACAGAGCAATGGGAGCTCACCCTGTCGTGGAGATTCGAACCACCGACCTTCTGATTGGCAAGCCCAAGAGGCTCAGTGGTTTAGACCACAGCGCCACCCCCCGTCCCTGTTCAGGGCTATACCCAGGCATGGTAACGGGGGGGGGGTGGGATCAGAAGAGATTGGGATTTACAGCAAGCAAGGTTCTGATGCCGGTTCTAGGATAAATTCCAGATGACAGTGTTAAAAAGCAAGCAGTGTATTTGAAGAGCATTTGTTGTGATTATTTCTTATTAATTAATTAATTAATTAATTAATTATACACTACAGCAGTGTCATCAGCTCAGGTCAAACAGCCACTCTTCTCTCTCTCTCTCTCTCTCTCTCTCTCTCTCTCTCTCTCTCTCTCTCTCATAAAGGATTTGAGACTTTTATATACCCATCTAAGTGTTCATTCCAGCAACAGCAGACCACTTCATAAGCATCTTCCTTTTTCTCTCATGGGTGGGGAAGCAGTTAATCGCACACTCCCACGCTGGTGCTACAAATTCAACTTCCCCAACTGAATTTCTCTTACCCACTCCGCCCTCTCCTGCAAAAAACCAAACACACCAAGAGACCCGATAGCAACACTGAAATAATCCTTGAAGCAACAGGTCCAGTTGACCATTCTTGGTTGGCTTTTTAGGTTCTTTCTCCCACCCTGTCCTTGCCCACCACTTCCTGTTTGGAATTATATTTTATTAGCTTTTAAAGTTTTGCTTTGCTTTAATTGTATTAAGGTTGTTTTTTTCGTCCAATTAATTTTCATTGGTTTCCCATTTTTTAAAACAAATTAACAGCAAATTAATTAAAATTTAACACAGTTTTTAAAACTGACTTTCCAATATGCTTCTTTTCCCTGACTCCTTTGCTGCTTACAGTAAATTAATTGTATTACGTTTTTAACATGTTGTGAGCCGCCTTTAGGGCCACATAGGAATGAGGGAGGGAGCAAGAGGTGGGCTTAAAAATGATTTTATAAATAACTCATCGAGGAAATTAAAACTGTGTGTGTACACACGTGGTTCATAAATCTCATATATGTAAACGTGAAATACATACCTTGGGGCATACAATTGTGTACAGTAGAATAAATATTTTTATTTTTGCAATAAAAATACTACCTCGATCATGCCAGTGCTTTATTGCATTGATAATATAAATCAACCAGTTCACATGAGCTTTGTGGCCATACATTATCTGTAGAAACTCTTTAACATGCAACAGTGGCATTGGTGTTAACGGGAGAAGCATCTTTCATGGACACTGGCATTTCATCAAGAGCACCGGTGTGATGGCTTTATCGAGAGTTGAATTTTGAAATTGCTATACAGGCGATGAATTTGTTTGACAAGTTTATTCATGTAACAAGTTGGATAATCATTTGTGATTCACAATTGGGATCGCTGTGGGGCTGTTAATTTAAAACTCTCACAGTATTCCTTATCAGATATTCATTAAAGTGTTTGCGTCATGTGCAGCCAGATCTGTATTAATCACTGTGCCGTAAATTTGCCCTTCTTACAGGTTTATTGCTTTATCAGGTATTCACTTAGGATTTCACTATTCTGTCATAAAGCATTTTCCAGGCGTAAAATACAATTTTCTTATTGAGATAATATATTGTATTAATCAGGACAGCACATCAGCTGCTGTGGGCGGGAAAAAAAAAGTAAGGAAATCTGTATACTCTTGATGCGCCTGAGGATAATTTGGCAGTGCATTTTAAGGGCAAAACTTCAGGTTGCACCAGCAGCCATGTCTTAATGTAATTTCTCATTTGGGCTGAAACATTTGCAGAAAATGTTTGCCAGTTTTGCCAGGGTAGTGATTGCTTCTAAATGGAAATCTCAAATCTTGCCCTCAAAAGAGGAGTAGATTTGCAAATCAAATGAATATTTAGAACTGGCAAAGCTAACCTCAATCATAAGATATCAGTCAAATAAAATTTCTAAAAAGGAATGGAAATGTTTCGAAGATTATATGTTAAATTATTGTTCTAAGAAAGATATGCTAATATGCCTAGAGTAAAAATATAAAGTATATCTATGAACTGGAAAAGAGAAGAGATAAAAGAAATTTAAAGGATGATACATTTGGAGAATGCAGAGATAAAGGTGGAAATAGAGATTCAAAGAAGTCGAATTGTAGCGGAGGGAAGCTGTGGGTGGTGGGGGAGAGTATTATATGATGTAATATTAGTTTTCAATGTTTTTGGATTGTTTTCAATCTTTTTTATTTATTATTTTTTTTGGTATTATTTAAACAAAAAATAAATAAACATGCAAAACCTGGGGGGGGGGGGGGGGAAGAAAAAAATGTTTGCCAGTTTTAGCCTTCGTGTATCTGCTGGATTTTCCCCGCCTTGCTGGAGAGTAAAACAGTTTAAAAAACCAGGACGACAGGGTCTTGCATGGAAAAAATGGAGGGTGGGGAAGGTTCAGCACTCAACAGATTCTCTGTGTAAAATGAATTATGAGGGGAACATGGTGACTAAGAATTCAGTGTTTCAGAGCTATTATGCTGCTTAACTTCTGTGTTCCAAACCAAACACCATAGGTCAAACTTGATTAAATGTACAAGGTATAGGGCTAGATCTATGGTTTAAGAATGCATGGAGAATAGCACTTGCAGAGAAAATAACCCATTATGTAGCAGTATCAAAAGGAGGAAAGAAACAAATGCTTTCTATGCCAGTTGATGCCAATTTGTTACATATGTTAATGTGTCCAAAATGGACACATTAACATGTATTGGCTGATGTTGGCTGCATCAGTGTGGACCTTGACTTCCTAATTGCTTTCCCTTTGTCAAAGCTATGCTCATGTGTGTCCTTTCTCCTTTGGGTGCCAAAGACTCTGGTGATATAACATATAAGATCCCTGTTGAAGCAACTACAAAAATATATAGTAAGCAAACGTAAGTGAAGATAAAAAAAACCAGAATCTGAATCTGAATACTTACTAAGCTTCTAGCAAGAGTAGAGGGGGCATGTTCACATTTTTTTCTTTGTATGAAAGTTACCATGTTTATTTACTTATATCATTGCAAAATCAGTAAAAATTGTTTGGCAAAACCCCTTCTGTATTTTTACTCTTAAGCCTGGAGGAAAGTTGTTTTGTTGTCTTAGCTCCCTTTATTTGTTTTTATTGTTTTACAGTTGCTTGTTGTATAGTTGTTTGCTTTATGTTTTGTACCCTGTCTTTGTATCTATAGATGTAGGGAGGGTTATAGGTATTTTTAAATGACTAAATAAATGGGGGGGGGGGCGGTCCTGGCATGAAGAGAAAAGAGTCATGGGAGAGAGCTATGTGCACAGCCTGAGTTTTGCTTTCTGGTTTCACCGAAGCATTTCCTTTCCTGCTGTCAAAGAGAGAAGCCCCTGTGCCATCTAAATGCAAGCTAGTCTCTTCAGCAGCAGATGGCCTCTCTAGTAAAATCAAGAGGCAAAGCTCTTTTTTTGGCCGAAGGGTGTGATTCTACGCCATTTCCAGTAATGACACTGAGAGCTCACATGTGCACTTGCAAAAGAGTTCACACAAGAGAGTGCCTCTGTGTGTAGATATATTCTGTTTTTCGGAAAAGTTGTGTGAATGACTGATCTGCCCATTAAATTTTCATGTCTAGAGGTTCATCTGTTTTTAATGCCGCCGGTGAACTCTGCATAATTTTCAGTGAGGTGATATACATTCTCTTCAGAGAGTGCCCGTAGATTTCCATTTCGGCACCTATCACACAAAGACCTTAAAATGCATATTAAACTTAAGAGTCATTGAAACACACATTCGCACCCATGGCTGCCTGCCATGACCATAGCAAATATTTATGGAGGACTTTCTCTCAAACTGTACGTAAGGACACATGAGCTGACTTGAGTTGTGGCAGAGCTGGGTGAAAAAGTACCTGTGAGTAAAGAGCTATTTTTTCTGTTTTTGTAGAAAATGCTCTGTAATTGTACTGGTCTGCTCATGTCCTTATATACTGTTTGAGAAATTGTCCTCCATACAATTACCATAGAATGTGAAATCAATTAACGGTATTACACCATTGGAAAACTCACTTCAGTGCTGTTTCATAACTGCAATATTACCTTTTTGTTGTTGCTTTTTAGCCTCTCAGCAAATATCCTCCTGTGATCAACGATATCTCTTTCTGGCTGCCCTCTGAAAAATACTCCGAAAATGACTTCTATGATTTAGTTCGAACCATTGGAGGAGATGTGGTGGAAAAAGTTCACCTCATAGATGAATATACACATCCAAAGTAAGTTGGACATATCCCCCCCCCTCCCCAGTTTGATGTTTATGATGAAAAGCGCTTGTAAAAACTTACAGATCTGCCAAAAGCATATAGTGTTCAAATGTGATAAGACTGGGCCGAAGTTTAGGTGCAAATTTTGTAAATTTAGTGAAGTGTTGTTGTTTTTTTAAGTAGTTGGTATTTGCATGGCTGGATCAAGCAGAAAGGGGAAAAATAAGGAACAGCAAGCTAAAGGAAATTAATATTCGCTTGAGAAGTCATTGGGATTAGCATTGGTTGAGCAGGAAATGTATTGGTATTAATGGACTTGAGTTAAGATATTCAAGTAACAAGGACAGGAAAAAAGGAAAATAAGATGCAGGAGAATAGGTTCGGGGCAGAGAGGCAATGAGAAAACGCCCAAGGACTAGGAAGAAATTGTGAGGTTTCCATGAAGGAATATCTGGAGTTTGGCATAACAGAACCTTCTATGAAACGTTATAATGAAAGTCGACCCTGTTTATGTAAACTGTGGGTCTGAAGGCCAACAGAGAGTGTATGTCTGTCAAATGGGGCTGATTTAAATTGCTTTCCACAGTGACTTTTTTCCATGTGGCAGGCTTTTCTGCGTACAGTGGTACCTCGGATTACAGACACTTCAGGTTACAGACGCTTCAGGTTACAGACTCCGCTAACCCAGATAGTACCTCGGGTTAAGAACTTTGCTTCAGGATGAGAACAGAAATCATTCCGCGGTGGCAGCGGGAGGCCCCATTAGCTAAAGTGGTTCCTCAGGTTAATAACAGTTTCAGGTTAAGAACGGACCTCCGGAACGAATTAAATTCTTAACCCGAGGTACCACTGTATGTTGAAATTAGTCTTCTCCAGTGAAACGCAAAAAATAAGTCCATAATAGGATGGAGAAAACCACCTCATTCACGGTTGTGAGGCAATTCAGGCAAGTGAATGACTTGGCTCACACGCCACCATTGCAAAGTGGTATAAAATAAATACAGTGGTACCTCTAGTTACAAACTTAATTCGTTCCGGAGGTCCGTTCTTAACCTGAAACTGGTCTTAACTAGAGGCGTGCTTTCGCTAATGGGGTTTCTTGGTGCCGCTGTGCCGCCGGCACATGATTTCCATTCTCATCCTGGGGCAAAGTTCTCAACTCGAGGTAACTCTTCTAGGTTAGCGGAGTTTGTAACCTGAGGCATTTGTAACTCGAGGTACCACAGTATGTCCATGCCTCCCTTTATCCCTCTTACAACAACCTTGTGAAGTTGCTAATAATAATAATAATAATAATAATAATAATAATAATAATAATAATAATTTATTTATACCCCACCCATCTGACTGGGTCTCCCCAGCCACCCTGGGTGGCCTCCAACCAGATATCAAAAACTATACAGCGTCAGACATTAAAAACTTCCCTAAACAGGGCTGCCTTCAGGTGTCTTTTAAAAGTAGAATAGTTGTTTATTGCTTTGACATCTGCTGGGAGGGTGTTCCACAGGGCAGGTGCCACTATCGAAAAGGCCCTCTGCCTGGTTCCCTGTAACCTTACTTCTCGCAATGAGGGAACCGCCAGAAGGTCCTAGATCTCCGTGTCCGGGCTGGATGATGAGGGTGGAGATGCTCCTTCAGGTATACAGGGCCGAAGCTGTTTAGGGTTTAAAGGTCAGCACCAACACTTTGAATTGTGCTCGGAAACGTACTGGGAGCCAATGATGATCTTTCAGGACCGGTGTTATGTGGTCTCGGCGGCCACTCGGCGGCTTAGGATGAGAGAGAATGAATTGCGTAATGCCATTTTGTGGGTTACATGGCTGATCTGTGCTTTTAACCTCAGAGGTGAACTACAGTGCTAGTTTGCAATGAAACTGTATTTTTTATTCAAAAATAAATAAAGAGCAGCTTGGGGAGGGGGGCATTTATGAGTGGAGGAACAGGAACTGAAGTGTTACGGGTGTGAGAAACTTAGGTTGTGGAGAGGGGAAATGACTGATGGGGGAAAGTCTCAGGCAGCTCTTTCCTCTTGTTTCCACCCCAAGCGAGCTGCTTTTCATTTTAAAAAACAAACAAAATATCGGAGCTTTGTTATGCATCTCAGTATGTGATGTGTTGTTTGCCTCTTGAACTTCCAGATTTATTCATGTGAATGCACTAGCTCAAAGATACTTGGCTCTAAGTTAGATATAAAAATTATCACATGAAATAAAAGGTGACATGGTATCACAACTTCACCTCAAGCCCTCCCTTCAAGCAGTGTCGGAAGGGATTTCTGGGGTCATGTAGTCAAACTCTTGCTGATGTAGGCAATCCAATACACTAACATTCCTGATAGGTTGACCATCTGGCCTCTAACAAAGGAGAGTGTGTCACCTTCTTAGAGACATATTCCAGTCTCTTTTTGTTACACACAATAAAGCAGAATATCTTTATGTTTGAGATTTCCTTTATCTAGCACAGGAAACTGGGCCTTGCATTGCGAGGCCTGACAGGAGGAATACTTCTTTTTGCATGGTTAGGTAAAGAGAGATACGTACAGAAGGAGCTAGGAAGAAATACATAAAACTCTAATCCAGAAATGAACTGTGCTGTCAGTGGTACGTAGGAAGTAAATTTTTAATCAGAACAACTAAAAATACCTTGGAAAAGGCATCAGGGGAGACAGTAAGCAACAAAATTGATTTTGCTGCTTTTCTGCTGCATCGCTGTTGTCTTTTTTTTAAAAAAGAGAAAAGGCACGGGGAGTGAAATCTCTTTCTGGGTTTGAGTGATATGCTTGTTTACTTTCTTGAAGCAGAGTTGCTCATTTGTAACTGTCTAAAGCAAATATTTATACTGTGGAAAGGAAAGCTAATAGCACTTGTTATTTAGTTAGATATGTTAGCATTTTAAAATCCTTGGGTATGCTACGAGTCTTGGGATATAATGATCTTAGTCTCATCCTTGAATTCACGTATTTTGAGAGGAGGGGTGGGAAATGTTGGCTAATATTGTCTTCTAAATGCAATCCCATCCATTCATAGCTTTATTATTTTTATGTCTTCTAAGAGCTGTTTTATATGAGATCCTCTCATTTTATTACTCCTAGATGAGGCGGTTTCTCCTACCCAAATTTCTCTCACATTGCAGTGCTTAATTTTCTTTTTTAAAGATCATGGCTACGAATAGTGTGGTTTTGGGAGGTGGGTGGTTTTGGGTGGTTTATTAAAAAAACCACATGTCTTGCTTGAATTTTACCTTGCAAAATATGCAAGACCATGAAGAAGCATTGCTACTAGAATTACACAAATGAAAACCTAATCAGTTTCACCTTCAGCACCTTGTTGTTCCTTCTCTCTAAGCACACAGCAATTTTCAAAGGGTATTACGTTTAACTGCTGACCTAGCAAAGTCATGGGAAATAGCTTCACACACAAAACACCAGCAAAAGAGCAGGGAAGCCTTGACACCAGCCATCAGAGGATAGAGATTTTCTATTAATGAGCTGTATCCTTTCATACACAAGATCATTCTCGTCTTTGCTCAAATAAAAGCATATCTTATTGGCCAAGCTTGGAGCGAAGGGGAAGCCTTTGGTTTTACACAACTGATGTTTTGTGTTTGCTTGTAGTGCAATATCTCCCTTAAACTTTACGGTGCAGCAATGAAACTTGCAACTTGCAGGAAATATTCCTGTGTTTCATGTACAAATATGGGCCAGGCCCAGCCACTTATTTCCAAGCAGTGTAAGAAATTGGATTATTTCCCTTGAAAACTAAAGAAAATAAAAGTTGGTATGTACATTTAGGGCATAATTCCTTTGTTTCAAGTTCAAATGAAACAGGCAGTTCGTCCAGTTTTGAAGTGGGCAGGAGAGTATACTAGTGTACATTGTAGACAATGATATAGAACTCCTTTGATGCCCTGGAATGTTGATTAATATCTTGGGATGCTGTTTAATAGCCTAGCTTCTCAGGGAATGGAGCTCAACTCAGGAGCTTGTTGCATTTTATGTGTGGATTTAAATATCCACTTGACAAAGGAAAAACCCCTTACACAGGCCTGAGGGTAGTATGATCAAGAGAGGGTGGGTCAGGGGTGGAAAGCTGTGAAAAGAGATCCAGGAAACTGAGTAGCTAAGACAAAGGAAGCCCATTATTATTACTATTATCATTACTATATTTCTTAAGGCAAAGGTAGCTCATCATCATCAGTAGTAGTAATTTATCAATGATTAACACTTGCTGCTACTATTATTATTTCAATTTCTTACCTTCACCATAAGGTCCCAGACTGGGTTGCAATAATTTAAAAATACAACATTAAATTCAGTTTAAAATGAATTTTTTTGAGATGCAAAAACTAGGAAGCATCCATAATGAACCCACAAACAAAGGAGATGATGTCCTAAGTTGCTGAAAAAAATGTGGATATTTTTCTTTTCTTCAGCCTTAGAATTTGCCCGGTGCATTTTGTTCTGTTGTTCTTAAAGGCCTTCCTGAGGGGTCGGAATGAAAAGCAGCCTAGACATCTCTATTAATAGTACCGCTTGTTCACATTAACTTGTAACTGACATCAGTATATACAGTATTAAAAGGCATCAGTATTCAGGAAGTTGAGGGAAAGACGGGCTAATGAGAGAAAAAATGTGGGAAAACATCACAGGGGACTAAGGACAAGAAGAGCTCTGACTGACTGACTGGAGAAGTGGGAGAAGGGACAGACAAGACCTGTAACAGGCACTAATGCAGCAAACATGGAGTTTTGTTGTCTTATTCTGAAATGAAACTTCTTGAGCCAGGTGATCTACTAGTGTTTTTGTTCCGCTTAATCATTTACCTGAGGTTTTATGGTGTCAGGGGGCAAGGAGGTTGGCTGCTGCTGCACTTTTTCTTCTGCCTCGTGACGATTAGACGGTGTCTTGTAAAACTCGGGATGAGGATGAGGTCATCCTTTCCTACTTCCGTCTCCACTCCCTCACTTCTGTGAGACTCTGTTCTCACGCTCTCCTTGTGAGGTGCTTATGGGCATCCGGTTGGCCTCTGCGAGAATAGGATGTTCAATTGAAAGAGTCTTCGGCCTCATCCAGCAGGGCTTTTCTTAACATTCTCATGATGCACAGCACCGATAATCACAAATGAGTGATTCTGAGGGGATGGGAGCTCAAGCGATCTCTTTCCAGGTAAAAGCGATGCTCTGTGCTTGGCGCTTGATAGGAGAAGGTCCAAATGTGCCTGTAATGAAGGATAGTGTTCGAAGAGGCGTATGACGGGTGACAGCTGTGCTTTGCCCGTTTTATTCAAGCATCCGCAGGAGTCAGCTGTTTAGTGTATGATTTGTTAAATACCCTAATTCCCATGGTGATCCCTGCAGCCAAGGATACATGTCCTGCAATTACCTTTAGGGGAAGAAAGAACAGATGAACGTGAATGTTGTCGCTGGCACTCACGCAGCACAAGGGAGAGCTATATCCTTTCATCAAAAAGCTGTCCCTGATGGACAATGTGTGTGTCTTTTTCCCCAGCTGGTCTTTCTGGACTAAGGAGACTGTTGCCTGCTTTAGTAGTACACATCACGACCCAGCATACTAGCATGCAACCGGCCAAAATGAGCTTTAAGGAGGGGATCATGAGATCCCCAAACTTGTGCTTGCCTTGTAAGGTTAATGTTCATCTAGGGGTGGCGAGCATTTGCAAAGGGAAACCATCGCCCAGGAGGGAATATTTAACATTTCCTCTGCCTAGTTCTTTCCCACATCCCCTTTCCCCAACTGTTGTTTCCCCAGCTAAAGCTCAGAGACCAGAAATAAACCAGGGGTAGTGGTGGAAGGGCGGAGTTTGCAGAAGATAACTGGTGGGTAAGGGTAAAAGTAAAGGGACCCCTGACCATTAGGTCCAGTCGTGGCCGACTCTGGGGTTGCGGTGCTCATCTCTCTTTATTGGCCGAGGGAGCCAATAAAGTTTCCAGGTCATGTGGCCAGCATGACTAAGCCGCTTCTGGCGAACCAGAGCAGTGCACGGAAACACCGTTTACCTTCCCGCCGGAGCAGTACCTATTTATCTACTTGCACTTTGACGTGTTTTTGAACTGTTAGGTTGGCAGGAGCAGGGACTGAGCAACAGGAGCTCACCCCGTCGCGGGGATTCGAACCACCGACCTTCTGATCGGCAAGTCCTACGTTCTGTGGTTTAACCCACAGCGCCACCATGTCCGTAGAGGAATGCTTAAGCAACTTCTTCCCTTCTGGCATTTTTTTCTCTGAGAGTGCCCCACTGCCCCCAAACTGCCATTGCCTGAGCAATGGGGGCTTTGGGGATCTGTATTTGCTGCAATAATGTGTACTTTTGCCCTCATAAAATGTAAGCTGAGATTACAGGGGGGCAGGCTGTGGAAATGAATGAGCTTCAGAAAGTTTGAGGGTGGTAAAGCCGGTTGTGACTTGGAGCTTGAATCTGAGCAAAGGCCACCCAGTTATTCCTATAAATCCAGCCCTAAATCTCCACCATAAACATATAATAACTGGCCTGATGTTACATTTGCAGTTAGATGTACTTTCGAGGTCAGCCCCTGTTCATGAGTAATGGATGCCCCCTGGTTGGAAAATTTTAATCTGGAATGTTAAATCACCATCTTTAAAACAACAGGCAAAGGTAACAACGAAACCACTTGGCTAAGCACACATTGAGGTGATTGACTGTTATAGTTATTGTAATGATCAATTGGGTTAATATTCTGTTTTACTATTGCGGCGTATACAAAAATTCATATTTAGCTGATAGATTGTAACTACCCCTGAGAAACCCCTGAGGACTCACCAAGGAAAGAATCCTATTAAGCAACAGAATGTTCTTCCAGTACCTTAGACTCTTGATCATATAAACAGGAACTGGGGAATGCCTTTCTGCAGCACATTTCTAGATGGTTAGTCCCTGTAACCTGCATCTAGAATATTGGTGTTTTAGATAGTGGTAAAGCTTTTGATATTCAACAGACTATTGTATTTTAATATTTGTTGGAAGCCACCCAAAGTAGCTGGGGAAACCCAGCTGGATGGGCAGGCTATAAATAATAAATTGTTATGATTATATATTATTATTATTTAAAAACAACAACACCCACACAATTGATTCATTAATGTCACATCATAATTCCATGCATGTTGGAGAGGTGAATGTAACGTACAGTGGTGCCTCGCAAGACGAAAATAATCCCTTCCGCGAGTCTCTTCGTCTAGCGGTTTTTTCGTCTTGCGAAGCAACCCGATTAGCGCTATCAGCGGCTTAGTGGTTTAGCGGCTATTAAAGGCTTAGCGGCTTAGCGGCTAAAAGGCTATTAGCGGATTAGCAGCTTAGAAAAAGGGGGGGAAGCGAAAGCCCATAGGGAAAATCGTCTTGCGAAGCAACTGAAAAACGGAAAACCCTTTCGTCTAGCGGGTTTTTCGTCTTGCGAGGCATTCGTTTTGCGGGGCACCACTGTATCTTCTTACAGTGAGCAAGGCAATGTCCTGTAAAGCTTTACCTTTCAGAATCTTCCACACTTCTGGTTGGGTGCCACAATACCATCTGGGCATGCACTAAGAATTCAATAGCAATTCTCGAAAATATTTATCTGGATGTTGTGCCACGAAGAGACCACTCTCCGGGCATTCAGAGATCCATAATCACATCAGCAACTCAACTCAACTCATTAGGCTTCCACTGAAGAAGGCATCAGTGGTGTATCAGGTCTCTGTAAGAGTTTGGTTCTTTCTAAGATGCTGTAAATGCAGCCTGGTTCAGGTAAATGCTCTGTTGCTGGTATCTAGCCTATAATTCTTGAAAAGAACATCCTTTAATCACATAATGGATGAGTGACTGACACCAGCATTATTCGCCCACTTCTGTCTCCCCAGACACCATTCGGGATGTCTCCCTTTCTATGTTCAGGAAGAACTGTGGGTCTTCAAGTGGGTGCCTGTAAAATGAACTTATTGTTGATGAAGCATCTGAGCAGCCTCTTCAGAGAGACAGAAGATGTTGTAATAGAAAAGCTCTGTGCACTGCATGTTGGAGGAAGGAATGGAAGCAGAGAGGGAGAAGAATTACTGAGGTCTAAAATTTATAATGGGGCCAGAAGTACGTTTGTTCTCTCTCACAGTTACCACTGTGAGTTTCAGAACTCCTCTTTTAACAATAGCTGACTTTGGATCCTTTCAGAGAGTGCTGTTTAATGTCTATTTACAAAGTATTTCCCCTGCTTTAGTATTCCGCACACAGTGCTTCTAAACTCTCATACCCATGTAATTATCTGCTGCGATAGGGATAGGGATGGGGGATAAATTCATTTTTGTTTGCATGGTAATGAGAAACTATCTAGTGCATACTTTTAAAACCAATACACAAGCTGAAACACAGCTATCTGAAATTAGCATTTCTCTGAATTTTGCAGTTCAGTTGTCCAGCCAGAAAATGTGTACAAAAATGTGTATATTTGTTGAAAGCATGCTTGAAAATGCATACATTTGTGAAAACAACATAGAAGAATACAATATTTTAGAGGAAATTGCTTGCAAAACAGTGTATATTAGTCAAAACTGCATGCAAAAAATGTCTATATTAAGAGAAATTTGCATGATAATGCTGATGAATTTTCCTGAGGATTTATGTCATATATGCAGGCTGCTCTGGAAATGTGGAAAATTGAACTTAAGGCTGGTAAAATGAGAAACTGAGCGAAACTGAAATTGGCAGATTCATACATCCCTTAAGAAACTTATACCATAAGCAGCCTTTCTCAACCTTGGGTTTCCAGGTGTTTCTGGACTACAACTCCCATCATCCCTAGCTAGCGGGACCAGTGGTCAGGGATGATGGGAGTTTAGTCCAATAAAATATGGGGACGAAAGGCTGCCATAGGGTGTCCCTCACCAATCCAGTGCTCTCCAGAAGTTTTGGATAACTACTCCCATCAATTCCAGCCAGTACAACTGAGCTGGCTGCGGCTGGTGGAAGTTGTTGTCCAAAACATCCTGAGAGCACAAGGTTTGCAAAGCTTACCATAGGACATCAGAGTGTGGGGACAGGAAGAAGGGCAAGAGAAATGGCCACAGTTGTGGGAGCTTGGTCCCTCATGTCCCTTGTTTGATCACTTCTAACCAGACCATTGCCCGCTAAAAGCACTGAATAAATCACAACAGTAACACCAGGCATATTTCCTGAGCAGTGCTTTGGAAAATGCCACAGAAGATCTTGGACCATTTGAGCGTGTGGCTCAGCGAACCTTTTGCTCCGTGAAAAAAAATATGAAGTTATGTTCTTCACCTCTCTGAGCGCATTATGATTCTCAGTGAGCATATGCAATGAGAAAACAAGTGTCCCCGAGCGTAGCAAGGGAGCCTTCCTCTGCACCTGGCTTGGCGCTTTAGTGCTTAACAGGTAGTGCCTGGATGAAAAGGGCATTTATTATGATATATGATTTCATGTATAGGCATTCTCTTTCGTCTTCACAGATAGCACAGCAGGTGCTCAGCCTGAAAGGGTTGGGGCTGTTGTTAAGGAGCCTGAAGTGGCCCATCTCACTTCAGAATCTGCCGCCTGTCATTTAAGGCAGGGATGGGCAAACTTTTTCATCCCAAGGGCCACATTCCCCACTGCCGAGGTGCTGAGGTTGGGGAGCCAGGGGTGCAGCAAATCATCGCTTACAATCTTGCAATTACAGCTTGATATATATATTATGAAAATGGATACAGTTGTGAGTTTGAATATCCCTCCACTCTCCCAAGTTCCTTTTATGCTTTTTTTGAAATTAACTGTTTCACCTTTTTTCTGTGCCAAAAACAATCATCCTTAAAGACAGGTTAGTTTCAATGCAAATTGCATAGAGAGTGTAAATCAAATCTGCTCTGTCATCCTGTAATCCTTAATTGTTGTGAGGACACGGTGCCCCTTCAGATATGAGGTGTGTTTTCTTTCTCTTTTGAGCCAAGTGACTAATTTTCAGCCTTTTATTGTGTCCTGATAATCATTCCAAATGTCTGCTTGATCTAGTCAGAAGCAAATTTGGGGGAAGGGAAGAATGAGCAGGGAAGTGGAACGGCAAAAAAGACAGCTGCGATATTAGGAATGGTGTCTGTGCCTGTCTCTGTGTGGGGAAAAAGAGAGAAATATTGCAAAATCTAGTGTGTGGTTAGTTGTGGCCAATTGCCCCCATGCTTTTTCTCCTGTTGCAATCCTGTACAACTTGCGACCCACCAAGTCAAATGTAGCCCACTGCACAGTGGCCTACCAGGCCACTAAATTTATAGTTATGGGTACTTAACAAAAACAGCAAATTTATTGAGACCTCAGAAGGTGAGCTGGAAGGCTGCATTCAGCTTGGTGGGTTCTAAGTTATATAGGCCAGACCATTAACTAAAGAAGATAGAAGACTTCCTTAAGCAGAGCCGGACTATGAATTAATCAAGCTCAGTATGGAGTTCTTTGGCTTTGCAGGCCAGTTCCTTTTCTGAGCCTCTTTTAGCTCTAGAATGGCAATATCCTTTTAGAGGTGTTTGCAATGCTTGTGCCGTCATTTATGGGCAACCCAGTCAGATGGGCAGCATAATAATAATAATAATAATAATAATAATAATAATAATAATAATGCTATTTTTCTAGAAAAGGAGGTGCCAGAACTCATCATGAAGCCTCCCTGTTCTCTTATAATGGCAATGGTGTATACCTGAGTGGTGCCGGAACTGAGTTCCGGCTAGAAAACAAGCCCTGATTATAGTTACTGTTATTGAGACAAGATTGTTCATTGGCACAGTTTTGCTGAATCCCACCGGTTCCTTGCCACATTGGAATACAGTTGTACCTTGGGCTACAGACACTTTGAGTTACAGACGCTTCAGGTTACAAACTCCGCTAACCAGGAAGTGGTTGCTCCAGGTTAAGAACTTTGCCCCAGAATAAGAACGGAAATATCACATCTCACGCCAGCGGCGCAGCGGCAGCAGGAGGCCCCATTAGCGAAAGCGTGCCTCAGGTTAAGAACGGACCTCTGGAACGAATTAAGTTCTTAAACCGAGGTACCACTGTATTTTATTGCAGCAGGTGCATAGTAGAAGCTACACCTCATAAAACAGCTTGCATCACGGAGCAACCATGTAATGTTTCAAGCAACTCTCACATGGTATTTATGCATTTATTTGAATGGTTATGATCTGCATTTTCATAAAATTTATCAAGGCGGCTTACAACATAAAATACAATAAAACCAAGGTATGCACACACACATAGATAAAGCATCAGTATGGTAGTCATTATTGTTTGACATGGCCATTAGCACCTTCCTTAATGTTCAGATGGATACAGAAAAAATCATGTCCTTCTGTCCAACATGAGTGGATGAGTTGGCTTTTATAATAACAACAACAACAAAAAAACCAAAACCCTTGTTTATTATATGGTGTGGAGGTTTGCATTCACTTTAAGCACGTCATAAAGTATCTCAGAATGCCATTTGCCTTTACTACTGTGTTTCAGCCTGAGCTTTTTCAAGGTCCCTGTAAAGCAAATCTCTTTTATGGGAGGAAGCCTTGCTTGTCTTATAATTCAAGAGTTTTATCTTCACAAAACATTCCCTTGGGAATAGGCCTGCCTAATTTCTTTTAAACTTTTCAGATAATCTGATGGGACTTGACATGTGAGGGTGGGAAGCTGAACCTTCTCTCTAGCTTTTGAATGCTGCACTGCTTTCCGGTGGGCGGAGTTGATGTCAAACAAGAGACTTTTTTTAATACTGACAGTGCTAAGTGCCTAGTTCGTTTTATGTGTATTAATGACTGAAAACATCTCAGGAAGGTGATATTCCTCGTTCCCTGTTTTGAATACACACAATGAGGTTTAATAAAGAAAAAAAAAGCAGCAACAAATTGGCTACTATGTGTTAGGGATGGCAAACCTGTAGCCTTCCAGAGGTAGTAGCTGGGCTACAACATATGGAAGACCACAGGCTCATCACTGCTATGTGTGAAAATCGTTGATTTCTGAGAGCTACCCCATTGGACCAGTCTACACATTACAAACGCCACACAAAAGGCACAAGTCAGGAGGCTAAGCAAAGAACTTTGTTGTCCCTCTGCAACAGGAACATAACCACAATTGGCAACTCCTGACTCTAAGATGCAAATAAGTCTAGTGCCACCTAATGACGAAACTGTATAATGGCACTATCCACAGAGAAGTCACCTGGAACAACCGCCTCTTAGCTGCTAACAAAAATATATGGCAGAGGCATGGAGTCACCTGGCAGACTGTGCTAATATAGTACTACAGTGGTACCTCGGGTTAAGTACTTAATTCGTTCTGGAGGTCCATTCTTAACCTGAAGCTGTTCTTAACCTGAAGCACCACTTTAGCTAATGGGGCCTCCCTCTGCCACCGCCACGCAATTTCTGTTCTCATCCTGAAGCAAAGTTCTTAACCTGAGGTACTATTTCTGGGTTAGCAGAGTCTGTACGCTGAAGGGTATGTAACCTGAAGCGTATGTAACCCGAGGTACCACTGTACATTGAATTTCCTCATGGCGGCCATAATTTGAGGCCCAGTAGAAAATGAGAAGTGTGCCTAAACTTTGGGCTGGATTGCAGTTGGCAGTTCTGGGGGCTAAGAAATGTGCAGCTGAGCTTGCAGAAATGTCATGTCGCTCCCAGGATGTGACAACTTTTACGCACAGAAGCACCAGGTCAGAAGCAATTTTTCCCATGTTTGCATCCATGGAGCCATTCTCGGTGCTGCATTTTCCAGGGGCCAAATCAATCCTAAATTGCCCAGAAGAACAGGCACAAATGCCACAAAGAGGATATTCTTACCTTTGCCATAGTTTACTTTGCATATCACTATCTAATTAAGCTACTTTGGGTTATGTAGCCTTACAACACACACACACACACACACACACACACACACACACATTTTTTGGTTTTGTTATCTCTTCAAAAAATCCTCTTTCAAGCCCTCAAGCAAAAGGATCAATTGTTTTTGCTGAAATACATTCTGCCTTCTCTGGCATCCTCCCCCCCTCCCAAAAAACATTTATTCTACAGTGATATTGGCATGACACCGTACAGGGAAATAGAAAAATGTATCATATTCCTCTTTATAGAAATTCTAGTATGTGGAACTGATTGTTGTGTAAAATACATATGCACACAGAATCCTGTATTCTACATATGCACAAGTGCCTTTGCATATACACACATTATTTTAATTTTGCTGCATCTTAGGTAAGCAGCTTTTAAAACCAACCACAACTCGAAGCTAAACTTGTATGATGAACCCACAGTGCAATCATTCTCCCTTAAATCCATCCACTTCACTGTCTGCTCATATTTTTCAAATCTCAGCCCTCTCTCTGCAGATGCAGGGTGAAGGATTGGTGCTGTTGCTCTGCTTATCTAAGATCATTTCCTGCATTCCTTTCACTTCTCTCCCACTGTCACCATTTACTTAAACACTCAATTCATCCTTTATTGTGGTCATGATTTGACTTTTCACTAGCAACTTTGTTTGTGTGTGTGGCATGGGAAAATAGCTCTTTTTATTATTGTTGCTTTTGAAAAAAGATAGAGGGATTTGTGTGTGTGTGTGTGTGTGTGTGTGTGTGTGTTTGACCATGCACTAGAGAGACTGAGTGCACAATTTCCAAAGGTAAAAAGAAATAAATAAACTGATGGACAGTATTTTCAAACAGTGGGAGATTTAAAATAGCATGGATTTGTGTGCATGGGTTTATCTGTGCTAACAGCCTCACCCAACAGGTACCTGTGACACCTGATGCCATCACCTTCCCAAAATCAAATGATGTGCAGGCACAGTCATGGCTCTTAGTGGGCAAGAAGTCTTCCTTTTCAGCATTTGCTGTGAAGTGGCAGTAACTATCAGAGGACACAACAGGAAACAGAATTGTCCACTATTGCCACTTTCCAGATACTGTGGTTTTCCCAGAGGGACTCCATGGCTGTGACTAGCAAGCGGTGGAACTCCTGAAACTGGAATTGCAGAACAGCAGCATAGATGCCACTAACCAAAAGTCCCTCTAAAGAGGTATACCCACCTCCTCTCCTTTGTATCATTCCTCTATTTTGATTATTGGGCACCCATGCAATTCCAGGGAGGCTCTCTTGCCCTCTCTCAGGGAGTAATTGTTTGGAAACAGCTAAAAATCGTGAAGCGGCAAAGCCAAAACACGAGTGTTTCCATTTCGCTGATGCATATCACAATGTAATAAAACAATCTCTCCCGTCTGTAGCAGTGTGTTCAAATAATTTGCACATTGTTCAAGGACTGACATGTACTCTATATTCATTGCAAACTGATTAATCCACCACTGCATGACTAATATATTCTCGATAGAGACACAGAGTTTTTCTGATTCCGTTCATTCGGAGAAAGTGTCAGCTAAATATCACTTGGCATAACACGTTGTTAATACAATGCTGGTTTGCACAGATAACAGGATAGCAGTTTTATTTTGTTTTTGTGAGTTTTACAATCCAAGGTTGGAGCAGCGGATTCTATTTCAGATGCAACTCTTTGGAGTTGCCCAGGGAGGGGATAGTAAATCTTAAACAGTCGTGCTGGGTCCGGCAGCCTATACTGGGAGATCTTTATCCACCTTTCGCTTCCTGTTGTTGCTGCTCTCCTGCTTAGATCAACATGCAATTAGAAGTTGGAGCCACCTAAACACCCTGTCCCATCCTTGCCTCAGGGCTGTCGAATATCACTTTACTATGCACATTTCATAGGAAATAATCCTTGAAAAGTTGCTAAGTAATAGTGGTGTAAGATAGCAGTTTATTGGGCGTAGGTAAAGGTAAAGGGACCTCTGACCATTAGGTCCAGTTGTGGCCGACTCTGGGGTTGCGGCACTCATCTCACTTTACTGGCCGAGAGAGCTTCCGGGTCATGTGGCCAGCATGACTAAGCCGCTTCTGGCGAACCAGAGCAGCGCACGGAAACGCCGTTTACCTTCCCGTCAGAGCGGTACCTATTTATCTACTTGCACTTTGACGTGCTTTTGAACTGCTAGGTTGGCAGGAGCTGGGACCGAACAACGGGAGCTCACCACGTCACGGGGACTCGAACTGCCAACCTTCAGATTGGCAAGTCCTAGGCTCTGTGGTTTAACCCACAGCGCCACCCATGTTCCTTTTATTGGGCATACCTTGATGCATTTTCCACCACGGCACTTGCTGGGAATTGGCCCAAAAATTCTTAGATGAGGGCCACCCAAACATTGGAAATTACTGTATAGCATTTTTCACATTAAGAAATGGTAAGTATTATGACAATATATCTGGACGTGTCATGACTCTAAATAGTCTTGTGAGCCTGGATTAAACAGTCTCCTCAGTTTGGTGAGGCAAAGTTTATTGAGATCTGAGTAAGTCCTAGACTAGGGCTGGATCTAGACACATCAAAAAAGTGTTTCGGGAAAATGCATTGTAAACTTTGTTATGGGAAATCATGTTGGCGAAAGACGGGACTCCACAGCGCCATCTGGTGTCACAGCATTATAACTCATATAAAACACTTTTTCTTTACTAATGTAACTGAGTCCTGGATCTACACTGACCTGTTGTGACTTTATTAGAATGTTATTAGCTATATTGTTCTAAAACGTCACAGGACATACTGGTAAATTAAAAAGTGCTTCTTACCTTGTTCTCTCCATAAAAACACAGTTTCCCTATTGCTGGTTGCTCCGCATCGCCCTCTGGTGTCACATTTTAATAGGGCATTACAAACGTTAAAAGTAGGGTGTGATGTGTCCATCTGCATTCCTTAACCATTCCTTAACCCTTCCTTAACGTTATAAACCACGAGTGTAGATCAGCCTCTAGAGAACAAATTCTTTTTATACGAAGAACCCTGAGAGAGGCCCTGCTGGATCAGATGGTGTGTTCACTTAGTTCAGAATCCTGTTTCCAGCCACAGGCAGTCTCTAAGACCCCTTCATTATGAGAGAGGGAGGCAAAGATTTCTCTTTCTGTTCTCCATCTTTAACCATCTTAAAACCCGCCAACTGAAATCATGTTAGCTTTTTACATATAGAAATTCAAACCAACCCCTTGATTATTTTGGTTCCTTTTTTTGGTACCATTTCCAGAACTTTTGTACACCCACAGGAAATGTGTCATGCCCTGAAGAACACGCAGATGAAGTTCTGTAGGGCTCTATCCTGTTGAGTTTCGTGCTTTGCAGCAGACATCTGCATGGCTACAATAGAAGAAGAAGAAGAAGAAGAAGAAGAAGAAGAGTTTGGATTTGATATCCCGCTTTATCACTACCCGAAGGAGTCTCAAAGCGGCTAACATTCTCCTTTCCCTTCCTCCCCCACAACAAACACTCTGTGAGGTGAGTGGGGCTGAGAGACTTCAGAGAATAAGGAACAAGGACACAGTAATAGTGGCATATATCTTCCTTTGGGGCTATGTAGCTTGGATGGTTAAAAAAAATATGGGTTATCAACCCAATACAGTAGAAGTGTTAAGACTGTTCTTCTGGGTTTGTATTTGTGCCTTTGAAAACTCAATCAGAACAAATCTCATTCATGCTCCTTAGTGCTAGCGCCCAACCGTCACGTTGGCAGAAAATTAAGTATTGCTTGCAAATTGGTTCTGTGGTTGTGGGTGGGGTGGAGAGAGTGACAACTAGAAGCCTACTTGCAAGATGGTCTGAATATTTTATTTCCTCCTAGGAGATTGCTGAGTTAGGCCCAGCCCACCATCTACACTCATCTTAGAGCAACCCAATGATTCATGGTGAAAATATCATTTAGCTTTTATGTTGTGAGCCACAGATAAATGATTGCTTCTAAAGTGTGGCTGTTTAGTGAGATATTAATAGGGGAGATAATCCATTTACATTTTTACTGCGGAAGTTTTGCAGTGCTTTGGGGATTCATTTATCCTCCGCCTTTGCCGACTAGCCTGGGCTGAAACGGAGCTAAAGCAATTCACTTTGGAAAGCTACTTCAGTTTTCCGGAAAATGAATGGGTCTCAGGCCCAAACTGCGCGTTATAATGAATGTTACCAGTCCACAGCCCCCCCCCCTGCACCTCCCCACTACCATTTAGTTAATGAAGATATGTGGTTCAACAAAATCATGCGTGACATTTTGCTACCCAAGTGGCAGCCAGTGATGTCTCATGGGAGGGGGGCAACTCTGAACACAGTAGCATCATGTGTCTTCCCTATGTCAACATTACTGACAAGAGGCAAGAGACTCTGGCCTACAGAGCCCACCCATTTATGGTCAAATCTAACCTGTGACCCCAGGGTGTAGGACTATCTTATTGTAGTGTAGGTGGGTTCCCACGAGGCACAGTGACAACAGCAAGAACCTTTATTGAACTAACATAACTGGGCAGCAGGGGCCAAGCAACTGCTTATATACATTTCTGGAGGCCTGGGCCACTCCCACTCCCAATGTGATTGGCTGTCTAAACTTGAAAGCTGTGAATCATGACTCAGAGTTTAAGGGCCAATGGCAGAGGCTCAAGTCCTGAAATGTTCTGTGATTGGATATCAAGTATCGAATCAGAACACAGGGACTCAGGATCCTTAGTCCAGACTCAAACTCAGGCAAACACAGGCCACTGAATACATAACACCTGTGATGATGGACAAGTCTCCATTTCATTTTTCTTAAGTTTTAGGTTTCTTTCCTTCATTTTTCTAATGTGAATTTGAAAAGGGTTATAGCATCCATTCAGTATGGCTATGGCAGTGATGCCCACGTACACAGGATTTCCTCATTTGCTCCAACGTGAGAAGAGAACAAGGTGCACCAATGCCTTTGAGGAACCGTATGACAGATTAACATTTGTGTGACAGGTTTAAGCTTGGGCGCCATAACCCTCTGTTGACTATTAGGAAAGATATTCTAATGATAGGCAAGATTTGGCTAGTAGAAGAATCAGACTAGAGAAGTTGTGAAGAATCTCCTGTTGCTGCGTTATTTGAATCTGAGTCTAGATGAGCCCCTGGCAGGGATGGGTAGTGTAGGAGTCATTCCTTCTTAGTAGGAAATTAGCCTAGATGACCTGTGAAGCCCCTACAGTTCTCTGATAATGCAGGATATGTTTTTGAAATTAACTACTAGCTGCATTCATTTCAGGGTGTGTGTTTTTTTACTATGGATAGGAGTGAATAATAAGTTTTATAATGCAGGTCACATTGAAGCACAAAGCATTGCAGCAGTTTAGTCCTGAAAGAAAAATGATGCAGCCTCAGGAGTAATAAATAAAAGTAATCAGTACTTGCCTATCTTCCATCACTTAAATAGAAGGAAGAGAAAGCTTATATTGGAGCCTAGTGTATATGTAATGCTGCTAAACTTTACCATGCTTAAGAGGTTTGGTGTGGACCACAGGCTTATGTGCTCCCTTCCTCCTTCCCCCTTACTTGTTTTAATCATGGTTTATTGCACTACCTTTAACCATGGTTTATTGCACTAGTGCTGACCATCATTAACCGGAGCTATTTTTTCTAGAAGAGGTGCCACAAATAACCGTGGACGCCTCCCTTGTTCTCTTATAATGGCAATGGGCCCACCTGAAAGGTGCCAGAACTGAGTTCTGGCTGGGGGCGAAAAGCCCTGACACCAGTTAGGTTTCACATCTTAACCAGGTTTTGAAACAGGTTTGCCATCCCTGGTTCAGAGAGAACATGGTTAGATATTGACCTATTGGTTCTTAAAAATATATAAACCTTCAGTAGAGCCAACATCTCTTTCCTTGTTTAGAATGGGGCTGAAAATGCAAAAGCCTCCATCAAAATCTGTGGTAACTTCCCATAAACATACACGCAGAAGTAAAAAATTAATATATATTCTGGCCTTTTGGTTGCAAATGTAGCATGCTGTGAAAGCACACATTTTTTATGTGTATAAAGTTTAGCTTCTTTCTTTTGAACTTAAAAATTAGCAAAGAGAAGCATGTTCGTGTGTATAATATATCTGTGGGTTTTTTTCCTGGAGCACTGATTGCAGGGAAGTTACGATAACTTTCAGTGTACAAAGGCAAAAGACATGAAACAAAATTTAGATTAATCAGCTTTCAATTAGCCTTTGAAGTGCTTTTAAATCATCATTTTAATATACTCATTCTGAACTTGATTTACATTCATTTGCAGACTTCAAACATCAAGTCCCTGGCTAATTCCAGAGTAAATTCTAATGTTTGACAGAATGTCCCTGAAATGTACAATAGATCTGTGTGTTTTAATAATGTCCATAAGGAATCAAATCATTTCAAGCTCAAGCATTTGGGGGTAATATGTTTCAGCAATTAAATTAGCTTTAAAAACATTTTGCTGGACCTCCTTTAGACGTGAAGGTGGCTCGTACCTTGATTCACTTTCACCTACAGAAAGTTAATTTGTCACGACACACGTTGAGGGCTGTGTGTACACACGCACACGCACCCCGGAACGATCTCTTTGAGAAACACTTTTTAAATGTGAAAAGGGCAGGTAAGAGAGAGCATTATGGAGGTTCATAAAATCATACATGCTTTGAGAAAAGTGGAGGTTCCCCCCCTTCTATTCTTGTAATAGTAGTGCCTAATGGTCATCCGGCGATACCGATTGGCAAGAGATTCAGGATGGTCGCAAGTGAGTAATTTTTCACACAACAGTGTGCAGGGTTAGCTGCCGCAAGACACCGGACTGGATTGTTAAAAGAAAAGAAAGCATTAAAAGAGGACCAGACCAGACCCATAAAGCTCTCAGTGGCTATTCATCATGGTGTCTATATGCTATTTCCAGCTTCAGGAGTGCTTTGCCTCTCAGTGCTGGTTGCCAGAGAGTAAGAGGGAGAAAGAGCTCTTTCCTTCATGTCTTGCTTGTGGGTTTCCCAGAGACACTTGGTGGCCACTGTGGGGAAACCATGCTGGAAGAGATGGATTTTAGGTCTGACCCAGGAAGGCTGTTCTTAGGTTCTCACCTGCTGAGTTTGATTATACATAGAATTGTAGAGTTGGAGGGGACCCCAAGGGTCATCTAGTCCAACCCGCTGAGGTTCAGGTATCTCAACTAACAGATGCATCAATAACAGATGACCATCCAACCTCTGCTTAAAAACCTCCAAGGAAGCAGGGCCTACAACCTCCTGTGATCTTTGAATGAAGGGCAATATATAATTATAACATTATATTATATTATTATATTATATTATATTATATTATATTAATAATAATTTATGGAATTCAGTGGGTGTCAGGGAGTGGGCAGAGGAGGAATGGTGGAGACCTGACCTTTCCAGAGAAGAAGAAGACAGTTCAGAATTACAACAGGGGTTTGAGGGAGGTCACAGCTCAGAGGAAGATGAGGGGGGAAAGTTGAGAAATAATGGGAGAGGAGGAGGAGGAGGCAGAGCCGGAGCAGCTGGCTGACACATTATCACTAGATAGTGACACGTTATCACTATTCCAGACCCACCATCTCCCAGAACCCAACAAGCCTTAAAAGTAGGAGAGGAAAGTTCTCAGCGCCATTCATAGAAGAGATGATGAATGTGGAAGTGGGAGAGAAGGGGAGGGGAGATTTACTCGGGACAATGCCATTATTCCAAGAGACTGCATTCCCAAGCCTCTCTCTGTAAATATTAAATAAAAAAGCAGATGGCAAGGACTTTTCCTTGTCTTATCTGTTCCTGGCAACCTGCCGTGGGCATTGGTTGCCCTGCCGCCTGACAGTGGGTCCTTCTCCCAGGTGTGTGGGTATTTGGTGGCAGCTTGAATGGTCTCACTTTTCACAAATTCCTATTGCGAATATATTCTTCAAATACTTCACAGCCAGTTTGTTCTATATATGTGTTCTCTAAACATGTGAAAGCACAGAGATAAGTAAGGGGGTAAAACTTCCTACCAGGTTTGGGGTTTTTTTGAGGAGAAGCTGTCAACACCAGCTGGTTTATAATCACAATATAAAAGAAACCTAAGAAGAACATATGCCCACCAGGATATTTTTTTAAGACCATCACCTTGCCTAACCTTAATGCAACACTAGTTTGTGATAGTTTTCAGCGTATTCTGTGAAGTGCGTTTTAATAATAGTGTGTCAGGTTTTAATAGGGCTTTGTTTCTGCTGTCAAAGTACTGTTACGCCAGGTGCAGACTTTTGTGAAGTAAATACAGATAACTCTTTAGTAGTTTTTGAGGAGACTTGCTGGGGGGTGGGGGTAGAGAGAGAGTGCTATTCTGATCACGCCCACAGTGGTTCTAATTTATCCCTGCTCTAGAAAACATGTCGTTTTACTTCTCTGAGCACAGGGAGCAAAGATGAAGATATATAGCACATCGAAATACGTTGCCTTGGTGTACGCGCACGATATTTTACCTATCTACACGTGCGCACCCATACATATTGGGTAATACTATTTGCATTCTGCCGCTGGAAATAAATTCCCCTCCTTGCTGGATCCGGCCAAATAAACCACCCTGCCCACTGTTCTGTTTTCACATATCACTGGGAAGTTGATAACTTGGTTGGGAAGCAGTTTGATGGTGATGGTCATCTTCTCTCAATATCTACCCTGGCGTCATCTAAAGCCTAGATTAAAGCAACAGAGAATAAAATAATAGAATCATAGAATCATAATTGTAGAGTTGGAAGGGACTGCGAGGGTTATCTGGTCCAGCCCCTGGCAATGCAGGAATCTCAACTAAAGCAGCCATGACAAATGGCCACCCAACCCCTTATTAAAAAACCTCCAGTGAAGGTGAATCCATCACTTTCTGAAGGAGTGAATGTTGGAAAATGTTAGGATAGCATTTATGAAGCAAAGGCCCCCTGAAATAAAACCATTTTGACCTGAAACTTAGCAGGCACAATGTTGGTGTTTGGGGTATTTTACGCATTTGAAGTGGACTCCATTGGTACTTGTTCAGATTGTGTGATTTTTTCCCCTCTCCTCTCCTAAGCCCTGCCATCGCTTTCCTCATTAATGTTGACTGGTAATACTATTCCCTTAGTAACTACCTTTTTGCTGCTAGGGCTGGAATTGACTGTTCCTAACACACACAATTGATAGTGTAATTTTTTATTGGTGTGGATTTTTTTTCTTCCACAGAAGTCCAACCATACCAAAAGGGTGAAGACTCTGAAGTAAACATTTACCTCAGAGGACAACATTTAGGAGTATTTATGCATCTTAGAACTTAAAAGAGAGCCAATGTAGTTCAGTGCGTGGAGCCCTCAATTCAATTTCCTGCTTGGCCATAAAGCTGGCGGAGATTGGCTTTGGGGAAATTACTCTGTCTCTCTGAGTAACCTTGAGGCCAGAACTACACATTTAGATTCCACCTCATATCTTAAAACCTCAGCTGCCACTTCTCTTCTGCAAGGTGGCATTGGGTGGGAGAGAAGTGATTTGTGAAACACCCCCCCCCCCCAAAAAAAAGAATGTGCCAAGAATTTTGTGTTTTCACTAAATGCTGGACACTTCACTCAAGCCATTCTAGAGGAGCTGTGGGTCATGAATTTTATTGTATCTTACCAATTACAATGACATTTGCCTTTTATTCTCTTGCACACTGCTTTGAGATTTTTAGATGTTAAGCAATTGTTGTTGTTGCTTTGTCCTTCCTCTGCTCCTTGCTTTTGACTACAGCCTTGCCCCCCCCCCCCCGCCAATGCCTAAGCTAGGACTTCAACTCAGATATTTCATCACAAGGTGAAGGTCGATCATGTAGCTATCTTTTTATAAGATGAGATGAGATGAAATAAAAATATTGTGTCTCTTAAAGGTAAAGGGACCCCTGACCATTAGGTCCAGTCGTGACCGACTCTGGGGTTGCGGCGCTCATCTCGCTTTATTGGCCGAGGGAGCCAGTGTACAGCTTCCGGGTCATGTGGCCAGCATGACTAAGCCGCTTCTGGCGAACCAGAGCAGTGCACAGAAACGCCGTTTACCTTCCCACCAGAGTGATACCTATTTATCTACTTGCACTTTGACATGCTTTCGAACTGCTAGATTGGCAGGAGCAGGGACCGAGCAACCGGAACTCACCCCGTCGCAGGGATTCGAACCACCGACCTTCTGATCGGCAAGTCCTAGGCTCTGTGGTTTAGACTGTTCCTAATTTCTTGGAATAACATGGGTGAGAGAGCTGGTTCAGAAACTACACACCCTCCAAGTGTTCCTATTTTCCAGGGGCAGTCCCAGATTTACAGAAGCCGTCCCAGTTTCTGATTTGATCCTGGAATGTCCTGATTTTCCTTAGGACATTCCTATTTTCATCAGAGAAATGTTGGAGGGTATAAAGTTATGCAACCCCCAAGCCATCGGAAAGCAACATTGTATTGGGAAGTTTTTCTTTTAATGTTTAATGTTTTATTATGTTTTCATATATGTTGGAAGCTGGTCAGAGTGGCTAGGGCAACACAATCAAAAGGGGGGTAATAATAATAATAATAATAATAATAATAATAATAATAATAATAGTTGTTGTTGTTGAATAGGATGTCCCTATTTTCATCAGAGAAATGTTGGAGGATATGACATGACCGTGATCCATATGCAGTATGGATCAAGTCCTTTGTGTGTGAATTTCTCAGAATGGATGGAGTGATTTCTGCCATGGCAGCAACTTGAAAAAGTGCCATTGACCATCACAAAAACCTTCTTGGCTGCATGTGAGCTCCCTATGTAGAAGTGATGGTTCAGGACTCAAACGCAACCACAAACCGCTCCTCCAACAGCCGCCACACAAAGGCCGCTCTCTTATGAGAATGGTCCCTGTGTAAATCAGCAAAAGGGTCCCTGCGTCTAAGTGCTTCCCCTAACAGCTTTTTGCATATTTTTCTGCTCTTCCCATCCTTGTATCAATTATCATGCCAAATCTGTTTATATTGCAGTAAAACCTTGTAAAAACACAGTCCAAGACATCAAACGCTTCACAGCCCGGTTCTCTTTTTCTTTCTTTTCCTACCTCCTGCTGGTAGCTCACCATTTGAATTTATAATATATTCTTCTTTGGCATTATCAGAATGATTTTCACAGCAGCCTGGTCTGGTGTGCCAGAAAACAATGGAGCTATGTGGGCAGCAGAACCAGAACATTGGCAAAGCTGTGTGTAATACGGTTGAATTGACCTGGCCTGCATTTCTGGCTGATTCATCATAGGAACATACCTGACCCTCCTTTCATCCCCCCCCCCCCATTCGTTCAAGAATGGAAGACATCAAAAGTTTGGGGGAAATAGGACAAAAATCTGCTAAAAATGCTGCTGTGCGTGACTGCCAGAGATAGAGCCTTAGGACTCCAATGAGCCAGAAGGGTTTAACACAATATCATAAGGGGCATTCTGTGTCAGGGCAATTGATATGATTTGGTGCAGACGCACACTGCTATTTCTGCAATCGCAGTTGGGCCATTGGTGACATTGTCAAAACAGAGTTATGGTTGGATCCTGTGCCGTTTGCCCTGGTCCTCCAGCATTATTTTAAGCAAGTGGAGATAGGACTGTCATGAGGGAAAGGCAAGGAGCTTTGTAGCAGTGTGCTTTAATCCCGTTTTGCACGTTTCCAAGGTTTGGCCCTGAGACGAAGAACTCCAGTGCTGAGCTCTCCACACTTCAGCCTTGGCTGGAGGTCTGCATGCGAGGGCACTAGCTCAAAATGGTGTTCCCAACCCAACAAGAGGCAGATTCACCACAGTGGCTGTAACAATGAGACCTGTGCTTTCTTGGAAATAAGTTCATCTGAAATAAGTTGGCCTTTTTTCTAAGCCAATGTGCCCAGCGAAAGGGCAAAAGGCAGCAGTTTGACTGTTCACTGGGGCAGGATATGCTGCTGATGATAAGATTGTACCGACTGCCAATTAGCGACTAGGTTAGGTTCAGTGTGCTGGTTTTGGTGTATAAAAGCCCAATGCAGCAGGGGACCAGGATAGTGGTGTTAAATTCTCGAGAATAAACTTTGGGAGAATATTCTCGATTAATGAGAATATTAGAGAATTTTCATTTAAAATAGGAGAATATCAAATTAAAAAGTAAAACATATTTTATAGTTAAAGTTAAACCATTCTAAGGTGATGGCACCAGTAATTGTCATATTAAGGTTTGGTATAAGGAAACTCAGTCAAATCATATTTTATTCTTCCATTAGAACATGTACATGTTATAGGGCAAGTCAAAAAATACAATTGGCATGTTAAGGTTTGATACAAGTAAATTCAAAAATAGGCTGTCCTGTGCTTCTAATAGCTCTAACACTTAATAACTGTTTTGGTGACTAAAACACAGCTTGATAAACAAAACTATACGCATACATATAAAAAAGAAGCCATTAACATTAAATATATTATCATTATATGATAATATATTTCAGTATGTCAATCTCTGGTAAATGGCACCTTGTACCATTGAATGGCACTGAAAAAACCGGTTAAAGGTAAAGGTAAAGGTACCCCTGCCCGTACGGGCCAGTCTTGACAGACTCTAGGGTTGTGCGCCCATCTCACTCAAGAGGCCGGGGGCCAGCGCTGTCCGGAGACACTTTCCGGGTCACGTGGCCAGCGTGACAAGCTGCATCTGGCGAGCCAGCGCAGCACACGGAAACGCCGTTTACCTTCCCGCCAGTAAGCGGTCCCTATTTATCTACTTGCACCCGGGGGTGCTTTCGAACTGCTAGGTTGGCAGGCGCTGGGACCGAACGACGGGAGCGCGCCCCGCCGCGGGGATTCGAACCGCCGACCTTTCGATCGGCAAGCCCTAGGCGCTGAGGCTCTTACCCACAGCGCCAGCCGCGTCCTGAAAAAACCGGTTACTGGCACTAAATAAAAAATATAGGCCACCTCACATGCTGTTACACATAATTGTATAGGCCTAGGTGCTTTAAGTGTATAAAGCATTAAAGCTACTTTCCGTAAAAATAAATAAATAAATCACACTCTGTGGCCAAGGGTATAGAATTGCTAAGAATAATTTCACACCAAAATAGAAAAAAGGCTATTACATATAGTTGAAATACATATGAATTCAAATGTTCATCAAATTAAATGAATAGCATTTTTTTAAAAAGTTTTCTGTAGCTCACATTTCAGAACTGCCAATGGTGAATGACACAATGCCCAGTGATGTAACTGGATTAAAACAAAACAAAACATTATTCATTACTTACACTGGCAATATCACAGCTTGACTTATTATTTACTAGATTTTTTAAATGTGGGTTGTAAAACTGGTTCTTCCATTAGAATTTACAGTTTGTGGAAAATATTCTCCAGGAGAATTTTCTAGCAGAGAATTTTCTCCAGAGAATATTCTCACCTCACATACCTAGACCAGGATACCTGACATCACTGTGTTTTCCAGGTGAGGGCTTCCTAAAGATACCATCTCATCAGGAGGTCTGCGGTGCACAATAAAGGGATTGTGCCTTTAATGTTGTGGCTCCTACCCTTTGGAATTCCCTCCTGTTAAATATTAGAAAGGAGACGTCCCTGTTGCCTTTTCAGACCTTCCTCTTCCAACGAGTCTTTAGTTGAAATCTTTCCCGATCTGCATATAGGTTGGAACTGTTTTTAAGATATCGCATCACTTGTATTTATACCAGCCTGGTGGGATGTGCATTTAATTAATTAATTAGTTAGTTAGTTAGTAGTAATTAATTAATTAATTATAACTTCCACTGGGTTCACTGGGTTTTTAGCTTAGTTAGCAGTTCCATTTTGGTACCATGCCTAAAGCTGAGAAATATTTGTCATTGTTACGTGGTTTCATAAATAAACCATTATGTTATTTATTATAGAAGTATGCTATGCTGGTGCTCCTTTCTATACCGATGACATTCTGCCTGCGTGTTGTGGCACTTCCGCCATCCCACCCACCCCCATATGGCAGGGGTTATGGGGCCAAGTGGCCCTGGAAGCAAGAACTCTGGGATGGGGATTACATGGACTAAACACTTTTGCAGATTCCCTGCAGCAGGATCCCTTCCACTGTGAGCAAGAAGAGACCAGCTGCATGCCACCTAGCCAGCTGTTCCAAACACATATATGGAATTAAAAAGGGAGCCAGAACCAAAGAGGATTGTCACATAAACAAGATGTCTAGGTCTTGCTTTCTCCTTCTAGGAGGTATTCTAGTCATCATGGGAATGGAGGATCACAGGGAGATAAGAGGCCTGGAAGGATCAATGCTCCCGTAGGTTTTAGAAACTTAAAAAAGGTGCTGTACATCTCTTTCCCATGAGACCCTTCTCTGTAGGATGAGAAAGGAGGGGCCTCAGAGCAGCAGGGAGAGCCAGCTTTTATCTCTGCTTTCTCTGGTTGTTTTCGTCAACAGGGAAACAAACCCTGGTTGAGAGGATATATCATGGGTAGGCAAACTAAGGCCCGGGGGCCGGATCTGGCCCAATCGCTTTCTCAATCCGGCCCGCAGATGGTCCGGGAATCAGCGTGTTTTTACATTAGTAGAATGTGTCCTTTTATTTAAACTGCATCTCTGGGTTATTTGTGGGGCATAAGAATTCGTTCATATTTTTTTTCCAAAATATAGTCCAGCCCCCCACAAGGTCTGATTGTCAGTGGACTGGCCCCCTGCTGAAAAAGTTTGCTGACCTCTGGGATATATGATAGCCATCTCCAAACATCTAAAGTGCTATTACATGGAAGATGGAGCAAGCTTGTTCTGGAGGCCAAGACCCAAATGAATGGATTCAAGTTAAAAGAAAGGTGATTCTGACTAAATATCAGGAAGGGCTTTCTGACAGTAAAAGGTGTTTGATAGTGGAACAGCCTCCTTCTCCTTCCTTGGAGGTTTTTAAGCAGAGGTTGGATGGCCATCTGTCATGGATACTTAAGTTGAGGTTCCTTCATTTCAGGGGGCTGGACTAGATTACGCTTGGGGTGCTTTCCAACTCTACAATTCTATGATTCTCTTTTTTCTCAATAATGTCCCAGTATCTTTGACAGAGGCTTGAAATTTCTGGAATGTCTTATCAAGCCTGAGAGGCACTGCCATAAAGCAATAATAGCTTGTGTACAATGAAGATTTGATGGGAATGGGGTTTTGGCCAGGTGTGAATTGCCTGCACCTGTAGGATTTTAGGACCAGACAAGTATTTGGAATGCTCTCCAGAAAGACATTTTGGTGGTGTGGATTCTTTTGTTTTTGATTGATTGGGTCAGACTGGAAATTCTTGCCTCTGGAGAAACAGGCCCATCGGTCAGTAATGAAGGAAGTGTGCTGGAAAGGGGACAATTAGGATTGAGAATAAAATGTGGTTTAGCAGTAAGGAATTCAGAATGCCCTGCAGTTCCCATTGAAGCCATAGCAATTTCTTGGCTGAAAAAAGGAGCACATATAAAGGGAACTGCATGACTACAAATGAGGTCATAATCTGCCCTATCATAACCTTTATTGCTCATAATTATTCTTTAGAAGCGAACACAAATGACTTTCTATGCCCAGGGTTAATATTTAGGATTCACAGGGTGCAGTGGATTATTACTATTATTGTTGTTTTATTTTGACTTGCAAATGAAGAACATTTTATTTTAAACATCTGGTTCTGATAACAACACACCCACTGTGCCAGGTTTTTTAGACACTTTTCAGAGCAAATCAGCTCTCCTGCATTAGCCTGTCTGACTCAATAAATTGCTACTGACCTGTCTCTCACGGGCATTGTGAAATGCTTTGCTAATTAGTTAATGTTTGTGCAGTGCTCAACGCTGTAAAACACAGAGAAGTACTAAGCACAGCTTTATTACGCCCATCCCTTCTGACTATCCTAAAGATAGCTGTTGTTTCATTTCTGCAACGAGCTGCGGAGCAGATATCAAGCCAGTTGGCGGCTGAGGGCTGCGCATTTCACATCAGAAGAATGTCAAGCACTCCCACCCAGCCATCATTGTTCTCTTTTAGTTTTATGTCTGGACTTGTAAAGACACCTGACAGCACCCACCACTGTGTATAAAAGGTTAGCCCAGGAGAGGCTACTTAGGGTATTGCATCCTTCAAATAATCTTTCCTTACAGCGAGATTTCAATGTCATTGGGATACAGCACTTCAGGTTGTGCCATGTAAGGTACTAAAATAAGTGTGTCCTAAACTGTTTCTTCTCAGAATCCATGCAACATGACATAGCTCAAAGCCGTCAATGGCAGCAGATAGCTTTCCATGGGTAGGCAAACTAAGGCCCGGGGGCCAGATCCGGCCCAATCGCCTTCTAAATCCGGCCCGCGGACGGTCCAGGAATCAACCTGTTTTTACACGAGTAGAATGTGTCCTTTTATTTAAAATGCATCTCTGGGTTATTTGTGGGGCATAGGAATTTGTTCACCCCCCCCAAATATAGTCCAGCCCCTTCACAAGGTCTGAGGGCCAGTGGACTGGCCCCCTGCTGAAAAGGTTTGCTGACCCTTTTACCAGTCGGTTTGGATAACCAAAAAATAATCTGTGTGGCCTCAGTGCAGTCTCATGTATCAGAACTTGTGTGCCTGTGCAAACTGCAGCTCATAGCATATATATTTAGTTGGGAAACAGGTGGTTGCATCCACCGTTAGTTGCACTCAGAGTAGACCCATTGAAATTAACGGACATGGCCGACATAGGCACATTAACTTTAGTGGGTTTGCTTCGAAGGAAATCTGATATCACAGTGCATCAGATTGCAAGCAAAGATATGGCTTGCAAGGCATCCACAATCAGCTGATTGTCAGAGCTTCTGAATCCCAGTATGTAGCACTCCGCAAGATGCAATAAATCAGCTGAATGCCTTGCACTGGGATTCACAAGACCCCATGACCATTGGCCTTGTTCAGCAGTGCTTTTCAGAGTGTTACGGACTAGGCTGCAAGGCTATGCATAGCACTTTGCGGGCACCAACAATAAGGTGATTGATAGTGCCTGGAAAGTCCATTTTGGCTTAGCTAGCTTTCTCCCTGCTGCACATCTGACATCAGTTGCAAGGCAGGTGGGTGTGGCTTGGCTGAAATGCCCTTGTGGGCCAGATGGGGCTGCTTGTTGGGCTTCGTTAGGCCAGTGGCCTGAGGGTTCCCCAACCCTGGTTTATTTTATTATTATTTGTTAATAAAATCAACATTTTAATAACAACTTTCAAAACGTCTCAGTTTACCAGATGCTTGTTGGTTACACCAGTGCCTCCTCATTCATTGACAAGGACAGCTAGGAGCTAGGAACATTTTGAGCAGCTGGTTAGAATACTTTGCCCAGACATTATGTCTCTTTAAAGAAAAGGCTTATATTTAAAGAAAGAAATGTGAATTTGCAGGGAACGGACCTAGAATGTTTCTGAGCCTGGCTCCCACAAGCAAACCAATGACTACATTTTGATCACCATGCATAATTGTGTTTCTCCCCAGTAGGGATGCCACCCGCCTGACAAACGGATATTCCCAGCAAATAAACTGAACCAACCAACCAACCAACCAACCAAACAAACAAACATATAAGGGCATTGTAGCTCGTTCATCAGTGTATTAGATGATTTGCCATGCACCACATCTGTCTGAGAGGTGCACAGTATCCTGTTTGTTGTACTTTTCGAGCAGCGCTTCTATCATATTCCATAGCGATAAAGATAATAATAAAAAAATAAATGACACTTTTATAGCGTCTTTCAACCTGAAGGATCACAAAGAGCTTTGCACACTATAAAAATGGATATACAAACAATACAAGAGGATGGTTTTACCTGCCCCTTGGGCATAGCTGCTGCAGAGGTGGAACCCAGCAAAATGGACTACTGTAACACAGTAGTCGAGAAATAAGGAAATAAACAGAAGCCAGATAAAAACTGCATGGGAAGCGAAGCATGCAGAGGGGCTCCAAAACTCAGGGGTTTTGCCAGCATTTTTTAATCTTTAATGTTTGCTTTCTTCTTTCCTAGTAAGAGCTGTCTTTACTGGGTCACAGTATTACTTCTCGGCCTTTTGGCTAAGATCAAGTGTAGTATCCTTACTGGGTCAAGCAGTGACCTGCCTAGTTTATGAACAGCAAAATGCTCTAACTAGGAGAAGCTTAGAGATAAAATATGACAAAGCCATGTCTGACCTTCAGTGATCTGGCATACTGTCTTATGGTCACACATGTTTATCTTTCTTTCTTTTTACTCATCTATTCTTTTTAAACACCAGTTTAGCAGTGAATTCCACAATCTGAATATGTATGGCTTGTGTGAAGAAGGGCTTCTTTTTATTTTAAGTTGTTTCATCTGTCCTTGGAGTTTTGAGAAAGAATAAATTTCTATTAGCTTTTTCCATGGCTTTCATAATTTTATAAATCTCTGTTATCTCTCTCTCTCTCTCTCTCTCTCTCTCTCTCTCTCTCTCTCTCTTTTTATCTTTTTAAAAACTAACACATCTGAATTCCTCAACCTTTTTTTCATATGAAAGATGATAATCATCCATCACAATTCTAGTTGCCTTCTCCTGTATGTTCTCCAAACTCTGTGTCCTGTTTTTATTTAGAAATGTGTTAATCAAGTCAAAAGTCAAGAAAAAAATAATAGGAAGATCAAACTGGAATAATAATATAAAGCATTTACTAGTAAATCTGCAAATGCAGCTACCTCATTCTTCAACGTAGAATCCACATTATTTATAAACAAATTCTCCATTTGTTACTACCTTCTAATTTCTGGCCCCAATCCAGCTAAATTTAGCTGGAAGTAAGTCCCACAAAAAAAAAGGGGGGGGGGGGACTTGACTTTAGTTATGACTAACTTGTCACAAGTTAACCAAGCCTCATTAGCTCCTTCCCAAACCAGTATCACCTCTCCTCCTGGTTTGAGAAACCCACAGTGTCACTGGCTAATTCAGAAGGAGGTTTATAGATAATGATGGCTATTTCATTTGAGCCTGAGGCTGGAGGATTGGAGATTTTAGTCAAAGCTGAAGACCAGGTGACATCCACTGACAGCATCCTTGCTGGGCATGAAGTGGTATTACAAATTATGGACGATCAGAACCGAAATACCTAACACATAGAGATTTGCAGATCAGACCTGACTATTTATAACAATCCATTGGATGTACACTGGTACCTTGGTTTACAACCATGATCCGTTCCGGAGGTCAGTTTGTAAACCAAAACAGGTTGTAACCCAAGGCGCGCTTTCTCCAATGGGGCCTCCAAAAGAAATTTGTTCGTAATCCAAAAATATGGGTTGTAATCCAAAAAAAGGTTGCAAAAGGGGACACGCACTTTCGGGTTTGACGTGTTTGTAATCCAAAACGTATGCAAACCAAGGTACCACTGTATGTTAAATTACTGTAGTGAAATAATGGAGTGGACAATACTTTTGTAAAGGTTCTGCAACCTAGAAGACTGACACGGGATGTGGGGAAACTGGCCTGTCTTCGTACAACAGCACTGGCAATTTCCTGCTGAGATTAAGAAATTGTCTGCACTGAAGGTTCTGCGAAGATTTTGCATTTTTACCTGAATGATTCAGCTTAGCAGTCAGTTGGGTGGCCACATAAATGCTCTCCTGTGACCTTACCTTCCGCAAGTTCTCAGGAGTTGGCTCCTTAGACCTTTCCGAGCAAGCCACAGTCATGTGGGATTGCACCATGAAGAAGTGACTCACAATTGTGGTGGTGTATAAGAAGTGTGTGCTTCTCCTTTACTTTGTTTTCTGGACTATACATTTTCACACATACTTACTCATTTGCATTTATATTTACCATTATATTCTGCCTTTCAAGAGACAATTTTCCCAAGGTGGCTCCCATGTAGCATTGAATTCCATTTATAAACAAACAAATACATAATAAGAAAGCAATCCTAAGTCTTCCCAACCTGGTGCAGCTTTGAGGAACAGTAGGGCCACTGTTGCATGGGAAAGCCCTCCATAACCAGCAGCCAGGGCAGGAAGTGAGGGCCCAGTCTGTTGGCACAATGGGAACAATGGGTTAGGTTACACAGTGCTTTTAGAATCATGGAATCATAGAAATGTAGAGTTTGAAGGGACCACAAGAACCATCTAGTCCAGCCCCCTGCAATGCCGGAATCTTTTGCCCAACATGGGGCTCAAACCCACAACCCTGAGATTAAGAGCCTCATGCTCTACCAACTGAGCTATACCAAGGAGACATCCTCCACATCTGGATGTTCTGAGATAAGGGTGTCAGGTGCACCAGGTTACCATAACAACAGCAGCAAGGTCAGGTGTATGACTTGCTGAGTCGTTCATTCTCCCATTAGTTCAGGAAATAGGTTTATGTGTAGAGACGGGTTTAATAGCCTCTAGGGCATTGCTTTCATTATGTTCTTGTCCTGGCCTATGTGCTGTCAGGGTCTGACTGAATCCGTGAGAGTCAGGGGAAGAGGCTGTGGATTTTACACAGCTGGCATGGTGATCATGTTAGCGGATCTCTCTGTGCACATGTATATTTACTTCAAAGACCAGAAGAGCTGGAAATAAGGTGTAGTAGATAGTAGTGTTTAGCTTTGTTTTGTGAGTGGAGTCAATAAACACTTCATCACTTTGAACTGTGTGGGAGAGGAGTTTCTTCCCCTTAACAGAGGACTCTGGAAGAAGCTGGGAGCAGGAGATCTCTGAAGACTCTGCTCTTCTGATGCATCTCACTGGTTGAGAAATGGTGAACTAGGAGGGAGAGACAATTCTGATATCTTTAGGCTTCCATCACGTGGAGTGATGCCAAATGATACTTTTAAAATTGATTTGGAGAAGAAGAATCTGTTCTCAGGAGCGCAGCTGATATGAGACAAGACGTTTTGATCCCGAGCAGACTGGTGCAGGACATTACCTTCCTCTTAGTGGGACTATTGCCTGTTAGGATCTCACGCATCTCCAGCAGCACACTGCGTTCCTTTGAGGGAAGAGATATCCAGGGGAGAGAGGAAAGCTCCTAGCTGTGCAACAGGGAAATGCCAACCAGCAAAGCAAATGTATCTCTAGCGAGGTAGCTCCTAGCACACGTTCTGCAGTGGAGATCGATAGGGCAATTGCACGTTGCTCCTTCAAATAACAGCTGGAGTTTTGAAGAAGGGCACAACTTCAGAGACAGGAAAGGAAATAATTCAAGGAAACAAACACTACAAGCCTGCCAGAGGCCTTAGCAGCAACAGAAGAGGAGAATGAAAGTATCATATTTTTCGCCCTATAGGACGCACCATCCCATAAGGCGCACCTAGTTTTTTTTGGGGGGTGGGAGCGCTCCCGCTGCTTGCGGAGAGGTGCGCGAAGCCTGGACATGCTGAGCTGAGCACTCGCAGGCTTCAGCATGCAGGCAAGTCTCTGCAAGCAGTGGGAGCGCTCCCGCTGCTTGCGGAGAGGTCCGCGAAGCCTAGATGCGCTGAGCTGAGCGCGCGCAGGCTTCAGCATGCAGGCAACTCTCCGCAAGCAGCGGGAGCACTCCCGCTGCTTGCGGAGAGGTGCGCGAAGCCTGGACGCGCTGAGCTGAGCGCGCGCAGGCTTCAGCATGCAGGCAACTCTCCGCAAGCAGCGGGAGCCCAGTGCTGGGCTCCCGCTGCTTGCGGAGAGGTGTGCGAAGCCTGGAGAGCATGAGGGGACCCCTCTCGCTCTCCAGGCTTCAGCGAAAGCCTGCATTCGCCTCATAGGACGCACACACATTTCCCCTTCATTTTTGGAGGGGAAAAAGTGCGTCCTATAGGGCAAAAAATACGGTATTCTGCTTCGTAAGAATCCAGTAATTATACACTGGTATGGTATAAGAAGGCAGGGGTGGGTTTGGTAGGGAAACCTTTTCAGCCCAAGGTGTGCATTGCCTTGGGTTGTGGGAAGGCTACATATCAGAATTACTCCCTTCCCTGCCCAGCAGTACCCTCCTTGCTAGTTGTAGTCACCCATAACTTGGAGCAAGGATCCGGAGAGCACATGTTGTTTGTTGTTTAGTCGTTTAGTCATGTCCGACTCTTCATGACCCCATGGACCAGAGCATGCCAGGCACTCCTGTCTTCCACTGCCTCCCGCAGTTTGGTCAAACTCATGTTGGCAGTTTCGAGAACACTGTCCAACCATCTCGTCCTCTGTCGTCCCCTTCTCCTTGTGCCCTCCATCTTTCCCAACATCAGGGACTTTTCCAGGGAGTCTTCTCTTCTCATGTAGTCACCTGCAATTATCTAAGCGCCTTGTCCACATCCTCATGCCATACTAGTAGAAATTCCTCCCACAAAACAAGACTAGATGGTGCACTAGATACCTCCTGAGGTTTGTCTGCTGTAATAAGTAGAGTCCCAGTCCCAGCAGATGCAAGTGATTTTATCCTCAAAATGATTCACAAGTCACAGTGGGCCACCGCTAGATCTTCCCTCTCCTTTAGGCCAGAATGTGAAAGGCCTCAGGCTATCCAGAGAAAACTCAGAATTGCCTAGTGAGGATGCCATGAAAACAGCAAAATACGTCTGCTCCGCTTTCCCTGCCACCAAGAAGACTCAGTAGTGAGCACCACTAGAGTCCAGAGGCATTCGTTTGGAGTTTTCCTCCACTTGGGTTGCAGCCATTTCCCAGCTCATTTCATTGTACCCAGCTCTGGTGTGTACCAAGAAGCCGGGCAGGCTTTATCAAGCAGGAGAAGACAACTGTGTCAACAGCCTGGGCCATCCAGGCACAGATCAACCAGGGCTTCGGTAGAGGCACCAGTCATATCAGCTTGTAGCTTTAGCAGATACTTTTAGCAAGTACGTCATCTTAAAGCAGAGACGGAATATTTACTTGTCATGTTTTGCTCTGATGCAGCGTTGTTTCTTATTTTTTGAAATTTCACAACTGCGAGCTGATTAAATCACGCTTTAATTAGCATTATTCAGTTGTCTTTTATTGATTTTTATTTGCATTGTGCACGCCTGCAGAACGTTCCCGATGTTGCATTGCCATGTTGCTTTTTACGAGTTTGTGCTTTTGTGCATGTTAAAATTCTAAAGAGGAAAATTAGTCCTTAATGTGCCTCCTGTGTACGCCAGATTTGTTTGCAAACTCTATGCCAGTTTTTCATTTACAGTCACTGAGTTAGTTATTAAATTATGCGTGTGGGGGGAAAGAGAGAGAGGAAAATCAGAAAATACATTAACATTATCTCTGGGTAAACCTGAAAAATAATATATAGCCAGCATTACTGTGCAGCACAGCATGGATTTATTTCCTCGCCATCCCTATAGTTTGCCTGTGCATAATCCATATTCAGTAGGAATCCTATGCATATAGACATGTCCCTGCCGTTGCTGAATACCTGCACCAATCTTTGATTACAAAACATTTGAAGATTCCGTCTGTAGTACGAGGATAACTAAAATGAAAGATGAAGGTGCAGTATTTGAATTAAGAGTAAATTCACAGATCAGCAGGTGTAGAGAGAAGGAATTCAAATTCTGAAAAAGATGACAGTGTGAGATGAGGAGACTCAAGGACAGATGCTAAAAACTTTTTTTTAAGTGAACATGAAGAAACAGAAGCAAGCAGAACAAATACACTTTTAACAGGGCCCCAGGGAATGGTAAACATGGCAAGACATTAATAACACTATGATTTCCCCCCATCTATAGCATTGTGTCATAGAGATGTCAACATTTCATCTTTTAATGGACAGCCTAGTAGTACGAATGCAGATAGCAATAATCTGTTTTAGCCCCACAATTTGTATACTACCCTTCAATAAATAATCACCCAATAAAGGGTGATAACAACAGCACAATTGTAAAAAACAACAACAACCCACAATAGAACACAAGTAATAAATAAAACAGCAGGATAAAACAGTCAGATCAGGTGGTGAGAGCCTGGGAAAATAAAAAAGACATTGGTAGTGAAAAGTGCCTGGTAGTGAAAAGACATTAGCATAGGTGACAGGCAAGTTTCCCCAAAGAGTGGCTTCCATAAATGGGGTGCCATAGGCAAAGACATGCATCCTTCCAGCTATTACCAGCCTCACCTCAGCTAGTGGAAGCAGATGCCAGAGAAGCTTCTGGGAACATAACTTTAGTGCATGGGCAGCAGCATATGGGAGTACGGTAGATGTTCCTTCAATTACTTTGAAGCAAGATCCTGGGATTTACTTCTTTATGCTGAGGCAGAGATGGCCTATGGCCCACCCTATCCTGTTGGACCGCAACTCCCGTCAACCTGAATGTTGGCCATGCTACGTGAGACTGAGTCCAAAAGCAGACTGAGGACCATAGGTTCCCCATCCCAGGACTAAGATGAAAGTAGAATGGATGTCCAAAACTCAAAAAAGGAATATGAGCAAATAAATACATACACATGTGGGTTGTGTTTGGGAGTTTGGGGTGTGCTGTATGGGGATGCGGGTTGAATAGATGCAAATTAGAAACTGCCTTGCTTTACGTTGAAATCTTTTTTCCACCTGTTAATTAGCTTTCTGTGTGTTTTATGTCTGTGTAGGTTCTGAAGCATTGGAGCATTTCTTAGTAATGTCAATACACGAATGCCTTGGTTTCTGCTGACCAGTAGTGATGCAGAGGTACTTTGCAGGTGCACAGAGACCATTAGGCAAAAGACACATCCCATTTTAGCAGCCAGGGGTCTGCTTCAGTTTGGTGTAGTGGTTATGGTGTAGAGCCAGTTTGGTGTAGTGGTTAAGAGCGGCAGTCTCGTAATCTGGAGAACAGGGTTCGCGTCTCCGCTCCTCCACATGCAGCTGCTGGGTGACCTTGGGCCAGTTACACTTCTTTGAAGTCTCCCAGCCCCACTCACCTCACAGAGTGTTTGTTGTGGGGGAGGAAGGGAAAGGAGAATGTTAGCCGCTTTTGAGACTCCTGAAGGGGAGTGAAAGGTGGGATATCAAATCCAAACTCTTCTGTTCCAGACTTGTTAAGTCCTCAAACCCAGGGAAGCTGGCCCCTGGTCCAGGAGATGGATAGAGGAAAGATTACCATCCAAGGTTGACAGCAACACGAGACTCTTAATCTCAGGGTCATGGGTTTGAGCCCTACTCTGGGCAAAAGATTCCTGCATTGCAGGGGATTGGACCAGACCTTCGTGGTTCCTTCCAACTCTATGATTCCATGATTCTAAGTTGGGCAAGGCTGAGTTCCAGAGAAAGGCAAATCAGGATCCAGGGGGCCAGAGGCAGTAGGGGGAGTTTGAACCGGGCAGAACATCATGCTTGAGAAAAAGAAAGTTAGTGGCAGGATTGGAGTTGGCTTCTGCCCACTATATGACTTGAGATGGTTAATATTGGGGGAGATGCTCTTTTTGGTATTTGGATCCCAAACTACTACTACTACTACTACTAAATTACTTATGCTCATCAGACTGGGTCACTATAGCCACTCTGGGTGGTTTCAAACATAATAAAAACACAGCAAAACATCAAACATTAAAAACTTCCTGATACAGGGCTGCCTTCAGATGCCTTCAGAAAGTTCTGTATTTTTATTATCTGTTTGACATCTGGTGGGGGGGGGCATTCCACAGGGAGGGCACCACTACCCAGAAGGCCCTCTGCCTGGTTCCCTGTAACTTCACTTCTCTTGGGTCCAGCAACTCAGTGGTATCAATGCAGCACTTTTAGGACTGGAGACGTGTGGGACCATCAAGCTGCCCCACTCATTAACCTACCAGCCAAATTTAAAACCACGGTCGGTGTCATTTGGACAGGCACAGTTCAAATTACGCCACGGTTTTGAAAGTATCTCCCCCCCCCACCCTTTTTTAACGTAGCAGGATAAATCAAGGATTGTTTTGAATTACTCTCTTTCTGCTAGAAAACAAAATGGGTTATCTGTCAAGCAGACAAACAGCAGACATTAACCATCCCTCGAAAACATCTTTATGTAACTTCCAATATGCATTTCAAGAACTGCCATTTCCTTCTGAAAGAAGGGGAATCCCATTTTTAGTTCCACGTATACCAGACATAAAAAACACCATTTGCTATGTTTGTATTTCAATAACTTTAGGAGGGGGAAACAACTGCGTGATTTGTCGTGAGAACATTTTTGACTGATGACTAACACACAGACTTTAGAATCATAGGTGCTATTTGGAAAGCTTGTTTTTCGTCTCTGAGAACGACAGTGTTCATTCCTTCTGCAGATGCCTGTAGCACCATTTTTCTGAAACATAAGCTTAAACAAGCCTTTAATGGCAGGTGTATACTGTATTCAAAATGGGGGGGGGGGAGAATCAATCTTCCTACTTGTCCCACCCTCCAAAAAGAAAAAGCCAAACTTAGTTGATCTTCTGTAATTTATGACAGACAGAGGAGAAAATTTCCTGTGGGGTAAACAAAGGCAAATGACTGTTGTGTTAATGCAGAATAATAATATGAAATCCGGTAGGTCCCTGACATCCACATCATAGCTTTTCAATGCACTTATGTATAGTGATTGATTATCTAGCATTCTTTCCTTCTTAATCACTATTGATTCAAATAATTCTCCACTGTGGCTACATGCAGGAATTGGCACACATTTCTAGTAATGTCTCTGGTGTGCCGTGTGGTTTGCTGCTTGTGAAAGTTGCTTGGTCTAGGAGGCATACCTAGGTACTTATTAAAGTGGTGTTGCTAGGGTCTTAAAATGCTTGAGGGACAAGCCAATGACACAAGCTTGCCTCTGGGCAGATCATGGCCATGAGTGACTGAGCTTGGCAGCATGCCCTGCAAGCAAAGGGGTTTTAAAAAATGGATTTAAAAAGTGGGAGAAGAAAAAGGGTCAAGACATATAGGACCCATGACAAAAGTCCCAGAGCTCAGCCCCCTTGAGCCCCCCCCCCCCATAACACCATCCTTGTCTCATTTCCATGGTGCATTTTGAAGATATAACTCCTCAATTGCCTTGGTCAGACCACACCTGGAATACCGTGTCCAATTGTGGGCACCACAATTTAGGAAATACATGGACAAGCTGGAATATGTGCAGAGGAGGGCAACTAAGGCGATCAAGGGTCTGGAAACCAAGCCTCGTGACTTGAATAGACTCATGCCGCGTGTGCAATTGAAAACAACATTCTCCATTACAAGTACACAACTGCAACCAACACCACCTACATAGGATGACAGAGTTGGAAAAGATCATTTTAGCAGCTTAATATGCACAGAGATTGGATGGCAACATGATTATTAGTTACCCAACTATTTTTAAAAAAAACACAAAAAAACCACACATTGTACTTTGTAAAGGCTGAATGAGAACTTTGGAAGAGATCAGCTAGTTTGCAATGTAAAGGTTGCGATTTGCTACTAGGTATATGTGTGTTTCCTTTTGAAGTTACAATGGAATTTGACCTTTTAAGTTTCTCCCATTTGCAAGGAGCATTGCCTGGGCACATTAGTGCAAACTGTTATCTTTTTGGAAAAAGGCTTAAATTAGCAATTTCTTCTTGTCCATAGCGACGAGGAAATGAAGGTTTAATTATCCAGTAAGAACTTGCAAGCACTATTTGAATTCAAGGTGTTCACTGAAGATATTGGAGAATTTTTAAAAAAATATAATATCAAAGGAAATTTTTTTAATCCATTAGTTAGGTGATACTCTGACAGAATATAGTTATTTGATATGTGGAGTGTTTTGAACTCTTGTTAACTTGGTATGAGAGAGTGCTAACAACTTGGTCTATACATGGCTCCTCAACGTGTGAGGCAGACCTCCCTAAAGGTCTGTGTGAGAGAGCCAGTGTGGTGTAGTGGTTAAGGGCGGTGGACTCGTAATCTGGTGAACTGGGTTCGCGTCTCCGCTCCTCCACATGCAGCTGCTGGGTGACCTTGAGCTAGTCACACTTCTCTGAAGTCTCTCAGCCCCACTCACCTCACTGAGTGTTTGTTGTGGGGGAGGAAGGGAAAGGAGAATGTTAGCCGCCTTGAGACTCCTTCAGGTAGTGATAAAGTGGGATATCAAATCCAAACTCTTCTTCTTCTAAAGAGATGTGTTGTGGATGCTTTTTGGGGAAGGTAATTGCTCCTCCTTGCTACATTATAGGCCAGATTCTGTTAATTCCTTGGCTGGACATGGTATGAGTCTGCGCAACTTAGACCCATGGTTAGATGGTTTTATGCAGGGGAGATCTATTGCTGGCTAATAATGATGATGGTTTCCTAGGACCTCTGGATTCTGTCATGACCCCAGACTCTATCAGTAATCTGATGCTGCAAAGTCACTAGCTAGGGACTCAGGCTCTGAGCCTGATGCTGGTGACCAGGGAGCCACTAAATCAGATGCTGGTGGGCAAGAAAACCCTAAACCAGATCTCATAGAACCGGGACCCTCATGGACACCTTCCTCTGGCCCTGAGGAACTAATCTACCTTGCCTGTCCAATGGCACAGGAAGCACACAGGCCAAAGACCAGGGATTGTCAAAGAAATAACTGTCTTCAGCCCTTTAAGGGCTGCAGTTCACACAAGGGGACTGGCGCCTATGAGAAATAGGCTGGAGGAAGAGACTCAAAAGGCCTCAGTCCACCTCTAGCCTCTTTTTGGAGTGAGTGGCTCACTTGGAACTCTCCGTGGTGCTGCAACACCTAACCTGCCTTTGCTGCTCTTTACCCCAGGAAATCTCAGCAGATACTTCCGTAATAGGTCTATTTACAGGTGGAGATGAATCAGCGTACAGGGGGGAGGTTCACAGAGTATCTACATGGTGCTTGGAGAATAGCTTGCACCTAAATATTAGCAAGACAAAGGAGATGGTGCTGGATGTTCGGAGGAAGAGAGGGGAACTAGCCCCATTGTATATCAAGGGGGGTTGTGTGGAGAGAGTCTCTCCCTTTAAATTCCCTGGAGTTTACCTTAGTGAAGACCTCACTTGGAAAAACAATTAAACTCAGGTGGTTAGGAAGGCCCAACAGAGACCCAGGGTCTTGCAAAAGAACAATGTTAAACAACAATTGATGACCTCCTACTGGTCCACAATAGAAAGTGTCCTCTTATATTGTATCACAGTGTGATACGTTAGCTTGACAGCCACGGACAGAAAGTCTTTACAGAGGGTGGTGAACACAGCACATGATATCATGGGCTGTCCCCTGAGCCCGCTAGATGACATCGCAAAGGATCGTTGCCTTAGGAGAGTGAGAAAAATTCTCAGGGATGATTCACACCCCGGCCAGCACCTCTTTAATCTTCTACCATCAGGCAGGAGATATAGAAGTATAATCAGTGGTACCAACAGGCTAAAAAACAGTTTCTATCCATGGGTTGTTAGGCTGCTGAACGGAAAATAATATAGTGCAACTGACCTTCGGGGTTGGTGTGTTGTGCGACAAGCACACAGAATGCAATGAGACTGAATGTTTATTGAGGGGGGGGCTCGGTTAATTTCATTGTACACAGGTTGTACATTGACAATAAAGGTATTATTATTACAGTGGTACCTCGGGTTACATACGCTTCAGGTTACAGATTCTGCTAACCCAGAAATAGTGCTTCAGGTTAAGAACTTTGCTTCAGTCTGAGAATAGAAATCGTGTTCCGGCGGTGCGGTAGCAGCAGGAGGCCCCATTAGCTAAAGTGGTGCTTCAGGTTAAGAACAGTTTCAGATTAAGAACGGACCTCCAGAACGAATTAAGTACTTAACCCGAGATACCACTGTATATGTGTTCCTAAACCTCTTTGTGGTGAAATAAATCTGTGTATACTGAGGATATTTAGGTGAGAGGGATGAGACAAGCCTTCCCTCTTCCATACCAACCTCTTCTCCCTGTACAAATGCTTCCTGAGGCCACATGATGTAGAATAGGAGAGGGAAGACACCATGTAGAGACTTTTCATGCTGTTAATGAATGCATGGATTCACATCTGCAGTGGTCCAGCTTCATCCCGAATTATTGGAGCCAGTTTTATCACAGGTGCAATCAATGTGCAGGGGCAGGAGGAGATCCAATACCATATTGGCTCAAATATAAGCCACACCCGCAAATAAGCCCCTTGAAGGGGTGCGGGAGGGGAAAAAAATACCCAGGCTACTTCCTGGGGGGGCGAGCCACGCCGCTTTGCTGGTGGTCTTCCCCCCTTCCCTCTTCTTTCTGGCGGCTCGGGAGGTTTGGGAGCGGCGGGCAGGCTAGGCGCCGTTGAGCCACACTCCTGGGCTGCTTCTGGAGGTGGGGGGGAGCCGTAAAGTCACAAATATAAGCCGCACTTTAACTTTCCATGGTTGGATTTGGGGGGGGGAGGAAAGTGTGGCTTATATTCAGGCCAATACGGTATTTATAGTAACTGATTCAATAATCAGAATAACTGATTGACTAAGGTTGATAGTTATGGAATAGGACAGAAGGTCTCAGTATTTGGCCTCATGAGAAGGCATAGAAGTGCCATTTGCTACTGTAGAAGCAATGTGTGAATACACGCATGCATGCATGCACGATACATGCATAAATACATGTATTTATGTATACACATTATGTGCAAGCCAGTTGAGGGAAGATCTTTAGGTATTAGAAAATGTATCCATTTGTTCAGCAGTTGCTTTTTCTGTTTTTGTTGGTGGTTTCCCCCCCTAATGGTCCAGCTCCCGTTGCCAGAAAATAGTGCTGTGCTTAGCTACACAGCCTCCTCATCTGGCAAAGCAACGGCAGGTAAATCTCCAGAGCAACCCATCAGAACAGATGCCAGCAACCTTCAGGGGACTGCCTTCTCCCAAAAATAATGTCGGGGACTTTCCTGCCTCCCTGCACTCTCACAAGCAAATGTTTCTGGAGAAACACCTGACAAGCAAATCCCTCTTCTCCATTCCACGAAATGAAAATATGCTGCTTCACTGATCCTGGATTAGCAAATTCCTCTTTTAACCACGAGATCAGCCTTTTATTGCCTGCTGCTAAAATAAAAACAAGAATGTTTCCCCCCCCCCCCCTTCTGCACCTCGGTAATCTTTCCACTCAGCCTGGCATTCTTGACAAGCCCTGCAATGAATTTCTCGAAATAAAGATGCCTATAGCAGCTCCAGCTGTGTATTTTTGAAGTCATGCTTTAAATGACTGGTGCACAGCCTGTTCTATAAAACAGTTAAGCCAGGCTCCTTGGAATTAAGCCTGCCTAGTCCTGTTGAAGTCAGAATATCGTTAAAGATTTAATTTGGGGCATTTAATAAGTAAACCCATGGTAGTACCTAAAACCTCAAATAAAGGCGTGTACTTATTTATCTGAAGATCATTTAACTCTGTACAACAACTTGTTCCCTTCCCGTGCCACCTCACTCCCCCCACCCTGGCTCAAAATGAGCATCATGTCCAGTGACAGCACTGTAAATTCTGCTTTCCAGAGTGGAATTACTTATTTAGAACTGGACTCCAGTTAAGAGGGGCCAAAACTATCTGCAGCTCTCTAGGGAAGTCCTCCTTGCATTCACTTACAGAGAAGCAGAGACCATTTGTTTAGCACTTCTTAGTGGGAGGAAGGAACACACTGCTTCCATCTGTTGAAGCTAGGATATAGAACCATCGAATTGTAGAGTTGGAAGGGACCACAAGGGTCATCTAGTCCAACCCCCTGCAATGCAGGAATCTTTTGCCCAACATGGAGCTCAAACCCATTGCCCTGAGATTCGGAGTCTCATGCTGTACCAACTGAGCTTGCTGCAGTCGTGGAACCCTGCTTCCAGCAAGTTGTCCTGACTTTAAAAGAAACACAGAGAAGAGGCAGACAGGCTGCACAATAAGCAGTGCTTTTCCGCCCAAGAAAAAATAAGTTCCTAAACTCACCATGAAGTTGTTACAGTAAGTTGCTAGGCGACTCGGGGCAGCCTTAAACAGATGTCTAAGGGACATGAGAGATGCCTAAGGGACGTCAGAGCCTAGGACTTGCCTATCAGAAGGTCGGCAGTTCGAATCCTTGTGACAGGGTGAGCTCCCGTTGCTCGGTCCTTGCTCCTGCCAACTTAGCAGTTTGAAAGCACATCAAAGTGCAAGTAGATAAATAGGTACCGCTCCTGCGGGAAGGTAAACGGCGTTTCCATGCGCTGCTCTGGTTCACCAGAAGCAGCTTAGTTATTCCGGCTCCCTAGGCCAATAAAGCGAGATGAGCGCCGCAACCCCAGAGTTGGCCACGACTAGACCCAATGATCAGGGGTCCCTTTACCTTTACCTATTAGGCAACAGCTGCATTCACCACCTGCAAAGGTACTAAAATCTACGGCAAGCTGTCTCCCTAGCTGGTTTGGGGGGTCGCCCTTGGTTTTGATACTGGTCAAATAAATGCACCCATGCTTCTCTTAGATTCAGGCAAGTGGCTAGGGCAGCTCCGAAGGGCCCTTACATAAACACACGTCTGTGCAATGGTAGAGGCCTGTCTGGAAAGCTTAAAGCCCACTGCTGCTACATGGGAGATGGATTGAAGAAAAGGAAATATGAATTGGCCCTGCCCTGTAGCTTGAACAAATGTGTCTAGGAGGGAGTAGGAGCTAGGTGGAATCATAGATCTAAAAAAAGTGTAAACTCGCACATGCTAGCCAGCATCCCTTTTGACTTGAAATGTTCATTTTGGGCTTCTCAGATATGTGTAAAGGCAAGGAGTGGGCAGGGGGAGCACTGGCCCGCAATGGCGCCCACCCGAGAGGTGCAGAACTGCACTCCGGCTGAAAAAAAGCACTGCACATAAGCATATACTAGGCACTTTGCGCTAGGTTGACAAGTGCTTGGCCAAGACAGTGGCCAAGTGTCCTGGCTCCAAACAATGTCCAAATAGAGGAAATGTGTGGGAGCAGAAGGGAGGAATAACACGGATTTTCCATGGATCGGCAGGAAACTGTAGGTATAACTGTAGCGTATTGTCACTAAGCACCTCTTTCGCTGGGTGAAAGATTGTAATAGAGTTGCCAGACCAACTCAACCTTGGGATGTAAGCTGGGCCATTGCCTTGAAATGAATTATGCCGGTGGTGGTGGATTTCTAATTTAAGTTCTCTTTATATTAAGCTTGGAACTCATTTGCAGGCACAGTTTGAATGGGAAAGTGTCCTAAGAGGTGAAAGATCAGTGATTTATATCGAGTGTCTGATGTTCTGCTTCTCCAGCCGTTTTGTGGCTTGGTGGAAGTGTCAGAACAGATATGCCTTTTCAAAGAACCTTATTTGCAGTGCATCTACTCCATCCTCTCCCCATCAGCACTAAATTTTTAAGTCTCATAAGTCAAAATCTCAAGAATTATTTAATTAAATTGTAAATATAATGGGCATTCCATTGTCGCATGCTTTTTAATATAAATTCTTTTTATTTTGTTCTCAGAAATCTGTATATATCTGGTACGGTGTCCTTTAACTGCAATTGAAAAAAGGTCGCTGTTTCTCAGAACATAGATTTTTTTGTATTTGTATTATAATGATTCAACAAACTATTGAGTTTAGGGCAGATTTTCAAAACAGGCCATGCTTCAAGTGATTATGCATTCAAGAGTTACATGTTTTCTAAAAGGCAGTCATATACTCTGTCTAGAAAAGATGGATGAAGATTGTAGTAGGTTGTTTTTGAAAGTTTTTCTTTTTCCCATCCTGCTCTCTTCCACCTCCAGTCTTTTACTGGCCATTGACACGACATATTCTTACGACCCACTCTGTTGTGATTATAATTTGTTTTAAATTGTTCTCAGTGCTGTAATTTGTATTGCTGCAACCTACCCTATGATCTTCTGGTGAAAAATGGGTTGTTGTTATTGTTATTGTTATTGTTATTGTTGTTGTTGTTGTTAAGTTGGAGTGATTAAGAAGAATGTCCTTTGTGAAAGATTATTTAAAAAAACAGAAATAATTATTTTACACGTGGTTGCTGCTTTCAGCAGCTTTGAAAAAGTGTCACACGGAGATTGTCATTCACATAGAGTACCTCATGTATACTCTAATAACAATCCAGTGTCACTACTGTTGTAGCTAGAACACACACAGCACAGCACAGCACAACACAACACAAACACACAAGAGGTATCAGCAGACTGAGGGAACCCCAAGTTTGGCGGAAGTACAAATGATATTTATGGGGAGGAAGCCAAGGGCGAACCCTCCCAAAGCAGTTCACTGAAGACTAGCCATTCTCAGTGGGTGTGGATATTAAGTTCTAGAGGGTGTGGGTGGGTGATAATGGAAAACTGGGAGACTGGGAATCTTGCTGCAGGTCCTACTAGTTTCCTACTGTTTACACATGGGGAAATATAAGACTCTGCAAAGTTCTCATGTGGACTGCCACAAAGGTTTGATCGATTGAGCTTCCTAAGATGTTTTTCACGCTAAATTAAAATAAAATAAAATAATTTCACTTTGATTAACACTTGAACAGGTTTCACACTACAATTCTATGTAGGATAAAAGCATATGGAGAGGTGAATGGGATCCGGCCTTGCAGTTACTTCCTCTGTTATGATCTCCACCGTCCCACCTCCCCTTCCACATGGGAATGTTGTGTGTGGAATTGTTTTGTAAAAAGGGTTTATGGTGTCTGGGCCATTGATAGCCATTGACAGTTGAAGTCTTCAACTCAAGAGTTCCTGCAGTCAGGGTCAGGTGTTACTGCCAAAATGCAAGAGGTTCTTCTCTCTTGACCAGTCAAGAGTAGAAAGCCAAGGTGCTATCTGAATAGCACTCTATGAGCTGAGCACACACCTAGCTTTGGGTAGCTTAATAGTTCCTAGTTTAGATCCCAGCCACCACAACACATAGTGCATTCACAGATTATGTTTCCATTCAGTAGAAAAACCGTTGTTCACGTACATTGCAGGCGATCCAGATGTCTTCTGATCCAGCAATTCTCTTGAGGAGGGTTTCCATTTTTCCAAAATATCATTTGCAGTGTTTTGTCACTGGGCAGTGTGTGGGGGTTTTTTATTTTTTATTTAATTATCTGGAAAGAAGCCAGATGCTTTTATTACATTCACAGGTGGATCAGCTCTGGCCCATTCCTACTGTTTCCCCTAAGCTCCCAGAACGCACCTTTTCTCCAGTGAAGTATTTCATCAACAGTGTTAAAATCCCAGTTGTTGCTTTTTTAAAGTACAAGAATACTTTAACAGTGCAATCTCAGGTGCCAAGCCACATGTAAGAATCATAGAATTGTAGTTGGAAGAGACCCCGAGGGTCATCTAGTCCATCTTCCTGCAATGCAAGAATCTCAACACATGGTCCCCCATCCAATTTGAAACCATACCAGACCCCGCTTAGCTTTGCAAATGTGCTAGTAGTTTCACTGCTCCTGGTAGCCTTCTAGCTCATTAGTTTGTTTATTCCAAGGAAATGAACTGTAATATTTAAAAAATGTGGTGCTTCCCCCCAAAAAAACCATGTTTTGTAGTTTTCCAGTTTCTGTGTTCTCATTGGGGAACAATATATCTTTGTCAAAATACCAGCTTGTTCCCATAATCTCTGCAAGGCCCCTCTTAGATGCAAAACAGAGACATAGTCACGAGTAGTTCACACTGCCCTTTGTAAGCTTAGATTTCTTGTAAATGTCAGAGGAGCTGCAGTAGATGAAAGTTCATTCCTATATGTAATTGTAATTTCGTTTTTCTGAAAATCTTTGAAAGTAGGATTTGAAAGAGTCGAGAACATAGAGAGCCTCATTTAGCTGAGCCCCACAAAATACTTTTTGTGTACATGTGCCCATCTGTCTAGTACCTAGTATCTAGTCTAGCCTTTCTGAACCTGATGCCCTTCAGATGTTTTGGAGTTCATCTTCCATCAGTCCCAGCTAGCATGGCTAGTGGTCAGGGATGGTGGAGTCCAACACATCTGGAGGGCCCCAGGTTGAGGAAGGCTGATCTACTTTGTCTTAACTGGATAGCTCAGTTGGCTAGAGCATGGTGGTGATACCGCCAATGTTGCAGGTTCAATCACTGTATGGGACAGCTGCATATTCTTGCATCGCAGGAGGTTGAACTAGATGATCCTCAGGGTCCCTTCCACCTCTACAGTTCTATGATCCAGTTAAGTTTCCTTTTCTTCACAAGGATGGGTGCTGCCCATCCACATTTATTCTGGGCTTTGCAGAAAGGTGAGAGGTCAGGATGTCATAGTTTTTACTTAGAACTCAATTTGCAGAACTTTTGTTCCTCACAAAGAACTCTTGTGAACTAGAACTTTTGCATGTGCTTACCATGAGAAGTTGACCCAATCAAATACATAACTTTGCTTACATTGAGTGTCATTGGGTCCTTCCTTCCTTCCTTCCTTCCTTCCTTCCTTCCTTTCTTTCTTTCTTTCTTTCTTTCTTTCTTTCTTTCTTTCTTTCTTGGAGGAATGGGGCCTTAATCAAGGCCACTAGTCAGTTGAAAGCTGTTGAAACAGCTGGAATTCTGTTTTCTAGGGCGAAAGTTTCACCTTGTTTCCCCCCAAATCAAAGATGAAACTTGCAATCCATGAATATGAGCGTTGTTTGCGCTTTCTGCTAATGTCGGTATACTGAGGGCTGTCACATGTTAAGCTCTTGCTGCTGCATGGTATAAAAGCATTACAATTTTACATGGGTATATTCAGGTTATAAATAGTGGTGGTGACACATTTTGTGATTGTGGGGGTTCAGAATACAAATGCCCTCGGTTTGGGAGTTTATGACAACTGAGTGCAAACTCACTCTGAAGGTTGAAGTTAACTAGGTTTGTAGTCATTGTCAGCCTTTTCCTAGGGAGCCTTGACTGCTCCTGTTTTCCTGCCACTTTCCCAAGAGTAAGCTGGCTTGGAAGTGCGAAGAGGGCATTGACAGAGATGAGTGTCTCTTTGAACCGTTTAACATGGCAGGCAGAAACTTGTGCAGAATCTTAGCAGAAACTTTGGGGTGCCTTGGGCACTCAAGGAAAATCTTTGCTCAGGGGAAATGCATGAGTTCTCTCCTTCCATATGTCTCTGCTCATGCAATTATAGTGGTCACATGGGCTCTTAAAAGTTCAAAACAGCATTTAAAATCAAAAGTGTTGTGGGTTGGGTTTTTTTTTTTTTTATTCTACTGAATCTCTCTTCCTCCTTCTGTCACCTTCTGCTTTCCCCCTAATCTTTTGATAATTTAAAATTGCTTAGAATTTAACCCGTTTGAACAAGATTGTTCCGTTCACTCTGCTAATTATGGCTTCTCCCATGGGCAACATTAATTCCCTGCACAGAGGAGAATTCTTCAGCTCATTCAGAGATCAGTTGAGATGGGCTTCTGTAAATGCTACCTATGAAGTTGGGCTGGAAGTCACTCATTCATAAGCAGCCTGTAAATTGTGCTCAGGATTGCGGTCTTAGTGTCTGATCTGTGAGCTACAATACCAGCAAATGTGAGTGCAGGCTCCGGCAAGGACTACTGCAATGGTACACTGCAACCCTAGGACCTTCTGATACCTGCAGCTGTGTGTGTTGTCTGTTCCACACAATGTAGGAGTTCGGCCTTCTGGGTTGTGGAACTGACCCTCCCCTTGAATATTAGACATGTGCCATCTCTGATCCCTTTTGGACATCTACTGATGACTTTCCTCTTTCAACAAGCCTTTTGAAGATGTTTTATCACTTGTTGTTTGACACCCTGGGCTCCTTTGGGAGCAAGAGCAAGATAGAAATACAATAAACAAAAGCAGTGCTTTTTTCGAGGGCGGGGGGAGAGAAGGGTACACATACCCCTAAACATTTTGTGAATCTTTGTACTTTTGTCCATTTGTGGTATTTATTTTCCCTGATTTGAGGTATAAAATGGTGGTTTTCTTGAGTCAAAATGAGAGTGCCCCTAATCATTTGTTTTTAGAAAAAAGCACCTAATAAAGGAATAACTATGTGAGCAACAGTTAACAATAACCAGATACAGTGAAGCAATAATACGACACAGAAATAAGCCAGAGCAGTGAGTCTAACTAATGGGCCAGGCTAGAGGCTTCTCAAATGCCAATCTCCATAACTTTCCCTGCCTCCACGTTCATCCACCGTTCCACTCCTTGCAAGAATAAATTGGGTAAAGCGAAGTTCATGTATTGTGCAAAATGAAAAAGTGGATTGTTGCATGCTTTCCTTAAATTTGTTTGCAAACTTTGGAGAGCGTTCCATGTAGAATTTGGGTATTTTCTTCTTCTTCTTCAGATGTGGCTAAAATCGAAAACCCTACCATTCTGTCGAACTCCTCTTTGAGACTCCACAGTAACTTTCAGTTACAGAAAGGTGTGAGATGACATCACCACGATGCGTGTTTCCCCAACCCACTGCCACAGCGGGGAAATGTAGAAATGCACAACACGATGATGCTGTTTTGCATATTTCTATTACTACGTGTTAAAGGGGAGAGGAGGGAGAATGCGACACAGCTTTGCCATTTTTGGCCCTGTTCTTCTCCTCTAATTTCGCCTTAAGTGTTTCCTTATTTATCTCAGTTTTGTTAAAAGCACTGCATCTCATTGTCTATTTTTGTTGCAACCATGGTTACAGTGTTTGATCATGAGAGGAAAAGATATTTGCATTGTTTGCATGGGCCAATATTTGGCCTGTTTTCTCACACTGAACAGTTTTAAGGTGAACTCCCTGGATGTTAACCTAGTGAATGGATTTAAACATTAAAGGGAAATGTCTAGACACCTCCTGCCACTCTGATTTGGCCTTGCTTCCTTCCAATTTGTTTTAAATTCTTTTATAAATTCTCTTTTTAGTTTATTATTTGAATACATTTTTAATCTGACAGTAATCTTATTTTTAGTAATGCTTTTTGTAGCCTTTAGTATTAACATGTAATTGGGGGGGGGGAGTTCCTCCTGATTATTAATAACTTTCTGGTTTGATCTATTAGTAATAAGGACTGAAAAAGGTACCACACTTCTCTCTTTAAAAAAAAAAATTGCTCTATCCCCCATACAAAATCCAGCCCTCTCATTTTGCAAGGATGTAAATGAAAAGAAACTACTTATAGAAGGTTGTTGGTGTCCAGTGAATTATAAAGAATGCTTTAATTTTGTAGGGTTCTTGGGTGATTGCAGGTAGTTCTCCAGACTTTAAAAAAATGTGCCTTTGTAATCAAGGGAGCCAAAGACCTTATTGAAAATAACAAGGACTGACCTCTCAAACGTCTGCGAATTTATAGGGCCCTGACACCTGCCTAACTCTGCCTTGTTTAAAAAATGGATGGGTGCTCTTCAACTGTGGCACACATTATGAAATTCCCTCCTGAAGGAAGCATGCCAAGACTGCTCTGTTGGATTAAAAAAAATTCCAGTTCTTGCAAACCTTCTCCTTTCTTAAGTCTGTGAAACTCAAGGTCACCATTCTGTATTGGAAGCTATGGATCCCCCCCCCCCCCAATGCTGACATTCACTCTATTTACCAGGGGTGCCATCTATGCGGGGCCGTGGGGGTCCGAGCCCCCCAAACAAAATGTCCAATGAAGGGGCCGGGGGCCCCCAAAGTTCTGCAGTGTCCCAACTGCAGGGCGCCTGCACAACACGTTCACGCCCTGCAACGTCAAACATGCATGCCATGGGGCATGTGCACACAGCATTCTGATGTCGCGTGGCCTCAGGCCCCCTCAGTTGTGGGGGCAAGGCGGTGCTCCTGCTATTTACAGGAATAAACTGGTCTACTGGTTAATGGATTTTATGTGGGGCAAACCTTACTAGCATAGGTCCAAAGACCATTAACAGTCATAACTCAAAATCCCTGGGGTGGTTTCCAATATATCTTTCTTTGGGACTTCAGCTAAATTATAATTTGGTTAACTTGATAAGGAGTTGAGTTCATTTCTGGCGTAGTTTCAGAAATTATTATATGTGCGCATATGGATGGTGTGTTTTTGTCTCAGTGTCATGGATACCTTCTTCGTTCCGTGTCGGCTGAAGATCCCCAAATCTTTGGGTTCCTGTTTTCTTGGAAATGTTTCAGACAAAAAAGCCTCGGTGACCGAGGCCAGCAGATGGCTGCATTGTTGTGGCAGACTTTCTGAGAAATGGTCTGTGCAGCTAAGCACCTCTCCTCTAGAGCATACAGATGGTATTTCAGCAAAGTGACATTTTTGGCATAGTATAATCACCTGCTTCTGTCTATTCTTCCAGCACACAAGGCTGTAATAATACAATTAAGGCTGGAATCAAACCATAGTTTTTTTAAGAGAATTGGGAGCGGTTTGAGAGAGACATTCCACTTACTATGGTTTTCTACTATCCTGTTGCCTCTGACCAAACAAGCATTGCAAGTTTTTGAAATTATGATCCAAACCTACAAAACTGTTGCATGTAGTGCCCTGAAAGAAAATATTATGAAAATGATATACCGGTGGTACATGACCCCAGTCAAGCTAGCCAAGATATATCATCTGTCTGATAATAAATGTTGGAAATGTAAGGAGGCAGAAGGGACATTTTTTCATCTCTGGTGGACCTGCCCAAAAGTGAAGGCCTTCTGGGAAATGATTCACAATGAACTGAAAAAGGTATTTAGGTATACCTTCCCTAAGAAACCAGAGGCCTTCCTGCTGGGCATGGTGGACCAGAAAGTGTCAAAGAAAGATAGAACGTTGTTTATGTATGCTACCACAGCAGCAAGAATTCTCATTGCAAAGAACTGGAAGACACAAGATTTACCCACGTTGGAGGAATGGCAGACGCAGTTGATGGACTACATGGAACTAGCTGAAATGACCGGCAGAATCCGAGATTTGGATGAAGAATCAGTTGAGGGGGATTGGAAAAAATTCAAAGACTATCTGCAAAAATATTATAAGTTGTATGAATCTTAAGATAGTGCATGTTATTGAAAATGATATGCTTTAGCAAATATGATTAAGCAAATGGTAAAATAAGTTACAAATGAGAAAAGAAGACAAGTGAACCAAACATATTATGTTTATTTTAAAGGTTTCAAAAGTGAGATACAACATATCGAATGTGGAGACATAATAATTGAAAGTTGTAACAAGGTTTGAAATAAGGTAACAAATTGCTGATAATGTTATTACAAAGAACGCAGCTTTGGAAGGTGTGGGGAAGTCCAATGTTAAAAAAAAACCAAAAAAATGTTTCTTGCATTTGGTCTTTTCTGTATAATTTGAAATGTACAAAACTATGAAAAGAAACGCAATAAAAAATATTATAAAAAAAAAAACAAACCTACAAAACTGTTTTCCACGGCAAAAGTGGTATGAGTTTACTCCTCTTTTCTACGTTATCTTCAACTCACAGGACTGAAAATCTGTCTCCAGGCCTTGTTGTTGCTGCTGCTTCTAATTTTTTATTCTCATTTTACAGCTGTGTTACATAATCAAAATCATCAACAACAACATCGCAGCACCCCACTCTGGAGATATCTTCACCCTTGCAATAGCAATTCCCACACAATAATGGTCAACCTTTCTATAAATAGGAATATATATATGAAAATTGGTTATCATGAAGTCCGTATGCTAGTATAATCCCTAGGGACTGGTTTCCACTTTCAGATGTGGAATCAAGCTTCAATAGTCTCTAGCAAAAGAGTCCTTATGTTTTATTTTTCTTGGCTGTTGCAACTTGTATGTAAGCTTTTCAGTGAGGTCTATACGTCTTACTCTTCTATACTTAATCTTTAAAATACCCTTTTTAAGGTCCTGCCAGAAGTTGGAGATGACCATACTGGATCCTAAACCCCTTCAGCACAATCTCATGATTTAGCAACTAGGCACAGAACACTATTTTAAAGGCTTCCCCCCCCCCCTGCAAGGTTTAGACAGAGCAACAGCCCCCACTGCTGAACAGGGTTTGAATGGGGTGTAACTTTTCAGCAGCTTAAAGGAATGCCAGCTTGGCCTTGGGACCATGGGGCTGTGGTGCCATGCAGTGTGCATGGCCCTGGCACTGAAATTTGTGGGTGCCCAGTTCCTCCATGGGGAATTTTGTGGGTCTTCGGGCACCCATGGCCTCAGAGAGTTGTCACCTACCTTGCTTTATGTTAGGTTCTTGTGCTCTGTGCATCACTTGCTTAATATATCAAAGTCTGTTTCATTCAAGCCAAACATTGTTGGACTTGGCTATCCCATCAGCCACCTTAATCTCACTCAACAGTCCTCACAACATGTCAAAGCAGAGTTTTCTCTGTACATCTCCCACAAACTCTTTATTTCAGCCACTGTCCCCTTGCTAGGCCTGTTTCCTCCTCACCTGTCTACTCTTGGAAGGAGCACTGAGGTTACCATCCATCGGTGTGAAGGATGTCAGCTGTTCTAGCCTCATTTTAAGTCCAGGAGACTTTAAGCCCTGTGTGTGGCTGCCTAGCGGAGTCAAAGCATTAGAGGTCAAGTTGGAAGTTACCTTGTCATGACTGCGTGCTTGACAGTCGGACCACTTGCGAGCATTCCCAGGTATTCCTACGAAAAGCAACACAATCCAGCCACTAGCTAACTTCGCGGTTCCAGCATGCGAGAAGGAGAATTTCACATCAGGCATCAGGAGGAGCATAGTCCATTGGCACCTCCACTGTTTCCACTGTTATTCATAAGCCTTGGAAGCAGAGTAATATTTCAAGCTCCTGGGGCCAAATGCCACTCTCAGTCCAAAGGTATCCTAGACCAGTGGTTCTCAACCTGTGGGTCCCCAGATGTTGTTGGACTACGCCTCCCATCATCCCTGAGCTCTGGCCTTGCTAGCTAGAGGTGATGGGAGTTGTAGTTCAACAACATCTGGGGACCCACAGGTTGAGAAAGGCTGTCCTAGACTAACACCAGTGGACACACAGCCCAAAAACATTGGGGGTGTGGTCTTTCAAAAATGTCAAGAGCTTGCAAAAGGATGAAAACCTCAGTTTAAATCTCTTGCAGTCCAGACTTCCAATAGTGCTGGTCTGTGTGTCTACCATCTCAAGCTTCACTTGTTGGTACCCTGTTGCTGAAGGAACAGTTCCCTTGCTGCCCTGTACCTTCCCACTCCATTGCTACGTAATTCTTCCCCATTCTTTGTTGCTCTCTGCTTTTTCCTGTGCCTGGCTTTGGAGATCTAACTCAAAGCATTAGCCTCTCTGGCTTGAAGTACACACTTCATCCCATGCCATCTGGGTGCTGTATATAGTCCTACCCCCATACTTTTGCCCCTTTAAAAAAAGCAAGAGGAGTAGGTCTTAAGTCTACGCTGGTTCAAGCACATATATTGGTGGGGTGTGGGCTTAAATCATATTCCCATTGACAGTGTGAAGCCACACAAGCTTCAGCCATCTTGCCATTAGCTGGCTTGGAGCCAAGAGCAATAATGGTCAGCTTCGAAATTTATAGCATGGTTTAGAGTAATCATCTGCACTCTGTTAGATGTGGCGGTTTCGAGAGCATAACGCAGAGAGGAAATAGCCATTGTTTGTCAGCTCTAATCACTTTGCAATATTTTCCTCTAGCCTCTCTCGCATGGACGGAGAGCCCTATAAATGTTGCAGAACTAATTGAGTAACGGGTGTAGCAGTCTTCAGCATGTGAGCAGCGTGGTCCATGAGAGTCGATGTGGTATAAATGGTTAGATCATCGACATGACCAAGGAGACCAGAGTTCGAATCCCCACTCAGCCATGAAGCTCCCCAAGTGAGCTTGGACCAGTTAGTCAGTCACCATCTCTAAGCCTAGCCTGCCCCACAGGGTTGTTGTGGGGATTAAATGAGGAAGGGGAAAAAAAACACATTTGTGCCATCTTGAGCCCCTTAGAGTAAAAGGTTGGCTATAAACAAACAAACAAACAAACAAATGAGGTAATACTGAGGTAAATGAACTAGATAGATGATAGATAGATAGATAGATAGATGATAGATAGATAGATAGATAGATAGATAGATAGATAGATATAGATGATAGATAGATGATAGGTAGAAAATGCTGAGGTAAATGGACTGGCTAAATAAACAAATGAGGTAATACTGAGGTAAAATAAATAAATAAATAAATAAATAAATAAATAAATAGATGATAGATAGATAGATAGATAGATAGATAGATAGATGATAGATAGATGATAGATAGATAGATAGATAGGTAAAACCTGAGGTAAATGGAATGACTAATGGCCTGCATAAGGACCAAACTGGATTTGATGTTAAAGACACTCTTCGTCTCTCTTGTTTTCTCCTCTTCTTTTCAAATAGCAGGGGTGGGGGATAGGAAGCGGAATTGAGATTTCTTTCTTTCTTTTGTTTATTTAACTTATATACCACTGTTAGGGGAAGAGCTGGGATGCCTCCCAAAGTGCGTATTCACAAACTGTGCATGTACTAATACGCGTAAAATAGAATGTTAAAAGCCATTGAAAATGCGTAGACATAGACTTCATTCAAACCAATATTACAATAATATGGCATCAAAGATTCGTCATAGCAGTAATGACCATATCAACATCTAAAGCCCAGTTAGTAAATTAGCCCCTAAAGGCTGTTGTAAAAAAATGGGTCTTTAAGGACCATTTAAAAATGCTGTGCTTGCTGGATCTTACTCAGTATAGAATTCCAGGATTTTGGGGCCACTGCTGAGAAGACCCATTTTCTGCTTGCCCACCAACCCATTGAAATAGGGCAGACACGTCCAACACATCGATCACGGTCGATGGGTAGATCTGCAATGAATTCTGGTTGATCGCCACCCGCCTTCTGCTGGAGACATTGGAAGGGGTTGCTTTGACGTTGTGTGCGCCCACCCCTGCCCCGTCGGCACACGCCCTCCCTCCCTGCATCCACCCCTGCCATGTTGGGGGAAGCAGCCAGCGGCCGCCCACCCTCCACCCATCCCTGGGTGCCAGTTTTTATATTGCATTGTGGATCATAGTCAACTTCAAGTTGGACATGCCTGCAATAGGGTAAACTGTGACCACATGAGAAGAGTCACCCTTTCACTCTTGTCACATCCTTCCACAATACCCTTGTAAATGGCAGCTTTCTGGAGGGAGATTTTCAGCAGGAAAGCTTTGTGGGTAGGGTGATGAATTAAACCCCATTTACACAGGTCATGGTCCTGATCCAGATCACCCTCCCCTCCACACACACAACTGTTATTTTAAAATGCACACATATGAAAGACACAAGCATGTCTTTAATCTGGTTTAGCTCTCAGCCATGTCCAGCTGTAGACATTGCTGTCAACATATATGGAATGCTGATCATGCAATCATTCCTTCCACTATTACACAAATAATGTCTTTTGTTTCAGCCATTTTATTTGCTGAGAGGTGTTTTTATTTATGCTCCTTTTGGCACGAGAATCCATCAATATATATGCGCTATGTTTCTCCCCATCGTCCCTTGTGTGGCGCTCCAGTGTATTTACTGTGTTTCATTACCCGAAAGCCTCAGGCTGTGGCTGAGTATGTTGTGACGCTAAGATCAATTAAAGCTTAATGAAAGGAGAAAGAGGCTGTGTGATTGCAGGCCGGATGGAGTTGTCAGAAGGTGCAGTTTGGGTAAATAATGTCCTCCTTACTCAGTGTTAATCCTTAGCATTTGTTGACCTAGCAGAACTGCAGGCTCAAGAGTTTTTCTGGCTGGGTATTTCGGCTCTTGACAGTGTTGCAAACTGTGTTCTCTGCAGTAGTGGCTTTCAACGTTTCCAGGTAAAGGATCAACCGATTGGTACAGCCTTTAACCACCTAAGTGGCGCATAGCTCTTTCCTTTTTTTTTTTTTAAAGCTGCCTGTTTTTGTCCTCTAAGAGAAGTTGTGGGTAGCTGGGTTCACAGGAAAGTTGCCTCTGTTCTAGCTTGCCTGTGTATGTGCACTACAAGCCCACATGCTTGTCTGTTCCAACCCCAGGAAGTGCTTCTAAAGAAACCTGGCAGACAGGAAGTGCAGTCCGAAAGGGATTATTGTGGGATCACTACAATGTTCTGCATGTGGCAGTAGTGTTTGTTTGTTTGTTTGTTTGATACCTGCCCTTCGCCCTAAGGTCCCAGGGTGGGTAATAAATATCCCTTCCACCCCAAGAAACCCATACAGAAATTTAATACAGAACAACAATGCGTAATACGACTGTGTGGTACCAGTCTAAATACATTACCAAGCGCGTGCTTGTTGATTTTTTTAAAAAGTCAATCGACTTGTGTGATTGGACATTTATTGTAGGATTCAGGCAGGACAGCTGTCTTACAACAAACAGAAAAAAGAGCCTTGTAGCACAGTTAAGACAAACAGATTTATCGTGGCCTAAGCTTGCGTTCAGTGGCCTTTTGGCCCTACTGTTTACCTTCCCTAGTCCCCCTTCCCATTAGGTGTGTGTGTGTGTGTGTGTGTGCGCGCACACGCGCGCGCGTGCGGGCGGGGGGGGCCACGTACGCATGCACACACACACACACACACACACACACACACACACACACTGAGAATAAGACTCATACATCAAATGCAGGAGAGAGCCTTGTGGCCCCATAAAGTCTAACAGATTTATTGTGGCATAAGCTTTGTGGACCAGAGACCTCTTCATCACAAGCATGAAGGGTTATTTTTGATTTACCTGCCACCATCAATGTACATGGTGTTTTACAGAGTAAAATAATACTCACTCTCCTTGTACGAACCCTCTCTCCTTTGAATGTCTGTGTGTTTGGTTCCTTTGTGCCCTGGGGAATGTGGATTGGTTCACTTGCTTGAGGTAAATCATTGGTTTAATAATAATCATTGGGAATTTTACATATGCCTCTTTAGCTGCTAGGGTTTTCTTCACCTCCTCCCAAGGTGCAGTCGCAGTCTCCCCCCCCCCCCCAATGATTTTAAAATTGACTTCCCTCGGGCACCTCAGCAGAGGGGCACATAACCACTGGTACGAGGTTTCAAGATGGGAAAGAATGTTAAAAGTTGAAAAGCATGGTGGTTGTACCTTTGAGATACAAGTGGGGCTACAAAACAAATTTTGCTGGTTTCTCTTCCTTGTAAGTGAATTATGCATTATGCTCCATCCCTTGTATTGGCATATGTAATTAACAACAAGACAAGAAAAAGCAGGAAGTAACTGCGAGGGCGTGCTCTTTCTCTATATATTTTTTATTTGACGTATAACTCTCCAACATCTGGTTTTTGTTTCCTAGGACAAAAAGGACCAGCCATTGTTACGAGATCACTTACCGCCACTTGGAAAAGACCTTGACTCAGAAGGAAGTAAACTGCATCCATAAATCCATCGAGGAATCAGTTGTACAGAAATTAGGAGTAGAGGGAAGATTTTGAGCTTTGAATTCTCCAGTTTTCTTTTATCGCTGCCCTGCCCACACCCCCTTCTGTTTGAAAGCAGTTTCTATCATGTGGAAGCTTTTGGCAATGGTGGAATTTTCAGGTAATAAAAAGTGAACAACATAACAGTTCCTGAAAATATCAGTGAATCGCTTGTTGGGTAATTTGTACGTTGTTAATCAGTTCTCGTGTGTTATTAAACTCCAGAACGTGTGTGCTATTTCTGCATTGACAGGATGTTCCATGCACTTGCGATAGAACCTCAGGCCAACTATAGGTTGCTTGTGAATGTGACCCAACTGTACATTACAAGCTAGACTGCCAACAAAATGAAGGTCCTCCCTCCCTTTTTTGCAACGGAGAAAAAGATGCTTAATAGGCATGGTAAAGGTAAAGGGATCCCTGACCATTAGGTCCAGTCACACTCTGGGGTTGCGGCGCTCATCTCGCTTTATTGGCCGAGGGAGCTGGCATACAGCTTCCGGGTCATGTGGCCAGCATGACTGAGCTGCTTCTGGCGAATCAGAGCAGCGCACGGAAATGCCGTTTACCTTCCCGCAGGAGCGGTACCTATTTATCTACTTGCACTTGACGTGCTTTCGAAGTGCTAGGTTGGCAGGAGCAGGGACCGAGCAACAGGAGCTCACCCCGTCGCGGGGATTCGAACCGCCAACCTTCTGATCAGCAAGTCCTAGGCTCTGTGGTTTAACCCACAGTGCCACCCACGTCCCTAATGGACATGGTGCTGAGCCCTTTTTGCAGTTTTAACTCTTAAGGCTGCATTCCTATGCACTCCTTCCGGGAGTAAGCCCTATTGAACCCAGTGGATTTTACTTCATAGTAAACATGCATAAGATAAATTGGCGATGGAGGTAATTCCCTGCAAACTAATTAGGTTGCGGCCTGAGCCTTGCACAAAAAATGTTTTGTTTTTTTAAAAAAAAGTTGGACTGCACAGTGGTTTGCTAGGATACAAAACAAGCCCACGGCTTAATTTGGTTTATCTGGCTTTCTTTGTAAAGCTGCTGCGAAGGGAAGCAGTTGTGAATTACCTCAGCCACAAATTGCTTTGCGATTGCACCACTTCAGACTCCAGCGAATTCTACCGTAAACTAACATTCCCAGTACAGTAACATTAATCTGAAAAGAGCCAGGTACGGAGTACCACAATCAAGACTTCTTTTATCTCACTGGGTCATTTAGCGGCCGCTGAAAGACACAGCATTTGTTTTTGTGGGGTTTTTTTGCCTCAGGTCTTTCTTCGCTGTCTGGTGACTCTATCTCTCCTTGGTACTGGCACATTTGTCTGCCTCCTCCAGTGTTGTATTGAATATTACCAAATTGATTTTCTAACAAGAGAGCCATGGCAGACATTTTGGCCTGCTATGCCTGCAATATGAAGCCAGAGCACGGGTACTTCTCTTCGCTGGTAGATCACAGCAACATTGGGCAGCCTGTGCCCCCTAAACTATAAGTTCAGTGAAGAATACCAACGCCGTTGCCAGTTTTGAAGTAAGATTCCAACCGCCAGCCTAGTCAACTTCTTTAGATTGAAAATGGGCCAGGGGCTGGTCTTCTCCTGGCCTCACACAGCAAAAAAATATTGGGTTGGCCCATAAAGGGGCAAGGAACCTCAGGCCAGAGATCAAATGTGTCTCCCCTGGCCTCTTTATCCAGCTTTCAGTGCTCTTTATTATTTCATGCCACCTTCTCAGGCCACACCTTCTCTCCACAGGCTGCACCCCACACTGGCCTCAAATGCTTTCTTGTGGCTGAAATGTGTCATGTAACTGTGATAATGCCTCTTGCTTGCAACAGGTGAAGGCTGGAGAGGTGTGTGAGGATGAAGGGTTGCTGACTTTTGCATGGCTGAAAAGAAGCTTGCTATACAAGGTTAAGGTGCTGCCTTATTATTATTACTACTGCTACTACTACTATTACTAGTAGTACTAGTACTACTATTACTACTAGTACTAGTAGTAGTACTATTACTAGTACTATTGTTGTTTTATTACCCTGCCCTTCTGACTGGGTTGCCGCAGCCACTCTGGGCAGCTTCCAACATATATAAAAACATAATAAGACATTACACATTAAGAAGCTTCACTATACAGGGCTGCCTTCAGATGTCTTCTAAAGGTTAAATAGTTACTTACCTCCTTGACATCTGATGGGAGGGCGTTCCACAGGGTGGGTGCCACTACCACAAAAGTCCTCTTTCCCCAAATTTTGCCTCTGACCCCCTCACCTATTACTGGTACACGGCCCCCAGAAATCTGTCCTCTAGGGTGCGCAGTCATGGACTTGCGAAGGTTCCCAACACCCAACTCTCCATGACGGCCCCAGTCCCTGATCCATATGTTAAATGCCAAGTATTTACTGTGTGAATAAATACTGGCAGTGATGGACCACCGACTTGGATGGCTTTAGAAGAGGGTTGGACAGATTCATGGAGGGGAAGGCTCTCGATGGCTACTAGCCGTGATGGCTGTGATCAGTAATGTTTCTGAATACCAGTTGTTGGAAGCCACGAAAGGGTAGGTGCTCTTGTGCTCAGGTCCAGCTTGTGGGTTTCCCACAGGAACCTGGTTAGCCACAGTGAGAACAGGATACTGGACTAGATTGGGCCCCTGGCTTGATCCTGCAGGCTCTTCTTATGTACAGCGGGGGGGGGGGGGCAGCACATTGGCGGAGATGCTTTGAACACAGTCATGCTTCAGCCCTCTCCCCCTTCCCACCACCAGTCATCTCTGTTATGTGGAGGTGCAGTAAATGGACCATTGGCCTGCACTGGTGTTTTTCTCTTAATTTGCTGAAAGGGGGGGGGGGACGCAGAGAGAACGGGTGGCGAGACATGTTCCTCGCAGCCCACACTGAAAAAAGTAACCTCTGCCTCCCTCCGTAAGTGTAGCTAGACGTGATTTAAAGCTGCATCACGCGGCTTTGATAAATGATAAATAATTAGCTGGCTCGGCTGGAACATTTCATTCTTAATTATCGTGGTTATATATTATTAATAAAGGTGTTTACTTGTCATCATGCCAAGCCATTTGTCAGGGGACAGCAGAGAAAGGCAGAATAATTCAGAATTACAATTAGCGGCCCGACATCAAGGAACGCTGCTACTCTGAAAACACACGTGCTTATCTAATGAGGCAGGGCTGCAAGCTCTGGAGACTTGCACGGCGGTGACCACACCAGACAGAGTATGCGCCTTCCTTAGGATGCAGAGGAGCATGAGAAATCAGAAATGTGTGGAATTCTTGAGGGGTGAAATGACTCCTTTCTTTTATATTTGGAACTCTTTTGACTTCCCTCTGACATTTTGCGCTAAGAGATGCATCTGCAGCCCTGGCACTGCTTGCGGATAACAGGACTTACTAACTGCTTCCCCCATAGACTCACCCTTTCTGCGGAAAGAGTTTTTCAGCCTTTCTTCTGTTTGAGACGCAGACAGATGGGAGCAAAGCCCTTCCTCGTAATTTATAACCGTCATACGCCTCTAATCCTTTGCTCTCATTCTCCATGAACCTTCCAACAGGAGTTCAAAGAATTCTGGCCTGGCTTCCTTGATAAGAAGCATGGTCTTGGTAAAATCCCCTAGGTAGGCCTTTAAACTTTTTCCCTGAAAAAGTCTCCATTGCCTCACAGGGCACGCTAAACAAAGGTAATGCAGTTTCCGGGTGTGTGTGTGTTAAGGTTTTGATATTGATTCTGGAGAATCTAGTTGTTTTTTGAAAAATCCCTACATTCTCAGGACTATTGAGATTGGTTTCAAAACCGTCTCTAGAGTTCTGGCACAGATTTGTAGGCCTATTCAATTTTACTCCCCTACCCTGACTTACCACGAGCAGGATATATCACGCTAAGCACCTTATAGCATAAGACTTCATCCTCCTTGTTCTGCCGGTAGATCAGAGTTCTTCATCCTAAGCTTTATTATTGTGGCTTATCTTTCTCAAAGAAGGTCCGTGTAGGTCCTGATATTACTGTTCCTAATCCTCTCTTTAAGATGAGATGCCCAGGTCTGCAGGGAAGCACAGTGCGGAAACGCACAGAAGGTGAAAATCGCATAATGTCTGTGTGTATCTCAGGCGCAAAGAGACTCATGCACACAAAATCTTGTTGAAGGTGGCCTTCAGTGACCCAAGGTGTCAGACTTGGCAAGATCACTCTGACAGCTTGTGTGCCTTCAGTGATTCCCACACACACACACACACACACACACCTTCTTCTTTGGCGGTCACTTGTAGCCGAGTAAGATTGTCTTCCATAAACACGGTTTTAACAACGAGTCCATAAGTGACTGTGGAGGCCAATTCTGGATCCACACATCCTTCCATAGTGGGGACATTGGTTTCCGGGCGGAAGCTGATCACAGTGTGGATTTGCCAAGTGTGCCTTCCTCCTAGCACGTTTCTCCATTGCGTCCTGAGTTTGAGTGTCTTCAAAGCCCATGACACCTTTGCTAAAGGTTTTACCTTTTCCATATATATGTGAAAGCATTCACAAAGCCATTTCTTTGAGGCGGAAGAGCCACCACCAACAGCATGGAGCAATTTGTATTTGCAAAGTCACATGATAGCATGTTAAAGAGCTGGTGTGGTATAGTGCTGGGTGAGAGACTTTGGGAGCCCCCTGTACAAATAGGTAAAAGGTAAGGTAAAGGACCCCTGGACGGTTAAGTCCAGTCAAAGGCGACTATGGGGTTGCGGCTCTAATCTCGTTTTCAGGCCGAGGGAGCCGACGTTTGTCCACAGACAGTTTTCCAGGTCAAGTGGCCAGCATGACTAAACCGCTTCTGGTGCAACGGAACACCATGACGGAAACCAGAGCACATGGAAACGCTGTTTACCTTCCCGCCGCCGCAGTACATATTTATCTATTTGCACTGGTGTGCTTTTGAACTGCTAGGTTGGCAGGAGCTAGGACAGAGCAACGGGAGTTCACTCTGTCGCAGGGATTCAAACCGCCGACCTTCTGATCAGCAAGCCCAAGAGGCTCAGTGGTTTAGACCACAGCGCCACCAGCGTCCCATGTTCAAATACTCAGCCAATAACTCATCCTCAGGCAAGCCAACATCTCTCAGGCTGAATTCCACCACCAATACAATATGGGAGAAGTTATGGTGGCCTATAATACAGAGTATGTGCAAAGATGCTTGAATGTAGTTTTCCTGCTGTGTGGTAAGACCAAAGGTGAGGATGCTTTTGCAGGACCTCACAGTGCATTAACATTCTCCAACAGAGCCCCTTCCCCCCGCAACATGGCCATGTGAGTCAGCATTTAAAAGACTGAGCAGGGGAAAATAGCATAGGAATTAATTCTCCAATATGATCTGGTGAAAAGAACCTCACTTTATATAAGGTAGGAAATCAGGCTGGTGATTTCTCTGCTTTCTGCTGAGAAATGTTCAGCCTTGCAATGTCGCTTTGATGAAGGGAGAATTACCTGGCTTGCCAAAAGAGACTAAATACTTCATGATGTTTCCTGCTGTCCGAGGCTCAGGACTCCTGCGAACATTCCCTTTTGAAAAACAGGGCAATTTTGCCTGAAGAACCTCCTTTCTGAGCTCTGGTGCTTTCCCTTCCTAGCTTAAAAGTCTTCGTGACATCTGTTTTTAGAATACTTTGGGACACCCACTGGCAGTGGCAGGAAAGGTGCACACAGACACACACACATTTCTGGGAACAAAAGAGACAGTTTTATAAAAGAAACCCTTATAGCTAGAAATTCCTGAACACTGTACTTTAAAGTGTTTTCCAAAAGAGTAGGGGTTTTTTGTCAACAGGACAAAGGAGCCAGTTATATTTATGTACCCAGTGCATGTTTCCTACCCAACTATCATAAATGTACATAAATGTGTTTCTTATGTTTCTTGGTACAAAGATTATTCAAAAGTTTGCATCAGGGATTCGGGGGGGGGCATGCAAACCTATAGATGATGTTGAGCTACAACTGGCCAGGCTGGCTGAGGAGTTGATGATGGGAGTTGAGAGTCCAACCATATCTGGGGGGCCATACGTTCCCTATTCCCAATGTATACACTTTTGGAAACAAACAGAAAGCCTTGTGTACTCCAGAAGCAAATTGCATGGTGTCTACTTTTTAGAAGTGCAACAACAGGGATCATTCAGTTCATAACTTAAGGGTTAATTCTGCTAGTGTTAAAGTCAGTTAACCAAGAGGGGGGTGGTTGGAGGTGTTGCTTAGCAACCTGGTGGAGTGGCATGATCTTAGGTAGCATGGGCTCTGATTGGCTGTGTAGTTCTGAGGGAGCTTTCCTCTATATGTTTGGTTGAATGTCTCCGTGCTGTGTACACAAGGCTTGAACTCAGAAAGACAAAACTATCTTTGTTTATTTCTCCTCAAATTATACACTGCTTTGTTCAGTTTTCTCAATGAAGTGTTATCAGTGCTTTGACCTTCAGCTATGTTGTTTTTCTTTTAAATATATATTTTATTAAAGATTTCTTAGTTTGCAAAAATATGTGCGTTGTCTCTTTTTTCAAGCTGCGTTTTCTACAGATCAGTTTCATTTGTTGTGAGACATTAGTGTTACATACAGTGTTAGGTTAGGAAGAAAATGGGGGAGGGGGGAATGGTGAGTGGGGTGGGGTCGGGGTGTTATTTAAGTGATTTTGCTAACATTGCTGCTTGTTTGGACTGTACAGAGCCAATCCTAACCTGTAAAGTCATACTGAAGACAATTGACTCTTGTGTGCACAGATAATACAATCAGTGCCTGCGCAGCAAAATTTTCTGAGTCAAGGGAGTGGTTTAATTGTTAGAATTTCAGATCAGACCAGAACTAGGAAGACACAGGTTCAAATCCCCTCTCAGCCGTGAAGCTCACTGGGTCACTGTAGTCAATAACACTAATTTTCCACTTCAACCCATGCCTGATCTTAATATGGAATACTATAAAGATAATGGCTTTAAAGAAATTTACAGATAGGGCTATCAGTGGCTACTTGCCACAGTGGTTATGTTCTACCTCCACTGTTAGAGACAGTAGGACTCTGAATGTCAGTAACTGGGAATCACAAGGAAGAGGATTCTAGACTAGATGGGCCTATGACCTGATTGACTGGGAGGCTGATGCTGATGAAGACATCTTTCTGCAGGGCCTGCAAGATAGAGCTGTTCCACCAGGCCTTTGGGCAGGATGCAGTTTGACTTACTTTCCTTTGTATAAAACAAACCCAAAGGAGGCCCCCAACCAGCTCACAGGTCCTTATATGCTCTGTGGAAACAGTGGCGGAGCTTCAAGTTCCAGCGGGAGGCGGAGAGCAGGCGGGATTGTGGCTGGCATGCGTCCCCGAGGGCGTGGTATGCTTCCTGGGGGCGTGGCATGCTGCCTGCAGGGGCATGGTGCACTGCACGCAGGGGCGTGGCGTTCTTCCTGGGGGCGTGGCATGCATCCTGTGGACGTGGTGCCCAGGGCGGGGGGGGGGGCAGCCACAATGGCACCCCACCGGGTTCCTCCGCCAGTGAGTGGAAACAGTTGGTCCTGGCAAGTATTAAATCTCAAATAAAACCTGGTAATTGCCGCCTGCCCAGATTTTAACTTGTCTGAATTGATTTTAAGATGTATTTTAATTAATTGATGTCTCTTTTTATGCATATTGTGTTGTTTTTATGATGTTAGCCGCTCTGAGCCTGGCCTCAGTCAGGGAGGACAGGATACAATTTTTTTAAAAACTATTATTATTATTATTATTATTATCTTAGGAAAATAAAACACCAATCCTGAAATTACTGTGGAAATATGGGGTGGCTTTTGCCAGTAATGGCTGTACTTGATATTCTCCGGTGCTTTCCAATGTATGTCTCTGAAAGTACTTTCCAAACACTGGTTTCAGTAAAATTAACAGGAAGTGCTATGTGTTTCCCAAGGGACCAATTATAGCAGGGGGGAAATTACACAAAGCTGCAATTCTATCTGTGGGATAGCAGCTCTTACACCCGGTCAAGCTTGACTCAGTCAGCGAGGCTCCTGGCCCCTGGGCAATACATTCCCTCTTCTCCAAATAACTTTTTGGGGAGCTTGAAGCCTTGGAAGACAAGGCCTTTGGCTGATGGGAGCAGGTTAGTGCAGTCAGCACTTCTGGTCCCCCGGGTCTTACAATTCCTTTTCAAGAGAGTACGTACAAGTCATCCAACGGCAACATCCGTAACACAGGGCAGCATTCTCATTATGCGAGAGATTTGATGGTATTTTTGGAACAAAAATAATTTCAAGGCAGAGAATATTTCTGAGCTTATAATATATATATTTTGACAAATCTGTAATCTGCAAACATTGCAGCTGGACAAAAACCTTTTGACATAACGAGTATTGATAGAAAAAGAAGAAACTAGGGGGAGGGAGGTTTGCTGCCAAAAGTCACACAAACTGAAATTAAAATACAGTGGTACCTCGGGTTAAGTACTTAATTCGTTCCGGAGGTCCGTTCTTAACCTGAAACTGTTCTTAACCTGAAGCACCACTTTAGCTAATGGGGCCTCCTGCTGCCGCCACGCTGCTGGAACACAATTGCTGTTCTCATCCTGAAGCAAAGTTCTTAACCCGAGGTACTATTTTTGGGTTAGCAGAGTCTGTAACCTGAAGTGTATGTAACCTGAAGCGTATGTAACCCAAGGTACCACTGTACAGCAGTGCCATAACACTTTCATGAACGCACCACACATTCAGCCTGAACTTTGTTTTTAAAACCATTGCTGCCATGCTTACCTTAAGAAGCCTATATTCCCACTAGAATTTCATACTCATGTTTATTTTTAACACTTCCAGCTGAAGGAGATGCTTGGTAATACGTCACTGTGAAGATTGGGACTACAGAAGTTTTGGAGTGGGTGGCTTAGGAGATGGCATTCTCTGTGGTGGCCCCTTAGCTACGGAATTATCTTTTCCACAGTGGAGTATCTGGCATCCTTGTTGCATAGCTTCTGTTATATGGCAAAAATATACCTGTTTTCCCTAGCCCTTGACACCTGGTACACATATATTTTAGGACCGCCCTATTCTCCCGATTGCACATTAAACACGAATATAGAATTTTTATATTGTTGTAACCCGCGCTGGGTCCTTATGATGAAAGGTAAACAGAAACCTAAAAAGTTGTAGCAGTAATGTGTGTTGTTATTATCGAAGCAAGTCTGCTTTTCTTTTCCTCCTTTGATTTCAGGCAAAGCTAAACAAGCTGTAACAGATCATTTCCCCTCCGACGATGTGGAAGAACGGAAGCCTATTTAAAGAAATATTTAAGGAAATATTACCGTATGATGAATTCGCAGGCAGGATTTGAACTATGAGCAGCAGAAGGAATTAAGAGATTCTTGTATTATTGTTGTGGTATAAGAGAGAGAAGACAGGGTGCAGCAAGGGGGAGAAATGAAAAAACACCATGGAATATGGGATGGGAAGCCAACAAAAGAAAAGGGAAAAAAAATATTATGTATTGGAATGTATATGTAAAATTTTTAAAAATTTAATAAAATATAAGTGGGGGGAGGAAAACAGATCATTTCCCCTCAAAAACCTAGGACCCTTTCTTTTCTTTTTTAAAATAATTTTTATTAAATTTCCATTTAACAATCCAATCATGTCTCATTAATTAATCCAAATTATGCCAATAGATATCATAAAGTCCAGATATTTTGCCGAATTTTTAAAATTTTTGTTGGGGTACCCATGCTTCAAGCTCAGAAGGGTCCAATCCTCTCATATTTCTGCTGCTTTGATGTTCACAAGTCCCGTCTTCCAATCTTCTTGTTGTTATCATTTTTCTTCTTAATAACCTCTGAGTTATTTCCACAAGCGAGTTGAAGCAAACAAACCTTGGACCCTTTCAATTTTCCAGTAGTCATCAGCCAAGGAGGGAGGTTTCAAGGCCTTTATGACTGTTGTTCTGATCTCCACAGTTGTAGACGTCCACGCCAAATGAGGACAAAAGGGCTCGTTGGCAGCATATTTGCAGCTCTCTATCCGTCCACAGGTACATTTTCTGCAAGGGTGCCTACTACGCATGAACAAAACAAACATCAGGAAGCAAGTAATTGCTACCTGGGTGTTAGTATGCTTGGCCTTTCAGGAGATGTACTTGTCCAACTTGGGAGCTGCTAGGAGTCTTGAAACTACCAGAAGAGGTGAAATAAACATGCACAACAAATAGCATTTCCTGCTCCGATAGGTGTAGCTTTGTACATGATTGTGTGGAGAGTTTACTGGGGATCTAGTCACCCGACCTATTCTCTCATGCCGTAGGAAGAGATAGTCCGGCCCCGGCCTCCATTTTGAGAGGTCAGGGACTGAAGAGAGATTAAAATTGATGTTTCTCATCCTTCTCCCCTGCAATTCTCCGAGAACAAAGGAGACATGCCCACAGGAAAACAACTTCTACCTGCTTCTTTATTAACGGGAGGCCTGGTTTTAATACAGACAAAAACATCCGTGTGAGAGCAATCATTGCACAGCTAAGTACATTGGGAGAGTCAGATTTAAGGCGGTTTCAGTAAGGGATAAAAGCACCACACAACTTATGAAAGGTGTTTAAAATCTGTATACTGATGATGTCCTGTGGAGAGCAGAATTTGCAGTGAATTTATCTATGCTAACTTTGTACTGCTAAATAAAATATGTATAATAGAACTAGGATTTTGATCTTATGTATGCTTAGGATGAGAGTCAGCTTTAGTGAACAACATGTGTTTTACTTTGAATAAACATGATAGGCTCAAGGTGTGGTTTTGGTGTATGTATTGTGCCAGGTAAAACCACACATGCTGTGGAAATTATATTGTCATGAATTTTAGGAGTCAGCCTGCGTACCTTCTAAAACCTATGACTCTGTATCAGTGAGGCTAGAATGTATAAGAGGGAACCTGGTGGACCAACCAAACTATTATTATTATTATTATTATTATTATTATTATTATTACTCCTATTATTAATTAAAGTTCTGTACCACGCTTCATCTGAAGATCACAGATATAAAAATACAAAGATACATAGCATAATAGCAAACAGAAACAGTTTAAAAGGCCAGAAATGGCCAAAGCCCTGAGAGAAAAGAAATGTTTTTGCCTGGCACCTAAAGATATGTAACAAAGATGCCAGATGAGCCTTCCTAGGGAGAGCATTCCACAAGCGGGAGCCACAGCAGACCTCTTGTTAAGGTAATGGCTGTAGCTACACAGCTAAGTACCCAACATTTACATCTCAAAAGAGTGAGCTCCACTGCCATAGAAACAAATGGGTTGGCCTTTTCCCCACCCTGATCTCACCTGATTGCTAGGTAGAAGAACAGCCAAAGTTGTTGTATGAGAGAACTGGAGCTAGAGATCCGTTTTGCTTTGTGCTGAACCTAAAATAGATTTGGGGAATGTCTGGAAACGTAATGGAGACACAAGATCTGTTGGGGTGTTAATGCTGTGTGCCTCTCCATCCTATACTCAGGTTGTATATATGTGAAAATTAAACCATGTCCCAAAGACAACACAGTCTCTGCTGACATTCTGGAATCTCTTGATGCTTGGAGACTGGGGTGGTGGATGACAATACAATCACGTATTCTCCACATATATATATCACCTTAAAAAAGAAAAATTAAAAATGGAAATGTGAGTAATGCGTAACATTTGTCCCTTTTTAATTGGAACAAACAATATGTTTGTTTTTAAAGCAGAAAATGTGTGTTTTCAAATGAGAGAGGGTGCCCAGCTCTATTCTGTGTTTCTGTCAATGAATCCACTATTCCTAATTCATTACAGACTAGTTTTGGATGGCTATTGACTTCTTGACACTTTACAGCAAAGAGAATTAATAAAGCACTGAGTCAGGCTACCTCTCTGCTACTTCTAAGTGATATATAGGAGATTAAGACAAACTAAACTCTCTCCTATTCTCAGATAAGCTGCTATTAAAGTAATGAGAAGGGAGGGGAAGAAATAATCGCTTGGGAGAAACTGGGCAGACAGATCTTGGAGGAAGGACACCTTGGAGGAGGCACGGCTCGTGACAGTTGCCAAATTGCTAAAAGTAAGCTGTTCACAACATAATGAAAAGCAATGGCCTCTGAACTAGTCACATAGGTCAGTAGTGGAAAAGCAACGTTGCGCACCATCATACATAGCGTGGTCCTCTGTGGGTGGGTTTGGGATGCGTTGATTGGTTTAAGAAGATTAAACGATTGTTCAATTGGTTGACAGCAGATGAGAAACAGCACTCACCCATCTCCTTTGAAAAGTTCAGGACCTCTAATCTACAACTCAATGGTAGGCCACATGTTTTGTCTGCAAAAAAAAAAGTCCCACAGGACTGGGAAATACACATAAGAAAATAAGATCATAGAATAGAATCATAGAGTTGGAATAGACCACAAGGGCCATCGAGTCCAACCCCCTGCCAAGCAGGAAACACCATCAGAGCACTCCTGACATATGGTTGTCAAGCCTCTGCTTAAAGACCTCCAAAGAAGGAGACTCCACCACAATAGAACCTATTGGTCAGGCTAGTGTTTCATTTAGTTCAGCGTTGTTATGTACTGAGTTGAATAGGATCCAAAATGCAGCAGTCTGATTGGTCCTAGAACAATAGGATTCAGAATGCAGCAGTATGATTGGTCCTAGAACAATGCAGCAGTATGATTGGTCTGCAGGAGCCACCCAATCCAGCTCCAGGTGGAAGTGAATCCGCAACCTGATTGGCCTACAGGAGAACCCCGGAATTAGCCAATCACGTGTGGCCCATCATGTAAATAATGTATATCAAGCTCAGAGTGGCCAACCAGGTGTTGGGGGGGGGGCAGGACTTTTAAGCAGGCTCTGAACACAAGAGCACTCCTTTCTAAAACCCTGAAGTAGTTGAGTAAATCAGTGTAGACAGTGCCAGTTATGGTGGGTAGCACTGAACCAGATGGTCCTATCGTCCAATTTGGTACCTAGCAGTCTTCCTTCTGAATCTGGATTGAGGTCTCTAAAGCCCTGTGCCTATTCTCACTTCTGGTTTGTCAACAATGTTCTTTCCTCAGTCTTGTCTTTTCTCAAGAAGGTCTTTATGTAAACTTCTGGCTGGAGATGTGGCACATTGAGTCTGCAAAGTGTGTGCCTTTGTACTGAGTTCAGGCCCCACTCTTGGTCGAATCATGCCCATGGGTGCTTAAAAGACACACATATGCCATTCACACTTGTTTGCTGTGGCAGCCATTGGTCTGCCACATAAAAGTATGCACCACTCTCCATTTCCCCTGTGTGGCTCCAGTCCATTTTGTGTTTCAAGTGCTATTGTCATCACATATAAAATGCTGCCTTGCAGCTAACATTGACTCTTGCTGGGAATTAGTGAGGCAATCTGGGGATTAAGTACAGTACATCAAACTCTTGCAGCGGTGGCTTTTTAAAACAAAAAACTACCCAAAACCACCATAGCTGACACTCTTCAGTGCAAAAGGAGTTATTTGGGAAACTGGTACCTGAACTTCTGTTGGTTGCCGTGGCAACAGAATAGATTAGTGCCACGAAGAAAGAAGGAAGCAATATATTGTGGCTAAAGACAAATTCCTGTAGTGAGACTGTGGTCTGTGGAGATATTTCAAAAGTTGCTGGGATCCAGCGATTCTAAAATACACAGCAAGGATCACAAATTTCTTGGATTTAAATATTTTGCTCAATCTTAATCTGATTTAGAATAGGGAAGTTTTCTGGGTTCCTGCAGTCCAGGGAACCACACCAGCTCTGTGCGCCAGAGGAACTCTCCAGTGCTGCCCTCAATTTCTGCATCTCAAATACCATTTCATTTTTTTGCTTGGGAAGCAGTTGCTTTGTCTGTTGTCGTTTCATCAGTTTTGGTTGTTTCCATAAGGCATAAGCATAAATTGCATTAATAGTGTGATTTGAAAGCACATCAGTTTCCCCTTCTTGCTTTAATATAGAGGTGAGGTAGGGATTTGCATTGGGACCACAGTTATATATTCAGTGGTCTTGTGTTTGCCTGAGCTTGAGTCTGGACTAGGATTCTGAGCCCCTGTGTTCTGATTCAATACATGATATCCAATCACAGAACATTTCAGGATTTGGGCCTCTGCCATTGGCCCTTAAACTCTGAGTCATGATTCGCAGCTTGGGAGTTTAGACAGCCAATCATGTTGGGAGTGGGAGTGGCCCAGGCCTTCAGAAATGTATATAAGCAGTTGCTTTGCCCCTGTTGTCCAGTTCTGTTGGTTCAATAAAGGTTCTTACTGTTATCACTGTGTCTTGCCTCGTGGGAACCCACCTACACTTCACACAGCATGTGAGGAGCTGTGATCCTGACAGGAACCCCCACCCTTTCCCCTGAAATTAGTGGTATGAAGAAATTGCCACTGGGTCACGATTGCCACTGGGGACAAAAGGATTAAACCTTCCCTGCTTGTGTGCCACTGTCCTAATATAATTTTTTCCTCATGCACAAACCTTTGATTAAACTTTCTTTTTTAATGCTCTGATGTAACCACAAACTATTCTGTGCATGTAATTAGGCCTCCTTTCATTATGTAAGTGTTGAAGACTAGATAACTTGCTAGAGCTGCAGAAGTGGTTTTTAATTTCTCCAGTGTCAGCACTTAACCTGAGGTGGACGTGCAAGTTGGTTAATTCCAGTTAGGACAATGTTTTGCATTGTTTTGGTGCAGCCCCTGGGCATCAGCTTGGTGGGGGATTTAGCCGCCTAGTCCATTTCAGTCTGACGCCCCTGCCTTAAATGCAGGCCACTTTCACACATAGCAAATGACTGTTTTGTAATCTGTAGCAGTTACCAAGGAAACACCTCACCTTTAGCAGGTCAACTGCTTTAAACACATTTTCTCTTGGACTGCATGATAGAAATAGCTGAAATAGATTTCAGAACCCTTAGTTTGGTTGCAAAGAAAATTAGTGCTACGTGCAAGCCTTAGCTCATTTTTGTTTCAGGGCTATAATTTCCTTATAAATCCATCATGGGGGTGGCAGGGAGATTGTCATTGGACATTTTCCAAAGCCTCACTGTTTTCCCCCTTGTTGATCCTGAAGTATCCCTTCCAATGGTGGTTTTTCCCCTCTGTGTGTTTCATAAGGGCCCTGTTGAGAAAGCAGAGTGCATGGGATGAGTATTAGGATTGGGTAGGAAATGGTGGGCGGGGGGTGATGGAATGGGCCGATGTACTTAATATGCCACACAATGTCCCCACCACTTTCCTTTGAAAGATTTCAAAGCTGTATGTCATAGTAGCTTCTCAGATGCTCAAGAAATTAGAATTTCAGGGGCCTGTGAGAAGTGCCTCGTAGCCTAGCTTTGCACGTCAACTTTGGGGCTTACTCTTGGATTTGTGCCAGTCTTCTTTGTAGCCAAAGGTCACAAAAGGTTGATCCTGGGCTGGAGCAAGGGTTCCATTAACAACTGCAAGGAGGGTTATTACCACATTTAAATGGACAGAAGCTACGCAGCAGGCGGAGATACGCAAGGCAAAGCCTGCTTATCTAGTCAGGCACAGTGAATGTAAAAACCTGATCTTTTCATTTTTGGGGACGATATAGGCAGCTGCTTTATTCCAAGCCAGACCATTGGTCCATTGAGATCAGCCGTGTTTTGTGAAAGGGCGGTCTATACATATTTTTATAGAAATAAATAGACCAGTATTGTCTATTCCAGTGTTTCCCAAACTTGGGTCCCCAGCTGTTTTTGGACTACAACTCCCATCATCCTGAGGCATCAGGCATAAGCCTGCATTTTATTAATGTTTGATCAGGGCTTGTATATTAAAGAGGGCTTAGATTTTTAAAAGTTTCACGCCAGGCAAGAAGGCTAGCTGCTTAAGAAAACACTGACAGTGTTTTCTTCCTAGACAAGGGGCCCCTTGATTGATAGCAGAAAACAATTCTCAAAGTCGTAAAAGCTGAAATTACAGACTGAGAGCAGGACATTGACCTACATGTTACAGAAGATAACAAAGGCAGAGATAAACATAATTAGGAATGAGTAAAAATGATACCATGAGCCTCTCTTAAACCTTGAGCTGTATTTTCTAAGGCCAAGAGCAATGGAGAAGCATCTAGCTGGCAGAAAAAGAGCATTTCTGGGAAGTCTTTTTTTAAAGGCAGTTTCTTTCTTAAACTGAGAGAGTTAAGAGAGCAATAAATATTGGGAACAGCTAAAGAGGAGAGCAGATGGCTGAAGGGGGGGTAAACTGAAGGGGTTCCTTTTAAAAGCTGTTTTTTTACTGAGTTCCCTTTTCTACTTCTACTTTGAGAAGCTTTATTCTTTTAAAAGGTTACCTATGATAATGTATGAAATATATTAGCTTAAATATATTGGCTTAAATGTAACTATGCAAAGGATTTAGAAAGTAACAAATTTAGATGTTAGATTCTTATTTCATAGAGTCCTAGAGTTGGAATAGACCACAGGGGCCATTGAGCCCAGCCCCCTGTCAGACAAGAAGACGCCATCCAAGCAGCCATCCAAGCAGTCCTGATATATGGCTGTCAGACATTTGTTTAGAAACTCTCAAATGAAGGAGATCTTTCAATGTTGATGTGAAACTCAAGATCCTTGACATATGTTTAAGATAAAAATTTAAGATTAACCATTTGTTTTAGAAGGCAATAGGGCGAAGAGGGCAAGAGGTGAGCTGGTAATTAATATTCCTTGTTGAGACACATGTAAGATATATTACTACTTATTTGTCATTTATAGATGTAACAATATATAGCTCTTTGTGCTCCATATAAGGACAGGAGGATGTGGGTGTATCTTTTGTGATTGGATATAGCAGGCAGCCAATAGGAAATCCAACCAGGCTGATTGGACAGATGCAGCCAAGGAGGAGCAAAGGGGGCTGGATTAAGGGAATATAAGTGCTGGCCATAATGGCAGGAGGCCAGGCCAGAGCTTGGTAACCATATACCACTGTGCCTCTCATTTATTTGTCTGACAAATAAATAATTATTTTAATTTCTCTATTGCTGCGTTGAATATTTCATTCCAGCTAAGCGTTAACCACAAGCAGGGTGCTACATTTTATGGTGCTCCTGTGACTCGGATAAGTGGTCTGCTGGAACGCAGCCCCTTCGCTCTACTGAGCAGGGTACAAGAGAGAGGATCTCTAAACTGCCTACCCAGCGCGCATGGAAAAAATTTTTCCAGGGGAACGCAGCAGTCTCGTCTGTCTGATACCCTGCTCACTGGCAGCGACGGACCGGGGGGAAACGGAACCAACCAAGGGGTAAGTGCACAAAGGGATTTTTGGCCCTCCAATTAATTGGGAGGAAGAGAAGTCTTGATCAAACTTCTGCGTCTCAGTAAGTGGGAACTGAGTACGCTAGGTGGTTGGGTATATCAGATGGTGGTCTGGTGGGGGGAAAGGGAAGAATGGGAGGTAGAGTGTGGTGAAGTATCTTGCGCATTGTATGTGTGAGAAAGTACAGAGCAATCTGTAGCTGACCTGAGTGTGGAGTGGGTAGTACTTCGGTTCCCAGTGAGGCGACTCCATCTGGGCAAGGAAACCCACGAAGCGTGTGTGTGAGTGACTGAGTGGATACTTCACAGGGCCATACAATGGGAGTTGGGGGTTCAAAGGGGGGAAATACACCTCTTGAATGTATGTTAAATAATTTTAAGAAAGCCTTCTCAGGGGCATATGGAGTCAAAATGACGCCAGAGCGCTTGAGAACGTTATGTGAACTAGAATGGCCAAAACAAAATACTGGATGGCCATCTCAGGGAACCTTTGATATAAATTTAGTAAGCAAACTTTGGTCTAACATCACCAAAGAAACTGGAGGGTGCCCAGAACAATTTTCATATATAGATTCCTGGCTGAGCACATTAAATAAAAATCCTCCATGGATAAGGGAATGCAAAGTCCAACGATGCAAATTATTGGCTGTAAAAGCCGAAGCTAGGAAAGGAATCTTGCCAAATAAACTCAAACCCATTTTTGAGGGACCAGAGGAAGAGGTGCTTCCACCTCCACCCTATGCTCCACATCGAAGGGAGCATAATCCAAACCCTCCACCAGTTGTAACCCCAAGGCAAGAAAGTGGAACGAATAATGGGGGTAGAGACACAGAACTTGACTCCTTGATAGATTATGATAAATATCTTCAGGAGGCATTGGAGTCCTATAATGAAGCCCAAGCAGAAGTGGTTATTCCATCTGTGAGTCCCAGTAGAACTCCATCTACAGTCTCTTTTAGTGGAACAACTGATTGCCTACCCCAAACCCCTGTACATCCAAGTCCTAGAGAATTATTACAGAAGTTACAGGGAGATCTTAATCGGTCAGCAAGCAATACAGCCAGGCGTATTAAGCTGCTAAAAGAACGCCTTGGGACAAATACCATCCCCTATGATTTGAGGCCCCTAGAGCAAAGCGAAGAGAAAGATCACGTAGTAGCCCCTCTCAGAAGAGTATTTGATGCACTTGAGGAGCCTGTGCTGGTTAACGGGCAACTCGGACCAAGGCCACCTCGAACTTCGACTCTTCAGTACATTCCATTCACAACTACGGATCTGATGAATTGGAAAACACACACCCCATCTTTTGCAGAAAAACCTCAGGCTATGATGGACTTGGTGACTTCAATAGTAAATACTCATAGTCCTACTTGGACAGATTGTCGCCAGCTTCTGAATACTCTGTTCACCACTGAGGAAAGAAGAGACATAATTGAAAAGGCACAGATATATTTGCGTGAGCAGGCCAGAGTGGGAAATATTTTTAATATTGACCGTCATCTCCAAGACAACTTTCCCTTGGAAGATCCTAATTGGGATCCAAACAATGCAATTCACCTGGCCAGGCTTACCACCTATCGCCAGACACTTGTGCAAGGTATCCGCAGGGCATGCCAGAAGCCAACTAATATGTCTAAAGTCTCAGAAGTAGAACAGAAACCAAATGAGAGTCCAGGAGACTTTTTAGAGAGGCTGCAAGAAGCCTATCGTATATGGACTCCTTTTGACCCTGAAGCCCCTGAAAACAGCAGAATGATTACTGCTACATTTGTGGCCCAGTGCGCTTCTGACATTCGTAAGAAAATTCAGAAGTCAGAAGGATGGGAAGGGATGCTGATGAGCCAAATTATGGCCATTGCACGCCGAGTTTATCGGAATAGGGATGAGGCTGAGAAGCAAGAGAAGAAGAAGTGGCAGAAGGAAAAGATGGTAATGCTAGCCACAGCAGTGAAGCAAGACTACCGCCCCTTAAATGGAGGAAGAGGGCGGGGAAGGAATCCACCACTGGGAAGGAATCAATGTGCGAATTGCAAGAAGGAGGGTCATTGGAAGCGGGAGTGTCCTGAACCCCTGAGGTTGGAAGAAGTACGCCCAGGCCCAGGCCCAGGCCCAGGCTCCGGCCCAAGAAACCAGGGACGGGGACGGGGAATGATCCGAAATGGAAGATATCAGAGACCTGGACAAGGACAGAGTAGAGACAATTTCATTGGACTGGCAGAGGAGGATTTTACCCAAGACTAGGAACGACCGGACTCCATAAAGTTAGGCTTCCAGGAGCCCACGGTCACGATTCAATTAGGGAGCCATTTAATAGACTTTATGATTGATACTGGGGCTGAATACTCAGTACTCCCAGAACTATTGCAGAAAAAGGCATCCAAAAGTGTAGTCATTAAAAGTGCCACTGGTCAGTCAGCTAAGAGGTCTTTCCTCCAACCTTTGGAATGCCAGATTGGGGGACATCGTTTAACCCATCAGTTTTTGTATATACCTGAGTGTCCAATACCTCTCTTAGGTAGAGATATGCTGTCCAAACTGCAGGCCCAAATCACCTTCACTCCTCGAGGTCCAGAAATGAAACTGCCATCAAAGGCAGCAGGAATAATTACCCTTTCAGTACCTAAGGAACAATCATGGCGCCTAATGTCAGCCTTGCAAGTCCAACCCACATTGGATACAGAATTAAACAAGCTCCTCCGAACCCTACAGGTGCCACCAGGAGTATGGGCCGAAAATAGCCCACCAGGAATGGCCAAGAATATAGCTCCAATTGTAGTAACCTTAAAACCTATGGCTACCCCTGTATCTGTAAAGCAATATCCTTTACCCCGGCGAGCAGCAGAGGGCATCCAGAAACATTTGGACCGCCTATTAAAATATGGTCTGCTTAAGCCCTGCCAATCAGAATGGAACACACCCCTTTTGCCTGTTCGGAAACCTGGGACAGATGAATACAGGCCAGTGCAGGACTTGAGGCTCGTAAACCAGGCTATCGAGACCTTGCACCCAAATGTACCAAACCCATATACCCTGCTGAGTTTGATCCCACCAGAAGCAACATTTTTTACTGTATTGGACTTGAAAGATGCATTCTTCTGTTGCCGGCTGGCACCACAGAGCCAACCTATATTTGCCTTCCAGTGGGAAGACCCTTTGACAGGAACAAAAGGCCAGCTAACCTGGACAAGATTGCCCCAGGGATTCAAAAATTCCCCAACTTTGTTTGGCACTGCCTTGGCGAAGGATCTAACAAGTTACCCCTCAATACCTGGAGAAAAGGTGGTTCTGCAATATGTAGATGACCTTATACTAGCAGCAAAGGATTTTGATACCTGTAAAAAAGGGACAGAGGAACTGCTCCACTTGCTCTGGCAAGCTGGCTACCGAGTTTCCCAGAAAAAGGCACAGTTATGTTTAGAAAAGGTCAAATATTTGGGCTTTGACATCTCACACCAACAACGAGCATTGAGACCAGAGAGGAAAGAAGCTATTTGCCTTATCAAGGAACCTACCACAAGGAAACAACTTAGAGGATTCCTGGGAACAGCAGGGTTTTGTAGACTATGGATACCTGATTTCAGCAGTCTGGCCAAGCCCTTACATGAAAGCACTCGAGGTGCAGAGAAGGACCCATTCGTATGGGGACCTGAGCAGCAACAAGCCTTTTTAGTTATCAAACAACGACTTATGGAGGCCCCAGCCCTTGGACTGCCTAATTCGGAAAAACCCTTTCAGCTGTATGTACATGAACAGAATGGGATTGCAGCGGCAGTCCTGACCCAGAGATTAGGAAGTTGGAACCGTCCAGTAGCTTATTTGTCAAAACAATTGGACTCAGTAGCAAAAGGATGGCCTCCATGCCTAAGGGCAGTAGCGGCCACTGCAAGCCTTGTCAAAGAAGCTGATAAATTTACCTTCGGCCAGACGATGTATGTGAATGTACCTCATGCTGTTCTGACACTCATGGAATATAAGGGTAGTTATTGGCTAACGAACCCAAGGATGGCTAGGTACCAAGGCCTATTGTGTGAAAATCCCAGGATTCATCTACGAGTAGTGAATATGCTCAATCCAGCGACTTTGCTGCCCCTACCAGAGGTAGATGATGAGGAATCACATGATTGTCTCCAAGTAATGGATGAAGTTTATTCCAGTAGACCCGATCTGAAAGATGAACCATTGAAAAATCCAGATGTTGTATATTACACTGATGGTAGCAGTTACCTGCATGAAGGTGCCAGACGAGCAGGATATGCTGTGGTCACCAATGAGGAAGTTGTGGAAGCTGAAGCTTTGCCTGCCGGCACCTCAGCACAAAAAGCTGAACTTATAGGTTTAACTAGAGCTCTGCAATTGGCAGCCGGATGTAAGGCAAACATCTATACTGATTCTAAATATGCCTTCTTAACCCTGCATGCACATGGAGCTCTATGGAAAGAAAGAGGTCTAATAGGAGCCCACGGGAAGGCCTTGAAATATGGACCTGAAGTAGAAATCCTGTTAGAAGCAGTATGGGCTCCAGAACAGATTGCTGTAATGCATTGCAAAGGTCATGGACGAGGAAGGGATCCAATAACCAGAGGAAATCATGCGGCTGACAAAGCAGCCCGAGAGGCAGCCCAAAAGCCTGTGGGAGGATTTATAGCAGCCCTCATACCAGAGGTAGTTCCAGAAGAAGTTAAACCTCACTATACCCCAGAAGAGAGGAAGTGGGCTGAACAGGAAGGAGCAGTTGTGAAGGACGGTTGGATGATCCTGCCGGACAATAGGATTTATGTACCTCATCATCTAGCAGGCACAATTGTAAGAAATTATCATGAATCTACTCACCTTGGCGGTACTGCAACCAGAGAGAGTCTCAGTCGGAAGTTGTATATTATTAACCTATCACAATTAGCAACTTGCATTTCACAGAAATGTGTTCTTTGTGCTAAAAACAATCCCAGGCAGGGACCGGTACAACCTCCTGGAATCCAACATGTGGGATATGTCCCCATGGAAAGTCTAATTGTGGACTTCACAGAGCTGGTCCCTTCTAAGGGATTCAAGTATCTCCTTGTGTTTGTAGACACTCTTACCGGATGGGTTGAAGCCTTTCCCACCCGAACTGAAAAGGCACGAGAGGTAACTAAGAGACTCCTCACTGAATTGATCCCGAGGTTTGGATTACCTAGATGCATTGGAAGTGATAATGGGCCAGCGTTCATTGATCAAGTAGTACAAGAAGTATGTCGAGTCCTACAAGTGAAATGGAGACTGCATGCAGCCTATAGGCCTCAGAGTTCAGGGAAAACTGAAAGAATGAATCGGACTCTGAAAACCCAATTGGCAAAATTAACCCAGGAAACGGGATTGGGATGGGTAGATGTGTTACCCATAACACTGTTTCGTGTTCGGTGTGCACCCACAAAAAGACTTAAGTTGTCACCTTTTGAGCTCCTGTATGGGAGACCGCCCTCCTTTGTTCAGGATATTCCAGCTGATCTTAAACAAATAGGAGACTATGTGACACAGGGACAAGTGCAATCTCTCTCCCGTGTTTTTGTTTCTCTTAACAGGTGGGTCCTCGAGCGCACGCCGTGCAGCATTGCCGAGCCGATTCATCAGTTCCAGGCTGGCGATAGCGTATGGGTGAAAGAGTGGAAACGTGATCCACTCGCACCTAAGTGGCGTGGACCTTACACCGTCTTGCTCTCTACTCCAACAGCGGTGAAGGTAGCTGAGGTGACCCCCTGGATTCATCACTCTCGTTTGAAGAAGTCCGAAGGCAGTTGGACGTGCAAAGGTGACCCCTCTAATCCTTTAAAACTGACTCTCTCCAAAAACCCCTGTATCTAGCCCTACCGGGAACGGGCTAGGTCACGGGCAACATTAGACGACCGGCCTGCTGCAGCCACAACCTGGAAGCTGGCTGACCTGCGCACGCCTGAAGCTTGAGGAGCGTCTGAACCAGCGACTGTGAACGGGAAGATTCTCTTATACAATTAATTGACTGGCCCCCCCTTGTGGAACAATTATCAGAGATATTACTCATTGGGGATCCTCGGGATATATGTTTTGGTCTTGGTGGTTCCCCATTCCTGTCACTGGGGGAATTATATTGGGACTAATATTTATTTGCTATCACAATAAGGTACTCTTCTGTGGAAGGAATGCATATGCTAGACATCAACATGATTCTATTATTAATCCTGATCCCTTGGGAAGGGGAAGGGTCCTTGAATCTGACCAAATTGACTAAATATGGATTCCGCCATGACCACAATATGTGGGTAGGTTTAGCTGAAATGGTAGCCAATGTTGCAAATAGGACCAATTGCCTTGTTTGCTCTCTTGGGCCAGATGATTCAGAGGGAGGTATGCCCTTATTACCGATACCATTAGATGCCATTGGTATGGTAAGCGAAATGCCACACCAAACAGAATTACAGAATTTCCACGGATGGAACTCAACTAAACCATTACGAGTTATACCTGTACAAGGGGAATTCTGTGTACATAAATCATCAGATGCAGCTGATTCTATCATGATAGGCTCTTCTCATTGTCACTATACTTGGGATTATTTTAAGAATAGTCATACCTGGGCACACGGTACTACCTATCGAACTCGGAATACCTTGCCCTGTGCACCTCCTTTTATTCATGCATGGAAAGTGGTATGGAACATAACTGTGACAGAAAAAGGCAATCTAACATACTGCACTGTGAACTCTCTACCTCTTTTGATATTTCGCCTTCTGTACTCCACGTACCAAAAACCTCAGACCCGATGGTTGTGGTGGATATGTGGAGAATGGGCATACAAGAAACTCCCTTCCAAATGGAGTGGGACTTGTTTCCTGGGATGGGTATTACCACCAATGTGGATTATGCCTACTAATTTGGCCAAGCGTACACGAAGGAATGCTGATATTTCTCATATAGCAGGAGGAAGTACCCAAAGTTGGAGCGGTACTGATGATTGGCCACCAGAGCGCATTATAGCCTATTATGATCCTGCCTCCTGGAATCCTGGTGAGCTCATACAAGGGGCACGGGATCCTATATATAATCTAAACAGAATAATTCGATTGCAAGCGGTAGTGGAATTGGTAACCAATGCAACGGCCCAGAGTTTGAGACTTATTGCACAACAGTTGGATGAAAGTAGAGCCGCCATTTTGCAGCTGAAAATGGGAATGGATTATGTACTTGCCAAGCAGGGAGGCCTATGTGGAGTCTTGAACTTGACAGGGAATGCCTGTTGCTTTAACATTTCTGATAATGGTGAGGCAATCCGTGTGTTGGCTACAAAGATGGAGAATATAGCACATGTCCCAGTACAAACATGGGAAGGATGGGATATGGGATGGCTCACCAATTGGTTACCTAATGTCACAGGACTCAAAGGGATACTATTGTCTTGCTTGTTTTTCTTGACAGTAGTGGTAATGGTTTTATGTATGATGCCATGTATCATTTCATGTTTTAGAAGTACAATTAGCAAGATGGTTTCAAATGAAACTCTACCTCATATCATGGCCCTATACAGAGCTTTACCTCAGGAATATGATGAAGGTCAAGCTATCAAGGACACTTGGGACGAAGGTCCTTGAGCTTGAAAGGGGGGAATGAGGCATCAGGCATAAGCCTGCATTTTATTAATGTTTGATCAGGGCTTGTATATTAAAGAGGGCTTAGATTTTTAAAAGTTTCACGCCAGGCAAGAAGGCTAGCTGCTTAAGAAAACACTGACAGTGTTTTCTTCCTAGACAAGGGGCCCCTTGATTGATAGCAGAAAACAATTCTCAAAGTCGTAAAAGCTGAAATTACAGACTGAGAGCAGGACATTGACCTACATGTTACAGAAGATAACAAAGGCAGAGATAAACATAATTAGGAATGAGTAAAAATGATACCATGAGCCTCTCTTAAACCTTGAGCTGTATTTTCTAAGGCCAAGAGCAATGGAGAAGCATCTAGCTGGCAGAAAAAGAGCATTTCTGGGAAGTCTTTTTTTAAAGGCAGTTTCTTTCTTAAACTGAGAGAGTTAAGAGAGCAATAAATATTGGGAACAGCTAAAGAGGAGAGCAGATGGCTGAAGGGGGGGTAAACTGAAGGGGTTCCTTTTAAAAGCTGTTTTTTTACTGAGTTCCCTTTTCTACTTCTACTTTGAGAAGCTTTATTCTTTTAAAAGGTTACCTATGATAATGTATGAAATATATTAGCTTAAATATATTGGCTTAAATGTAACTATGCAAAGGATTTAGAAAGTAACAAATTTAGATGTTAGATTCTTATTTCATAGAGTCCTAGAGTTGGAATAGACCACAGGGGCCATTGAGCCCAGCCCCCTGTCAGACAAGAAGACGCCATCCAAGCAGCCATCCAAGCAGTCCTGATATATGGCTGTCAGACATTTGTTTAGAAACTCTCAAATGAAGGAGATCTTTCAATGTTGATGTGAAACTCAAGATCCTTGACATATGTTTAAGATAAAAATTTAAGATTAACCATTTGTTTTAGAAGGCAATAGGGCGAAGAGGGCAAGAGGTGAGCTGGTAATTAATATTCCTTGTTGAGACACATGTAAGATATATTACTACTTATTTGTCATTTATAGATGTAACAATATATAGCTCTTTGTGCTCCATATAAGGACAGGAGGATGTGGGTGTATCTTTTGTGATTGGATATAGCAGGCAGCCAATAGGAAATCCAACCAGGCTGATTGGACAGATGCAGCCAAGGAGGAGCAAAGGGGGCTGGATTAAGGGAATATAAGTGCTGGCCATAATGGCAGGAGGCCAGGCCAGAGCTTGGTAACCATATACCACTGTGCCTCTCATTTATTTGTCTGACAAATAAATAATTATTTTAATTTCTCTATTGCTGCGTTGAATATTTCATTCCAGCTAAGCGTTAACCACAAGCAGGGTGCTACAATCCCTAGCTAGCAAGGCCAGTGGTCAGGGATGATGGGAGTTGTAGGCCAAAAACAGCTGGAGGCCCAAGTTTGGGAAACACTGGTCTATACTGACCGGCAGCAGTTCTCTAAAGTTTCAGACGAGGGTCTCTCCCAGCCCTACCTGGTGGTCTTAAGGGCAGGCAAACTGGGCAACAGCCCATGGGCCCACACTTTAGGGCCTCCCAAAATCTTGTACAAAATCCTGCCTGCCTCCTTTATAGTCAGTCAGTCTCAGCTTGCCTTGTCTTTTGATGCTTTCCCCCACTTAAGCCAGGCCACACCAGCAGTACACAGGTGGAGGCGGCAGCCATTTTGTTTCCCTAAGACAGGAGAGGAGAAGAGATTCACAATTTTACAGGCATTGTTTCAAAGATCTCTAGCAGAGTGTAGAAAATATTCTTCCCCGGCCTATTCCCCTGGCTCTGACTAGAAAGTGAAAAAGTGGGAGGTGGCACTGGGAGGTAACTCCATTGCTGAACACATTTCAGTGGTACCTCGGGTTACAAACGCTTCAGGTTACAAACACTTCAGGTTACAGACTCTGCTAACCTGGAAGTAGTATCTCGGGTTAAGAACTTTACCTCAGGATGAGAACAGAAATTGCGAGCCAGTGGCACGGCGGCATTAGCTAAAGTGGTACCTCAGGTTAAGAACAGTTTCAGGTTAAGAACGGACCTCTGGAACGAATAAAGTACGTAACCAGAGGTATCTGCTTGCACCAGGGAAAAGGATGACGTCCTGCCCCCTGCCATGCAAAATTCCTTGCCCAGAGAAAACTTCAGGCTGTAATCCTATTGCTTGAGGGTGTATCCCCCTGAATATAGCAGGACTTACCTTGAGTAACCATAAAGAAGGCTGATTGCCGAAAAATTGATGCTTTTGAATTATGGTGCTGGAGGAGACTCTTGAGAGTCCCATGGACTGCAGGAAGATCAAACCTATCCATTCTTAAGGAAATCAGCCCTGAGTGCTCACTGGAAGGACAGATCCTGAAGCTGAGGCTCCAATACTTTGGCCACCTCATGAGAAGAGAAGACTCCCTGGAAAAGACCCTGATGTTGGGAAAGATGGAGGGCACAAGGAGAAGGGGACGGCAGAGGACGAGATGGTTGGACAGTGTTCTGGAAGCTACCAGCATGAGTTTGACCAAACTGCGGGAGGCAGTGGAAGACAGGAGTGCCTGGCGTGCTCTGGTCCATGGGGTCACGAAGAGTCGGACACGACTAAACAACTAAACAACAACAACAACAACCTTGAGTAAACATGCATCAGATTGCATCATTTTGCCTCTCTTCTGATTAACGTGCAGCAGCAGTGAGTTTTAGGGAACGATAGCATGTGGTAAGGGTTTCTCTCCTGCATTGGCTGCTTACTGTCATTGCAAACACAGTCGGAAAAGGAGATGCTGGATTGTTCCTCTCCATGACAGATGTCAGCAAAGGGTGCAGTTGAAGGACAAGTCTGAATTCGAATTTGATGTTAAATCTTTGAGGGGAGACATGGATTAGAGAAGAGTTGCTGACTGAAATCAAGAGGGTTTTCTAGGTTATATGATCAACCTCAAGAAAAAGCCTATCAAGAACTACAATGCATGTCTAGGAATTCACTTTGTTCCCACTGTACCTGTTGCTGTTGTGTCTGGTGAGTCTGGGCATTTTCAAGCTGACATTGAAAAGATATTTCCTGTGTTCTTCTGTGTTGCAAAAATGTCTAAGTAGGATTAACACTGATTACAGCTGAACAGAAAGTTGGGAGAGGTTTGGATTTAACTGAGGTGATTTAACTGAGGACTTTGCTTTCAAGAAGGCTCAGAAAAGTTCAATTCATTAAGTAGGTACTAGAGAATTGACTCTTATTAATGGTTATACCTTTATTTGTCAACGTTCTGACTGTCACCAATTCACCATATGTCCCTCCTAGTAGGATATCATACAATATATGATAAGCTTCTTCCTTTTTACATATAAGCACCATATATGGTGGTAGCCACCATTTTTTGTTTATGAATTTTACTCCTATATTGGGAGGGTCATATTTTCCACTTCAGTTGTAATTTTAAAAAGTGACCATAACAAATGTGTTATGATAAATTTATCCATATTTTCTTTGTAGCTTTCTGTATTGAATTACCATATGTGAAATTTTAGGCCTGACTTGCTTTCATAGCTTCAAAGGATTCCAAACAATGCTCTTGACCATTCTCGTTGGCATCCATCTGTCTCGGGAGGCAACCTCCACCTTTGGGGAGGAAGTCAAACTGTTGGAGAGTTACAGCGCCTGCTGTGGTTGTAGAGACTGATACAGGAGAGACATCTGGGGCAGATGAAAGCATCCAGTTGTGTTGATGCAAGTGTACCAGGGTGTTCCTTCGTTCTGTGCTCCCAGCGGTCATTCCTCCTCTAGTCATTGCTGTGGATACATGACCTGATCGATTGTCTATAGGTGTTGTGGTTGTCTGCAAGGGCTTCCAAAAACCCCAGGGCCACCACTGCCTGGAGATGCCAGGATTGAACCTGGAAGCCTTCTGTACCTGCTAGCTCCACCACTGAGCTGTGACCCTTCCCCATCTAATTCCTCATTTCTCTCTATGATGAAGCTGATAGAACTTTTGCCTATTACAAAGGTGGTATCCCTACCCTCAGGTGGCAGAATCCCTGGGGCAGCAGATCCTGATGTAGATCTTTGTTGTTTAGTCGTTTAGTCATGTCTGACTCTTCGTGACCCCCTGGACCAGAGCACGCCAGGCACTCCTGTCTTCCACTGCCTCCCGCAGTTTGGTCAAACTCATGCTGGTAGCTTTGAGAACACTGTCCAACCATCTCGTCCTCTGTCGTCCCCTTCTCCTTGTGCCCTCCATCTTTCCCAACATCAGGGTTGGTCTTTTCCAGGGAGTCTTCTCTTTTCATGAGGGGGCCAAAGTATTGGAGCCTCAGCTTCAGGATCTGTCCTTCCAGTGAGCACTCAGGGCTGATTTCCTTAAGAATGGAGAGGTTTGATCTTCTTGCAGTCCATGGGATTCTCAAGAGTCTCCTCCAGCACCATAATTCAAAAGCATCAATTCTTCGGGGATCAGCCTTCTTTATGGTCCAGCTCTCACTTCCATACATCACTCCTGGGAAAACCATAGCCTTAACTATACAGACCTTTGTTGGCAAGGTGATGTCTCTGCTTTTATTCCATCCTTATTCCTGATGTAGATCTTCACTCACCCCTTCTTCCTTGGTGTGTGTGTGGGGGGGGGGGAACGCCCTCCCACCAGATGTCAAAGAGAAAAATAGCTACCAAACTTTTAGAAGACATCTGAAGGCAGCCCCGTTTAGGGAAGCTTTTAATGTTTATAGGTTATTGTATTTTAGTGTCTTGTTGGAAGCCGCCCAGAGTGGCTGGGGAAACGCAGCCAGATGAGCGGGGTATAAATAATAAATTATTATTATTATTATTATTACTATTATTATTATTATTAGGTGTGTCTTGGCCCAGCCCTGCTTCTGGGCACATAACAATATCAGTGTCCCATTCAGTGCAACTGCTAATCTTAGACTGTTTATCTAATCTGCTATTATTTGAAGATGTGTCTAAGGTTGCAGGATAAAGATGCACCAGATTTGAACTTTCTGAATGCAACTTATGACACCTGCATAGCTAAGAGATGTGATTAGCACTTTTCCCGAAATCTGCCTGGGTTTACCTGTGCAAATCCCTCCTGGATGGGGTTTTTGAACCCAGGAAAAGCATGCATAGGTTCCCACCACTGTACCCGTCTAGCATCTGTTACAAGGCCAGTTGATTTATATATCACAGCCACTTCCCAAATTCTATGACACCAATTAGATGTGACTGGAGTTGCTTTCCCCCCTTTCTTTTAGCCTTAAGCTATATTCATTTTTGGCAAGGTTAGTGAACATATAATAATGTCGAAAGCCCCCAATCTGATTTAATTTAGTCATAGGTAATTCTATCCCCATTGAAACCAAAGTTGCAACTAACTTGAGGTTGATTAGGGCCAACGTCTCTGTTAGCAACAGTTGTCAGATTCTACCAGACATATGCAGAGGAATTAATCTAAGTTACATGCGATAAAGTGAAACCTCGTGCATTCTAGATCCATAAAATGAAACCTCATGTATCCATTCTAGATCCAATTATTTTGAATCCAATTATTTGTATTCTATGCTACTGTGCTTCTCTATATCCCACCCCCAGCTTCTCTCTCTGCCAGCACATTTCAAGGTTCCGTTATTTTGCTGTTAAATTTCTTTACATATTATTTTGTTTAGGCAAAGGTAAAGGGACCCCTGACCATTAGGTCCAGTCGTGGCTGACTCTGGGGTTGCGGCGCTCATCTCGCTTTATTGGCCAAGGGAGCCGGCGTACAGTTTCAAGGTCATGTGGCCAGCATGACTAAGCTGCTTCTGGCAAACCAGAGCAGCGCACAGAAACGCCGTTTACCTTCCCGCTGGAGCGGTACCTATTTATCTACTTGCACTTTGACGTGCTTTCGAACTGCTAGGTTGGCAGGAGCTGGGACCAAGCAACGGGAGCTCACCCTGTCGCAGGGATTCGAACCGCCGACCTTCTGATCGGCAAGTCCTAGGCTCTGTGGTTTAACCCACAGCGCCACCTGCGTCCCACCAGGAATAAATTTCCTCCTGTAAGTGCTGGCAGAATAGATGTGCAGTCTTCTGAGCAGAACATGGTTTATGGCATCAGTAACATTTAAGTTTTAATACTGGTTTATTTTATATATTTCAAGTTTTTTTTTAATTCTCCGTTTTTTAAAATATATATATATATTTGAAACTGCCATCACCGAGTCTTCGATGAAATTATTAGGATGTGAGAGCGGCTAGAAATCAATATCAAGATATGTGAGCAGCTGTTGAAGTAACTCTTGATCTTGTGTATTTGAGGGCAGTGCTGCAAAACTATGGGATGGCAATCTGTGTGCTGCCCAAATCTCTGTTTGTAGAAATTGGTATCTGGCACGGGATATTTGACCTTTCAAGGGTTATAGTCATTTGAATCCCCAAAATTAAAAGGTGTTACAAATGTGTGTGTGTTAGTGGATAGTGTCGTCATAAAGTTTAGTCACTAGGTAGCAGATTGCATCCAAATGTAGGCAAAGACCCACTCTTCTGTCACACCAAATTGGGCAACGAGGAGTCCAAACCAATGCAGTTTGGAATGGTTTGGGGTGGATCTACACACAGAGGGGAAAACACTATAAATAAGTCAGAAATTAAATTGTTACAGCAAAAGAAAAAAAATCATATAGAAATCATATGTAAAATCATATAGAAAAATTCTTTGTTCTCTGGCGCCATCTGAATTCAAAATGGCATCCAACAGTATCCAAACATAGGCCAAAACCCATTCTCTGAACTCAGGAACTGGTGGAGGCATTTGGGTGAGAACCTAAGAGGCTGAGAAGGGGGATGTGTCAGAAGGAAAATGAGCTGAAATTGATTGATTTATATATATTAACTTTGTATTAATGCAACATTTTTATATATAACTGTGCATTTTTGTAATATTTTGTTTAAGTAGTTTGTTGCTTCTTTTTTGTTCCCTGCTTAGAGATATTTTTAATATATTAAGCAGTATAGAAATTAAATAATCAATCAATAATCATATGCAGTAGAGAATGTTTTGGTCCTTCATCTGGATTCAAAATGACGCCTGGTATCCAAACAGACCTGAAAACAACATACCCTTCAACATGTACAGGCCAAAAACCACAATGGGCAACCTATGTGGGGGGGGGGGGCATACTCTTGCACAAGAGCACAGTGCCCAAAAAGACACATTTTGGGATGCCACACAAGATTGCAGCCCCAAGCAAGTGCTTTTTTCGGCGCAAGATTGCAGCACCCAAAATGGCTGTTGGGCTCTTGCATGAAAAAATGGGAGGTCCCAGTTTTCCTGGGACAGTTGAGGGATATGAAACAGCTCCCCCCTTCATCTCAGGAACTCTTGATGATATCTCAAGAGGCACCTGAATCTATAAAGAGCAGAGAGACGAGACAAACAACTTTCCAAAATATATAGAACACAACAGAATACAGTGGTACCTCAGGTTAAGTACTTGATTCGTTCCAGAGGTCTGTTCTTAACCTGAACTGTTCTTAACCTGAAGCACCACTTTAGCTAATGGGGCCTCCTGCTGCCGCCACGCCGCCAGAGCATGATTTCTTTTCTCATCCTGAAGCAAAGTTCTTAACCCGAGGTAATATTTCTGGGTTAGCGGAGTCTGTAACCTGAAGCATATGTAACCTGAAGCATATGTAACCCGAGGTACCCGAGGTAGAAATCAGTGAGGCTTAAGGATGCATAAACTGTGTCCAGCTGTGCTTTTTTTTCAGGTGCTGGGGCCCTACGGCCAGATCTTGCTACTGCCTGCTCTAGCATATACATTAAACTAATAATAATAATAATAATAATATAATAATAATAATAATAATAATTTATACCCTGCCCATCTGGCTGTGTTTCCCCAGCCACTCTTGGCGGCTGCCAACAGAATATTAAAAACACAATAAAACATCAAACATTAAAAACTTCCCTAAACAGGGCTGCGTATACAACAAGGATAGAGTTGTATAGCCCTAGCATTACAGTTTCTAACATCCAGCACAACCCTAAGCACAGCACCAGCCCTGATATGACCACGGCCACCCTTAATACACACCTGCAACTTAATAGCCCACGAGATATCCTTCCCCTGCCAAAAACCAACAGCAATGAAGACTGCTGATGCGCAGAAAGGGAAAGGAAGAGAGGAAAGTTGCTTCTGTCCTGACAGGGCTACATGAATCCTGCAAGGGGCGATTAGGCCGAACGTTAGCCGTGATGATGAAACACAGCAGCCGGTGGTCATGAAATATTTATGAATGGGAAAATGATACTGCATTCTGCAGTGCAGTGCGGGGCGGGGGGAGTGAAATTTCAAGACTACTGTAATAGCAAACCCCCTCCATTAATTACCAGGAGCAAGCCGTAATGCCGGTTACTATGGCAACGGTGTCCCCTATGTATTTTGCACTTTTCTTTTCTTTTTTTTAAGTTTAGCTGCTGCTCCCATTTCCTCTGGTGTGTTGCATTTTATTTTCTGCAAGGGAGCTTTTTGTTTTCGCTGCTGCAGTCCTGAGCCTGGCTGAAGAACGCCGTCAAAGCAGGGATAGGGCATTTGTAAATTCCGTTTAAGAAACACCGCCATTCCACATCGGATTCCCGGGCTTTTGAAACGCTTACCTTTAGTATTCTGCAATGGAGAAAGAAATGTTTGGCATATAGAGATTCTGATGCACACAGTTGGACGTGTGTGCATGTGTTTAAAAGAGGCAGATATTCAGATGATAAAATGTCAGTAATGTCAGAAATGTCATGTGTTCAGTAATCTAATAATGTGCAGTGCATTGATGTCTGTCACTGACTGGCGGTTAGTGGACCAGAGATGGTCACTTAAGAGGGAACATCTGGCCATTCAGTTGCCAAGCATCCAGAGAAAAACTGAGGTGTGAATCAGCATTCAGATGCAGTGTAGAATTTTGGACAAGCACCTAGGAGACAGGGGTTCAAAAGCCAATTCAACCACAGAGACCCTGGGCCCGTCACAATCTCTTAGCCTAACCATCCTCAGCCCACAGAGTTGTGAGGACAAAATGGGGGGGCAGGGGGTACCTTGAACCCTCGAGGAAAGACGAGATCTAAATGCAATCAATAAATCACAGGTGACAATAGGATCTATTGTCAGCAAGCTCTTTGGAGGGAATAGGCCATGGAGCCCAGGGCAGCCTCTCCAACATGTTAAAATGTTCCATCAGCAACAATGGTTGCTTACCAGTGGGGATCTGTTTCCAGTGCTTTCTGATTCATAAAACCTTCGGTATTTAACATCTGTTATATATTTGCAGCGCACATTCCCATCTCCTCTATGTTACCGTCACCAAAAGCCTTTTAAAATTAGGAAAACACATGGGTTTTATTTAAAGGAATGTATAACCCACAGACCTATACAACATCTTAAAAAGCAGAGACATCACCTTGCCAACAAAAGCCCGTATAGTTAAAGCTATGGTTTTCCCAGTAGTGATGTATGGAAGTGAGAGCTGGACCAGAAAGAAGGCTGATCGCCAAAGAATTGATGCTTTTGAATTATGGTGCTGGAGGAGACTCTTGAGAGTCCCATGGACTGGAAGAAGATCAAACCTATCCATTCAGAAGGAAATCAGCCCTGAGTGCTCACTGGAAGGACAGATCCTGAAGCTGAGACTCCAATACTTTGCCCCCCTCATGAGAAGAGAAGACTCTCTGGAAAAGACCCTGATGTTGGGAAAGATGGAGGGCACAAGGAGAAGGGGACAGCAGAGGACAAGATGGTTGGACAGTGTTCTCGAAGCTACCAGAATGAGTTTGACCAAACTGCGGGAGGCAGTGGAAGACAGGAGTGCCTGGCGTGCTCTGGTCCATGGGGTTACAAAGAGTCGGACACGACTAAACGACTAAACAACAACAACAACAACAAGGAAGTGGTTTCATTTGGATAATGTCAGCCGGGGTGTTCTGGCTTGCCCCATGATTGAGGAGGCTGGTCCCATGTGACATGCTCACCTCATGCACACACACCGTGCAACGTGGAGGAGAACCAGAAGGCCCCAGGGGTTGGTGGCTGGCCTCATAATGGGGGCATGGACTTAGGCAAGTGCCCAACAATGTGAGCTGTGCTGTCAACCTTGGTACCACTGGTTAAGAAGCACTGGTTTGGTTGTACCTCCCAGCTGAACCTAAAGGCTGCCTGAGTGAAGCAGAACATAATCATGAAAGCACTCTTCTCAGATCAGGTTGTACCTTGTAAGCATGTGGAGTGCATTTTGCTAAAATGAAGGTACATGTGGATTTTGGAGGAAAGCTGCAAAAGCAGCAGCCAGCGGGAACCTAGAGTCAACTTCATGAATCATTATAGAAAAACCCACCCCATTTCAGCACCATATTTTTCTTGTATATGCCTCACGGGGGGGGGGGGGGATCATTAAGTCCAGCCTTCCCTTTATTTATTCTGTTCTGGGGTTTGGCTAAAGGGCCCCCATTCATGACCTCGGTGGAGTAGAACAGATTGATCACTCTGCCCGCCAACAAAAACAATCTGTTTTTGATGGGCACCCATGCAAGCTTTGTACAAAATAAAGCTTCGAAAAGCTCTCCTTCCTCTGCATTTCTCTTTCTTACAAAATAAACCCTTTGCGAAGAGCTCACCTTTGCTCAGTTAATGTTGCCGCTGCACGAAGGTGCCGAACCCTTGACTGAAATCGCGTGTAGGTCTTCCCGGGGTCCTCGCTACAGTCGGGTAATCTGCAAATCGTAAAACAGGAATCCCGGCTGTCCTGCCATTCATAAAACCCTTGTCTTACTTGCCCTGCAGAAGCGCCTAGCTCTTGTTTTTACACGGCACCTTGAGAATGATGGCATCTTTGTGAGCCATAAACAACACGGCCGCATAATCCAGCATTCCGCGGTCTGATGAATGGGAACATTAACTCGGCAGTAAAGCAATGCCTCTTGTTTTCAGCGCAATGGTGGTTGCCTCAGAGGAGTGACACAGGGGTGAGCATTCCTTCCCCTTGACTTCTGTTTAGGGCTGGAGGCTTCCAATAAATATAGCTAAGCAAAGCTCATTTAACCTAAAGAAAACAAGAGTCTGCCCTGTGGCAATGGCTTGGAAGGAAAAGGTGAATATTTGCTGGGCTTTAAACATTTAAACGCTCCCATTTCATGCTTCCCTATGTGATTATAAACAGGGAAAATCTGAATGCTGCCCAGCCACTCACTGTACGTGCAACAGTGCAGCAATGCAGCAGCAAAAAAAGCTAATTCTATTCTAGGCTGCATCAACAGAAGTCTCCAGAACAAGGGAAGTAATAGAACCACTCTATTCTGCCTTGGTCAGACCGCACCTGGAACACTGTGTCCAGTTCTGAGTGCCACAATTTAAGAAGGATGATGAGAAGCTGGAGCGTGTGCAGAGAGGGCAACCAAGATGATCAAGGGTCTGGAAACCAAGCCTTATGAGGAATGGTTGAAGGAGCTGGGTATGTTTAGCTTGGAAAAGAGGAGCCTGAGAGGAGCTACGCTAGCCATCTTCAGATGTCTCAAGGGCTGTCACATGGAAGAGAGAACAGGCTTGTTTGCTCCTGCTCTAGAGGGCAGGATTCAAACCAATGGCTTCAAGTTACAAGAAAGGAGATTCTGACTAACAATTACAGAAAAACTTTCTGACAGTAAGAGCTGTTCAACAATGGAACGGTCTCCCTTGGGAGGTTGCGGGCTCTCCTTCCTTGGAGGTTTTTAATCAGAGGTTGGATGGCCATCTGTCATGGATGCTTTAGCTGAAATTCCTACATTGCAGGGGGTTGGACGAGATGACCCTTGTGATGAATGTGCAGGCAGAAATTCTACAGGTACAGCGTACAGTGGTGCCTCACAAGACGAAATTAATTCATTCTGCGAGTTTTTCGTCTTGTGAATTTTTCGTCTTGCGAAGCACGGTTTCAAAAGAAGTTTTGGAAGAAGCGGACCATTTGGATCCCTTCCAGTCGGGATTCAGGCCTCATCATGGGACTGAAACTGCCTTGGTCGCACTGGTTGATGATCTCCGGCGGGCTAGGGACAAAGGTGAGAGCTGTTTCCTAGTTCTGCTGGATCTCTCAGCGGTGTTTGATACCATCGACCATAGCATCCTTCTGGACCGTCTTGGGGGGCTGGGAGCTGGGGGCACTGTCATACAGTGGTTCCGCTCCTTCCTCCTGGGCCGTGTTCAGAAAGTGGTGGTGGGGGATGAGTGTTCAGACCCCTGGGCTCTCACTTGTGGGGTGCCTCAGGGTTCTGTCCTCTCCCCCATGCTTTTCAACATTTACATGCAGCCGCTGGGAGAGATCATCAGGAGGTTTGGGCTGGGTGTTCATCAGTATGCCGATGATACCCAGCTCTACCTCTCTTTTAAATCAGAACCAGTGAAGGCGGTGAAGGTCCTGCGTGAGTGTCTGGAGGCGGTTGGAGGATGGATGGCAGCTAACAGATTGAGGTTGAATCCTGACAAGACAGAAGTACTGTTTTTGGGGGACAGGAGGCGGGCAGGTGTGGAGGATTCCCTGGTCCTGAATGGGGTAACTGTGCCCCTGAAGGACCAGGTGCGCAGCCTGGGAGTCATTTTGGACTCACAGCTGTCCATGGAGGCACAGGTCAAATCTGTGTCCAGGGCAGCTGTTTACCAGTTCCATCTGGTACGTAGGCTGAGACCCTATCTGCCTGCGGACTGTCTCGCCAGAGTGGTGCATGCTCTGGTTATCTCCCGCTTGGACTACTGCAATGCACTCTACGTGGGGCTACCTTTGAAGGTGACTCGGAAACTACAACTAATCCAGAATGCGGCAGCTAGACTGGTGACTGGGGGCGGCCGCCGAGACCATATAACACCGGTCTTGAAAGACCTACATTGGCTCCCAGTACGTTTCCGAGCACAATTCAAAGTGTTGGTGCTGACCTTTAAAGCCCTAAACGGCGTCGGTCCAGTATACCTGAAGGAGCGTCTCCACCCCCATCATTCTGCCCGGACGCTGAGGTCCAGCGCCGAGGGCCTTCTGGCAGTTCCCTCATTGCGAGAAGCAAAGCTACAGGGAACCAGGCAGAGGGCCTTTTCGGTAGTGGCGCCCGCCCTGTGGAACGCCCTTCCAGCAGATGTCAAAGCGATAAACAACTACCTGACATTCAGAAGACATCTTAAGGCAGCCCTGTTCAGGGAAGTTTTTAACGTGTGATTTTATTGTATTTTTGGTTTTTATGGAAGCCGCCCAGAGTGGCTGGGGAGGCCCAGCCAGATGGGCGGGGTATAAATAATAAATTATTATTATTATTATTATTATTATTATTATTTTGGAAAAGCTTCAAAAATCACCAAAGTCTTCAAAAACCTCAAAAAAGGCTACCACACCGCGTGCAACTGCACCTCTTCAAGCAATGCACCCTGGGTATTAATGGTTTTAAGAAAAAGGAAACAAACTTGCAAGACGGTTTCGTCTTGCAAAGCAAGCCCATAGGGAAATTCGTCTTGCGAAGCAACTCAAAAAACCAAAAACCCTTTCGTCTTGCGAGTTTTTCGTCTTGCGAGGCATTCGTCTTGCGAGGTACCACTGTACTCAAACAATTGCTATGCACACACACAATAATTTATGCCTTCTAAATCCTGGTTGCACTTTTCTTTTCTCTTTCTTTTAATTACAATAAAATGAATACATCTGCACAGCACAGCACCCCAACCCTTAATTAACAGGGGGCGGGATTTCACTTCTATATTTCCCCCGTTGGTTATTTTCAGAACTACTCCATTCAGTTTGCTGCTGGGATTACCAGAGGAAATTGGGGAACAGAGAGTGCTTAATCAAGGGCTGAAATATCTGAATTCAGTAAGTGGCAAAGACAAATAAATAAATAAATAAATAAATAAATAAATAAATAAATCTTGGGAGGAAAAAAAATATGGATTTGGGGGAAGAGAATAAATATTTCCTTTGTACCTCTTCACATTTTATACTCATTTCCCCCAAACTTCAATCAGAATTCTTTCATAATAGATGTGCTACTCTGCCCCTCAATATACTTGCTGTAAGAAATGTTTTCACTTTGATTTCAGTTTTTAAAGCAATCCTTCCTTCTATCATTGGCTTTGTCAGGCTTGCCTGAAAATACCCCTCAAATATCTCAATCCTTAAATACAAATACAGACCCTACCTGCCCGCGGACTGTCTTGCCGGAGTGGTGCATGCTCTGGTTATCTCCCACTTGGACTACTGCAATGTGCTCTGTGTGGGGCTACCTTTGAAGGTGACCCGGAAACTGCAATTAATCCAGAATGCAGCAGCTAGACTGGTGACTGGGAGTGGCCACCGAGACCACATAACACCGGTCCTGAAAGACCTACATAGGCTCCCAATACATTTCTGAGCACAATTCAAAGTGTTGGTGTTGACCTTTAAAGCCCTCAACGGCCTCGGTCCAGTATATCTGAAGGAGCATCTCCACCCCCATCATTCTGCCTGGATGCTGAGGTCCAGCGCTGAGGGCCTTCTGGCACTTCCCTCACTGCGAGAAGCAAAGCTACAGGGAACCAGGCAGAGGACCTTTTCGGTATTGGCGCCCGCCTTGTGGAACGCCCTCCCATCAGATGTCAAAGAGATAAACAATTAGCTGACATTTAGAAGACATCTGAAAACAGCCCTGTTCCGGGAAGTTTTTAATGTGTGACATTTTAATGTATTTCTAATCTTTGTTGGAAGCCACCCAGAGTAGCTGGGGAAGCCCAGCCAGATGGGCGGGGTACAAATTAATAATAATAATAATAATAATAATAATAATAATAATAATAATAATAATAAAGAGTTTGGATTTGATATCCCGCTTTATCACTACCCGAAGGAGTCTCAAAGTGGCTAATATTCTCCTTTCCCTTCCTCCCCCACAACAAACACTCTGTGAGGTGAGTGGGGCTGAGAGACTTCAAAGAAGTGTGACTAGCCCAAGGTCACCCAGCAGCTGCATGTGGAGGAGCTGCTATTATTATTATTATTATTATTATTATTATTATTATTATTATTATTATATATTATTATTATTATTATATACATGCTGAGAGAGAAGTGTATTAACTGGCTTAAACTGTGGGGGCATTCCAGACAAATATTATGGCCTGCTCACTTGTATACGCTTCGTGGTTTGCTGTTCAAACACACAGTTGGGGTAGAGATTTGGGGGGAAATTGATTTGGTTCGCATTTAGATGTGAACCTACCTATCAAGGGTCTGGAAACCAAGCCTTATGAGGAACGGTTGGAGGAGATGTTTAGCTTGGAAAAGAGGAGACTGAGAGGAAGCAGGATAGCCATCTTCAAATATCTCAAGGGGTAGGGCATGCAGGAGGGAACAAGCTTGTCTTCTCGTTCTCTGGAGAGTAGGACTTGAACCAATGGCTTCAAGTTACAAGAAAGGAGATTCCGACTAAACATGCAGGAAAACTTCCTGGCAGTAAGAACTGTTTGACAGTGGAGTGGTCTCCCTCGGGAGATTGGAGGTTTTTAAAGAGGAGGTTGGGTGGCCATCTGTCATGGATGCTTTAGCTGTGATTCCTGCATTGCAGGGAGTTGGACAAGATGACCCTCAACACCCCTTCCAACTCTACAATTCTGTGATTCTATGATTCTACCTAATTTGCGCATTCCAAAACAACAACAAACCTTTCTTCTGCCATGTGGTTCCAAGAAGATCTCCAATCCAGGCATTGACCAGACCCAGAGCTACCTAGCCCTCAAATTCATACCCCGGGATTGATTTGAGAGGCAGTCTCCTTGACTGCACTAGGACTCAGTACTGAGTAAATATGCTTTGGATCATGTTGCACAGGCATAGAGAAAACTACGGTATTTGTGCAAGTTTTCACACTGGTCTCAAGAAGGTTACACAAAATCTGCAACCAGATGGCCAGAAGTGCAGCCCGGGTTTGCGTGCAGCCCAGTTGCAAAGTTTGATTTGTCGCCATGAGCAGAAACATGCGATGAGCTATCGGTATTGATTCTTTGTCTATACCAGGGAGAGGAAAAACCAGAGCTACAGTATTTGAGGTCACAGTAACTGTCAGAGAGGAAATAAATGCCAGCATAGTCTTCCCCTTAATTTGTCCTTGGTTTCTTTATACTTTGGCTTGTTCCCCATGACAATCCCACCTCTAACAGTTTGTGTGTGTGTGTGTGTGTGTGTGTGTGTGTAGACACATAAGGATATCCTCAATATAGCTGGAGGGTTTGTCAATTGGTAAATAAACTTTTAGATCGGGCGCTGTAGTGCTAAGAAACAGTTAATTTGAAGCAAACCGTTGGCAGTAAACGGTTGCAATTTTTTGTGCGCTTGCAAAAATTTGCCAGAGTGAATTACGAGACACCCCCCTCCCCCCAAATACCTGCAGCTTAGATCGCTAAGTGAGAGAGGCTACAAGTTGTCATCGAGATACTTAGGAGCAGCGTCCTTTATTCTCTTGTAATTCCTCTGGCAATAAACGTCCCATCATTCACGAACATTTACAATGCCCTTTGGTGTCATTCTTCAGAGCTCCACTACAGCTTCTTCGGGGCTGGCTCTGAGCAGCTTGAGGCAGCTCTTAGGAGGGACGGTTAGGCAAACTGATCTCCAGTTCAGTTGCTCCCTTAACTGCCATCAGTTAACAGGCTGAACATTTCAGGTTAAAGAAAAGTCACAGAGAACTTGTCCTCTTCGTTTTCAGGAGAGGAGTCATGGAAGTCGGGTGCGGCCATTTTACAAAAAGGCGTCTTGCTAGCTTATTAAAAACAGCTCTGGGCTAATCTTTAAAGTGCACCAGGTTGCAATACTACAAAGCTATGTATGTGCAACGAGAGAAATATGCAGCAGTGAGGGTGGCGTGGCAGCAATGACCTCCCATTGACAGTGGCACTGCATTTGCTGGGGCAGAGCAGGACAAGGTCAGGAGAACTACTGTCAACCTCTCTCAACCTCATTGCCACCCCACCCTATCCCATCCTGGAGAATGCAGGGCTGCCACCTCCAGGAGGGAGCTGCTGCCATCCCATACCCTTCCTGTGACCCTGCTGGAAACATGTGAACAGTCATTGGTGCCCTGGAAGACTCTGCGGTGACCACCCCCAGAGCTGACCTGGCAAGCAGACACTGAACTGAAATTCCAGCTGTCCAAGTTGCTCAGTAATAACTGGACCCTCCAGCTGCTTTATGATGCTGAAATTCATCTTCTCATGTGAAAGAAGCTTTCACATGACCTCACAGTTTCTGATCTTGGAATTTCTTCAGTGTGAAGCAAAACCATGAAGCAGATACTATGGGTGCCAAAGTTGCGGACAGCCATTTTTGGTTTCTCTTTCCTTTCCCATTTGAATCTCAGTTTGCCTTGTTTTCACAAAAATAACCTTTGCTGCCCCTTACTCTGGCTGATTAACAGACACCTGTAACAATTTTTCAAGGGTTGCCTGGATAACTGTTCTTATTTTGCATACATCTAAGCTTTAATTGAATTGTCACAAACGGTAGTTTTTACGGTTGTTTACACTGTCATTTGTTGGGATGTGGGTGGCGCTATGAGTTAAACCACAGAGCCTAGGACTTGCCAATCAGAAGGTCAGCGGTTCGAATCCCCGCGATGGGGTGAGCTCCTGTTGCTCGGTCCCTGCTCCTGCCAACCTAGCAGTTCGAAAGCACGTCAAAGTGCAAGTAGATAAATAGGTACCTGTCCAGCGGGAAGGTAAACGGCATTTCCGTGCGCTGCTCTGGTTTGCCAGAAGCGGCTTTGTCATGCTGCCCACATGACCCAGAAGCTGTACGCCGGCTCCCTTGGCCAGTAAAGCGAGATGAGCGCCGCAACCCCAGAGGTCCGGCCACAACCGGACCTAATGGTCAGGGGTCCCTTTACCTTTACCTATTTCACAAAAGACACACTTTTGAATGCATTTTATCCCCAGCTGTGTATTTTTATATGCCTTTTACCCCAAAATATACTTTATTGTACACACTTCTACATACAGTTTTGATACATTTTCTAATCTGAGAACCATATCATGAAATTTGGAGAACTGCAAGCCCTGATGGAGAATTGTGTTCCAATCTGAGCCTTAGTCCAGGAACTGGAAAACACATCAGCGGCCCAGCCAAAATCCTTCAGCATCACTCGGGGGGGGGGGGGGGGGCAGAATAGTTGAAAGGGGAAATGAAGCCCATTGCATCTGACAGGACAATGGAAGACCAACTTCATCCCTTCGTCTAATGAACAAAGGGGATGTTACATCTGCAATTTTGCTTTCAGGTTGGCTCCTCAACAGAAGCCGTATCCCCACAGCACCTCCTGTACATCATGTGATACTTCAGTGGGGGTAAAAAAGGGCTCTGAGTTTGGGGAAACGGCAGAAGAAGAACAATGAATTCTTTCCAGCCAATGGAACACTTTGCCCTGAAGAGTGTATTTCCATTTATTATAAGTGCCCAGTTATTAACTATTCATCATAATGTTTTACCAGAGGCACTCAAAGCACTTTCTTCAAAATCCCACAATGTCTTGGAGTCCCCAAAGCATTATCTCAGCTGATTAGTAGGAATGCTGCTTCCATATTCCTCAATGTACCATCTGAGAAATATAATTCTAATATACTTTCCCTGTGTTCTCTTGTTGATAGCACTCGTTTTCTTTTAGTGCCATTGATACACAAATGGAGCGTTTTCTTTCATTTTGTTTCATTTCCTTGCTGCCTCTTAACCCTGCCTTTCCTCCAAGAAGGTGAGGATATGGTACACATGAGTTTTCTCCATTCCCACCCATCACAACAGCCCTGTGAGGTAGGATGGACTGAGAGATAGCAACTGGCCCAAGGTCACCTGGTAAGCTTCATGGCTGAATGGGGATTTGAACCAGAGTCTCACAATATGCCCTGAGCACATGAGTGCCTAGGCTGCAGATACTGTACAAAGGAGCAGGAGGGGTGAAAGACCCAAGAATAAGTAGCTGTATGCTGTTGTGGAAAGAGAGACAAGTCCTAGGTACTGAGGCTTTAACCCACAGCGCCACCCGCGTCCCTTCTGGTGAAAATAAGGATGTCCTATTCAATAATAATAACAATAATAGTTGTTGTTTTTGTTATAACATTTTATTATTTATACCCCATCCATATTATTTATGCCCCAGACACTCTGGGCAGCTTCCAACCTATATAAAAACATAATAAAATATTATTATTAACTTCCCTATACAGGTCTGACTTCAAATGTCTTCTAAAGGTTGTATAGTTACTTATCTCCTTGGGTTGGAGGTAGGATAACAAAGCATCAAAGGGATGTTTCGTTGGGAGACAACCGATAAAGCCACAGTTTAGAGTTGAGAGGGGAGGAGTGATGTCACAGAGAAGGAAAGCCGCAAGCTGGAGGGGGAGAGCAATGTTAGAGTGCAATGTCTGATGCCTGTCTGAAACCAGGGCTGTTGCTATGGGAGAAGCAGGATCCTTTGGGGACGTTGATGCCAGGAACCCCTCAACAGAGGCTCGGATTGTGTATATGTGTAAATAAACCATATATCATAAAGACACCACCGTCTCTGCTGTGCCTCATTCCCAATAGGTAACACGAACCCTGGGTAAGCGCCCGGAACCCCTGGAATCGTACACTGCTCAGAGACTGGGCTGGCATGCAACAATATTTTATATTTCCTTCTTTATTTTGCACAGAAGACTGTCTGTAGGTGCTATGTCGGCATCCTGCTCAGTAGGAAGTGGTCGGGACTGTGATTTCTGGCACGCTGGCTCCTGTGAGTCAGGCCCTGGGGATCCTTAAAACGGAGAGGAGGGGGAGCGATCACTTTCTGTGGAGCTGACCCCTCTGTGAGATCGCCTCGGTTGTCACTTAACAACACCCAGTTGAAGGGTTGATTTATTTTCTTAGCCGCGGATGATGCATTGAGTAAAGGGCTGAAAATCTATTTTAATGTCACCGTACGGCTTCAGGTGGATGTAAGCTACGGCAGGAAGCCAGGCAATTAGAGTAGCCTCCCTTGCCCTGGTATTAGCAGAGGGGTTTTTTTTTGGAAGTTGTGATAGATGTAGGTCCCTCACCATTGATTTTTTTTTTTGTACCTGTCTGAGAATATTACGATAAAGTGTGGGGTTTAAAAAGTCAGTTGAGCTACTGCAGCCCCATGAAACATCAGTGATGTCATTATAAGTGAATGATCCGAATACTCTGACACACAGAGAATTAAAATTCATCACACTGGCTATTGTCATTGTACCAGTCCATCGCTCACTTAGATATGACCTCATGAAGGGTTGCCATCTTTTTAACCTGGCAAATTATGGATAGCCTGTTCACAGTGAATCACAGACACAGTATAATCACAAACACATAGCCGTGCTTTTATCTATTTGGCCATATTATCTTACGCAGCAGTAGCTGGGAAAGGCCAATCAAGCAGCACATTTCTAACATACTTACCTTCATTTTAGGGCTTGCCAATCAGAAGGTCGGCGGTTTGAATCCCCGCGACGGGGTGAGCTCCCGTTGCTCGGTCCCTGCTCTTGCCAACCTAGCAGTTCAAAAGCACATCAAAGTGCAAGTACATAAATAGGTACCGCTCCAGCGGGAAGGTAAACGGCGTTTCCATGCGCTGCTCTGGTTTCACCAGAAGCGGATTAGTCTTGCTGTCCACATGACCTGGAAGCTGTACGCCGACTCCCTTGGCCAGTAAAGCGAGATGTACTAGAGGCACCACTAACTTGACTTGGTTTGGAAATGCAGTGGTGCTTTTACAGAAAATAACTCTTTTCATAACACATTGTGAGGGGCAGGTAAAGGCAGGGCTTGGCCGAAAGAGCTTTTCCATGTACCACCAAGCAGCAGTGCCCAGAAAGCCCCTTCTGCAGTGCTTTATAAGTGCCCAACAATTAACTGGTTGTCAGATGCTTTGGTAGCAGCCTGGTAACAATTGGGGGTGTGGGTGGGGAGAAAATGCATGCAATTATTACAATGCAAAAAAAATGTATGTGGGAAATGGAAACACAAACGATAATTTCCTGTGTTTACATAAAGAAATAGGATTCCGTGGCTGCACAGTCTCAGTTAATGTAATGTATAAACCTACATATCTGCTGGTGTTATAATCCAGCTTCAAATGCATTGCAAGGGGAGAGATGCAATATCATGTTGCTGAAGGCCAGGGATGTTTCTTGCCACTGCAGACCATATCTCTGTCACTTACATGAAGTGGTTTGCACTTTGCATCCCTGGATGCTGTAAAAAGGGGGTCTACGGAGTTGCTCCCTCTCTCTGCCTGTGTGTGTGTGTGCGTTGCCAAAGTGCGGCAAATAAAATGGGTTTCTTGTTGGCCCTTTAATGAGAGGGGGGCCGTGAGTTGAAAGAAAAACATGTGGGTGTAGCGACAGCTGGGTAGCTAGGCAATGGGAACATTGCCTGCTTTTCAGGGTGCACGGCAAAGATCAATTTTCAAGTTGCGGTTTTAACATTTCACTCTCTGAACAGCTCACTCCCACTCGGAGGCCTCCTGCTGGCTCCCTCTTCGCATCCTCCTTACCTGGGGCAAGCCAAAAATGCTGTAGCTTTCCAGAGGAGATGAGGAACATTCCCTTCTGCTCCAGCGTGTGGCACTTAGATACATAGCTCTGGCACAATTTGAGGCAGGTAGCTGTGGGCTGTGTGTGGCCATATGGGAGGGTGGGGAGCAATTGGGTGTCTTCAGCCAAATGCAGCACCAAAGAGCCTCCTCTCCTAAACCATCTCTCGCTGTGCATTTTGTGGCTTGCAGGTTATGGTTCCTGGTGCTGAGACCCATGCTGGTAGCTTCTATAACTCTGTCCAACCATCTCGTCCTCTGTCATCCCCTTCTCCTTGTGCCCTCCATCTTTCCCAACATCAGGGTCTTTTCCAGGGAGTCTTCTCTTCCCATGAGGTGGCCAAAGTATTGGAGCCTCAGCTTCACGATCTGTCCTGGACCCCACTGGTGGTGGAAGGGTATTTAATATTTCCTACATATTTGGAGATGTGACTAGTGGAAGGGTCTTCTTGGCTATGGCACTCAGTTTATCGAATGCTCTCAGCTGAAATGTTTATGGAATGCTTACATTCTTTCTTTCAGTTCTTTCAACTCTGAGTGGACTCCCATGTCGGCAAAGTTTATCCACTTTTGTCAAAAGAAAGCTATAACCATTTTTTTATTTTCCAGTAGTGAACAGGGGGTAGGGACGGGGACATGACAATTAAACAGACCCTAACCCAAATTGGGCAGCCTATGAATCACCTATGAGGCAGGTTATTTCCTGAAGTGTGAATCAGGATCCAAACTTTTATTTCTACTTAGGGTAGGAGATAGTATTTTAATAACATTTTAACATAAATACTAAGCTACTTCCATATGGGTCTCTTTCTCTCCCCTACACAGTTGATCCTCTGTTGCAGACTTTAAACTTTTCAATCAACAATATTTATGCCTAGGACCTGTGCTAACACTATTTCAGTTCAGTCTTAATTTTTAAATTTAATGAAACTAAAATTTGCTGTCAGCTCAATATTTATAAAAGCCCTCTGAGAAAAGGTATACAGTGGTACTTCGGGTTACATACTGTCAGGGCCACCCGAGGTCCCAGCTCACAAGAGACCAACGCCCACTCCAGCTTATATTCAAAAGCTTTTATTTAAGAACATCATTGTCAGTTCACAGCCGGGGCGTGTGACCCCACGTCTGTAGGCTTAGACCGCTGAAGTCCCCTCTGAATCAGTCCCGCCTCTACACCAGTTTAAGAGGCTTGTGCTGGACCACCTTTTCCTGTCCTTCCTTTTCCGCAGGGTCTTCCTGCCCCCCTGGGTTCCCTCCCTCCGGGATTCCCCAGAAGCTGAGTCGGCTGACGCCTGCTCCCCCCTCCTTCGTGCTTTGGCACCAGGCTCCTCCTCCGGGCTCTCCTCACTTCCGCGCGCCTCCACATTTGAACTTGGCGCGCGTACGCTGCTTCTGACCTTCCTCTTGACAGTTACACTGCTCTCGGTACTACTCTCCGCCCCTTCCGGCAGGACGTCTTGCCCCAATCTCCTTCCCCCCTCTGCTTCCTGCTCTGCTCCGTCTGACACACTGGGAACTCCACCCCCTTCACTCCGTTCCGGCGGAGAAGCCGGCCCCGATCTCCAACTCCCACTGGGGGTTTCCCTGCTGCTGCCCTGCTCCTGGCTACTCCCCCCTGTGGCTCCCCTTGGCCTGACCAGGGGCGCCCCCTTTTGGGAATCCTCCGATTCACTGGAAAGACTCATGGAAATCCTCGAGTCATTGTCATCCTCCTCCTCGTCGCCCTGGGATCCTTCCCCCTCGCTCTCAGTCTCCTCCCTCATCTGCTCCTCTCTCCCTGAACCCCTGACATCCATCCCCCCCTCGAAGCCCCCCCTTCCCCCCTCCCGCCCGTCGGGCGCAGGTTGTGGGAGCTGCGTCTCTTCGGATGTAGATGCAGGATACAGTTCGTCTACTTCAATGTCCTCTGCTAGCAGTTCAGTGTATGTGTGCTCGAACTCGGGTTCGTCACCCAAAGTGTTCTCAGCTCCCTCTCCCATAGTTACGTCGTCTGGTGCTGTTGCCCAAGGCCCCGTCATCCACCTCTTGCGCCAGTCCTCCTCTGGTAGATCGTCCCACCAATAAGAGGGTTCCGTGTCCACCCCCGAGCACGATCCCCTGGGCGGGCTCGAGTCTGGCGTTCCCTCCTCGGCGGAAGAAAAGCCCCGGAAAGTGCTGGCTGAAAATGTGGGCGTAAAGAGCCAGTCATCAAAGTACTCGGCTGGCATGGGCCTATGTGGGAAAATGGCATGGAACTCGTCTTTGAGAAGAGGCTCATCCAAAGCGTAGTCCGGCACCCAACTGTTGGCGCTGGCTGGGGTACCCTCTCTGGCGAGAAAATATTCTACTCCCTCTTCCCCCCATCTCGAGTCCAAGATCTCTGTGACCTCGTTGAGTGGTTCGGCCCTAGGTGACCCCCCCTTCTTGGGTGACTCTCTGCGTGGGTCTGGTGCCGTCCCTGGCTCCTGAAATCTGTGCGGGGCCTTGTAAGGGGTGAGCACCGACCTATGAAAGACCGGGTGCATTCTGGAACCTTCGGGGAGGGCCAGTCGAAACGCTACGGGATTGATCTTGGCCTCAACTTGGTATGGCCCTAGCTGCCTGTGCCCTAGCTTCTTCTTAGCTAACGACTTGGCCGGCATCGCTTGGGCTGCTAACCATACCCAGTCCCCCACCTGGATGTCTTCTCCCGCCCTCCTGTGTCTGTCCGCCTGCACCTTATAGGCTTGTTTAGCTAGTTCCAAATGTCTCCGCAGCTCCTCGTGCACCTCTTGCAGTTCTGCTGCGAAACGGTCGGCCTCTTGCGGCACCCCCTCCCCCGTTACTACGAACCCCGGGAAGGTTCTGGGATGTCGCCCATTGTTCGCGAAGAACGGCGTCACCCCCGTCGACGCGTGCTTCGTGTTGTTGTAGGCAAACTCAGCCATCGGCAGGTAGTCCACCCAAGCTGCGGGTCGCTGATTGGCGTAACATCTCAGGTACTGCTGCATGATCGCGTTGACCCTCTCTGCTTGGCCGTTGGTCTGTGGATGTCTCGCCGACGCTAGGTTGATCTTGACGTGCAGGATACCTAGGAGCTTCTGCCAAAAACTGGAAACAAACTGGCGCCCCCTGTCGGACAGGATGGACCGTGGCAGCCCATGCACTCTGAACACGTGGTCGATGAAGAGTTTGGCGGTCTGTTCCGCTGTCGCCACCTTCGCGCAAGGAATGAAGTGCGCCATCTTGGTGAACATGTCCACAACCACCAGTACCGCCGTCTTGCCTCTGGAGCTGGGCAGATCAGTAACAAAGTCCAGCGCTACCCGCTCCCACGGTTGCTGTGGCGTCTCCAGCGGTTCCAGTAATCCCGCTGGCTTCTGGTGTACTGGCTTGGACCTCTGACAGGTGTCACACCTGGCGACGTAATCCGCGACCTCTCTTCGCATCTGGGGCCACCAAAAGTCCCTGGCCACCAGTTCCGTCGTCTTCTCCTTGCCGAAGTGGCCCGCGCTGGGGGCGTCGTGCAACTGCTGCAGAACCTTTGGGCGGAGCTCGTCCTCTGGCACGTAGAGGGCACCCTTGCGAGTTAACAGCCCGTCGCGCAGCTGGAACTCATTGTCTCTCGCTGTACCCCTGCGCAGCTCCTCCATCTTGGATTGTGCAAACCGATCAGTTTGCAACGCGCGTCGCACCGCGTCCAGGTCGACGGCGATGGCAGCGCACGCCCACGCCTGCGGTGCGAAAATGTGCTTGGCTGCTACTGTTGCCGCTTCCTCTAGATATTGCGGCTTCCTTGAGAGCGCATCGGCTATGACGTTGGAATCTCCCGGGATGTACTCTATTCGGAAGTCGAAATCCGCGAAGAATTCCGCCCAGCGCATGTGTCTCTGGCTCTGGAGCTTCGCCGTGCGCCAATACTCTAAGTTCTTGTGATCCGTGCGGACCTGCACGGTGTGTTTGGCTCCTATAAGGAAGTGCCGCCACGCTTTGAAAGCTGCGTGAATGGCCAACAGCTCCCTGTCCCAGATAGTGTAGTTTTGCTCCGCCTTGCTGAGTTTCCGGGAGTAGAAAGCACAGGGCCTCCAATTCCCCTGCGGATCTTCTTGCAGAAGGACGGCGCCAACCGCTCTGTCTGACGCGTCAGTTTCGACTCGCATGGGCCTGCCGGGATTCACGTGCAGCAGCTGCTCCTCGGAGGCGAAGAGGCTTTTAAGCTTTTGAAAAGAGCGCTCCGCCTGGTCCGTCCAAACGAACTTCTTCTTCTTGGAACTAAGAGTGTCCGTGATTGCTGCCGTCTCCTTCGCGAAACCTCTGATGAACTTGCGGTAAAAATTGGCGAAGCCGACGAATCTCTGGACCTCCTTCCGATTGCGCGGGCTCTTCCAGTCCAACACCGCTTGGACCTTGACGCTGTCCATGGCCAGCCCCTTGTCGGACAGCTTGTAGCCCAGGAAATCCACCTCCGTCACATCGAACTAGCACTTCTCCAACTTGGCATAGAGTTTGTGCTCCCGAAGTCTCTGCAGGACCTCCTTTACGTCTCTCTCGTGAGTCTCCGGCGATTCCGAGAAGATCAGGATGTCGTCGAGGAAACATACACACTTCCTGTAGAGGAGTCCCGCTAGCACGTGATGCATAAAGGCTTGGAAAACGTGAGATCCATTTTGGAGACCAAACGGCATAACTCTGTATTCATACGTGCCCAGAGGCGTGAACATGGCCGTCTTCCACTCATCGCCCTCCCGCATGCGTATGAGATTGTACGCTCCGCGCAGATCCAACTTGGTGAAAATCTTCCCCTTCCGCACGGTAGCTAGAAGGTCGTCAATCTTGGGCATGGGAAAGGCCTTGGGCTTAGTCATCGAGTTCACGGCCCGAAAGTCCATGATGAGTCTCTTCTGGGGCGTGTCCTTCTTCTTCACAAAAAACACAGGACTGCCCCCCACTGCTTTGGACTCCCGGATGAATCCGCGCTTCAAATTGTGCTCTATGAACTCCCTGAGTTCTTGTAACTCATCTTCAGACATGGAATACAGCTTTGCAGTTGGCAGCTTCGCCCCCGGCAACAGGTCGATTGCACAGTCGTAAGGCCTGTGGGGTGGCAGCTGGTCAGCTTCCTTCTCGCAGAAAACCTCCAAAAATCCCTCGTACTTGCGGGGAACTGCCTGCACCATGCCGAGTTGCAGCTGCTGCCCAGCCTCCTCCTCTTGGCTGGACTGGATGCAATGTTGAGCACAGTACGATGAGCAAAAGGTGATCTGCCGCTGGTACCACGCTACAGCTGGACTGTGCCTCTCTAGCCAACTCATGCCTAATACTATAGGCGTGTCCGACAGGCGGGTGACATTGAAGCTAATGACCTCTCGGTGATCTCCAATCCGCATCACCATGGGCGGCGTCTGTTGCACCACTTGCCCACCAAGTAACTTCCTGCCATCAACTGTGACTACGTTCAGGGGATGCGTAGCTGGCAGAAGCGCGATGCGATGCTGCTTGACGAACTGCACCCCCACAAAGTCCGCATTGCTACCTGAGTCGATAGTGATCGGGACTTCCAGGGTGGTTCCATTCGGCAACTGGAGTGTTGCAGTGAGCTGCACCGCTGGCTTGGGCGGTAAAGGGTCTGTGGGTTGCAAAGGCGCTGGGGACTGCTCTACAGATCCGCCTGGCTGAGCCCCAGCATTGCTGCTTCCAGCCAGGCACTGTCGTTTCCCTGAAACTGCTCTTCGTGCAGCACGTCTGCTGTTACTGTCGCTGACGCTGCAGTGTGCTTCAGGAGCCTCTGGGGACACTCTTTAGCCATGTGCTGTGGACTCTCACAGATGTAACATTTCCTGTTCCCTCTAGGAGGCTTCGCCTTCACTGCACCGGAGGTTGGGGCTCTGGCTGCTGTCTGAGCCTTAGCACCGCCAATTTCCATCGGTTCCTCCCCCTGCCGCATCAAAGGCGAGGAATGCGCCTGGCTGAACTCCTTGGGGATAAAAGGAGGTGCCCTCGCTGGCGCACGCACCTGACGACCTTCCTCACTGTGCCAAGGACGTTCTTCGTGCCTTACTCCGATCGCAAGAGCCCTTTGTACAACTTCTGCCAGGGTCTGAGGTCTGTCACCCCTGGCTAATTCATCTTTTATAAAGCCGCTGAGACCCTCCCAGAACAAATCTCTCACAGGTCTGGAATCCTTCTCCCAATTCAATACAGTCAGCAATGCAAAAAAAGCGCGAATGGTACTGACGCACAGTGGCTGTGGCTTGCCTGAGTCCATGCATTTCTTTGCGCGCCACGTCAACATCCACTGTTGACTGGAAGCAAGCATCCATAGCTTTAATAAATTCATCAGAATCGCGGCGGGCAGGGCCATCTTCGCGCCACAAATTGCGCAACCACTCTCTAGCGTCCCCATGCAAATGAGACACGATAAATCCCACTTTTTCCTCTTCATCTTTAAAGTCATCGTGAAGCAAATGCAGTGCATATAAGACGTCTGCTCTGAAACTGGGGTAGTGCTTCAGGTTCCCATCGAAGTGGGCAACTAAACTGCCCCCCCGCCTTCCAAGTCCAATTCCCTCCGATCTGGATTTTGGGAACCCCTCTTTGCATGCACGCTCCCACCTGGTTTGCAGATCTTGGCAGCGCTTTTCCGCTTCGTCACTCTTCTTCTGAGATGCAACGACCGCAGCGGAGAGGTCTGTGACTGCGTTCCGCAGTGCTGTCAGCTGTTCCTCCGCACTCATGGCTGCCACACTTCGTGAGCTTTGCAAAAAAAAATTTTGCGTTCTTTGGGAGGGGACTTACTGTCGATGGGCCACCCGAGGTCCCAGCTCACAAGAGACCAACGCCCACTCCAGCTTATATTCAAAAGCTTTTATTTAAGAACATCATTGTCAGTTCACAGCCGGGGCGTGTGACCCCACGTCTGTAGGCTTAGACCGCTGAAGTCCCCTCTGAATCAGTCCCGCCTCTACACCAGTTTAAGAGGCTTGTGCTGGACCACCTTTTCCTGTCCTTCCTTTTCCGCAGGGTCTTCCTGCCCCCCTGGGTTCCCTCCCTCTGGGATTCCCCAGAAGCTGAGTCGGCTGACGCCTGCTCCCCCCTCCTTCGTGCTTTGGCACCAGGCTCCTCCTCCGGGCTCTCCTCACTTCCGCGCGCCTCCACATTTGAACTTGGCGCGCGTACGCTGCTTCTGACCTTCCTCTTGACAGTTACACTGCTCTCGGTACTACTCTCCGCCCCTTCCGGCAGGACGTCTTGCCCCAATCTCCTTCCCCCCTCTGCTTCCTGCTCTGCTCCGTCTGACACACTGGGAACTCCACCCCCTTCACTCCGTTCCGGCGGAGAAGCCGGCCCCGATCTCCAACTCCCACTGGGGGTTTCCCTGCTGCTGCCCTGCTCCTGGCTACTCCCCCCTGTGGCTCCCCTTGGCCTGACCAGGGGCGCCCCCTTTTGGGAATCCTCCGATTCACTGGAAAGACTCATGGAAATCCTCGAGTCATTGTCATCCTCCTCCTCGTCGCCCTGGGATCCTTCCCCCTCGCTCTCAGTCTCCTCCCTCATCTGCTCCTCTCTCCCTGAACCCCTGACACATACGCTTCAGTTTACATACGCTTCAGGTTGCAGACTCCACTAACCCAGAAATAGTACCTTGGGTTAAGAACTTTGCTTCAGGATGAGAACAGAAATAGTGCAGGAGGCCCCTTTAGCTAAAGTGGTGCTTCAGGTTAAGAACAGTTTCAGGTTAAGAACGGACCTCTGGAACGAATTAAGTACTTAACCCAAGGTACCACTGTATATGTAGAGAGAGGGTGGATGTGTGTGTGTGTGTGTGAGAGAGAGAGAGAGAGAGAGAGAGAGAGAGAGAGAGAGAGAGATGACAAATGGCTTTTTTTCGCCGGAACTCACCAGAACTCAGTTCCAGTATCTCTTAGGTGGGTGCCATTGTCACTCTAAGAGAACACGGGAGTTGTTCATGGTGAGTCTGGCACCCCTTTTTCTAGAAGAAAATAGCACTTGGAAAGGGAAGCTGTGTTCAATCTGATACAAGCACCTGAATTTATGACATAACACGATGGTCCCAACACATTTCAAACCCTATTTGTTTCTCTCTTTCCTTTTGGTAAATGGAAAGTATTTGCAGCGCAATCCAGTGAGAAGTTCTCCAGCATGAGTCCGAAAACATGAAGTGCCAATGTTCTGTCAGTCATCCAGAGTGCTTCAAGAAATTATCCAAACTCTTCTCTGCTTAGCATTCTCTCACAGCATTGCTGCAAATCTATTTAATAAGTGTTTTAATGAACATATTTCCATTTGGAAAGTGAGCATCAACGCTCAATGGAAGTTAATTAAAATTATGTAAACTGTGACCTTGTGAAGATTAATTGATGTTAGTAAAGCTTAGCTTCCTTCCTTCCTTTTATTTTTTTTTTAAATGCAGCTTTCCTGCCTAAATCAACACAAAGCTTTGTTGCAGCTTCTAGGGATACAACACCTGCCTTCTTCTAAGTTGGGTTTTTACTTTTGCAAATACAGAACCTGACCTCAGGAAAAAAAGCACCAGATATTTCAGACAGAGCGCAGGGAAGATGGATGGATCAACAACTATGCCATGCATACTGTAGAATAGAATATTATCTGAGAGTCATTTGGTGTGCAGAATGTGGCAGTGCTTAGTCATGGACTGCCAAGGTTCAAGTCTGTCTGCTATCCACATTTTCAGGCTGGGAAAACTGTCCCCATCTTAATCCTAGGAATTGGTTATAGTGACTCAGTAATAGGTAGAAGCAGTGCCTATTTCAAGAGCTCAAAGTGGCATGCACAGTTCTCCATTTTGTCTTCACAACAACCCTGTTGTAGGTCGGTTGGGCTGAGTGACTGGCCCAAGGTCACCCACTTCATGGGCAAAGTGTAGATTTGAACCCTGGTCTCCCAGGTCCTAGTTTGACATTCTAACCACTACACCACACTGACTCTACTCACTGGTACAAAGTAGCTGTATCTCTTTCCCCACCAGCCAATGGCAGCCATTTTGTGCTGACACGACACTTTTATCATAGGACACCTAATTTTTCATTTGCTGGTTTAAACCAAAAAATAGCACTAGGAGGGAAATGCATTCTGTACATGCTCATGGCACTCCTTGCTTTATGGAGAAGGATCATAGTTCAATAACAAAGTAAATTCTTTGCGTGCAGATGGTCTCGGGATCAATCCGTACCCTTTCCAGTTAAAAGAGCCTCAGGTAGCAGAGAGATCTCTGCCCGAATACCTGGGGACCCATCACAATAGACAATTCTGGGTTAGGTGGACCAGAATAAGGCAGTTTAATATGTTCAGCTGCTGGCTAAATGTATCCCATTATGGCTTAGGTCAGGAAGAGACAAAAGTGAAATTAAATTAAACGAACGCCCGTCTCCATGCACCCTCAGTCAGATTTCAGCTTCTGGAACCGGCTTGTCGGAGGAAAAAGAATTGAGTAATGAAGTATTAAAGCTCCGTTCACCTCCCCTTTCAATGTTTTATTACCTTCTAAATGAGGACAAAGTGACCGTAGCAGTTCCAGTTTTTGTCTCTCAGCTGCAGAATCGTGGTATTAGTGGGATCAAGTGCTCGCTTTATAGAGGCGGATAAATCCAGAGAGCCCGAGGAGAAGAGTCTCTTTGATACCTGGGAGGGATGCTTTTATAGCAAGACAAATCTTGTACATTTAAGAAGCAAAAAGGTTGCGGCAGAAGAATCCTGGTGCAACTTTCTTTAATGCTGCTGTGGACACTAGAACAGTTGCTAGTTACTCACATCATGAAACTTTTTTAAAAAGCTGAAACTCCACCAACTGGCTGTTTTGGCACACAAGAACGACGGAGAAGGCTGCATGCAGACCTCTTTCACCACTTCCCCTTCCAAAGATTTTCTCCTAAGCGCCACCAGTGAAACAAACTTGTATAATCTTTTCCTGAACTTGCCGATGGTGGCTATTTAAACGTGGTGTGAAATAGAATTGCAGAGTTGGAAGGGTCCCCAAAGGTCTTCTACTCCAACCTCCTGCAATGGAGGAATCTCAGCTAAAGCATCCATGACAGACAGCCATCCAACCTCTGCTTAAAAACCTCCAAGGAAGGAGAGGTCCACAAACTCCCCATGACTTCTGACTGTCAGAAAGTTCTTCCTGGTGTTGAGTTGAAATCTCCTGCCTTGTAACTTGAAATGTCTTTTAGTTGACATTTGCAAATCTAAGCCAGTCTCAAACTGGTTCAGTTTTTTGGGGCGGGGCAACCTGCGGCCCTCTGTATATCATTGGATCCCAATACCATCAACCCTGGTGTCAAGCTTCAGGGAATAGGTTTCCTCCCCCGTGGCAGCAAATAAGCAGATCAAACAAAAGGAAATTCTTACCAGTTAGTTTCTTTAATAAACATGGCGAGAGACAAAAAAAAGTGTCTCCCTAGAATGGCGGCGCTCCCAGTTAAGGGTAACTCCCCCTTCCGTCCCTATTAATCTACATCACTCCTACGTCTTGTAATCTGAGCTTGTACCCTCTGGGCTTTCTGTTCTGAGACTTTCTGAGCTCTTCTCGACTTTTGGGAGGGCGGTGGAGAAATGCTGTCCATCGATTGTGAATCTGTTAACCCTCTCCCCCAGTGTTTCTTCTTCTTCTAGCTGTTCCCCATCTAATATTTCCCAGCTTCTGCCTTCTGAACTATGCCCCTCTGCAAACCACTGTTCCAAATCTACGCTGTCCTCCTGTTCCTGGGAAGACTGAGGATCAGGGGAAGGGGGTGGCTCCCACCATTCTCCTTAGTGCAGCACAGTCCATGGCACCTGGTCAGAGTGAAGAATGGTTGGAAATAATGGGAGCAGGAGTGACCAGTGTGGTGCTGTCCCATCACCCTCCTGCCTGCAGTGTGGAGATGATGCAAAGACAGGGCAGATCTACACTGAGGTTGGGGCTACATGGGTGAACTGCCAGAGCCAACTGTCCCTGACCTCACTGCCACCCTGCAGTGACATCACTCCCATCCCTCTGCACTGGCTGCTGCTGTTTAGTACAGGGGCAGCTAGACCTGATGTTGCTCCGATGCTGGCTGGCACTGTTGGAGCTTATAGCTAAGTAGCACACACCACTGAGCATTATGTGACTGAGTGGAGGTGAGTCCTCCTGTTCTTTCTCTGTGGCCACAAGAAGGTCAGATACTTCCACTCCTCGGGGACCTCACCTGTTTTTGAAGAGTTCTCAAAGCTCTGAGATTACACCTGCAAGTCCCTTTAGTGCCCTCTGCAAACATATGTCCTTACTTAATTAATTAAGCTGCTAAAAACCTTGTGCACATTTGTCTGCTTCCCTCTCCTTTCGTGGTTATTTGTTCCGCTGCCTCTCCCGCCCTCTCTCTGGGGAGAAGGAGCTGCTAGAGGTAAGCAGAGATAAGCAACAGAAGAAGAGAGGCAGCCACAGGCTTCGCTGTGTGTTTGCTTAGGACGCCCTCCAGCCTTCAATGCCTGTCTCCAGGGGGAGCTTCAGAATTCGTAACTGTGAGAGCCCGGCTTACTTTGCATTTAGCTCTTTTTGATGTAATAAACATAATATGTAGCCAGGCTCCGACTGTCAATATTGACCGGCGTTATCTCTGCATTTGGGGCAATTCGCAAAATTCGCCTGGGATTGCTGACACGTGGATACCCTCCAAAAAATATGCATTGTTGTTGTTGTGACAAAGCAGCAGTACAACAGTGAACTTGATGCACTTCCCCATGCCCATCAGAGATCCATGATAACCACTGAAAGGCACACCGTCGAATTTGTGTGCCAACATAAATCAGACCGCGGTGCAAAATAGTTTGACTGATTTTGCTGTCAACATACAGAGGTACCCATAGCCTACTGCCTTTGCAAATGACTCCAGTTGTTCTACAACAGATGTCTTTAAAAAGAGCTTCTCAGAAAGAAAACTCTCCTAGAAAAAGGCTCCCCTCCCACCAGAAAACTGTCACTATTTGTACTCTAATGTCTGCCAAGGAATCTCATTAGATTAGACAGTCAATATGTCTTCATCTCTTTGAACATAAAATATTGCACAGAAGGCTATTTTCTCTGTTGAGATTCCTGTCTCCTTGTGGGCTGAGAAGAAGAACTACAACACACTGTGGCCAAAAGCCCAATCCACATGCCCAAGTGTGTGTGCATGCGTACTCAGGAGTTTGTTTGTTTGTTTGTTTGTTTGTTTTAATTTGTATACTGCCCTTCCTCTAAAGGGTGGTTCACACACAAAAAAACCCACACAAAAAACACAAAACGAGAACACAAACTACGTAATAAAAACAAGCACAAACCAATGACCCCCATCTCCCACAACACACACACACACTTGTTAAATATCAGGATCATAGATTCAAGCCCCATGTTGGGTAAAAAGATTCCTGTATTTCAGGGAGTTTGACTAGATGACCCTTGTGGTCCCTTCCAGCCAGGGCTTTTTTTTTTCCAGCTGGAACTCACTGGAACACAGTTCTGCCACCTCTCAGAAGGGCGCCATTGCCATTATAAGAGAACAAGGGAGACATTCATGCTGATTCCTGGCACCTATTTTTCTAAGTGATGACCATTACTTAGTTTGCCCTTTGCCACCAAGGAAGCAAAGGATCATAGAGCTGCAGAGTCAGAAGGGACTCCAAGGTCCACCCAGTCCAACCCCTTGCAATACAGGCATCCCAACACAAGGTCTCCCATCCAGTTTGAAACCAAACCAGACCCTGCTTAGCTTTGCAAATATGCTAGCAGTTTTATTGCTGCACCACTAGGAGTTCCTTTGGATTCCATGCCGGAAGGATCCCTGGCTTGTCAAACTGTGCAGGGAACTGCAACAGGAAGGTTTCAAAAGCCCTTAGCACCTGCACAGCATCTTCCACTGCTGACTTTTGGATCACAATCTTCCTTTCCCTTTTCTTTTTTACACCTCTCAATCTGAAAAGTCCAACTCATTATGTACACAAATATATGGTTTCAGCTTTCTTGTTGTTGTGAGATTACTACGATCATCCAAATCAAACTGCCAACATGAACCAAAATTATTTTACTCAGATTTCAATTTTGTTATCAAGGTGTCCCAGGTTTTTGTGAATGACGCTCCTATCCTGGAGTGTTTTATCTGAAGATTCTTAGCTGTGAGGCATGTGCAGAGTCTGTGTGCTGCTATTTGTTGATACTGCTGACGTTGATTTCGTGCCTGAACTATTTTATAACAAGAAAAGCCCTCACTAATTTTACACTTAAGCAGTAGTGAATTGCTAAGAAATCAAATAATGTTTATTTTACCTTGGGCGGTAATTTATTGATGCAAATATAACTCCTTAATTAAATTTGCCATCGCGAAGCCCCACATGAAACTGATAATCCGTGTGGCTACCCCCCCCCCTCTCATTTTAGAGCAATGTCGTGCTATTATTAGGTAAATGGTGCTTATTCAGGACTGCAGAGACAATGAATTATTTCAGTTCCTTATTTCTTCAGGATCCCAGGCGTATTTTCCTTCAAGAAGTTCTATTAATTTGTAATTTCTCATTAAATGATGGTAGCCCGTCATTTCCATTCTGGGAACGGATCCTTTAATCAGTAATATCCAAATCACAGCCTGAAAAATGGTAGGTAGGGAAGTGAAGCAGGGCAGTTGCATTTATCACTAGCACAATCAGTATCTGACACTGCTCAAAAAGTTGATTTGTGCATTATTATTTATTAGAGTTTTTAACCTGCCATATTCCCCAAGGCAGAGGAGAACCGAGAGCAGCTTTTACAGCCTGATCTGGTTTGTTCAAAAGTAGGCTCCACTGAGACCAAATGAAACTAAGGCTGCTGCAGCACACCTGTGCACTTTTACGTGAGAGTAGAATGTTACTTTCAAATAGAATGAAGGCAAAATTGTGTTAAGTTTTATCTCTGGCTATAACACTATGGCCCCATCTGTAATACACATTTAAAGCAGTATCATGTCATTTTAAGCAGTCATGTTTCCCTCCTAAGAATTCTGGGAGCTATAGGTTGTTAAGGGTGCTGAGAGTTGTTAAGTGATCCTCATTTCCCTTAAAGAGCTACAATTCCCAGAGTAGCTTAACAACCAATCCCTCTTCCAAGGGAACTCTGGGAATTGTAGCTCTCTGAGGGGAATGGGATTTGCCTACAGCTCTCAACACGCTTAACAAACTACAGTTCCCAGAATTCTTGGGGAGGAACCATAGCTGCTTAAAGTGGCATGGTACTGCTTTAAATGCAGACTGGGGCTATGTTGAATCAGAGAGGCTTTCCAGAGGCATTCTGGGAGAAATAGAGGCTTGCTGGGTTGCCGACTGGCAGTTTTGGGCAGCAGATCGACTAGTAATGAAAAGAGAGCACACCGAGGAAAATCTGTTGCTCCCGCTGCCGTTGCTCATCGTGGGAAGCCCCTTCCATGGGGCCAAATACTGTAAGATTTGCTCCTGTGACAACATGGCTGAAAATGCTGGCCCACTTTTTCAGCCTGCAAATGGGGCCACGAAAGTGGGGCAGCATTTTCAGCAAGGCTTTAAAATAAGCAGATTTGACAAAAGATGCCGGAAGCTTCCTGCAAGACCTTCCCACAAGGATATAAATCCTGCAGCGGGAACATCCCATCAATAAGGGAAGTTGAAAGCCATGCACACATAAAACACTATTAATTCCAAAGGGAAATTAACTCTGTGGGCACAATTCTTCACAGCAATAGGTTTGCTGTTCTTATAACTCACAATTATTTTAGTTTTAGTACATCATTTTAGCCATGATGAGGATGGTGTCCTAAGTATGTAAGATAAAATATGCATGGAAATGTTTACTATGTGACCTTCTGCTAACAGGTTAGCTTAGGGAAGAAATATATTTGTGATACCTGTATCTTCCGTCAGGGCAGTAAACAGGGATTGTGGCTTATTTTAGGGTTGAGTTAATGCCTTTCTTCGTCCAACCCCACTAAGAATGAACCTATGACAAATTGATTTCTTATAACCCAGTTTCAGCGACCACCTTATTTCAAGTTCAGTTACCTAGGAAACCGTAATACACTGGTGGGACAGGCTGTCCATTTCTGTTCCCGCTGAAACTATTAAAGCACATCAAATCTCCCCTTCCTCCCTAAAAACGTAAACCCAGCAACAATTTCACTACTTAGTCTGACTCAATAACGTACAGTGCGGTCCTGTGAATATCTACTACTTTCCAATGGAATGCATTTCTAGATCACTGTGTGCAGTGCTTTATTTCCTTAAAAGTGTTTATTTTGACTCAAGAAAATCACCATTTTATTTATTCAGGAGAAGACACTGATGCTGGGAAAGATGGAGGGCACAAGGAGAAGGGGGTGACAGAGGACGAGATGGTTGGATAGTGTTTTCGAGGTTACCAGCATGAGTTTGACCAAACTGCGAGAGGTAGTGGAGGACAGAGGTGCCTGGCGTGCTCTGGTCCATGGGGTCACGAAGAGTCGGACACGACTAAACGACTAAACAAAAAACAAACAAACAAAAAAACCAAACCACTGAGCCTAGGGCTTGCCGATAGGAAGGTTGGTGGTTTGAATCCCCGTGACAGGGTGAGCTCCCGTTGCTCAGTCCCAGCTCCTGCCAACCTAGCAGTTTGAAAGCACATCAAAGTGCAAGTAGATAAATAGGTACTGCTCTGGTGGGAAGGTAAATGACATTTCCGTGCGCTGCTCTGGTTTTGCCAGAAGTGATTTAGTCATGCTGGCCACATGACATGGAAAAAACTGTCTGCAGACAAACATTGGCTCCCTCGGCCTGTAAAGCGAGATGAGCGCCACAACCCCAGAGTCGTTCACGACTAGACTTAACTGTCACGGGTCCCTTTACCTTTACCTTTTTTAAATACAGTAAATGGACAAAAGTTCAAAGAACATGCATTACCTCAGTATCTGAAGAAGTGTGCATGCACACGAAAGCTCATACCAATAATTAACTTAGTTGGTCTCTAAGGTGCTACTGGAAGGAAATTTTTTATTTTGTTTTGACTACGGCAGACCAACACTCTTACCTACCTGTAACTAAAGGCATGATGTCAAACTGATTTGGGTTGCTAGTGAGTATGGGGAAAGGTGACTACTTCCTTCCCACCAGAAATGCGATGCAAAATTTTCCACATCCCCCCCCCCCCCCGCATTCAAATGCCTCTCTCCCTACACTGTAAGGTTTTCTCAGTGGGGAAAACAAAGTTTCCTGCAGACTTAAAACCCAGAGAAGGTGCTAGAACGATCTCAGGGAAATTGCCCTTTATAAGGCTTTCTGCAGAAACTCACCTTGACTTTCACAGGCTTGTTTTGTTATTCAGAATTATGTTCTGTATAATAATTCATCTGTAGCACCACCGAGAGGAGCTAATTTATCCTTTCCTCAAAATAATGTTCAGTAGAAATAAGCTGTCACTGAAAATACCAGGCATTTCACACCATTTTTGCCTTCAAGGGCTGGGCTGAAGAGTGATACTTTCAGGCTGGAAAAGTCAACATTCCAGGGGGGTTGCTGTTCCTCAGCTCTCCTTCTGATTTTGGGAGATTTGTGTGTTTTTAAAAATGTTGCATTATTTGTAAGCTATCTTGGAAGTCCTCTCTCTCTCTCTCTCTCTCTCTCTCTCTCTCTCTCTCTCTCTCTCTCCCTGATTCATTTAAGCCAGGGATGGTAAGTCTCTGGCCCTCCAGATTTTGTTGGACTCCCAACTCCAATCAGCCTCAACCACGATGGCCAATTTCATGATGAGTGAGCCCACAAACCCTTGCAACTGGGAGTCAAACCTGGACAAAGAATTAGACCTACTCACTAGGAATGTATAAACTAGGGCTGTTTTCTCCCTTGTTAATCTCTAATCGTGTGTGTCTGTGTGTTGTTAATGAGGAATCAGACCTAAAACAAAAATCTCTGGCATGCTGGTGTCCCACTGGTACCTTAGAACTTTGACATCTTCCATCCTGGGTTGCTAAGCACCAGGTCAAGCCACAGCTTACCTTTCCCTCCATCGTAGAAGCCAGGCCATGAGCCAGGCTGCACACAGGTATTGTTGCACAGATGAAGCAAGAAGCCTGTGCATTGGGCATTGAAGGCATTAAAATGCAAAGACCGTTTCCAAATAAATCCCCAAGTGCCAGGGGAAATTCTGTAAAGGCTTCTGTGCTATTTAACACCCCCATTCCCCACCCCCACCCCGATTCATTTCTTAGATGTTAGTCCAGCAGAAAACCAGTAGGTTCAGCATTAGGAGTCTTAACACAGATTGTTCATTGTTGAAATAAAAAATAATAAGGTCTTATATATATAATAAATGTTCATAAATGTACCAAGCAAACGCGTACATAAATATATAAACCACATGTCTGAAGCAGCACAGGAAAACAGCCATGAAGCCATTTTGGCTCCCAAACTGACCAAATGTTTTCTTTGCAAAGTCAAAGGAAAATGGAAAAGCCTCCCCATTGTCTTTTCCTTCACAAGTCCTGTCTTAAGGGTATGTCTGTGTATGAATAGGGTGAGCCTGTGACCTGGCTCAGGAACTAAGTATTTATCATTACAAAAGACTGGCCAGGCTCCCCAGGGTATCCAGTCAAGTAAGCATTTACAGGTAACTTGCCAGACAGGAGGTAAACGACACACTCAGATTTCTGGTAAACAACACACTCAGATTTCTGTTGTAGACCACCCCTTTCTGTGGATGTAGGTATGATGTGTCTGGGGGGTGGTCTTGAACTCCAGGGCAGGCAATTTAAAATGTCTATGTAAGGGCGGGCACACCTGGGTTCTGTGTCCTCCTCCTTCTCCTGTGCGTGAAGGGGGCACCCTGTTGCAACAGTTCAATAAAGATCAGGCTTACGAGCTGCTTTGCTTCTCAATATTCTCTGGTTGGCCTCTTCTCGTGTTATATATTTTTGTGTTTTTATACTGTAAGCCACCCTATGTTCCAGATTCTCCAAGTGTCCCTATTTTCCAGGGATGTCCCTGATTTAGAGAAGACGTCCCAGTTTCTGATATGATCCCGGAATGTCCTGCTTTTCCTTTGGAAGTTCCTATTTTCATTGGAGAAATGTTGGAGGGTATGGAATTATCTGACCTCTGAGCCATCTGAAGGCAATTCTGTATAGGGCAGGTTTGGTTTTTTTTTAAAAAAAAGTTTAATGTTTTCTTATGTTTTTATATATGTTGGAAGCCGCCCAGAGTAGCTGGAGCAACCCAAAAAGATGTGTGGGGTATAAATAGTAAAAACATTATGGGAATGGGACGTCCCTATTTTCATCGAAGAAATGTTGGAGGGTATGGTGTTCCTTGGAATAAGAGTGGTATTTAAATGTAATTAACAACAACAACAACTGGAAACACCCCAATTCTGCAACAAAGAAGGCTGTGCATTCAAAGTAAGCAAGTGTACTTTTTAAATATTTATATTTTATTGAAAAAGAAGAAGAAGGATATGGTCCATAATTGTTTATTTGAAGCCTATTAATAGTGCTTTGGTGTTGAAATAATAATAATATACAGGCTGATTTTGCTAAGAAGAGTCTGTTATGTTTCATATATAGATTCAGCTGTGTTCTTCTGGTTTCTTTTTTTTTTTTTTTGTAGACGGCCTTTTATGTAGCTTTTCATTCTGTTCTCTCTGGTGACAATATGCAAGAACAGGAGAGAAGGCAGCAGTCATCTAAGGTGAGCCTATGGAACAAAAGGGCAATAAACATCCCCCTTTCCCCTGCTGAGTAAAAGCAAGGGGACTGCAGGGAAGGTAGAGTACAGCACAGTTGCTTCAAAACATTCTTTCCACTTCTCTTAAAAACCCTCTAATGGAAGGTTTCGCTTGAAAATTAGATTGGCTGCAGTCCTTTACATACAAACCTGGGAGCAAGCCTAACTTCACACCGTGGGACCTGTTTCTCAGTAGTTGTGGGTTGGATTGTGCTGCTACACTCCAGATTAACCAAGTGTACATCCAACAAACGTATAGAGTTTGTTTGCCCATGAAACTTCTGAGCAGTCCTGAGACAACTGACTCATCCTGAAAGCGAATGGAGTGATTCCAAAATCCTAGCACAGCAGCAGTCCAGTAACCTCGGCATGGGATGTCTGGAGTGATGGAATTCAAATGTCAAAACTCCCCTATGAGGTAAGGTTGCAGCCTTTGGGGCTTTTGAGTTCAGAGAAAACACAAGTAAGAGGCAACATGACAGAAGTTCATAAGGTTATGCATGGCGTAGAGGAAATGGATAGAAAAAAGGTTTTCTCCCTCTCCCATAGCATAACAACTCATGGGCATCCAGTGAAACTTGGCAGTGTGTCCTGGAAGTCCCACTCCCTGCCACACAGGACTTTTTCCACCGGGGGGGCAGGGCCGTGACTGACTCCACTACAAAAGCTGAGGCTGCTGAAGAGGCCAGAGATCATACAGTGGTGCCTCGCAAGACGAAATTAATCCGTTCCGTGAGTCTCTTCGTCTTGCGGTTTTTTCGTCTTGCGAAGCACGGCTATTAACGGCTTAGCGGCTTTAAGAAAAAGGAAACAAACTCGCAAGAACTCGCAAGATGTTTCGTCTTGCGAAGCAAGCCCATAGGGAAATTCGTCTTGCGGGACGACTCAAAAAACGGAAAACCCTTTCGTCTAGCGAGTTTTTCGTCTTGCGAGGCATTCGTCTTGCGGGACACCACTGTATTGGCAGTGTGTCCTGGAAGTCCTCGCCTTGGGCTGCTGCTGCGACGGCAGAGGCAGTGGAGGGGTGCGCGCTCTGCCCCTGGCGGTGCTTGGTGGGCAGCCAAACGCTATAATTTTACAGCAAAAGTTGGGGGGTCGTCTTATATGCCCAGTCGCCTAATACACCGGAACATATGATATTCCTTAAGTTGAAACCTGTTTTCATGCTTGAACCCAGTGCTTCAAGTCCTACCCTCTGTAGCAAGAGAAAACAAATTTGCTCTATTATCTATGTGGCAGCCCTTTGGTTATTTGAAGACAGCTATCATATCACCTCTTCAGTGCCTCTTGTCCAGGCAGAATGCAATCTTTCTTCAAACTTTGCCCCAGAGGGCCTTCTTGGTAGTGGTGCCCACCCTGTGGAACACCCTCCCATCAGATGTCAAACAGATGAACAACTATTTGACTTTGAGAAGACATCTGAAGGCAGCCCTGTTCAGGCAAGTTTTTAATGGTTGATGTTTTATTGTGTTTTTAATAATTTGTTGGGAGCTGTCCAAAGTAGCTAGGGCAACCCAGACAGATGGGGAGCATATACATTTATCATTATTATCATTATTATCCTTGGTCTCCAAGACCATCATCTTCTTTGTCACCCTCCTCTGGACGCATTCCAGTTATGGTGCCCAGAACAAGGTGCCGTTCTCCAGGTGCCACCAATGGCTGCAAAGTTGTCTTGGAAGCCGTCTGATTTTAAAGGAAGATGAGCCACAAATTAACCTCCTTCTGTCTCTCTGTTGCAGCTCCAGTAAGAAAAGATGCTGACCCTTCGGTTGGAATTCTGCTTGGGATGAGCAGCTGACAAAAAAGTGCCCCCAGCTGCAACTCTTCCAGCCTCATTCAAGTCTTCCTAGCTTGCTTTCAAGGGGCGGGGAGGAGGAAGCTGCTGTGTCCATGAGGCCACCAAACATAGATTTCTCCTGCAGAGAAGCAATGCGACTTGTTCACAATGTACCCGCTATAAATTCCACTGGGACGGATTCTGCGTGCTGCCGAAACAAAAGATCAGAGACCCGTTTCTGCTCACTTCTTTGCTCGTTAGAGTAATCATTATTCTTTTAAGTGCTCTGGGATATACCCAAGGCACGAGGAAGGTAATGGGAAAGCCAAATTCTCTTGCTGAGGACAGCCGGTGGAGTGCAGTTCTGCAAAGACATGTGGCCTGCTCTTGCTCTCTCCAAGGCAGGACAAGTTGGCAAAAGGCAAGAGAGGTGAGCCGTTTGGCCTGCCGGATGATGAGCTGTTATGAAACACCACCACTCTCTTGCATGGGCTGATGAGCACAAGCACGGAACAGTGATGATTGCAGAATGAGATTGCCTGGTCCTATATATGATTTATCAAGCCAAACACAAGCAAAAAGGGTGGTTTCCAAGCTGTTATGCTTTTCTCTCGGGTCTGCAATACTGTTGATCCATGCCAAACATTAGGGTAGATTTAAGGACAGCAACATGCCTCTCACATTACTGGTCTCACCCGCTTGCAAGACAAGCTTAGGCGCCTAGTTGTTGCTTGCTTGCTTCTACAATGTGCTGTTCTGTTCTACAATCCCATTGGATCTGTGTTTAATTGTCTGCTAGTTTCAGTTTCCCATTTGGCGCAGTGGGTCAAAAGCTCTAGATGCCTGCATTGTTTTTCTCCTGCCTCTCATTTGCACCTCATATTTTGACCTGCAGGTTCCCCAAAGCAACTTGACAGTGCATTCTATAAACAGTGGTATCCAATTTAAAAGACATGAAGCAAACAAATCAAAGCATTTAAAAGCAGGAGATAGCATTAGTTTTTAACCCACCAATAGCTTATGCTTGAAAAGAGGGGGTACTGGGGTGGTCTCCCCAATAATCACATATCTGCGTTCCATGAAGATGGTTGGCATTTTCCAATGCCACTGAACTCCCAGCAAAATTGACTGTTAGAGCCTTTGGGTAGTGTAAACCTCAGCAGCGCCCACCTTAAAGATCCTATCCATAGCAGATGGCCTATATATCTTCCTTCTTTTCTGATGTAGCCCAATGAGCAGACATTGTATCCCAGCAGAATTCTGGACATCTCTTTCACCTTTGGAGAATTAGGTAAGTGCTGCCTGCATTCTAAACATTTCATCATATTACAACCATGCTGATCCAACAAAAACATGGTAGGCTTGCATCATCATCATCATTTATTATTATTATTATTATTATTATTATTATTATTATTATTATTCTTACAGTGGTACCTCGGGTTAAGTACTTAATTCGTTCTGGAGGTCCGTTCTTAACCTGAAACTGTTCTTAACCTGAAGCACCACTTTAGCTAATGGGGCCTCCTGCTGCTGCTGCGCCGCCGGAGCCCGATTTCTGTTCTTATTCTGAAGCAAAGTTCTTAATCTGAAGCACTATTTCTGGGTTAGCGGAGTGTGTAACCTGAAGCGTATGTAAACCTGAGGTACCACTGTATTATTATTTATATGGCGTCCACCTGACCGGATTACCCCAGCTACAAATTAAAACAGAAGACATCAAACACTAAAAACTTCCCTATACAGGGCTGCCTTCAGATGTCTTCTAAAAGTCAGATAGTTGTTTATCTGGGCATAGGGTATATAAATTCAATCAATCAATCAATCAATCAATCCTTGACATCTGTTGGGAGGGCATTCCTCAGGGCGGGCGCAACTACCAAGAAAGCCCTCTGCCTGGTTCTATGTAACCTCACTTCTTAATTGAGACAACCATCATCAGAAGGCCCTCAGAGTTGGACCTCTGTGTCCAGGCTGAACGATGGGGGTGGAGACAGTCCTTCAGGTGTACAGGGCCAACTTAAGCCCTGAGGACTGCTTTCCATGGAGAAATGTGCTTGTGTCTTAAGGTAAAGGTAAAGGGACCCCTGACCATTAGGTCCAGTCATGGCCGACTCTGGGGTTGCGGCGCTCATCTCGCTTTATTGGCCAAGGGAGCTGCCGTACAGCTTCCGGGTCATGTGGCCAGCATGACTAAGCTGCTTCTGACGAACCAGAGCAGCGCATGGAAACGCCGTTTATCTTCCCGCCAGAGTGGTACCTATTTATCTACTTGCACTTTGACATGCTTTTGAACTGCTAGGTTGGCAGGAGCAGGGACCGAGCAACGGGAGCTCACCCCGTCACGGGGATTCGAACCGCCAACCTTCTGATCCTAGGCTCTGTGGTTTAACCCACAGCACCACCCGCATCTGCTTGCGTCTTAATTCCCTCTAAATAAAGGGTGCTGTTGAAATCCAGATCCTTCAAGCTTAGTTGTTGATTCAATGGATGAAGTCCACATGGGTGCCTGTATTCGAGAGATGTGGTTGCTTTAATCTGGATCTACTGCATCGCTGAACTCTGGCAATGAAAGCTGTAGATTTCCCTTTTAAAAGAAACCTCTTTAGAAGAGGCTGCTTAATGACCCTGAACACTGGCTTGTTTTTAACACTAGAATAGATGAAGAGCTTGTTATTCATATGGGGGGGGGGGGAATGCTCTAAATGCCAGAGCACTGCCTCCTGACTTAGTTACGTAAATGAGACTGCAGAACACTAACCTCTGAGCTGCCACCTCCAGTTCTGACTGAAATCTCTCTAGAGAAGTTGGTAGGACTAAAGGGAAGCTAACTGACCTGAGAAAGGAATGAAATGTAGACTGAGAAAGTCAGCAGGCATGTTCTGAAAACAGCAGTGCACAGAAGAAGAGGAGAACCCTGTTTCCTTTCCTCATCAGCCCAGATCCCATTAACCAGGCCTGATTATCTGACACCAGTAATTTTTAGATTGTTACCTTGTCTGTTCCTAGATCTGGGCAAGCCCTCCAGGGGTCCCTCTGTGGCAAAAGTTCAGAGCCTTCTCCCATCATATTATTTAAATAGATAGATGACAGATGGTAGATAGATAGATATAGATAGATAGATAGATGATAGATAGATAGATAGATAGATAGATAGATAGATAGATAGATAGATAGATGAAAGATAGATGATGATAGATGATAGATAGATGATGATAGATGATAGATAGATGATGATAGATGATAGATAGATAGATGATAGATAGATAGATGATAGATAGATAGATGATTGATAGATAGATAGATAGATAGATAGATGATAGATGATAGATGATAGATGATAGATGATAGATAGATATAGATAGATGATAGATAGATTAGATAGATATAGATAGATAGATAGATAGATAGATAGATAGATGATAGATAGATAGATAGATAGATAGATGATATAGATAGATAGATGATAGATGATAGATAGATAGATAGATGATAGATATAGATAGATAGATAGAAAGATAGATAGATAGATAGATAGATTAGATAGATAGATAGATGATGATAGATGATAGATAGATAGATAGATAGATAGATAGATAGATAGATAGATGATAGATAGATAGATAGATAGATAGATGATAGATAGATAGATAGATGGACATAGTGAGTCATCATTACAAACTTTCTGCTTTATTGTGAAAAATATATACAATTTTAACTGCATATCCAGAACCTTTTTGGCATCATCTAAATAATAATAAAAAGCAGTCCCTTATAATGCTTGAGCCAAAAGTTCCCTCCAAATATTTTTTTTTGTAACATCTTTATTGAAAGTTCAGAAAGTACATAACTACATGTGCACCAAACATGGTGAGATGCAAACAAAAAAGAGAAAAAGAGAAAGAAAACCCATGTAGAAGGGAAAACAAAGGGGGGGGGACCCCAAACTGTGTATTTTACAAGGTTGTTGTTGTTCTTCACCAGATCTTAACCTCTTTGGAAGAATGGATTCCAAATACCATCCGTGACATGTCTGCGTTTATATGTAAGTTGTTCATATGTTGCGAGTTTGTATAAGTCGTCATCTAATCGTAGAAGGGAGCCGCATTTTTATTTTTCCTATTCATCAGTATCAGTCTTTTTGCTGTGGTAAGGGCACGGAGAGTCCACTCATATTGTCCTTTTGTTAGGTTCCATGTGCTGGGTATATAATTCAAGAGAATATTTTGCTCTGTAAATGTAAGGTGGTTCCGTACAGTTCTGTTGATGGTTTCAGTTACCTTCTGCCAGAAATCTTTCAATATAGGACAGTGGAAAAAAATACGTTTTAGAGAAGCATTATCCCTATTGCATCTCCAACAGTTAGATACCTTTTTTAAACAAACATAATAGGGTCCAGTCACGGGTGGGGCTGTGGGTTAAACCACAGAGCCTAGAACTTGCTGATCAGAAGGTTGGCGGTTCAAATCCCCGCGATGGGGTGAGCTCCCGTTGCTCGGTCCCTGCTCCTGCCAACCTAGCAGTTCGAAAGCACGTCAAAGTGCAAGTAAATAAATAGGTACCGCTCCGGTGGGAAGGTAAACGGCCTTTCTGTGTGCTGCTCTGGTTCGCCAGAAGCGGCTTAGTCATGCTGGTCACATGGCCCGGAAGCTGTACACCAGCTCCCTCGGCCAATAAAGCAAATTGAGCACCGCAACCCCAGAGTCGTCCGCGACTGGACCTAATGGTCAGGGGTACCTTTACCTTTACCTTAATAGGATCCAGTATATTCTAAATATCATTTTTTGTTGTATGAGGCTCAATTTAAGATCCAGAGACACCTTTGTTATAGCACTTAAAACAGTTTCCCACTGTGTGGTCAAAACTGAGGTCTCTAATTCTTTATTCCAATCCTCCCTCAATACCTGCATATCAAATTGGTTTGCTAGTAACAAAGATTTATATATGTTGATGGCCGGTTGATGGCCCTCCAAATAATTTTTGACTGAGATTTGAGGTGGTTGCAGAAGGAAAAGGGCTTCCAACCCTTTCATAATTTCTTTTATTTCATACATCCACTCACGTGTTTCACTACCAGTGATTTTGTAGCAGTAGCAGTGGCCTTCCTGTTTTGTTTTGTTTTGTTTTTAACCCAGAATTCCCCTCTGAATGACAGTGTGTCATGAAGTGGTATCACACAAAGGGAAAATTGCAGCCAGTGACCACTGGGAGGAGCATCATAAAAGGTAAAGGTAAAGGTACCCCTGCCCGTACGGGCCAGTCTTGCCAGACTCTAGGGTTGTGCGCCCATTTCACTTAAGAGGCCAGGGGCTAGCGCTGTCCGGAGACACTTCCGGGTCACGTGGCCAGCGTGACAAAGCCACATCTGGCGAGCCAGCACAGCACACAGAATGCCATTTACCTTCCCGCCAGTAAGCGGTCCCTATTTATCTACTTGCACCCGGGGGTGCTTTCGAACTGCTAGGTTGGCAGGCGCTGGGACCGAGCAATGGGAGCGCACCCCGCCGCGGCGACTCGAACCGCCGACCTTTCAATCGGCAAGCCCCAGGCGCTGAGGCTTTTACCCACAGCCTTTGCCAAAACCACGAGTGAGTTTCACACGCACCAGCTTTGTGTCCCATTCACTCAGAGAGACTGCTGAGATTGTCTTCACTTTTCTCAATTGCAAAGTAGGTAACAAAAATGAAGGGGAGGCCATTTTGGCTCAGCTCACATCTCCCGTATTTTTTTTGGTGTGTGATCCAACCATGAATAAGGTGCCATAAGGGTAGAGCTGGAGAGTATTATTAATGCAAATCAAGGAAATTTAAATGTTCTTCTTTTGTACCATCTGACTCACAGTGCTGTTGAGAGCAGACTTGGGTAGGCAGGCTGTGATGAAGAGGAAGGAACAGAGAGGGGAAACAGAAGGTTGGGAACCTGGACTGAAGAAGGGAATATCTCCTCTTTCCATCCCGACTTCGGTCGCTTTGGCAAGCAGACCAAGGATGTTGTACAGTCTTGTCCCCTAGAACCAGGCATCCCCTTCACAGATGGTAGCAGACTCACTCAATGTGACAGAGCATGCCCTAGGAATCCTGATATTTGCACAAGGTCTTGCAAGTGAGTATGTCAAGCCTTGTCTTTAAAAGCTTGGCAGAAGGGGTGGGGAAGCCATTGGGACATCTTCATCACTTCTGTTCAGTTCTAAACTTCTTGCCTTGCTCCTGTTACCTCTGAGCACTGTTTCTTCTGTTGAGCCTGTACTGTTACTTGCCTGCATAAAGACCTCTTTTTTACTTACAAGTAAGGGCCTCTGTCTGATTGTGTTGGGCAGAAGTCAGGACAATTTGTGTAGTTTATGCGCTATTTACTGTTTTGCATAATTCTGGATTTTGTACTCCTGGGAAGCACCTGCCCTGTCTACTCGAAGGCATCCCATCCAGCAAGACTTCGGAGCTTCTAAAATGTTACTAGGTCTTACCCAAGCATACCTTTTCTATCAAGAGGACTAGGAACGTACTTTTTAAATAATTGAAGTGGGGAGTTTTGGAAGCTGTGCTCCTGTCAGACTGCGGGCATAGCTTTGGCTATGTTAAATGACTTGCACAGGTGCCATTTTAAGCCTGAGCTTAACCCCAAAGCCTCTGAATAAATGAATAGGACTACACTTTTCCTCATTAAAATGGCAGGAAGTACCTTGATTTGGCATTGCAGCAACCACTAAAAGTAAAGGTAAAGGGACCCCTGACCATTAGGTCCAGTCGTGACCGACTCTGGGGTTGCGGCGCTCATCTCGTTTTATTGGCCAAGGGAGCCGGCATACAGCAAGGGAGCCGTTTACCTTCCCGCTGGAAGGTATTTTTTTTATTAAGGTACCTATTTATCTACTTGCACTTTGACGTGCTTTTGAACTGCTAGGTTGGCAGGAGCAGGGACCGAGCAGCAGGAGCTCACCCCATCGCAGGGATTCGAACCGCTGACCTTCTGATCAGCAAGTCCTAGGCTCTGTGATTTAACCCACAGCACCACCCCATCCCTTGCAGCAACCACTAAAACAGTTCAAACTTGTTTCCTCTCTTCCTTCTTACCCTGACATGCTCACCTGCTCTTCTTTGCAGTTAATTCACTCTCCCTTGCTGTCTTGTTTTTAGGAGGAGTGATGTCCCATTTCCTCCTGCCATTTTTATGAAAACAATTCTTCCCTTCTCCTGCAGCAACACCAGCACCCATTTTATTATTATTATTAAAAAAAAAACCCACTCCATTTTGTGGAACGCATTTGGAGTCTGAAATGCCAGCAGCACTCTAAAACTAAATGAGCAGATGATATCGCCCAGATAACGATGAGGATGTTGGGCGCTACTATTAGTCACTGCAATTTGCCACAAAAGTGATAACATGCTGGTGCTGCATTATATACGGAGAACTTCAGCTTTTGCAGGGACTGCCTCCCTCAACAGTCTTTTCCATCTAGGCACTGCTGTGAATATCCTGTGAAAAGTGAAAGTAATGGAGATGGAGAGGGGAAACTAATTTTCTGCTCTCAGTTGCTGGTAAGTAGGCAATGGCAAAACAGCAACAGCAACCACCTTAGGAGCTGCTAGGAATGAACCTGCACTCTGGTACAGGGGCAGCCAACAAGTTGCCCCCTATATGTTGTTAGACCACAACTTCAGCCCCAACCAGTGTGGCCAAAGGCCAGGGATGGTGGGAATCAACATCTGGATGAGCAACATCTGGAGGGCACCTCATTGGCTACTTGTCTGATCTCCGAGTCTCCCTGTGTGCCCCCCCCCCGGGTAGATTGTCTATACAGCAAGGACCTTTCTGCTGAAATTCGGCTGGTCTGATTATTTGGAGGCCTAGTAGAATTCCTTAAAATGCCATGCTTGTTAGATGGAATACACAGAAGTTATAGGGCAGTGGAAGAGCAGCTAGGCAAGGAAAGCAATACAGTGGTACCTCGGGTTACAGACGCTTCGGGTTACAAACTCCGCTAACCAGGAAGTGGTTGCTCCAAGTTAAGAACTTTGCCCCAGGATAAGAACAGAAACCGTGTGCCAGAGGCACAGCGGCAGCAGAAGGCCCCATTAGCGAAAGCACGTCTCAGGTTAAGAACCGTTTCAGGTTAAGAACAGACGTCTGGAACGAATTACCGTAAGTTCTTAACCCTTACTGTAATGAAGATGACTGTAAATCAAATAGGAATGTTGCTCATCCCAGTGGACCTCTGGCAGCACCTACCACTGTCATGTGACCATCAGAAGACTGCCCAGAAGGCAGTCAGGCTGAACAGCCCCCCCCCCCAGTCTAGCTGTTAGCTCTTCTCACTGCCCACCCCTCTCCCTCCACCCATATTGATACATACTGCTGGGCAATCCTTCCCTCCCTCCCTGTTCACTTTCTCCAGATTTACAGGTTGGCCCAAAGGAATCTTTGAGTCTTCTTTTTGCTGTTGTATCCAAAAGAAGCCTCTGCATGCTGTTTCAAGAGGTAATCAGGCAAGAAACATGATATGCCAGCAAAGTCATTAATCGTTTTCTCTCTTTCTCCACTAGAGCCATTTTGATAGCAGCTGGGATGATATTATCTCTTAATCCTGAGCACTCAACTGTTTCAAGAGCTCATAATCAAAAGAGGCAGCGTACCATTGGTACCCATTTACTGTATATTCCCTTACAACCTTAGGCATATCCCTCTCCACACATTTAGCCTATGCCCCCTGGTCTTTGTGTGGGAATGGGATCGTGCCACATGGTAGTTTGGGGCTAATGCTATCACAGTACTAAAATAAAAATATTCCATGCCCTACCATTAGGCAGAGTGAAGTGACTGCATCAGGTGGCAGATGGTGATGGATAGGAAGTAGTGGTAAGGTTTTGGGTAACAGCTCCGTGTGCCCTATGAGCCCTCTAAGCCAGCTGACTGCCTTTGGGAGCGGTAGAGGACAACACCAGGAATCAAGTGAGATCTAGCTGTCAGTGTCCACTAGGAATGGGACTGGGGAAATGTGATTCAGATTCCATTTGAAGGTCAACCTACCTAATTCACATTTCCAAAACAATACACAAACTGAAACACAGCCAGCCTTCAAAATTTGTGCTTCTCCAGATTGTGTAATGGAGTTGTTCAGCCAACTAGTGTGTACAAAAATGCCTATACTGGGGGAAATATAATAGTGAAAATGACACAAAAATGCATTGTTTTAGAGGAAATTGCTTTGCAAAAATGTGTCTGTTAGGCAGGATTGCGTACAGAAACATGCATATTAAAAGAAATTCACACTTTGCCCCCCCCCTTTTTCCATTTGCAATACGCAAATAATAATGTTGAGCATTTATTTCCATGGATTTTAATGGGAGAGTGTTACGCACATGCTTAACTCTTCTGTTGAAATTAATGTGAGTTTAAAAGCTATTGAAATTTATTTTGCAACTTTGTGATTGGTTTGTGTTTCTGGAGTCCTCATACACGAAGTTGCACTTCTGTGTCTTGTTTTTTATATATACAGAACTAAACTTCTCTTGGAATTCAATATTATTGAATGTGTGATTGTACCATTGAAATGCTGATGTTGAAAAGTCCTCTAAGAAGCAGCATATACCTTATTTTGCAGCTCTGGAGTTGAAATTTATTAGAGAACAGCAGTAACTGACATTCTTGCAAGCAGCGTATTCTTGCAGTAAAACTCTGTCTTCTCGTGTTAATCTTCTTTTGTGACCCACAAAACTGTGTTCTCATGATAGCACACTTATAGCTGAATTCTCACAATATCCATAATTTAAGCCCCATGACAATTTTCTCACCTCCATACAAAATAAGGAATGCTTTTAAACCCTGACAACTGGGAAACACTGGCCTGCGAGCGCTCCAATTGGAGAACTGCCTTTACTAAAGGTTCCATGGACTTTGAAGAAGCACGAACTCAGGACGAAAGGGAGAAACAAGCTAAGAGGAAGGCATGTTTGGCAAATCCTCACTGTGATCACCTCCCACCTGGAAACCAATGTCCCCACTGTGGAAGGATGTGCAGATCCAGAATTGGTCTCCACAGCCACTTATGGACACACTATTAAGACTGTTCATGACACTCTTACTCATGACAATCAGCCTCCTTTCCATATTTTTGGGTGATAAGGTGACAAGGGAGCTGTTTAAACAGCAAGAGTCTGAAACAAAACAGCATGTCCATTCCTCAGGTCATTTGTGGAGACAGTCACCATGGCAAAGTGCACAACAGAAAAATACGATGACAAAGCACGTCCGTGATCAACCCTAGCCAGCATGACCAATGGTAGGAATTGGAATCCAAAGCATTTAGAGGATACTGGGCAGAGGAAGTCTGTTGTAGTAAATGCAACTTGCTTACCATGTGGAACCTGGAAGATGCTGGGAGAGAGTGCAGAGACTCTCCATGCATTTGGGCTGACGTTTGAGTTATTTGTTTGTGTGACTGCCGACATATAAAGCCTGTCTCATAAAGCTAAACCAAGCACTCTGTACCAAGATACCTTTTCATCTAGAATCTGGGGGTGGGGTGGGAAAATATTTCCTGAAACCATTCTGCCCCCTCTAACTTTTTTTTTTAAACTACTGCCACCGCTTATTCAGTTGTGCTACTCCCCATTGGAGGGCACCATGTTAGCTACTCCTGAACTATGAGATGGAAGAACCCAATCTATATTGTCTTTGAAAAACAACAAGTGGGTGCTATTGGTTTTGTGTGAGTTAAGCTAGTGTGTGTATGTGTGCTATGTATCTGTATGTAAAAGTCAGGGGTGCCAACTTGAATAAAATATTGAGGGGGCCTAACTTAGCCCTGCCCTGCATAATCGATCACATGACGCAGTGCACAGACACCATTTGAATGGCAATGCCCATCAACTTTGAGGAGGCCTGGCTCCCTCAAATATTTTATTGGGGGAGCTGAAGACCCCTCAGCATTGGGTCCTATGGTAAATATGCATTAATTAATAAATAATAATAATAATAATATGGGGTGGGGGAACCCTGGACCCTGTGTGCCACGGAATCCTGAGAATCACAGTGTAACGAACTTCTGAGAGTTATAGGGCATTCTTATCCCCCTTTCCAACCCTGCAGTTCCCAGGCAAAGCTTTAAGCATGTAGCCCAGATAGTCCGATAGTCCATGGCTAGTCAGAAGGATTTCTGTACTCGTTTAGAACTGGAGCCATGTGTGGGAACATTTCCTGATGCAAAAAAAGGCACTAAAAAGATGGGAGCTCTGCACCAATACATTTTGCAGTTGAATAACACTTCCCTTACACAAGGTTTGTTATTGTGATACAACACCCACCCGCCTCTCCTCCTCCTCCTCACCGCACATCCGGCAAAGCCTTTAATTATTTATTGCACTGCAAGAGGTTTTCAGTGGAAGATACAAGAAAGGCCTTTCCTCTTGTTGTTTTCAGACTAATTCCGGCTCCATTGCTGATATTTCAATTGGTGATCCAATCTGAGGTGCCCAATCTAAAAGGGAAGCTTTGTCCATCCGTCCCTAGCGCCGCTCGGGTATCTCGTTAAAAGGTGGAGAAGGTTGCCAGGGATTATTCAGCAAGAAAGCCTTGTGTCATTAAATATGAGTTCATCCAGATTTCAGAGGGAATGAGACAGCTCCTGGGGACTCTCAGGGGATGCCAGGCTGCAGCATGAATGTTGCTCGCACATTGAACTGAGACCAAAAAAACTGAGCTGGAAATGGCAAGTTGCCGAGATGTCCAACTACAGCAAAGTTTACCAGGGAATCTTAGCAAAGAAAAGCTTTTCTTGAGGAGTTGGCCTGCTTTTTTATTTTGTCTGTAGCATCACTTTAGAAAAGGCTTTGATTTGGGCCTAGGCCTAAGGCACCCCGGTACTTCCTTGCCCTGGGCTTGGGAGTTGGCAAAGTGATCAGGGCTGGCCCAATATATTTTACTACCTGAGACAGATAGGATGCCTGTTCCCATTCATAGGAGCATTGGAAGCTGTCTTACACTGAACCATTGTTGGTCCATCTAGCTCAGAATGATTTGTCACTGAATGGCAGTGGCCACGGTTTCAAGTTTGGGACACTCCCAGCACATCTGTAGGCAGAGCAGATGCGGTATCACTGAGTTTTGACTCTTCCCCACACAAACAATGAACCGACTGTCCATTGAACCATTCTCTGCATCATCAGGCTAACTTAGGGAGCATAGGGCAGGCTATTTGAATGTGTTTTAACAGATAAACACACACCATCCTTACATATGAGCATATCTCATAAATGATACAGTGGTGCCTCGCAAGACGAAATTAATTCGTTCCGCGAGTTTTGTCGTCTTGCGATTTTTTTCGTCTTGCGAAGCACGGTGTCGGGAAAGTTTTGGAAAAGCTTCAAAAATCACCAAAGTCTTTAAAAACCTCAAAAAAGGCTACCACACCGTGTTCTATGAGTTGCTCCTCGAAGTCAAGTCACAACTGTATTAGCGGTGTTAAGAAAAAGGAAACAAACTTGCAAGACGTTTCCGTCTTGCGAAGCAAGCCCATAGGGAAAATCGTCTTGCGAAGCAACTCAAAAAACCAAAAACCTTTTCGTCTTGCAAGTTTTTTGTCTTGCGAGGCATTCGTCTTGCGAGGTACCACTGTATCCATATTTCTATTCTTGGATCAAGACCTGAATACAAATTATCTCACATGGAGAAACCTTCAGGTGATTATTTATTATAGATACATTACACTCGTGTTGGTGGTCTCGGGGAAGGAACAGCAATTACTCAGGACTAGTTCACACATGCATGTTCATCACTTGATGAGTTCAGCAACAAGTGACGATATGCGTGTGTGATTGGCTCATCACGGAAAGAACACACTGCAATGGGACATCACATTACTTCACAATCATCGTTTTTCAGTGGTATCATTTTGCACATTCAGCTGCCAGTTACCAAGTTATTAAGTGACGTGCATGCATGTGTGAATAAGGCCTAATTCACACATGCATGCACATCCATTAATAACTTGCCCCTTTATGACTGGCACCTCACAAAAATTATGATTCTGCAACTGTCAGGATGCTCATCAGCGGTTTCCGACTGGGTGCCCAGGAAAGTATAAAGACAATGAAAAGTTTCTTACCGTCCTTTTTTATTTCAATCTTTACAGAGAGAGGCTATAGAACCCAGCCTCTTGGATAATGGTGTTGTCCCAAGTGAATCTCCCCCCCACCCCAGTCTCTCCCATTTTCATATTCGTCACTTCTATGGGTGCTGCTACATGCCCTCTGTCTTTCAGCTCTTTGCTCTCCTACTTTTAAGGCTCACCGGGTTCAGGGAGATGGAGGGTCTCACACTCACTCCTGTGAGTGTCTGAGGGCCCTGCTCCTTCCTGCCACTCACCATCTGGCCCGGGGCGGGGCCTGAAGCCTCTCCATAAGGACTGCTGCGCTCTGCTGCCCAGGAGGACTCTCCTGTGAGTGTCTGAGGGCCCTGCTCCTTCCTGCCACTCACCATCTGGCCCGGGGCGGGGCCTGAAGCCTCTCCATAAGGACTGCTGCGCTCTGCTGCCCAGGAGGACTCTCCTGTGAGTGTCTGAGGGCCCTGCTCCTTCCTGCCACTCACCATCTGGCCTGGGGTGGGGCCTGAAGCCTCTCCATAAGGACTGCTGCGCTCTGCTGCCCAGGAGGACTCTCCTGTGAGTGTCTGAGGGCCCTGCTCCTTCCTGCCACTCACCATCTGGCCCGGGGCGGGGCCTGAAGCCTCTCCATAAGGACTGCTGCGCTCTGCTGCCCAGGAGGACTCTCCTGTGAGTGTCTGAGGGCCCTGCTCCTTCCTGCCACTCACCATCTGGCCTGGGGTGGGGCCTGAAGCCTCTCCATAAGGACTGCTGCGCTCTGCTGCAGAGGGCCTGACGGGCATCACTAGAACAGTTGCTGTTACTGCTGGAGGGGTGCAGAGTGCTTTTAAAATTTTTTTTTTTTTGTTGTTGTTTTTTTTTTGTTGTTTTTAAATTCCTTTGAATTTTTTGTAAGTGGGGGGGGTGGGGGTGGGATGGATGTTTACTGGGCCTGGGAATCTGTTTGATTTTATGTTTTTGTAATTTTTGCTGTTTTTTGTTGTATTGTTTTATTGGTTGTTTTTTTTAAGGTGTTATCTTGTTCTTAAGGGGAGGGGTCAGGGCTGCCGGGGAGTGGGCCCCAGCCAACAAAATGGCTGGGGCATGTTCCACAGGGGAAGATGCACTGGGACAACCGATCTCAGTGATCACGGGTAGGAGGAGGAGTTACGCTAAGACCAGACCATGTCATTACAGAGGAGGCAGGTTTAGTCGTTGTCTGAGGACTATCCCTGCCTCCGGGTCTGGTCCTGACCGGATGGATACTAGAATCAGCAAGGGATACCCACATGACCTGAAGGTGCTGCTGTGCAATGCCAGGTCAATGATTCATAAGACCACTGCCATCCATGACTTGATCATGGATGGAGGATTTGACCTGGCATGTGTGACAGAGACTTGGTTGGATGAAGCGGATGGGCCTGTCCTTGCCGCTGCTTGTCCACCAGGTTTCTCTTACGCACAGCAACCCAGGTCATGTGGGCGGGGAGGGGGGGTTGCAGTGATTTTTAGGAAGTCATTAGTTTGCACCAGGCGTCCTATTGGGAAGACCCAGTTTTCCGAGTGCATGTTCTGGAAGTTGGGCAATAGGGGCAGTACAGGATTCCTACTGGTGTACCGACCTCCCCGCTGCACCAAGGATTCCCTGCCCGAGCTGCTTCAGGTCGTGGCGGATGTCCTCCTGGAGACACCTAGCTTGGTTGTCCTAGGGGATTTTAACATCCATGCCGACACGACCTTACAAGGGGCTGCTCGGGACTTCGTGGAAAGCATGGCCTCCATGGGGCTGTCCCTGAATAACTCTGGCCCAACCCATAGCCGCGGACATGCCTTGGACCTGGTGTTTACCTCTATGGATGTTGGTGATCTGACACTAAGTAAAAGCGAAACGAAAGAAGTGCCATGGTCAGATCACTTCCTGGTGCAACTGGACTTCTCCGCGACCCATCCCCTCTGCAGGGAGGTGGGACCAATTCAGATGGTCCGCCCCCGCCACTTAATGGATCCAAATGGTTTCCAGAGAGTGGTAGGGGATGCTTTATCCCATGTTGATGGCCTTTCAGCCGATTCCCTGGTGGCCCGCTGGAATGTGGAGTTAACCAGGGCTATTGACTGTTTGGCTCCAAAGCGCCCTCTCCGATTGCATGGAGCCCGGAGAGCCCCGTGGTTCTCCACGGATCTGAGGGCAATGAAACAATCGTTGAGATGGCTAGAGCGCCGGTGGCGGATAACCCATTCCGAATCTGACCGGACACAGGTTAGAGCTCAACGTCGAGCCTACCAAGTGGCGATAGCGACGGCGAAGAAGACCTTCTTCGCCGCCTCTATTGCATCTGCAGAAAACAGCAGCAGGAGACTTTTTCAGGTGGTTCACAATTTAGCGGAACCACCTGCGACATCTGGGCCCAGTATGGGCCTCATGATCTCCTGCAATGATTTTGCAAAGTTTTTTGCAGATAAAATCGCTCAGATTCGGGAAGAGGTAGACTCCACCGTGGGAGCAGGGCCGGGGCGGGAGAGTGCTAGAGTCCTGTCTAGTCAAGTTGTGTGGGATCAATTCCAACCTGTTACCTCCGAGGATGTGGACAGGCTGCTTGGACGAGTGAAGCCAACCACCTGTCTCCTGGATCCTTGCCCATCCTGGCTTATAAAAGCTAGCCGGGAAGGACTGGGCGATGGGCTTCGTGGGGTGGTGAATGCTTCCCTCCGTGAGGGAGCCTTCCCAGACCCGCTGAAAGAGGCGGTTATTAAACCGCTTCTTAAAAAACCATCTTTAGATGCGGCCACGATGGCCAATTATCGCCCAGTCTCAAATCTTCCATTCTTGGGCAAGGTGATTGAGCGAGTGGTTGCTGAACAACTCCAGGCACGCCTGGAAGAAGCGGACCATTTGGATCCCTTCCAGTCGGGATTCAGGCCTCATCATGGGACTGAAACTGCCTTGGTCGCACTGGTTGATGATCTCCGGCGGGCTAGGGACAAAGGTGAGAGCTGTTTCCTAGTTCTGCTGGATCTCTCAGCGGCGTTTGATACCATCGACCATAACATCCTTCTGGACCGTCTTGAGGGGCTGGGAGCTGGGGGCACTGTCATACAGTGGTTCCGCTCCTTCCTCCTGGGCCGTGTTCAGAAAGTGGTGGTGGGGGATGAGTGTTCAGACCCCTGGGCCCTCACTTGTGGGGTGCCTCAGGGCTCTGTCCTCTCCCCCATGCTTTTCAACATTTACATGCAGCCACTGGGAGAGATCATCAGGAGGTTTGGGCTGGGTGTTCATCAGTATGCGGATGATACCCAGCTCTACCTCTCTTTTAAATCAGAACCAGTGAAGGCGGTGAAGGTCCTGTGTGAGTGCCTGGAGGCGGTTGGAGGATGGATGGCGGCTAACAGATTGAGGTTGAATCCCGACAAGACAGAAGTACTGTTTTTGGGGGACAGGAGGCGGGCAGGTGTGGAGGATTCCCTGGTCCTGAATGGGGTAACTGTGCCCCTGAAGGACCAGGTGCGCAGCCTGGGAGTCATTTTGGACTCACAGCTGTCCATGGAGGCACAGGTCAAATCTGTATCCAGGGCAGCTGTTTACCAGCTCCATCTGGTACGTAGGCTGAGACCCTATCTGCCTGCGGACTGTCTCGCCAGAGTGGTACATGCTCTGGTTATCTCCCGCTTGGACTACTGCAATGCGCTCTACGTGGGGCTACCTTTGAAGGTGACCCGGAAACTACAACTAATCCAGAATGCGGCAGCTAGACTGGTGACTGGGTGCGGCCGCCGAGACCATATAACACCGGTCTTGAAAGACCTACATTGGCTCCCAGTAAGTTTCCGAGCACAATTCAAAGTGTTGGTGCTGACCTTTAAAGCCCTAAACGGCCTTGGTCCAGTATATCTGAAGGAGCGTCTCCACCCCCATCGTTCTGCCCGGACACTGAGGTCCAGCTCCGAGGGCCTTCTGGCGGTTCCCTCACTACGAGAGGTCAAGTTACAGGGAACCAGGCAGAGGGCCTTTTCGGTAGTGGCACCCGCCCTGTGGAACGCCCTCCCATCAGATGTCAAAGCGATAAACAACTACCTGACATTCAGAAGACATCTGAAGGCAGCCCTGTTCAGGGAAGTTTTTAATATGTGACATTTTAGTGTATTTTTTTATCTTTGTTGGAAGCCGCCCAGAGTGGCTGGGGAAACCCAGCCAGATGGGCGGGGTACAAATAATAAATTATTATTATTATATTATTATAATGCTTTCTAATGACAATGTGTCAGCCAGCTGCTGATCCGGTTCTGCCTGCTCCTCTTCTCCCATTATTTATCAACTTTCCCCTTCATCTGCCTCTGAGCTGTGACCTCCCGCAGACCACTGTTGTAAATCTATACTGTCTTCCTCTTCCTCTTTCCTGGGAGGGTCAGGATGGAGGGGGCAGTCTCCACCATTCCTCCTACTCTCCCCAATCCCTGACAGCAACCCACAAATGCTGTGGGGCTAATCAGAACAAACGGGAGAGCAGTGGCATGTAAAAAGAATAAGTCCTTGACAACATTTTGTGCTGTTACATGAGATTTCACCGAGCACAGAACGTTCTGAGAACCATTTAAATGATCACTCATGGACTAATAGGTTATTTAGAGCTGAATCAACAGCCAAATGCCATTTTAAGTTTATATCCTGAGGTAATGACTACATCCCTACCCAAACATAACACTTCAAGGAGTGAAAATCTTCCTTCACACATGCATCTCTCGTTATCTGATGACTGTAACATCAGATGACAAATTGGATGCGCCAAAGCAGCTAGAGTTTTAAATATCACATTCTGAGGGTCCCCCCCATCAAGTCACTTCACCTACTGTCAATCATCAAATATACAGGGAAGGAGTATACGGAAATCACGTGGTCTAAGTGCATCAAGTACTTTTCATGTGCATCATGTCTGCATACCCTTGAACATTTCTGAAATATACTCAGAGTCGAGTGTGGATTTCATGCTCTTTATTCAGCTCAGAGTAGTGAGGAATGGAAGTTCCCCTGAAATGTCGGCTTTATATACATTACTTACACAATGGGCCACACGTGATTTGCTAATTCTGGGATTCTCCTGTAGGCCAATCAGGTTGCGGATTCACTTCCACCCGGAGTTGGATTGCAGACTGCCTTCAGATGTCTTCTAAAGGTTGTACAGTTACTGATCTCTTTGGCTCGGGAGTTGCATAACTCCATACCCTCCAGTGTTTCTCCAATGAAAATAGTGACATCCTAAAAAAAAAGTGGGACATTTCGGGATCAAATCAGAAACTGGGATTGCTTCTGTAAATCTTGAACTGTCCCTAGAAAATAGGGACACTTCGAGGGTCTGCATCAGATGTTGTGGACCCCATAGGAGCCAACTCCTAGGGGTTGTATATAAAATACAAATATATATATATAAGGGGGCCAGGCCCCCACAAAGTTGATAGACATTCCCATTCAAATGGTATGTGTGCGCTGCGTCATGTGATTGATTACGGGGGGGGGGATTACCTGGGCCTCCACAATATTTTATTCAAGTTGGTACCCCTGATGGACCCCCTTTCTTTAAAACAATAATTAACAGTCATCTGTCAAATTTTAAAATGCTTCATATTTGTCTTCACAAGAGACAACATGTTCCTATGCGGAACTGAGGCTGAGGCCCAGTGAGTTGGCCAGTCTTAGGTGGGATTTGAATCCAGATCTTGCTGCTTCAAGCCAGTCCAACATGTTTTCCACTGAGCCATAGAAACTTCTTGTCAGAGATGTACTCTTCAGCAGGCTAGCCATGCGAGTAGCATATTCTTGTTGTCAGCAAATAATGCATTTGTCCTGCATTATAAGCAGCTCACTCTCAGGAATGCAAAACTGCTTCTCCGCCTCATCTCACCTAGTGTGTTCCATGCTGCTCTAATTTTGCTCCCTTCCATTCTGTCCAGGGGATGAAACCAACCCTGAGCCCAAATGCCGATTCAGAGAGGCTGTTTGTTACCCCAAATCAAACCAAACCCTTAAAAAACTGATAATCTCAGTGGTGGCTTCAGCCAGAAACAACACCCTGAAGTAAATTCTGGTGACCAGTTCAGAAAAAACCCCTGAGAAACTCAGCAAGATTCTGATTAGAGAGGCAGCCAAATGAAATATTTTCAAGGAAGAGTAGGGGCGGGGCAGAATGATAGATACAAGCAGCAACATTCACATGATTCCTTGCCGTGGAGTGGCTTCACTGCATAGCAGAGGGTAAAGTGTGTTGCCTGGTGCTCCCAATTCAGCAATTTAATACTAATCTGAAATCGGTTTTTCCCATCATAGAAAGGTAAAGGGACCCCTGACCATTAGGTCCAGTCGTGGCTCACTCTGGGGTTGCAGCGCTCATCTCGCTTTATTGGCCGAGGGAGCCGGCGTACAGCTTCCGGGTCATGTGGCCAGCATGACTAAGCTTGTTTCTGGCAAACCAGAGCAGCGCACAGGAATGCCGTTTACCTTCCCGCCGGAGCGGTACCTATTTATCTACTTGCACTTTGACTTGCTTTCGAACTGCTAGGTTGGCAGGAGCAGGGACTGAGCAACGGGAGCTCACCCCGTTGCAGGGATTTGAACCGCCGACCTTCTGATCGGCAAGTCCTAGGCTCTGTGGTTTAACCCACAGCGCCACCCGCGTCCCTTTTCCCCATCATTAGCACTTATTTAAAAAATAAAACCCAAGGTACACAGAGCTAAGTGGATGGAGATAACCACATCTGAAATCGAACTGAACGCTGAATACAAACAGATTTGCATTGTAAGGTACCTAAATAGTTAAAAGAGGTAGCATATCATGGCGGATGCCATGTCCCCTATCAAGGCCTTCTAAATAGCTGTATGTAGATCATGGGATGCCTTGCACTGCAAAGTGTGGTTGGACCTCCTCCCTCACTGCTTTGCCCCTGGTTTTGGTGCAGGTCAAATAAATGCTCCTCCACCTCCCTTGTTCTCTTAGATTCTGGTGGATAGCTAGGGCAGCTTGGGAAAGCCCTCATGCCAATGTGCGTGCATACAACAGTAGAGGCTGGGCTGGAAAGCTTGAAGCCCACCGCTGCTACACATGAGATGGGTTGAAGAAAAGGAAATACAAATTGGCCCTGTCCCGTAGCTTGACCAATCACAGCTAGCAGCGGCTAGGAGCCAGGTGGAGTCATAGATCTCAAAAAAAGGTGTAGACACTGGCCAGCTTCCATTTTTAATACTACAACTATTACTACTACTAATAATAATAATTTATTATTTATACCCCGCCCATCTGGCTGGGTTTCCCCAGCCACTCTGGGCGGCTTCCAACAAAACACTAAAATACAATAACCTATTAAACATTAAAAGCTTCCCTAAACAGGGCTGCCTTTAGATGTCTTCTAAAAGTTTGGTAGTTATTTTTCTCTTTGACATCTGGTGGGAGGGCGTTCCACAGGGCGGGTGCCACTACCGAGAAGACCCTCTGCCTGGTTTCCTGTAACTTGGCTTCTCGCAGTGAGGGAACAGCCAGAAGGCCCTCAGCGCTGAACCTCAGTGTCCGGGCAGAACAATGGAGGTGGAGACGCTCCTTCAGGTACACTGGACCGAGGCCGTTTAGGGCTTTAAAGGTCAGCACCAACACTTTGAATTGTGCTCGGAAACGTGCTGGGAGCCAATGATGATCTTTCAGGACCGGTGTTATGTGGTCTCAGCGGCCGCTCCCAGTCACCGCGTTCTGGGTTCTGGATTAGTTGTATTTTCCGGGTCACCTTCAAAGGTAGCCCCACAAAGAATGCATTGCAGTAGTCCAAGCGAGAGATAACCAGAGCATATACCACTCTGGCGAGACAGTCCGTGGGCACGTAGGGTCTCAGCCTGTGTACCAGATGGAGCTGATAAACAGCTGCCCTGGACAGCTGTGAGTCCAGAATGACTCCCAGGCTGCGCACCTGGTCCTTCAGGGACACAGTTACCCCATTCAGGACCAGGGAGTCCTCCACAGCTGCCCGCCTCCTGTCCCCCAATGTTTGTTTTGGGCTGCTCATAAAGGCAAGAAGAGGGCAGGGGGAGCACTGGCCTGCAATGGAGCCCACCTGAGAGGTGCCAGAACTAGGCTCCACTGCACTCCGAATGAAAAAATGCACTGGGTATAAATGCCCTAATAAACAAACAAACGTTTGTCGTGAACTCAGTAGGTAGTCCTGCCAGAAATCTATGTACTTTCCCCCTTGAAGCAAAGGTGGCACTGTGCAGCCGATTTGTCTCTCTAAGAGCCCGTCCACAGTTTTGTTCTTCTGTGAGTTCAAGTAATTTCAAGTCCCAGGTCCAAGAGAGGAGTTTGGTTTTTCAGTTTTTGGTTTTGTCCTGCTGTTTATTGCTGAATTGGAGCAAATGTCAATCGAGTTTTCAGCCTCACACAGGAGTAATGCAGGTCTTTGTAGCAGAATTACAGACATACAAAAGAAGCTGTGCGGAAACTGTGGCCCTCCAAACGTTTGGTGTACTGCAACTCCCATAATCGCTGGCCCTGTGAATTAGGGAAGATGGGAGTGGAAGTCCTATAGGCAGCGCTGGAGGCACATCCCTCCCTAAATCACGCTTAAAGAAAGCAAGTCAATATGTTTCACTGGTGCCTTCTTAACATTCTTCCAATCATCCCTTCACTCTTCTGGTTTCCCACCTGCTGTGGAGAACAACTAGTGTGTCCTGCTTGCTTTCGAAAGCAGGAGGGATGGGCCTTCATCCCTCATGGGCTAACAAAGTAATACCCACCTGTGTCTTTGGTGGGCAAAGGGCTTGGGTGCTGGCTGTTTTGCACACTTCAGAATATTGATATGCAACCTGTATGTGGCTCATCATAGGTGTTGATGGCGGCACACTTTTTATATGCATCCTCCAGCCTTCCCCACCCCCATCCCAAATGGAAGGAATAGATGGTGTGATCATTCTCACACAGTCTGCATTTATGTGAAGGGGTTTTGCAATGGGTGAAGATATCTTGGGTCTGCACCGCACAGTGGAATAGCTGTAAAATGTCTGTTCACATTGGTGAAAATCCCAGGGATGTCAGCAGTGTCCATTCCCCCAAATTTGCCTATAAATATAACAACAGACTGGTTAGCTCAGTTGGCTATGTGGGAATGTTGAGGAAGGTAGGAGAGGATATATTGATTGAGTATTATCCCTCCTCACTTACGCTAGTGAGCAAGCAGCAGAGCACATTCCCTTGCAGGTTGCTGGAAGCAAGTTGCTGGATCCGTTAGAATAATTTGCGTTAAGCAATCCAGTCTGGCTTGTCCAGTCTGGATTGTTCCTGGTAAGTTTCCCCTTTATTTCCCTCTTAAAATAATAAAAACACAACAGTCTTCTTTAAAAGTAAGAGTAAAGTTTTACTTACATTTAGTTCACAGCAGTGGCGTAGCGTGGGTTGTCAGCACCCGGGGCAAGGCAAGTAATTTGCGCCCCCTAACCCGTGGATTTGCGCCCCCTAACCTGTGGATTTGCCCTAACCCCAGATGTTGCGCCCGGTGCGGCCGGCCCCCCCTGCACCCCCCACGCTACGCCACTGGTTCACAGCAGTAATCTGAAGGCAGGCTTTATCTTGTGGTCACAGTTACATTTGTAGAGAAGAGAAGTCTGAGCTAGGCCTCAGACTTTCTACCTTGTGGCTTCCATCCTCTGTAAGGGTGAACCATATGCTGGCTAAGAGGTCCAAGAGAGATGTCCGAAAAGAGAAAAGGGAAAAAGGGAAGATGGCTGCATGGCTAGCCCTATTACATGGTCAACTAGGGTCATGCCCATCTACCTGCTCACACACTAGGGGAAGAGGCTCCAGAGCAGTTAAGACAGGAGGTCCTCCCTGTCTGGAGCCACATTCCCCTGTGTGTCCACTCTAGGCAACAGGAAATGTTGTAGTTGACTGCTTCAGTGATGATACATCCCACAGGTTAGAGCGTGGTCCTGATAACACCATCATTGTAGGATCAATGCTTCCATTTTCCTGCATTGCAGGGGGGGCTGGACTAGATGGTCCTTAGGGTCCCATCCAACTCTACAGTTCTGTTCTATTCTAAACTTCAGATTTATGATGTTACCATTGTATGTGTTGGGGCTTTATTTGGATTTCGAAAGGTTTTGTTGTGATTTGCTATTACTCACGCTGAATATTATAATTTACTTAGCACATAAATTGCGGCTAGCTTGCTTAATTGCTGAATGACTGAATATGAAGAAATGAATGGATGAATACTGGGACTCCTCCAGTGGAAGAAGACCACGTAATCTGCTCGTAACACATCTGGTGGAAGGGTTGTCAGATTTTTAACTGGCCTTCGTCCTCTGCTTTTAACGGAAACACTTGACGTGATTAAGAAATTCCTTCCCCCTCCCTGGATGAGTCCAGTGATGTGTCGGGGGGGGGGTGTGAGTTTCAGCTGTTTAGCCTGCTATCCTAAACCCCCCTGAGACTTACTTCCAAGTAAACCTGCATTGGGGCTGCACTGTTAATTTCTTCCTATCCTTCTGCTGTTGAAGGCGCAGGAGCACTGTCAATTAAAAAGTTGACACCCAAGCTGTTAGTTTGTAGCCACACTCTAAATCTTCATGTATTCTCCCCCTCCTTGACAATTTAAATATAATTGTTGGAAAGAAATGTGATAGGATAGGCAGGTGATAGAGATGCTTAAAATAAATACACCGAGTAGGCTGCCAGATCTCGGTTGAAACAGATTATAGCCTTGTATTTATCCTTAAGCGAGAACCATCCTTTTATAGGTGGTGATTCTGAGGGGGGATCGTGATCCGACCCTGAAACGCTTCGTTTCTATTAAACCCATCCGCTACACGTGGTTATAGCTGTTTTGGTGGTTGCTAATAGGAACGGTTTGCTCTCTGACGGAGAAAAATAGTATAATTTTTTTTTTTTTTACAGAAAAAGAATTTGGGGTGGGGGGGGGGAGCGTGAAAGAACTACAGGATCCCATTTAAATTTCCCTGCTAGTAGATCGTGCCTGCGGTGGTTCCTTCCTGGCTCGGTTCCAGCTTTGATCTCCTAATTTGGACGTTTCGTCTTCCCGCCCCCTCTCATCAGAGGCTGGCGTGGGCGTCGTCCTCGCTATTTATGGAAAGGCAACAAGCAGGCAACGTTAGGAATGCCTTATTTATAACCTGCCTGCCTGTTTTCCTTCTCTCTCTTTGCACCACCCTGCCCCTTTCCCTCCTCCTCTTCCTCCACCCCCCCCCCCCAAAATAGGACATAAATATAAGCTCAGGATCCAGACCCATGCAGATACCTTCCCCTTTATTCCTTGACCCTTTTTAAAAAAATGGCTTTGTGTGCTTTATTCTCTCCCTCATAATAAATAAATAAAATAAGCGCAAGGATTTGGGGCAAGCAAGCAAGAGCTTGCCGTCGTTTGCACAAGCCGCATCTGCGTGCTGGTGGTGCAGATGGAAGCAGCAGAGAAATGGGGTGGGGGGAGATTTCCCCGGGGGAGCGCCGCTACCCCCACCTTCCTTGTATTGAACAAATCCTTGTTTGCCTTCCCCACCCCCTTTGAAAAACACCTTCCAGGAAGACTGTTACCAAAACCGGAGCAATTTACAATCTCCCGGTCAAAAAATATATATTGCATAAATAACGATTACACGTTCGGAATCCAGACATTCCGCCCACCACCAGACGTCTCCTGCAATGTTCTCTCTCTCTCTCTCTCACATATATCCAACGCGAGACACTGTACTGTACACAAGAGAAATTGGCTAGTAAAAAAATAAAACAGAAATCCTCCAAGTTTCCTCCGAAATTACATGGGAAATTATTGGTTTTGGCCAGCTGCTTTGTCAAATCACACACACACACACACACACACACACACACCTATATATAATAAATATTATATATATTTTTGACACACACACACGCACATACATATATCTGTATATCTATATCTCTATATATATCGCACATCCGTAGACACGAATCTTCGCTGGCAATCGGGTGGTTTCTAATTATAGAGCAAGAGAAGGTGGGTTATTCATAATTCATGCGCGCTCGGAAATACACCGAGGAGATGCAGATCGACCCTTTATTGAAGGCCTTCCCTACTGCTGATTCTTTGTATTTCCATGGCAGGAAAGATCCCGGGGGGAGAGAGAGTGAGAGTCTGGAAGAGCTTGCGCCTATTTCCTTTTTCTTCCTTAAAATGACATCTCCACCCGGTCTCCAAACGGGCAGGTTTCCTCCCCGCCCCACTTTAAGGCTATTGTGGTTGCTGTCCTTTGAACAACAAATATGGGGGTTAGTCCCCTTGACCTGAGCGGGACTTACTTCCGAGTAGACATGGGCAGGGTCACGTTGAAATGTACCTCCGCTCTGAAGAGGCGCCTATCTGTTTCTGTCATCAGTCTGATCTAATTCTGTCCCTCTTTTCTCGTTCTACACTCCATCATCAAGTTCTGCCCATCCATCATTATTCCCACAGCATCTTTTAATCCATCCATCTCTCTACCCATCCAAATTAACCCTAACCTACCCCGCATACCTTTTTCTGCTGAGAGGCTGGCTGGGGACTAAGGAGGAAACTCTGCCTGGTCCCAACCCTGTTGAATTTTGGCTAGTCTTAAGAAATTATTATTATTATTATTAGACACAAGACTAGTTTGATGATGGTGATGATGATGTTGATGATGATAATGATAATAATAATAATAATAATAATACTCAGCTTCCAACACATATAAAAACATCATAAAGCCCCTCAAAAGTGTCCCTTTACTTTCACCAGCGAAGGTTATTTTTACAAAGAGAATTTGCTTGGAGATTGGGAAGATCATTTCCCCCTGTTCCCTCTCCCTCTCTGTGTGTTTTACTAGCTAGAGTTAAAATTAAAATCTTAACAGCAACAGTTATTGTCATTATTAAAGAATAACTGCACCCATATGAAAACGACAACGAGTCTCGTGGCCTCTGAAAGACGAACCAATTTATTATGGCATCAGCTTTGGTAGAGTCGCGTCTACTGACTTGCGCTCCCCATCCAGCCATTCTTGGCATCATTATTACTAAGATACAATTATTGTGCATAGAAAGGTGCTACGGTCACGTTACAGCAGTTTCCCGTCCTCTTTGGCACGTTTAACAATGCATCTTGGTTTTGCAAAACCTTCCTAGTGCCGCCCCGACTCTAAGGAATCCATTCATAGGATGGGATCGCCAACATTTGCAAAGGCGTAATCTGGTTGTTAGCAACCAACCAACCAACCAACCAACCAACCAACCAATCCCACCACGGCGGGTATGTTTAGGATTGCGCTGTGCGTCGTAGGATCTCAAGCAACATCTAGTGGGGAAAAAGGCAAGGCCACGTTGCCACCCGCAAGGTGGGTGGGCCGTGGGCGCAGGAAGAAAAGAAGAAGAAATTCTGGAGAGCCCAGACTCTTGTTCTTGGCTGCGAAGCTGGGCCAGACGGTCTGTTATTTGATCATTACCAAAAAGGAGAAGGCGGTGAAGAAGAATGCGCAACGTTTGCAAGTCTGGCGCTCCACTTCCTGGGCACATTTGTTGCTGGGATTCAACCCATCGGGGAAATGCAGATTGACTCCCCCCCCCCCCCCCGGGCTTGATTTATGGGCTGTTACGCTTAGCCGTTGCTTACACTTCGCGCCGCGGCGCTTGCAATGCTCCACGTTCAGCATGGAAGGGGCTCGTTGCGCCAAGACGACCTTTCTTGCTTTTACGGCGCGCGCGTGCGTGCGCGCGCCTCTCTAATCCCCTCCACCGCGAGACATTGTCGCGCACAGCAGATTAAAAGCAGGCGAGGGCAAGAGCAGGGATCTTTACAAAGACAACACACGTAATAAGCACGCCTCCTTTCCGTGCCCAGACATTCGCCTCTTTCCAAAATAACAAACGAAACCACCATATTTACGTTTGATTCCGCATAGAGGCTCCGGGATGCAATAAATAGGCGAGACTTTTTCCTTTTTGCTACCAGATCAATAAGGCCTTCCCGAACGCCAACTGCAACTGAAGCTTAAATAATTCCGGAAGAATTCTCAAGATCAGCTTCCAAGCTCCAGGGTTTTCGTTTTATAAAAATGGGGCCCGCTGCCCTCCACCACAAAGCAGATAATAAATGGAGGGTGGGGTTGGATCAAAACGACAGGGGGGTTGTTGGGGAAAGGGGAAGACATGGAAAACAGCTAAACCGAGGCATGTCATTGGTCCACACCCACGTTAGTTTTGTCGGCTCTGACTGGCAGAGGCTTTCCAGGGTTCCCACCTGGAGATCTGGGGATCGAACCGCTGAGCAACATTCCTTCACCAAAGGATTCGAACTCAGGACACCAGCGGGGCTAAATGAAACAACGAAATGCGCGCGGGCATCCCCTTAATCTCTGAATTTAAGTCTCCTGTTTTAAACGGATTGTGTTACTATGTATCCTAAATATGTATATTTATGTATAAAGTTTGAGTCCAGCTTGTTTTTTTATATTTTGTAAACCGCTTAGTAGCCTTTTTTGTGGGGGGTGTTATTGGTTTCGTTTTGTTCTTATTTTTGTTTTGTATGTTGGGTTTTTAATATTGTAACGTTATGTTGTGAACCGCCCTGAGATCTACGGGTGAAGGGCGGTATACAAATTTCACAATAAATAAATAAAAGTGCAATCCTATACCCACTTAACTGCCTGGGATCAAGTCCCATGGAAATTAATGGGACTCACTTCTGAGTAGACCTGTGCAGGAGTCCGCCATTGGACACTCGCGTGCTCTTTGAGCCTTTGTGGGAGAAGTTACTCCTTTGGTAAAGGTCTCGGGGAAAGACGCCCTTACTTTCCCCTTACAATGTAAGTAGAAGGTATTGAGGAGAGCTCAAACAGATAGACAGACATATGCTAAATGAAATTGGATTGTCCAGTTAACAGTCTGGGCGCCACTTAACAGTCTTCAATAGCACTTAACAGCTCTAGTTATTATATTATATTATATTATATTATATTATATTATATTATATTATATTATATTATATTATATTATATTATATTATATTATATTATATTATATTATATTATATTATATTATATTATTATATTATATTATATTATATTATATTATATTATATTATATTATATTATATTATATTATATTATTATATTATATTATTATATTTTTAAGAAAAACATAATATACAATAATATATTTTCCATTTTATGGCCTTTAAAAGGGGACCACAATAAACCAATATATATATGCACCCCACCCCCATTTGTTAGTGTTGTCGACAGATCCAGGGGCATCGTTTCCAGGATTAGGAGAAGCAAAACCGACCACAGTGAGCTCTGCTCGTGGGTACATTAAGCGCACACATCCACGCAGCCTTGTATTTTGAGAAGGTTTATTGTGGTCCCCTTTTTAAGGCCATAAAATGGAAAAATATACTATTGTATATTAGATTTTTCTTATATATTATGATTGTATATTATATTACATTGTAACACACACACACACACACACACACAGAGAGAGAGAGAGAGAGAGAGAGAGAGAGAGAGAGAGTATATAAAATAACAGCTCGAGTTATTGTGTATAATAAAGATGATAAGTGCTATTGAAGTCTGTTAAGTCGCACCCCGGGTGGGTGGACAATCTAGTTATTAATTTCAGTTAGCATATGTATATCTGTAGATATATACGCTCTACCACCCCCCCCCCAAAAAAAAACCCTCGTAAGGGCAGTGCAATGCTAGTAAACATGTCCACACCCACTGAAAGTCCCGCTGAAATCAATGGGACTTACAGGGCCATCCGACACAGAAGTAAGCCCTCATGAGTTCAGCGAGACTTACTCCCAGGTAACTGAGTCTAGGGCGGCGGCCTCACCTCATCTCACGCCCCCCATCTCATCAGCATCTTAAGGATTGAGGGGGTCAAAGCGATATAGAGTCTCAAAGGTCCTAGAGAAGGGAAAGCGGGTGAACCCCCCCACCCACAAGAGCATCCGTTTGGGCATCATTGTCTCTTATGGTTCTGATAGCATGGGACTCCAATGGTTAACACCCCCCCCCCCGGAAATGGGAGCCTTTGTATTCAATGAGGTGCGCTTCCAAAGAAGCCTGCTTAGGATTCGCTGTGGAAATCCCACAAAGAGAAGGCAGCTTTTTGAAGGTAGCTTTTCATCATTCTTATAGCATCTTTATAAACCACGGGCCATTTGGAGATGTAGCCATAAACCCTCCTCCCCCCCCGGAACTCCGAGAAAGGGAAAGCAAACTACCTTATAGTGATAAATATTAAACATAAACATAAACAAAGCTCTGCATTTATTTCCACACACAAAAAAGTACCATCAGCTTCGCTCTCAACACAGCTCGGTAAGAACCCAAGAGTTAAGCCTTCATTCTGATCTCATCGATTTCAGGGTGACTCTTATTCCCTTAGCACCAAGAATTCTTGTCGCATGTGAGAATCTGGCATTCTCGCGTTTCCCCGCTTGCACCTCTTAAAACCTGCCCCGCGTCTTGCTAGGCTCTAGTAAACCATTACTCCATGTACTTGAAGAAAGCACATGTCAATAACTATATATAATATAAGCGTTCTATATTATATATACCATTATTATAATAATAATAAAATTATATATAATAATATACATTCACCTTTTCTTAAAAAATAAAACTGCATCCTCATTTCAAACAATAATTTTATTTTATACCTTTTTCTATACTTTGTAGCAAATCTTTTATAACTTTTTTTTTGCTGAATTGACTTTATAATAAACTTTCTTAAATTACATTTTTTTCTTTTAAAATCAAGGCTCTTTTAATACTTTCCCCCCAAAAAACCATTACGCTGTGTGTTAATTTTAATTTAATTTTTTTTTTTACCTTAACGTATACGTTCCCCCTCCCCTTCCCCCCGCCCCCTGTGATCTACACTGTTGGATCGTTAAGATATCGGTACGTCAATGGTGGAACACTTAAAAAAGAAGAGGGGGAAACTTTGGAAAAGAAAAGAAGAAAAGAAAAGAAAAAAGGCAGTGACAATTGAAAAAAATGCCTTGACTCTTAAGTAAAGCTCAACTCTCAGCAAACTCAGCAGCATTCATTGGGTCATTTCAGCGAAATCGCCTTTTAATGTTTGTCCCTCTTGGCTTTCCCTCGTTCGGTTGTCCTTTCGATTTCTCTCTGCCCCCCTAAGCCACACCATCAGGAAGGGCAGGGGGGCGGGGAGTCTTACGTCTTTAAAGTGGAATGGCCGGAAAAATTCTTGGAAAACAAAAGAAAACACGAGTTCCCAAGGAAAGATGATCGTCTGTGGGTTAATTCACCATCGAGCGCTTCTTCCCGCACGTGGCCAAGCGAAGGTGTATCCATTTCCGGTTCCCTTCTCCCCCTCCCCCCTCTTCCCTTTCCTTTGTTTTTCCCCCCACCCTTCTTCTTTTCCTTTTACATTTCCTCGCTCCACTCATCCTTCCTCGTTGATGTTTCCCAGAAGAGCCCCTCCGTTTGTCGCTGCAAGCAGTGTCCTCACTAGCATTCTAGTTTTATTATTACTCTTATTACCTATTAACGCTTTATTTTATTTTATTTTATTAGGAGTATTCGGTGGTGGCTCGAAGGCCGTTCCTGAGATTTCTTTTTGCACACAAGAAAGAAGGGCTCCAGCTGACCTTGGTCTGAAGAAGAAGAAGAAGAAGAAGAGGCATAAAGCTGAGGTCCGATTTTGGCTGTTGGCCGGCTTGGAGGCCTGCCATTTGGTACCATTTGGCAAATCATCAGAATGCAAAAGAAACTACGGAGGCCAAGAGAGAGAGAGAGAGAGAGAAAACGTGCTTCTTGTCGTTGTCAGAGCGGTGGTGGCGGTGGCAGTTCTTGGTGGCGGCCGTTTATCTCTCTCTTTCCTCCCCAAACCTTTCTCAGGCGGGCGTCATGGCGGGCATCATGGAGAATTCGCAACAGATCTCCCCCTCCCCTCGTTCCCCCAAAGCAAAAAAGATGGAGACTTTTCCTCTGTAAATCCAGTTCCTGGAGTAAGAGAGAAGAAGCAGTTGAGTGGGTGGGCAGGAGGAAGAGGAGGCGGGGCGAGGAGGAAACGTCATCGTTGTCATGTGGACAGGCGTGCTCTACACGAAGTGCGGGGCAGGGGGGGCGGCCTTCTAAAATGAGAAGTACGTCGCCAGGGCCACCGAGAGAGCCACCAGCAGCAAAGGGGAGGCCGAAGCCACCACCGACGAAGCCGCCCGCTGTGTTTTGCTGCACAGGACAAACAAGTTGCCTTCGTAGTCAAGCTTTTTGGATTTCTCTTTCAGTTTTTCCCAGACGTCTGTCACCCCTTCCTGGCAATCCGTGAGGGCTGTGAGGGTGCAGGCATGGAAATCGTCCCAGTACCTGAGCACAGAAGGGGGTGAGGGAAAAAAAGACAAAGGACAGAAGTCGGTCAGGAATGGTCGGCTGTCACAAGGCCCTCCCTCCCCCCAGGCCTAATCTCTAATAGGAGAGCATCCACTCTGCAGGTGGGGCTGGGAAGGACCCCTGTGACGCATAGGGAACTCTGAGCTGGATGTACAGTGGTACCTCGGGTTAAGTACTTAATTCGTTCCGGAGGTCCGTTCTTAACCTGAAACTGTTCATAACCTGAGGTACCACTTTAGCTAATGGGGCCTCCCGCTGCTGCCACGCCACCGCTGCACGATTTCTCTTCTCATCCTGAAGCAAAGTTCTTAACCCGAGGTACTATTTCTGGGTTAGCGGAGTCTGTAACCTGAAATGTATGTAACCTGAAGCGTATGTAACCCAAGGTACCACTGTACTCAGTATATGGTAGCTTCCTATGTTTATGTGTGATTCCTGCCAGCCAGCTGTTCCCTTTCCCAGGATACTCCATTCCACCCACTCTTTCCCTCCCACCCGCAACAGCCAATATTCCATGGCTACTGAGCATGCTCTGTCTACATTGAGCTGCTCCCCTCCCTCCCTAGGTTACTTTGCCGACCTTGAGATTAGTACCTTTCTTGGCTGCAGAACAGGAGGAGAAAGCGAATTCCCTGTCAGCGCTAGGTGTTTACTCAATGAGTAAGTTAGATCAATGTCACCCCCATAATTGGACAGCAGAGTTTTAAAAAATACAAAGTAATATTTGTGATACAAGTTCTTACCCAAGGAGCAGATGGCAGAACTCATCGCAAGAGAGACATTCCCACCCACCCACATAGGAGGAATGGCTCTGCCAAAACAATGTCTTGTAGAGTTCATGTGTGCATTGTCAAACTACAGTGGAATGGGCTCCTTGCTTCAGAAAACATTGCATTCTCATGCAGATTTGTTATTGATAGACTCATCCGTTAATGGACCCATCAATTAATCTATCAGTTAAAATCTGTTTCACCGGGTTTCAGCCCATTTTCAACACATAGGCCAGCTCAGGAAGATCTACTCTTGGTGGCAGCACTTCAGTGTCTCAGCAGAGTCCTTTCTTAGCCTCTGCTGCTAAGAACATAAGAAGAGTCCATTGAGTGCAGTAGCCTGTATCCAAACAGATTCTTTTAACTGGGGATGGGAGGGTTTATACTAAGGACCTTCTTCATGCAGAGGACTGCTGCACTATGAGGGTTTCCTCACCTGGAATCTCTCCCCCCCCCCCCGCCTTCCAATCACAGTGCTGTGGATATGTAGGCATGATAGATGTCTTGAGGATTCTCTCTCCCAATGTTTAGTTTAGGAAATAAATGGGGCTTTGGAATCACTCCCTCCCTTAAAGTGTGTCTGGTGGGGTAGGATGTGGGGGGCTAAAGGTAAAGGGACCCCTGACCATTAGGTCCAGTCGTAGCCGACTCTGGGGTTGCGGCGCTCATCTCGCTTTATTGGCCGAGGGAGCCGGCGTACAGCTTCTGGGTCATGTGGCCAGCATCACTAAGCTGCTTCTGGCGAACCAGAGCAGCGCATGGAAATGCCATTTACCTTCCCGCCGGAGCGCTACCTACTTGCACTCTGAAGTGCTTTCGAACTGCTAGGTTGGCAGGAGCAGGGACCGAGCAACGGGAGCTCACCCCGTTGCGGGGATTCGAACCGCCGACCTTCCGATCGGCAAGTCCTAGGCTCTGTGGTTTAACCCACAGCGCCACCCGCGTCCCTGATGTGGGGGGTGGAGAGGTATAATTCCCCAATTGTGATGGGAATGCACTCAGCATAGGCTCAAAGGGACCGTCTTCTTTGTAATTTCTAATGTTCCAGGGCAGAGTTCCTGAGTTTAAAAAAGTAGTTCTCATGAGCATATCACAAACTGTGCCCTAATTTACAATTGCATTGAAATTGTGGTTCAGGATTGGAGGACTCAAATAATAATAATAATAATAATAATAATAATAATAATAATAATGTTATTATTTGTACGCTGCCCATTTGACTGGGTTGTCCCATCCACCCTGGCCAGCTTCCAGCAGATATAAAAACATAATAAAACATTAAACATAGAAAACTTCCCTATACAGGACTTCCTTCAGATGTCTTCTACAAGTTGTATAGTTATTTATCTCCTTGACATCTGCTGGGAGGGTGTTCCACAATAATAATAATAATTTTATTATTATTGTAGAGTCTTGGCATTTTAAGGGACCCCAGGGTCATCTAGTCCAACCCTCTGCAATGCAGGAATCTCTGCTAAAGCATCCATGATGGATGGCAATCCAACCTCTGCTTAAAAACCTCCAAGGAAGGAGTCCACCACCCCTCTTGGGAGTCTGTTATTATGAAGCTCACTGGGTAACCTTGGGCTGTCATTGCTGTAAACTGCACTGAGATCTATGAATGTAAGGTGGTATACAAATTTAATTAATAAATAAGTAAAAAAATAAAATTGCTAATGCTCAGCCTAACCAACCTCACGGGGTTCTTGTGAGGATATAATGGGGGATAGGGAACTGTGTTAGCTGTCCTAATCTCCTTGGAAGAAAGGGTGGGTATCAATGTAAATGATAAATACAAATAAATAAATAGGTAATTTATTACTTCACATATTCTGGGGCTAAGTCCTGATACTGAAAACAGGTGCTAAATCTGAGTCTTCTTGGCATTAAATATTGGTACCCTTCCACACATTGGGAAGCAAGTTTGAGTGATAACCTGAGAGCCTGTGTGTGTGTGTGTGTAACAGGAATTTAATTGGGGTTTAATTAGCCCTAGGAGTAGACATGTGCTTAAACCTCAGTATTCTAAACACAAGAATCAGAAACCACATATCTCTGCATTACGTCATTTGGTCTGGATTGCACTAAATACACCTAAAGAACCGGGGGAAGTTTATTGCGGTGGGAAAGAAGCTGGTAAAATAAAAACTAAATATACAATAAAAGACCTAAAAGGAGGATTTCAAACAAAAATATTTTCCAGCCCACACTGTCAGTGTCCAAATTACATTAGCAAAATGGGGCAAAGGAAGCAAGCACAGAACAATAACAAGTGAGTGGTCCGTCCCCCCACTCACCGCAAAAAAAGGTATATGCAATGGTCTCTAAAGCTTGTTTCACAAACAGAATTATAACGATGCATTTACAGCAAGGGGATTTCACTTGTAAAGTCTAAGTGCAGCAAAATGCTGCTTGGTTGATTAAGGAACAGGGATAATTTCTGCACAAAAACATGATGTAACATAACATGTACTGGAGAGCCACAAATCTTTGACAAAGCTCCTACAAAGTCGCCCAGAGGTTATCAGTTGCATGGCTCCGTTCATTGGAGGGTGGTCAGTAGGCACATTCCAAGAACACTTAAGTCAAGGGCATAAGCAATGCTTTGGAAGGATCCTGATGTGTAAATGCTGCCACCTATTTTATGGCAATATCTACATGGCAAACTTTGCCATATTCATGAACATTTAGGCAGACTATTTTAATGGTTGCACAAAGGGGCTGGCAGCAATTCTCATTTGCATCCCAACCTTCACCTTTGTCTGAATATATATATTGGGCAAGGAACCATAGCGCCTTTGAATGAGTGCCAATGCTAACTCAGTAGAAGTTCATTCCAAGTTCCAAGAGAGTTGTCCTTAGGATCAGGTTGCTGGCAGATTAAATGGACTGCAGAAACTGGTAATTGTAGTCCAGTACCTACTTTTTTGGGGGGGTCATCATGGATGCTTTAGCAGAGATTTCTGCATTGGAAGGGTTTGAACCAGATGACCTTTGGGGTCCATTAAAAGGTAAAGGGACCCCTGACCATTAGGTCCGTTGTGGCCGACTCTGGGGTTGCGGCGCTCATCTTGCTTTATTGGCCGAGGGAGCCGGCATACAGCTTCCAGGTCATGCGGCCAGCATGACTAAGCCGCTTCTGGTGAACCAGAGCAGCGCATGGAAATGCTGCTTACCTTCCCACTGGAGTGGTACCCATTTATCTAATTGCACTTTGACATGCTTTTGAACTGCTAGGTTGGCAGGAGCTGGGACTGAGCAACGGGAGCTCACCCTGTCACGGGGATTTGAACCGCCGACCTTCTGATCGGCAAGTCCTAGGCTCTGTGGTTTAACCCACAGCGCCACCCACGTCCCTTGGGGTCCATTACAACTCTACAATTCTATGACGATATGAACTGAAGAGAGATCACTGTAGGTGCCTTCATTTTGGCCTTCTTTGGTGAACTTGATGATGGCTCACAACTGGCATCCTTGCTTGCTGCTGTTTCTTCTTTCAGATATGTTTAATAACATCAACTATTCTTAAGAGGTTGGGGTGAAAAGTGTGACCTGTTTTGGGGGCTGCTGGTGCATATAGAGGCAGAGTGCGCCTCCCCCATGGCCCCAATACTTGAATGTGTGAATGGCTGAACCTACTAAATTACCACCAGTCATTAATGGCACGAATGCGGGTGAGCTAGAAGTCACCATGGCTTAGTCCTCAAATGTTCTCTCAATGCCAGGGTGGTTTGCTGTGAACATGACTAAACACCAGGAAAAGCTTTCTGACAGCAAGAGATGTTGGACAGTGGAATGGTCTCCCTTGAGAGGTTGTGGACTCTCCTTCCTTGGAGGTTTCTAAGCAGATTTGGATGGCCATCTGTCTTGGATGTTTTAGTTAAGATTCTTGCATTGCAAGAATCTAGAAGAGCCTTGGGGTCCCTTTCCAACTCTACAATTCCATGACACGAAAAATGATGGGTGTCGTTGGAGCATGTGCAGAGTGCCTTTCTGCCACCACTGGTCTCTTAACTTGCTGGAACATTTCGATGTAATCTGATGCTATGAGATCTCCCCGGAGCGTGCAGTTCTGACCCACAAGCTCTTTCCACTGACTGCTTTTAGGCAGCCCTATTCCTTTCCTCAGTTCTGCCTGTGTGTGTTAGGTAATAATGCCCCTTTCCTTTGCCATAATGAGCACGCACCGCCTGCGCGCCTGACCTAATCTACTTGCAAGCTGACCAACTCCCCGTTCCAAGATTAGAACCGATTCCTTTTTGCAGAACAAACAACAATAGCATCCCGTCCCAGCTGTGCCGCAGAGTTGCCTTTTAGAGCAGAGTGGCGCCTCCTAATCGAGGCCGGCATCCACAGGTAAGTGCCTACATAAGGGCTCTTTTGTTCTTTTCCTCCGCTCCAAAGGATTTTAAAACGAGCAAAACCCAACAGCAACACCCTAACCCTCCCCGTTGCCAAATGTAGGCGTTTTGGCTAAGGCTGGCTATTACTCTGGATGGCTTGGGGCGGGGGGCGGTGTGTGTGCGTGTGGAAACGTGGCGCAAACTCTAATTTATGAGCACTCGGGACTGGTCTCGTGGAGTCCAACGCTGGCTGCATTTGTAATAAATAATGAGGCATGGAGATGGCGTGAAGGCTGGAGAGGGCGCCTCTTCTACTGTATTTCTGCCGTAATTGCATCTCCCAAAGGAAAACTAAATCTTCCCTGAGCTTCTTTCAATACACACACAAGGGCGAGAGAGAGAGGAGAGAGAGCGCGCGCACAGAGAAGAAGGGAGGGAGGGAGGGAGAGAGGAGGCGACCTCTCTAGAATCTAGGCGCATGATCCGTGGAGCTGCGAGGGGTTCTGACTCCAGAATCTAGGCCAGGGTGTGTGTGCGTGTGTGTGTGTGTGTGTGTGCGTGTGTGTGTGTGTGTGTGTGTGTGTGTGTGTGTGTGTGTGTGTGTGTTGGTGGGGGCGCCTCTCCCTCCAACCTCCTGCTCCTGCTCCCCACTTCCTTTCTGTCTCGCGCCAGGCATACTGCAGCTCTCTTATTTTGTATTTTTTTTGTAGCTAACTACTGTAGTTGTTCTGTCAAGCAGGATCCCAGGCAGACATTTTCTGGGAAACAACGGAGGTTTCCAACACGGCTGGGAAGCGGGAGTTGCTGTCTTGCGCGCGGGGGCAGCGAATGTCTCCGCTGAATGTACATTATGATGGCTGGGCGGTGGCTGGCGTTTCTCAGGATTGGAGGGAAGGGGTATCTTTCGATTTCTCCCCACCAGGACCGCGCCATGTTGCTGCCAACACCAGAGCATTTTGTTGCTGTCTCATATAGATAGAGGTCTAGCTGGAATGCCAGTCATTCAAACGAAATGTCCCGAGGAAAGGAATAGAAAGCAAAGGGCAATTCCTCGCTATTATATTGCGAGGTGGGACGTTGGATTTTGCAGGGAGAGGGGAAGAATGGGCAATTCTCTTTGGAATTTCGGCTCCCATCTTTATAATCAACTACACTGTTCCTCCGCCCCTATTAACAAAAATAAAACCAATAAAACTGCCTAGATGCAACCCAGTTCTAAACAGTGATTTCAAAAGCACTAATTTCTAAATGAATGGATTTACCTTTGAGGTAAATACACAGCCCAGTTTGATCTGAGCTGCTTTTATCCTCGCCCACACAATTCAAGAGGAAGTAATTTTGGATTCAAGCCGATGGGTACTTCGGATTTAACAGGGAATTAGTCCCAATGCCTTCAGCATATATATATATTTTTTTAATATTTCGAGCAAGTTAAGTTTCGGTGTCCAATTAAGCCTTGTAGAAGCCATCTTGACTTGAAAGCCATCACGTTTACAGTCCGATTCTATATAGGCAGGCTTTTTTAGAAGTAAATCCCAGTAAATCCAATGGTATCATTCCCAGCAAAACCAGTTTAAAGTGTCCAGGCTGCAGCCGTGGTGTTGGAAACAAATTTCATTTGATTCTGTGGAACATGATCATTACAGTCTGACTTGGATGTTAAGTCCAGGTAAAATGAGAGGGGCTTCCTCTGAAGGAAACATGAAAACGGTTTGGCTGCGTGTCAAGTTCCCATCTAAATAGTGGACTGGAATGGGACAACCTAACTCAAGACATTTTGGTAGAATGAAATCTTGTTTTCGAATTTTGCTTTGCAGCGAGTAGGTGGAAGGCAAATTTACGCACACAGTCTGTCCACTGGTTTGGGATTTAGATTCGGTTGCCTCGTAGAAATATGATCTCTCTCGTTCCCTCACGGGAAACAAGACCACTTGCATCCATAGCGCCTTCGGGGCTCCAAAAATGGCTTGCAAAAACCACACCAGGCTGTTCAGTTGCAGTTTAAAACTTTTTAATGTCTTCGTTTTAAAATATGAATTCTAAAGGGATGTCCTATAAGGAGGCTTGGGACAGGGAGACCTATGTTTGAATCCCCGCTCTGTACTGCACAGTAGGGTTGTCATATTTTGAAGGGCAAAAAAAGAGGACGCTATGACGGCTATTCAAAGCAAATGAATGCAGTTTGTCTCAGATTCTACCCCTGAAATAGAGGACGTGTCCTGGAGAAAGAGGACACATGGCAACCTTAACTGGAGCAACTCTTACAACGGATGGGGTGGGGATCCCAACACAACACCACATTATCACGATTCAGTTTAATATGGGCTGTACTGTATTACATTACACACACAAAACAACACTATAGTAAGTGACCACATGGCATGACAAAGCAGACATTTGTACTGAAATTATAGTGTGGTGCACTGTGAGATTACATCGCAGTTTTACATCACATTCTAAAACTTTACCAGCCCTCACTAGCATTTTAAAGCATTATCCACCCCCTTTCGCTCATTTTGGGTAGCTATTCCTCATCATACCTTTAGATAGAATAAACCCATTCCGTTAAAAGCACTTCCTAGTGGACTAAGGAGACAATAGAGCCGGACACCTCTGCTGCAAGCCTTGTCTCAGGCACTGAAAACTACCGTTTCAAACCCCAGAGGGATAATACCAATTTTTTGGGGGGTGGAAGCAAAGTTGTTGTTCCTATGCATTTTATGTGCATGACGCTATTAATTGAGCAGGCAGGGATGTGAATACTGTCCTGCTGATTATTGTTACTAGCAAAAAGAAATCAGGAGGAAAATAAAAGAACCATCGCACAATGTAACAGAATAATAACAATAATCTGAAAACCCCTAATTGTAACAGGGCCTAGTGAGAGCCGAGATATGAAATGCACACATATTTGGAAGCAAATCCCGTTGAATTCTGACAGACTTTACGTTCAGTTCTAGGTGCTTAACATCGGGGTGTTAAAACGACGAGGTTGTTGCCATTTACTTTAACAGGGTGAAGACTGCGCCCAACGGATCCATGCGTGCTTTGCATGGTTATATTTAGCTTAGCATTTCAGTCTGTTGAGGATTAAGCCTGTGCAGCGTGCAAGCAAACTACACATGAAAGAACAACTCCTCTGGCAAGCTGGTAGCCTTTTGTCTGGCTACAGAGCTTTAGGTTCACATGACAGTAGCATAGAGATCTCAACAAAAAGTCAAAGCCCCACTCCCCACAAAACACACTCACACATGCATACAGTGTTATAAAGTAAAGAATCACCGTGAAGAGCCATAACAAGAAGAGGTGCACCTACCGGCAGATTGTTTCGAGATTTCTCTTGTCGTCCAGGTCTTGAGGGTAGGTGGCAATCTTATTGCCCATCTTGAGCACACAGTTCGAGAAGCCCTGAAAGACCGCATCGCACTTGCCCGCTGCTCTGACTGCTTGCACCAGGTATGCTGGGGAACAGATCAGCACCACGTCAACTGGACAGCTCCTAGCAAGGTAAACAGCGCGCGATACCCAACCCTGAATTCCGACTCCAGAGAACTGTGATCAATCCTATCCATCACACTTCATCTACGCACGCATCTACACGCGAGCGCGCACACGCGTCTCAAAGCTGGAAGAGGATCTGCTTTGCTTTGTTCTCATCACAAAAGTCATTTTCCCTTTCAGGATCGTTTAATTGGATATATTTTAAATGGAGATCACACATATCAAACCGTCTTTGGCACTTCTTTTTAAAGTGTCCCTTAAATAAACAAATATAATGCAGTTGCATCACTTACAATAATAGCAACCTCATTTCTGTCAAGTTGTTCCATATAATATCTATATATGTATAATATCCTCTTAAAGATACACTGTTTTGAATTATTTGGAGTGGAGTTTAAAATCTTTCTCTCCCCTCCCCCGTTTCTCTAAATTTCGCTTACTTTTTAAAAGCAAAAGTCAACTTCAAAAAACGTCAAATTTATTTCAGCAGTTTAGCGGTAGTTAATAATCATTACGCTTAACCTTCAAGTAGGTTGTAGCAATCTGCAGAGCCTTTCAAAAACTGAAGCTGGTGGGTATTTTATGGTGAAAAATGGAACTGATGGAGGAAAAAAAGTCTGGAATAGAAATCACCAGGCATACATGTAGGTCTTCTCTTCAACAAATTGTTTCCTGCAAGAAAACCTTCCCCCCTATTTCTTCCCCTGTTGCATGGTGAGAATTGTGTCAAGAACGGGCACCCACGGACCCGCCCCCTTTGGAAATGCGATATAGTGGATGCAATGCAATGCACTGGGGAGAACAGTGAGTTGCTTAGTCGCATGTGAATTCCTATTAATGTGTAACTTGCATCAATGAGAACCTAAAGGGAGGTTGACATGTTCGGTGCATGCTTAATCCCTCGCTCTTGGTCCCTCCTCCTCCTCGCCTGTGACTTCCCCATTCAGGTTCTTCCACTGAAGTGGAGACAGAAGAACATCCTCTGGGCTCACCCTGTCTCATTTAATCTCTCCACCACTCGCCTTGGCTGAGTTCTCCCCCGCCACCCCAAGAGCGTCTGCTCTGCTGTCTCTATCCACCACACACATCATCGACACTGATTCTCCACTATCCATCTTCTGCCTCTCGCCGTGAAATCCCCAAGTCGCTCTGAAAGATCTGCAGGAATGCTGAAGCCTGGAGACCCTTCCCTGGGGCGCGCGGGGGGGGGGCACACGGCTTCCTGACGTCTCTTTTGGGTGCAGCAGACATCACATCAAGGGTGGGGGGACACCTACAAATCTGAAGGACTTCGTTGTTCATTCTACGCTTTCCCAAAGGGAAGCTACCCCCAACCCAAGGCAAAAGGCTCTTTGATCATGATGGTATATTGCACTGGGGGTGAAATCTCTCTCTTCATCACTGCAACGCGCTCTTTCTCTCTCTCTCTGTCTGTGAGTGAGCGGGGTGGGGAGTAGTTGAGTCATTTTTGCTTGCGCGCTGATGAATTGACTACATTGCTTTCTCTCTCTCTCTCTCTCTCTCTCTCTCTCTCTCTCTCTCTCTCACACACACACACACACACACACACACAATCACACATATTAAAAGCAGCCGCAGCAGCAGCAATGTCTCTGGCTTTGCAGGAGCAGGTGTGTTGCTAGCGAGAAGCATACGGGGGCTTTATCCCTACCAATCCTGCAGCAAATGAAAGGGAATTAGCGTCTTGTTGGTTTAATTGATCACTGGCTTGATCCCCAGCAAACCGTCCGCGGCTCTCGTTGCCCAACGCCACAGCCTTCCAAAGCAAGCGGGTTAGGGAAAATGTCCATTTCCCCTCCACCGTGTGCTTAGTGCGCTTGCCCAGACATTTACAGGGTAAATTAGAGATTGCAAGTAGAAGAGAGAGTTTTTATTTATTTATTACTCCTTTAGAGAGGATCGAAGCGAACCATTTAAAGGTGTGTGTGTGTGTGTGTGTGTGAGGGGAAATCGGTTCTGGAATAAAAGAGGTCCTGTCCACAATGCTGAGTGTCGGTGGAAACCCCCCTCTTCCCTCCCTCCCACTGATTTATGGCTAACCTGATTTAGTAACCACCTCCCTCCCTCTCTAACCCACTCCCCAGCACGTCAAAACACGCAGAGGCTGCAGACATTGGCTGCCACACACACTGGAACCTACAAACAAATAACACACATAGGAGACCATCCCCAGAGTATAGCGCGTCCTGTTAAACACACACACACACACACACACACACACACACCTTGCGTTTTAAAGCTGTCTCTCCTCGGCTGAGGCATCCTGAAAGGGCATGTTCCCAAAGGAAAGTCTTCGGCCCACGTATTTGACGGTCTTCCTCACACCCGCCCGCCTTGCAACCAAGTGTGAAGGGTGGCAATGACGATGCTAACCGGAGGAGTGCTAAGAATAAGCGCCTCTCCTCTCCCACCTGTTCAGTTGACCTGGTAGTGGCTGCCACAGGAAGAGAAGGGATCATGTAGCAAACAACATTTTGCTCCTGAAACTGACCACCATCCTGCTGCCCCCCCTAGAACAACCATCAGCACCTTGGAGAGCGCCTTCCCTCTTCTCCTGCCCATCACGTAGGGTCGTTTGCTCTTATGAAAGGTTGACAAAACCTCATTCACAACAGCGTACAAATCGCACACGTGATTTGGGCTCTTTTGGCTGTTGTTTTTTTTTTTTTAATGAAGCTAAAAGCACGGTAGATGTGAAGAATGTGTGGCAGACACACAGACACGTGTGTAGATGTGTGTGTGTGTATGAGTGTGCGCGGGCACTCTTTTTGCACCTCCTAGGTCTGTTTCTGTTTTTCAGAAGGTCTTCATCTTCCCACCCACCCCCAGCATTCGGAGTCCCTATTTTTCCTGCCTTGTCTCATTCAGCAAGCCTTTTTTTTTTGCCCCCAAAGGTCACCCGTTTCAGGCACATTCGAGGCACCAGGATCAACCCGCAAAAGAGGGCATATATTCTGAAGCACACACACATCCTTAACTCATAGTATTTCCCATTTCCAAACCCAAATTCCAGCACTCTGCCAATAGAAACGATATCCAGATGTTCAAAGCCCGATGTTATGTTACTGTCTAACACCAGGCAAGATTTTGGCTTGTCTAATGGTCATGTTGTGAGGGGGAAGGAATCAAAACCTTTTGATTCCTTCTGGGAAAAGTGATCCCGGAAAGTCTGCTTTGTTTTTCCATCAGTCCATCTCCATAGCTGCCTTTCCTATACAAACACACACACACACACACACAATATACATATATTTGCGTGTGCGTATCCCTCCCCGATTCTAGCCTTCCTAATTTCTGCATGAGGACTATCCTGACTTGCAAATGGTGAAAGAAACAAATGGACAAATTCATTTCCGAGGACAAGGGCAATGCCGTGTCTCTTCCTGGAAAATAACCTTAGCCGGACATAGAGGCAGAGGCTATTTCTTAATATGGAAATGCACACAGAAGTGAAATTCCAACGTTGTCAAGACACAACCTTAGGGGATCTTTACACACACACACACACACACACACACACACACACACACTCCCAGGATGGCCCTGCACGCAATTAATTCCATTCTTGCTTCTATTTTTAAGTTCGTATTATTTATTCGTCTGTATTATTATTATTATTATTATTATTATTATTATTACTCCAGGAGTCGACAATGATCGCTTTCCCCCACCGCTCCCCAGCCGCCTCTATTTCTCAAAAGCTGCAGAGACAGGCGACAGAGCGAGAGAAAGTGAAATAAACCCGAGATCTGCAGATTTGGGACAGGGAGCTAGAGGGGAGGGGAGCGTTTCCGAAGGGGGGGGAGGGTTGCAGTTCTTTAAATCTACATCCATGACAAACGTAGAAAGGGCACGCTTCCCAGTTAAGCTGCCAGTCGAATTTACCTTTCCTACCACCGCAGCAAAACAAGAAGGTTTCGCCTCTAAATGCTGCTCAATGCAGAACCCGAAGTGATGCTTAACTTCCAAGGAACCTCCGAGGCATAAACTCCCAACAGCATTCAAACGAGGACCCTTGAATAGCACATCAAACAAAACCAGGGACAAACCAGCCCCGGGTCCCCCTCCCCAACGTGCAATGAAGTCCGTGCTATTTTTAGTAAACCCCCGTCCAAATGTAAGTATTTTAAAACAAATCTTTTAGGGAGAGAGGCTCAGAAAACCCGAGCCACCTTAGCCAAAGATCGCCTTGATTTCTCCTTCCTTCTTCACCGTTTGATACAAGAGGCTCCTTTTTCCTCCTCTCCAGTATACTTTTGTAAAACGATTGCAGTTGGGACAGAAACTTCAAACTGCCTTTTGATTTTCGTGCTTTCTCTCTCCCCTTTTGCAAATTCGGATTTCCAAGTGGTGGAATTACATTGTTTTGTACCAATCTCTCTTAATTTCTCTTCCCTCTCCATTTATTTCCTTATTATTTTTCGGCCCGGAGGTTGGGGGGGGGGGATGAATTTAGCTTTGGACAAATAGGATGCAGCCCTCCAGAGATGAAAGCTTTTTGTGTGCGCGCGTGCGTGTGCGAATATATTTGGGGCAAGAAATAAGCAAGACAGCAATGCAATTGAGGAAGGGGTCTTTTTGGGCAGGGGGAAGGGAACTAAAGGGGGAGATTTTGAAGCAACCAGCAAACTGTGTTTTCTCAAACAAAAACGAGGAGAGAGACATTCGGCGCTGCAGACCTCGTATTGCAGAGTCTTGTTGTCACAAATTATTGGCAATCTTTGGCCAGCAATAATTTGCCTATTACGGGTTGCTTTGCATATATATATATATATTTGCTTACTTACTCCATGCATACTTTGGTGCATTTGAAGGCAACCCTCCCCCTTTCAAAATCCTACCCCCCCAATCCCTTGCTTCCATAAGAAAGTGTGAGTCCACTTACCTAGCTGCACAGCGAGGACCAGAGAAATGTATCTGCCGTTCAACTTAAGTCCCATCCTATATTGAGTACAACCATTTGCGACTGCAGATCTTTCGTATCTCTTTCTCTTCCCTGTCTTTCTTTCCTTAAAGTGTGACTTGGGGAAATGTGGGGGGCCGTTGCACCCCAGGCATTGCCAACTAGTTCCGAGCAGCCGAGAGACTTTTTCTTTCCTTTCTGCTCTGCCCTGTTCTTTTTTATTTTTTAAACTATTTATTCTCTTTTTTCTCTTTCCTCCTCTTACAACACACCGACACGCACACCGAGCTGGAGAAGAAGAAGAAGAAAGATCGAGGGAAAGGGGGCAGAAACAGACCGAGAAGGAGAGAGGGAAGGCAGAGCAGGGAATGGTTCACTCCATTAGGAGGGGGCGGAGGAAGTGAAACCTCACGCCCACAAACAGCCCTGACGTGAGGGATGACACTGAGTGATATTTTTTTTCAAAAATAAAAAATGTGCACCTTGGAAGAGAGAAACGCCATTTATAGACATTGCAAACTGGATTTAGCCAGCTCTTCCCTCTCCACTATTACGGTTTCCCCTTTTGCAGTCGCCGCGCTCCGAGTGACCCCGAAAGACCTCTAGGGAGCGCGTGGGCTTCGGGGCGCACCACGGCGGGCGCCAAAGCGCAGCAGCACCCGCCCCCCTCCTCTCGCCTGGTCCAGGCCCCTTTGCCCTGCGCTCTCCCCATCTTAGTGCAGTCGCACCTTTGCTTTCCCCTTGGCCGGGCGAGGCTCCAGACAGGCCTGCAGGGGGCGCTCTCTCTCTCGACCACCGCCGGCGAGACGGTCTCCTGGCGAGCAAACAGGCCAGGGACTAGGCGCGCGTGGAGAGAAAGGTGGTCTCAGGAGGAGAGCAACAGGCGCAAGAAGGGCGCAAGGCAGTGGGTGGTGGTGGTGGTGTGGGGGACGGGGTGGGATGGGATGGGCGCCCCCTGAAGATTTCTGCCAGGCAAGCGATTGCCCTGATTGTGGGGCTCAGTGGAAAGATGGAGCAACATTTGCATTCGTGGGGAAGGAGAGAGGAAAGCGGCGAGTGGTCCCCTTAGGGATGAACCACACCGTCCCCAAAGCAAAACGCCCTCTCCAGCTAAGTTTATTTGTGTCCACACGCGCAAACGTGCCTCACCACACATCTCCCGGTTCTCATCCATGTCCGTGTGTCCCTGGCTAACTCTGAAAGGCTGCATCTGCCGCCGCCCGGTTATGTAATGCGGGAAAGCAGCGCCCAGGTGGGGAAATACCAGTCGTAATGCCCACGCTCTTGGCTGCGCTCCTGCTGCGGGTGGGGGGCAGCTGGGGGTCAGGTGGCTGCAGTCAGGGCAGTTCACCTGAGCGAGAGCAAACCCACAGCGCCTGCCAATTCAGGAGAAATGTGCCCCCTTGAGCGCAGTGTGGTTTACTCTCGGGGAGGCGGCGGCGGGTGGGAGTGGAGGTCTATAGGACTGCAGTCTCGGTCGGTTCCGAGTAAACCTGCGCGCTGGATTGGGTGGGAGGACGCGCCCGAACTTCCTTTTTTTAAGGGTTAGGGTCTCCTAATAATAATAATTGTGTGTCCGCACACACCCACACCCGTGTGTACAAATCAAGGGGGGGGGGATTTCGAGTGCTTATCTGTCTGATCGCGTTGCAAGCTAGCGATAATATGTTGATGTGGACAAGACGTGCTGGTAGTGAGCTCTCTCTCTCTCTCTCTCTCTCTCTCTCTCTCTCTCTCTCTCTCTCTCTCATGGCACCACTGCAGAATGTGAGAGCTGTAGCCGGAGTTTTATAATCAGGTGAGGCTTCTAGAGGCGCCTCGGGGAGGAGGATCACGGAGGGGAGGGGGGGCTTTGCAGAGAAAGATGGAGAGGAGCTACAGGGGAGAGGGTGGTGGGGTGGGGAACACGAGCGTGAGCAACCGCCCGTCCTTCCCTCCATCGCCTAGGTGGGGATAGCACGGTAGAATCCCCCTCCCCCGCCTCCCTCTCCCTCCCCCACCCCCACTTCTCCGCAGCAGCTGCGGGGGCGGCTGGTGCCTGCCGTTTGGTGGATCTGTCCAAGTCCATCCCCTGCAGTGAGGAGGAGGAGGAGGAGGAGGAGGATTCTGGAGTCTCCCCTCCCCCACACTCCTTTAGCTATGACGTCACCTGCAAGTGGCAGGAGGGGAGAGCTGGTTTGTCCCGGATCTGGTGCCTGCTCAGAATTTTAATAGGCCTCTCCTTACAGGGGCCTGCTGCTCCCTCTCTAGCTCTGTCGTTCTGAGGTTTGGCTCAGCAGGTCCCTTGTCTTCTTGCATGATGCAGCCTAGGTGAACCACAGAGGTGGGCAGGTGGGTGAAGGAGCGGGTTTCATCCTGTCCCTTCCTTCCCCAAAGGGCTGGAGCAATTGCCTGGCATGGAAGTGGCACAGGGCAGCAACAGGAAGTTCTCTCAGGAAGGGGATGCAGCCATCTTGTTTCTGTCAGAGGTTCGTTGTTTGGTTGTGAGCCCTTGAGCGAGAGTCTTAGACCTCTCTTGGTGCTCAAACAACAACAACAACCAGTAATGGTCTGCAGCAGGGGCCCTGAAGGAGAGTTTGCCCGTCATGACTTTGGCTACTTCCAGCGTCTTGCTGACTAGCAAGTGCGATTCAGTCATATAGGTTGCACTGTTAAATTGGATTTGGCACTCTTGTGGACTGTAAGGAAAATGACAGGAAAAATGCACTGGAAAGCATGGGACCGTTAATGGTGATGTTGGACGACATCATATAACCAATCAAAGAAATTGGACTGCAATTTCCACATGAATGGGGTGGATAACATTCAGGCTAAATGCTTAATAAACAGCTTGTCTAGAACAGCTCTCCCTCTGCAATGCCCAGTTGTATATTCAGGGCAGCCATTTCCATTTGCATGGGGTGACATCAAATCCCAACAGGTCTGACTCATGCCCCAAAGGAACTGAGTCCTCCTCCCACATCTGTCCCGCAAGCCACCTTATGATCCTTTGCATAGGGGGGTTTAGCACACATGCAAATGTTCCTTCTTCGCACTCACAGAATTACAGAAAGAGGATCCCAGAGGCTAGTCTGGGAGGAGGGTCATATTCTTTTGCACCCATTGTGCATTGTCAGTTTTGCAATAGAGGACGGAAACTTAAGGCACAATCTTAAATACAATAAGCTCTTGTAAAGCAAGCCGGTGTAAGTGAAGTTGGTGTAAAGTTACACCAGATTCAAACTTGGTTCAGCTGTGAGACTGCTGCTGGCTGAACTGGCTCAAGCCTAAAAGGTAAAGGTAAAGGTACCCCTGCCCATACGGCAGGTAGCAGCACACGGAACGCTGTTTACCTTCCCGCTGCTAAGCGGTCCCTATTTATCTACTTGCACCCGAAGGTGCTTTCGAACTGCTAGGTTGGCAGGCGCTGGGACCGAACGACAGGAGCACACCCCGCCGTGGGGATTCGAACCGCCGACCTTTCGATCAGCAAGTCCACCCGCGTCCCCCCGGCTCAAGCCTAGCAGAAGCCAAACATGCCTCTGAAATGGTGTTTTGAGGTACACCATCCTTTTTTGCTGGCTTAAATTACACCAGGTTGGCAGATCACATGAAGGAACAGAAAGGGCTTTAGGATCCAGTCTAAGCTGCCTCTCTGCTCCCACCCAGAATTCCCCTTTTGGAGGGCTTTTAAGATCCTCTGGACTTGGCACAGCCAGCTGAGTCCTGGCTTAGTCAGGATTGGGGAGATAGGCTGGCATATCTCTGGCAAAAGCCCAGCTGTGGCAGGAGCCTCCCAGCTCAGCTGTAAATCCATTGGATCCTAACCCACTTATAAGATTGCTTGCTTAGGCCCCAACTAGACAAGATGCCATTTACTCAACCAGCAACTACATTGGAAGCTTCTATTGCAAATGGGAGCTTTTATTTCATTGCAAATAGCAGCGTGCTCCCCCCCCCCCCAAACGAATCAGAACCACAGGGGGAAGAAAGGGTGAAATCCCTCAAAAACCCCATTGAGGGTCCTGATTCAGGTCAGGGAGCCACTTGCACCTACTATTTACTTTAAAAGAGACATCACTTTAAAAAAAGCCACCTGAGATCCAAATGTTCTCATGGCAAACCAGTTGTACCAATGCTTTTCTTTTAAAAAAAATACAAATAAAGACTGTGGATTTGCTCACTGCCGCATAACTGGATCTGCTTCTAAAACTCATTTCAGATTTTAGATGAATTAAAAGTATGAATAGAAACCAAGGGCTGCTAACTGCAACGATGGTCAAAAAGTCTTTGTCTCTCCTGTCCACTAGAATTCTTTGCTTTGGCTTCTCAGCTGCTTACTCAGGTAGAATCCTTTATTAGCCAGTACAAGATCATAGGCAATACACACTGTGATTGCCCAGGAATCCAGCTAAGAGGTCCTGGAGATAGACAGCTGCTGATTATGTACCCAGCAGAGTGGCCAAACATCCAGGATTGGTTTTGCCTTTGCAAGAACTTGTCTGATGACCAGGAAAGGGATTGCACATAATTTGGGAACTGAGGTCCCAGGCATTTTTTCAGCTCTGTTAGGAATGCTGCTCATCTATCAAGAGGAAGTGAGCAATCCATCCTGCCACCCTCATGCCTCTTTTCAACTTTATTGGGTTGTGAGCTGTCACCTGAAACAGGTTGTGGGTGCATTGAGAGACAATGGAGTGTGCCTCCAAGGGAGAAGTCAAACCGCTGCATTAGCAGCACCAAAGTGACCTTCCATGGTGTGCAAGCCTGGGAAGTATGCATGGAGGTCCTGGGCTGCCCAGATGTCAAGATCTCCCCTCTCAACCCAACTGATGTGCTCCAAAGGAAAGCTGAGCAATAGGCTTGGCACTAGCTTGGCTGCAGGAGTTGCCAGAAGGAGGTGTACAAAGCCCCATCCAACCACTTTAGGGACTCCACTCTGGATTTGTGTAGGGTTTACTCCTTTGCCTTTTCTCCTCCTGAACATATCCCATAGTGCAGTGGAGGTTTAAAAGTAAAGGTAAAGGTATCCCTGACAATTAGGTCCAGTCGCAGATGACTCTGGGGTTGCGGCACTCATCTCGCTTTATTGGCCGAGGGAGCCGGGGTACAGCTTCTGTGTCATGTGGCCAGCATGACTAAGCTGCTTCTGGCAAACCAGAGCAGCACATGGAAACGCCGTTTACCTTCCCGCGGGAGTGGTACCTATTTATCTACTTGCACTTGACGTGCTTTCGAACTGCTAGGTTGGCAGGAGCTGGGACCGAACAACAGGAGTTGGCAGGAGACCACAGTGCCACTCGCATCACTGGTGGAGGTTTAGGATCAGAGTTTTCCTTCTAGATGGGCTAGCTTCCCAGGTGATGAGCCCCATCTGCTCCTCACTTCCTCCTCTGCAGCACATGCAGAGACTGCCCTCTTGACCTTCAAAACCACTATTAGTCTTCTCCGCTCAATCCACTGTAACCTGCATTCAAATGCAGAGGAAGTTCCTAAACCACTGAGGGTTTGAGACTCATCGGGTCTCCTCACCTGGTGTAGCCAGCCAGTCAAACATGTTCTCAGGGTGTGGCCACTGTCGCATGCTGACAGCTTCTCGGCGCCACAGGAGAGAGCTGAGTGCAAAGGTGGGCAAACTACCCCAGAAGAAGAAGAAGAAGAAGAAGAAGAAGAAGAAGAAGAAGAAGAAGAAGAAGAAGAAGAGTAGTAGTAGTAGTAGTAGTAGTAGTAGTTTGGATTTGATATCCCGCTTTATCACTACCTGAAGGAGTCTCAAAGTGGCTAACATTCTCCTTTCCCCTCCTCCCCCACAACAAACACTCTGTGAGGTGAGTGAGGCTGAGAGACTTCAGAGAAGTGTGACTGGCCCAAGGTCACCCAGCAGCTGCATGTGGAGGAGCGGAGACACGAACCCGGTTCCCCAGATTACGAGTCCACCGCTCTTAACCACTACAACACACTGGCGCATGACATGTCCTCCACCAGAGGTATTACCTAACATCCCATAAAACAGGTAGGGCAGGTAATAAAACTGAGGAGGAAAAAAGTGAGGATCTCGGTGACGGTGCTTTGTTTCATCTTTAACAGTGCTTCTATAGATGCTTTCTGCAGCAGGCTGGCATCCAAATGTCTCAGGAGATTTCTTCACTTTGCTCTGGAGAACTGTACACTACAAAATCCTGCGCTCTGTCTTAGAGCATGTGCTCTGCATGCCAAAGGCCCCAGGTTCAGTTCCTGGTATCTCCTGCCTGAAACCCTAGAGAGCCACAGCCAGTTGTGTAGACATGGCTGTGTTAAATGGTCCAATAGTCTGATTTGGTCTACGACAGCTCCCTATCTTCACATGTCACTGCTTTCCACTTTCTGCTGCATCCAGACATTTTTTTACAGCAGCATAGCCCTGCTGCACGCATTTCCTCAGCTGTCCTTACCAGCAATTACCTAGTTATCACCGCCACAGCACAAGTGCTCTCCCTCCGGGTTCACGCTACCAAATTACCCCCTTTCCTTCTATTTCCCTACCACCAAATTACCACCTGTGTGGTCAGCTCCTCCCTTCGCTGCATAACACAGCACAGATAATTACTGCCCTTCACTCAAATCCCATGGCTTAAGCAGCAGGTTGTAGGTTTTGAGAGTAATATGAGGCTGCTGCTGTTTGCCAGCCCCTGTACTTCTGATGAGTAAATATAATGAAGTGGTTGTACTCTAGAAAGGGAGAGTGCCAAACAATATAGCCCTGCACTAGATGCACCAAAAAGGGGGGCTGGAGCTTGTTTTGTTCTGATTCTTTTATTTTAAGAAGGGAGACTTTTGAATGACAGGGAAAACAAATAGCAGATTGAAGCTGCCCCATACAGGGATCAAACCTGCAGTCTTGGCATTATCAGCACCATGCCATACCAACTGTGCTATCCAGCTGACATGTCTGTGGTTGCACTATAAGGCTGCAATCCCAAACATGTCTAAAGCCTCATAGGAAAAAATGGGACTTACTTCAGAGGAAACGTACATAAGATGCACTGTAATACCAGGGCTTTCCCCTCCAGGGGGAACTCACAGGAACTCAGTTCTGGCACCTCTCAGGTGGGCACCATTGCCATTCTAAGAGAACAAGGGAGGTGTTCATGGTGAGTTCCAGCACCATTTTTTCCTATAAAAATATCACTGTGTAATACCATTTTATCGAACGATCCATTATCTACAGGTCCTGCACTCAAAAGTTGAATGTAACGTTGACTTTGGCTAGAATGCACATTCACGTTAACCCTCCTCCCTTTTGTTGCTGTGATAGCAGGATTAGCAAATGTCGTATCATGGCTTACAAGGCATTTTTCCTGTATATTTGGGCAGAGAACAGTTACTAAAATTTACCTATTTTGGTGCAGTGCAACATGACCTTTCTGGGACCTTGGCCACATAGATTTTTGCCTTGCCGGCATATGTGAAATAATTCTTCGTAGGTAACGGCTGACAAAGAGACATGTCCATAGCACCCTTGTGATTTCTTTTTCTTTTTTTAGTGGAGGGGGGCAGCTTGTAGCTTGCACAGACATTGCATCAAGAGAGGTGGGAAGAAGTGGGGACTAAGGGCATTGCAAGTCATCGTTTATTTGCTTATTTATTAGTCTGGTTAGCTGCTTGTTCCCCAAAGGTCTCCAAGCAACTTACAGCACATTTGAAGACATAAACATTAATAGATTGTGCCACTAACAAATTCAAACAAAACAAAAACAAATTCATACAGCTCCAACACCCACAACCACCCACCAGTATGGTCAGCATAGATAGGTAAAGTTAAAGGACTCCTGGACGGTTAAGTCCAGTCGACTTCAACTTTGGGATGCTGCACTCTTCCTTTCTGGCCAAGGGAGACAGCTTTTATCCACAGACAGCTTTCTGGGTCATGTGGCATGACTAAACTGCATCTGGTGCACGGAGGACTGTGACGAGTGCCAGAGCGCACGGAAATGCCATTTACCTTCCTGCTGCAGCTGTACCTATTTATCTACTTGCACTGGTGTGCTTTCGAACTGCTAGGTTGGCAGGAGCTGGGACAGAGCAATGGGAGTTCACCCTGCCATGGGGATTTGAACCGCCGACCTTATGATTGGCAAGCCCAATAGGCTGAGTACAGGGGTGCAGGTGGGGCTGCGGCGCTTTTCTGGCTTCTTAGGACCATGTGCTATTGCCAGTTACCAAGAGGGGGAGGGACAAGCAGCAGGGAGCTTAGCAGGGAGCAAAAGCATCATTGGGAGTGTTGCATGGTACAGTGTCTAGTTAAACTATGGAATTCATTCCCACAAGGGGTAGCGATGGCTTGAAAAAAAGAATTTGACAAATGGATGGAGGATAAAGCGATCAATAGCTACCAGCCATTTACTTCCACAGTCTGAGGCAGAGTGCCTTTGAGTACCAGTTGAAGGGACAGGTGGAATACAGACAATGAGGGATAAACTAAATTGATACCAATTTTGTGTGTGGGTGTGGAAGAGGGGGAAACTCAGAAGGTCTGGGACAGGCATACCAGATATTCCATAGCTAACCAATTTTGCTTTCTTAATAACAGCTCCTAGAATACATGTCACTTTGCAGCTGCTTGAGTTGTGGCGATAAAATATCTATTGACTGCATTTTCAAAGGGGCAAGGCCTTTAACAGTAATCAGTAAACCGAACCATTCATTTATTTGATAGATTTATTGAGCACCTATTGCCAGAGCCACTATCGAACTCTAGTAAAAGCCAAAAATGAATATTTGAAAACTTCAACCTGAGTTTTCTTGTAGGGGTCAGTATTGTTCTTTCTAGGAGGTGAACTTCAAAGACAGAGAGAGCTTTAGTAAATACTAGCTGCTTTGCTGACAGCACTTGTTTCCCTTTTAAAATGTTCGTTTGCCACCTTCTCATTCTGCAGCGGTGCATCCACACATGAACTTCTCAGTCTAGTTAAAACTGGAAAAATCTACAGTCAAGGAACACCAAATGTCACAAGAAGGTGGTCAAGCTTTTGAGTTTTGAATTCTTAATTGTGCTGGATGTCAAGTATGGAGGGGGGGGGGCAGGCATAGTGTTAAAGGCATCAAGTCTGCATATGTAGTACTCAATGTGGGTGGCGCTGTGGTCGAAACCACTGAGCTTCTTGGGCTTGCCAATTGGAAGGTCAGCAGTTCGAATCCGTGCAATGTTCCCGTTGCTCTGTTCCAGCTCCTGCCAACCTAGCAGTTCAAAAGCATGCCAGTTCAAGTAGATAAATATGTACCACTGTGATGGGAAGGTAAACGGCGTTTCCATGCACTCTGGTTTCCGTCATGGTGTCCTGTTGCGCCAGTGGTGGTTTAGTCATGCTGGCCGCATGACCCGGAAACCTATCTGTGGACAAACGCCAGCTCCCTCAGCCTGAAAGTGGAGAAAAGCGCCGCAACCCCATAGTCACCTTTGACTGGATTTAACCGTCCAGGGGTGCTTTACCTTTACCTTTTTTCTTCTTTTTTTTCTAGTGTAAGACAGAGTCTCAAAGGAGTTTTGCAGGCTTGCAGGATGATCTTATACATGGCTGCACAGGTGTACTGTAAGTTCTATTGGGTTCAATGGGGCTTCCGGGTAATTGGGTATAGGATTGCAAGCATAGATTGTTTTTGTTTATAGTATTTATTTACTTATTACGCATATCTACCACCCATTCAACCAAGCCCTAGGAGTGCTTTATACAAACAAACATATGCAAAATTTGCCAATCTAGGTGCCAACAGATTTTGGGATGTGCTAGGACAAAGAAACACTAATAGCTGATCTGCATTCCATCACCTTGCCCTCTTGTAGTTTTGGAGTTTGAGGTTCCTCATCTTTGGTTTACAGGGTGTTTCACTGACATACACCCTGCTGAATCCCATGCAAGGACCATGGTGGCTTACAGCAATATGCCACAGATTTGCCTGTTGTTGACTTCAGGGTGTCATCCTGAAGTGGAAACTATGATGTTAATGTTCTGTCTCTCTCTGCTTACCCCCAGCCATGTTCTGCCACAAACCAAAAGGAAGTGGTAGCCTCAGGCAGTGGATTTGGGAAGTCGTTGAGGAAAACAGTGTGGGAGACACAAAGAACTGAGGGCTGCTCCATGGAGCACAGTTTCTGCAGAAGCCTCATTGGAGTGGACAGGAGTTTTGCGAAAGGACGGCAGTGTTCACCCAAAGCTCTTGTTCATTTCAACGAGGTGCTTTCACTGAAGAAAGTCCCAGAGAAATGTGGCCTATGATTCACCTTTCGGAAGGGATGCCAGTTGGGTTTTGTATCTCAGGTTCAGAAAGGACTTGGGCTAGCCTTGCATGTAACTATAGCAGTGTTCAGTTTCTGTAGCATGGATCTGCGCTTCCACAGTAAGGTGTGCTGCGATGTCATCCTGGCCGCTGCAGCATATAACGAACAATTCTCTGTTACAGCAACAGCCAATAAAGAGATATATGTCTGTATGTGTGGGTGTGGGTGTATACATACAGATATATATTCTGCTGATTCTTGTCATATTCTTAATCTGTTTTAGGCACATCATATTAATACCATTGTTTCTGGATAAAACGTGGCTAACGGAAATGCCATGGTTAAAATACGACAGCTGCTGCTCAGGAGGTGGCAGGCAGAAATTTCAAGAGTCGCTCAGCAACCTGTCATCTATCTAAATCGTCTGGCAGCCTCCAAGGTTCGTGTCTGGATTTTTTGCTTTGCGGAGTGAATCAGTAGGATAATGGTGTAATAGGATGGACCCAGACATGGGCGGCATACACCTCCGAGGCTTTTCTTAAAGCGTGTTTGCGTCAGGTAGTTTCCTGTGATATCATCTGGGAAAGGCTGGTGGAATCTGCACTGCATCCCAGGTCAACTCATTGATGAGTGCTCTACAACCAGGAAAGGACTTCTCATTAAGGAACTCGCTTTCCCATTATGTTTACTTATTTATACACTGCCTTTCCTCTACGATGGCTCCCAAGGTGGTTTATGATAAAAAGAAGCTAAGACAATGTATGATTACAACAATTAGGTGGTGGTTCTTCTTTTTTTTTTTTTGAAATCCAAATAGACAAAAAACCTAAGCAAATAGCATCAACAGCAGGGCAATCAAAATAGCATCAGAAGAAACAAAACAAGAGCAAAAATAACTTGCTTAATCTAATTGCTGGAGATGACGTGAAAAGGTATGATCACACGGACGCAAAGAGAGGAGAACGTATCCTAATGGAATGAACCCTAATGAGTCTTCCATAGAACAGGGACCACTGCTCCCTCATTGAGGGCAGCTGTTTAATAATCCATAACCAATCATAACTAGATCAGGGCCTCATGGATGGATGTTAATGGCAAGGACTTGGTGCAATGCTCCTTCAAGAGAATGTGTGCTTCCTGAAATGGGAGCAGAATGTGCAGTATCTCAGCAGCATCACAATACACCAGGCATGCCATCTATGGGGCCCGTTGTGCCCTCTCTCTGCAGCAAAGCAAGGCATAGGTCTTGGGAGAGAGGCGGTGGCCTGGAGAGAGTCCCAAGGGCCAGACAGAGAGACTGAGAGGGCCACATTTCACTCACAGACCCAAGGTTCCCCATGTCTGATTTAGCCCAGCCAGGACCCTCAAGGTAGTAACCTTCTTTCACTCTTGCTCAGTGCCAATTGGCATCCAGTGGCAATCTGCTTCTGTACATGGAGATTCCATAAAAAGGCATCATGATGAATCACCATCCAGGGAGAATCCATGTGTGAGCTTACATCTGTGTGCCCCACTCCGTATCACCCTCCACCAGGGCTGCAGTCCCACTTAGGATGAAATCCACATGGACTCAGTAGGACTTTACACCCAAGTAAACAGGCGTAGGACCAGGCTGCCATTGTGAAGGTGCAGCTTGTGAAAGGCTTCATAGTAATGCCACAAGTCTAGATTTTCCAATCAGCACCCTGGACAGCAGCCCTCCCCAAAAGTGTAGGGGGAAAAGTACAGAATCCATTGGACCTTGGGATTTCTTTTGAGGGGTGAAAAGAATTAATGATGGGTAAAATGGCAGCAGTAGGTCCTTGACATCTAAATAAACTGACTCATTCTAAGGGCTGCCCTTCATGCTGCCTTCCACCCACTCAACGACAGCCCAGTCAATGACAGATTTATTAGAGAGCCTGGCTCATTGGTTTTCATAAGGAAAAATGTCCTTCCCTGTGTACACGTGGCAGCAAAGTCCCATCCTTTTGCCAGAGGGGTCGACTGTGTGGGTTAGAATGAATGAGCCGTGCTCGCAAATGAGCGATCACAACCCTAACCTCTCACAAGTGGTTCTGAATCACAGCAAAGTGAATGAAAAATGCCCTGGATTTGCTCTCCAGTCCTTCCATTCCCAGACAATGCACTCAGAACCTGTTGCCCATCTTGGCATGCAGAATCAAGGCAGCAAAGATTTGCAAGAGCAGGCGTGTATAAACATATCTAAGTTCCCCGTCTTGGAGTCACTGGCCTCTGACACCTTGTAACAACACGATTTGGGGAGCCTCATCAGGGCCATTTCACACATTACAAAAGGTGGGTCTGGCTTTGCCACCAAGCGCACCCTCAACACGGAGCTGCAGTCAGCTGGGGCTCCTTGATTATATGTGTTTTCAAACTTTTCCCCCACTCCACATTCACAGTTTATAGTTTTACTTTTAGCGTTCCACTTATAATCTCTTCAGCGTATTCTTCTCAAAAGTCTAATGTGTGAAGTGACCCCAAGGAACTCTCTGAAGTGTAAATCTGAAGTGTAATGAGCTTGAGTACGTATTGGTCTTGATTGCAAAGGTTTGGCTTAGACTGGCTTTAAAAGAATCAAATGCCATTGGGGGAGATCCCCAACCTTGCAAAACACTGGTGAGTATTTTCTATTCAATTTCCTGTCAAACACAGAATGTTTGACACATTTACGGATTCAGTTTGGGGGCTGGGTAAATCTGTCAGTTATGGTTACGCTCAGTTTCTCATTTTTCCAATTGTAAGTTCAGTTCTCGACATTTCCACGTGATTTTGCAGATATTTTTTTTAAGCCCTCATGAAAATTCATGAGCGTTTTAGTCAAATTTCTCCTAGCACACACATTTTTGCATACAGTGTCGTATACAAATAGCAATTTCCCCTATAATGTTTTTTTTTTATTATTATTATTATTATTATTATTATTATTATTATTATTATTATTATTTTGTACGCTCTTTTCACTAATATATGCTTTGTTATCCACATTTAACCACAATTTGTGCGTTTTTGCACACATTCCTCAGCTGAGGAATTGCATTGCAAAATTCAGAAAAGGGGCAAATTTTGAAGAATGGATGGCTGTGTTACAGCTTACATATTGTTTCAGAAAGTGCAAATTAGGGAGATTTGACTTTAAATGTGAACTGAATTGAATACCCCCCCCCCCATTTGTACTTATCCCTTTGGGATTCTCTGTATAGTTGTTACACTCCTATGCCCAATGTCATTCATACTGATTAGAGTGTGGTGCTGATAACAAGAAGATTGCAGGTTCGATCCCTGTATAGAACAATTGCATATTCCTGCATTGCAAGGGGTTGATCCTCAGGATCCCTTCCAACTCTACAGTTCTATGAATCCATGAATCTATGCCTTGCCCAACTCTAATTGACCCAGTGCCCTGGAAACAGGGGTTTCCGATCTGGTTATCAAGAGAGGATATTTTAGGTTTCAAACAGGTTAAATTTGCAGGGTTTTGCAGAAGAGGACAGTATGCCTTGCACCAGTATTTTGTGGATATTTATGTCTGTGCTGAGTCTATGTCTCTGAGTCTGTGTTGGATTTCAAGATTTTATTGTGATCTGCTTTTTTGTTTGGTTTGCTATATAGCTGCATCGTTCTGCTTTTTTGTGCACCGCCTCAAGCCATTGGATCGGAGACATTTTTTTAAAAAATCCAATAAATAAACACAAAATAATAAAATGATAGTTTTGCCAGCCTTCCAAAAAAAGACAGGGATGTAAAAATGGTAGCAGCACTGCACTCCAAACCTTTGCAAAAGAAAAAGGGGGGAAAGTCACAGTCTCAGCCTAGTAATAGATTCTCTGAAAAAACACTGGTTTTCTTTCTTTTTGCTCCTAAGGCAAATCTTTGGAAGAGGCATTGCCTCCTGGGAACCTGCAGGCTCTTATTAAGCACAAGTTTAGAGATCTGCTAAGGATGGGCTGTGATTCTCAGTGTAAAATGGCCATAAAACAAGTTGAACTGACCCCAGGAGATTCTCCCTTGGAATGGAAAGAATATAGGAAATGGCCTTCTGCTGAGTCAGGGCATTGGTCCATCTGGTTCAGTGATGTCACCACTGACCAGCAGCAGCACTCTAGAGTTTCATAGAATCACAGAACCATATGGGACCCTGGGACCATCTAGTCCAACCCATTGCATTGCAGAAGGAATATGCAGCTGTTCCATATGGGCATCGAACCTGCAACCTTGGTGCTCTCAGCACCACATTGTAACCAACTGAGCTATCCAGGTCTTACCTAGAAATGCCAGGAACCAAAGCTGGGACCTTTTGCATGGAAGCTGGAAGCTACAGCCTTTCGTCAGGAAAGCGGGTTCAAGTTGCATCCCTGAGCACACTGCTAAGGCAGTAATGGGAGTCTGGGTATTCTCCTTGCTTGAAGGACACTACAAATCACTTTACCAGTTGCCAGCAACTGGTAATTAGGGTTGCCCAAGCCTCTAAACCGCGCACTGCAGTGGGAGACAGGCTCCATCCTGCTGCTTCTTCCCTAACCCTAGTCCTGTCACCTGTCTTCTCCCTACCTGGCTGCTACAGTAAGCAGGTTTCCACAGAAGACAAGCAGTGGGGAAGGTGCTATGGAGGTCAGGGTGAGATGCACTGGAGATGCTGCACTAGGAGACCAAAAAGCATGTTCCGAAAAACAGTTACAGGACGCGGGTGGCGCTGTGGGTTAAACCACAGAGCCTAGGACTTGCCAATCAGAAGGTCGGCGGTTTGAATCCCCGCGACGGGGTGAGCTCCCGTTGCTCGGCCCCTGCTCCTGCCAACCTAGCAGTTCGAAAGCACGTCAAAGTGGAAGTAAATAAATAGGTACCGCTCCAGCGGGAAGGTAAACGGCGTTTCCGTGCGCTGCTCTGGTTCGCCAGAAGCGGCTTAGTCATGCTGGCCACATGACCCAGAAGCTGTACGCTGGCTCCTCGGCCAGTAAAGCGAGATGAGAGCCGCAACCCCAGAGTTGGTCACGACTGGACCTAATGGTCAGGGGTACCTTTACCTTTACCTTTACATTGGTCAGTTTCAGTTTCTCTCCATTTCTCTCTTGTCCAGTCTTGAGTTCCATTCTCCTCATCTCCGTATCAATTTGCAAAAAACACACACCACTTCATGAAAATTCATCAGTGCTGCAGATTTCTACTAACAGATAGAGTTTTGCTTGCATTTTTGCCTAACAGTCACATTTTTGCAAAATATTTCCCCCCCCAACATAACGTGTTCCTGTTTATTACTTTCACAAATATATACATTTTAATGCACGTTTCCCTAATCTATGCATTTTTGTACACATTAGTTGACTGAAAAACTGCATTGCAAAATTAGAAGTGTTTTATTTATTCATTTTATTTCTTTATTAAATCGGTATACAGTATGTGAAGAATAGCCGTGTTTTGGTTTGCGTATTATTTCAGGAGGTGCGAATTTGGTGGGTTCACCATTAAAACGGGAACGGAGTCAAATTTCTCCTTCATTGCTACTTGCACTCAAAGAGTCTAACTGCTCCCTCCATTCTTTAAAGTTTGTTAAAGCTTATTATTTTAATTATGGCACACAGAGACAGAGGTTTGAGGCAGAGAAGTGGTGCTCGTATTTTATTGGGATGGGTAGGATATTTCCTTATTAATCTTTACTAGATGAGCATTTTATGTAGCTTGTATTTCTCATTGTTTTAATTTTTTTCTGGTTTTAAATTGCTTTTATTTGTTAAATGCAATAAAATGCATGCATACATATAAATAATCTACATAAATTGCATACACAGAAACCTACTTCCTAATAAGGGTCACTCTTGGTGAAAGTTGTAATGGTTTTTGCATTGATCATGACTGTATGTGTTACCATGCATATTTCCAATGCCAGAAAACAATTCTATCTATTCACACACATGTGTGCAAGTGTACACCCACACCCACCCACCCACCCACCCACACAATATATATAGATATGTGTGTGTGTGTGTATCCTATTTAGTATAAACACACACACTCTATTTATGCTATTTAATATAATTGACACTTTCTGCTCAAATCCCTACCCCTAGTAAAGATGACAGTTTGACAGACTTCGCAAAAACAATAAAGTGTCTCAGAGCTTAGAAATAAAAATAACCAATAAATACATCATGACATCTTCAGATAAAATGTGACAGAAAAAATGTACTTATTTCAGCGAAACAGCCAGAATGATATGGATTATAACCCTTTGTATCACAGTCAAAAGAATATCAGATACGAACAATATAATTTATTATGATAGTCAAAACTAGTTGGGAAACCAGTTAGGTGGCGGAGGAACTCTATTCAGTGGAAGTTTTGTCATATGAAAAAGGACCCCCTAGACTGTTAGGTCCAGTCAAAGGTGACTATGGGGTTGCAGCGCTCATCTCACCTTCAGGCCGAGGGAGCCGCCGTTTGTACCAGGCAGGTTTCTGGGTCATGTGGCCAGCATGACTAAACCACTTCTGGTGCAACAGGACACAGTGATGGAAACCAGAGTGCATGGAAATGCCATTTACCTTCCCACTGCAGCAGTATCTATTTATCTACTTGCACTGGTATGCTTTTGAACTGCTAGGTTGGGAGGAGCCGGGACAGAGCAACGGGAGCTCACCCCGTTGCGGGGATTTGAACCACTGACCTTACGATCGGCAAGCCCAAGAGGCTCGGGGGATTTAGACCACAGTGCCACCCACATCCCCCGTTATCATAGGAAAGTGTAGGGGGGATTACAAGCAAGTAAGAGTAGGCATGGGCCCCTTGATGTTTGTATGGCAAATGACAAGATCATGGTGTGTGACTGTAATCTGCAATTCAGCTTTGGGGAAACTCTCTTCCTGACCCCCATGGCTGCTATTACAGTTTTGTAATTTCCCCCTTCGCTTCCACAGTCAGGAAAACTTCAAAGGTGACTTCAGTTTGGAAGTCCTTCATTGATGCAGAATTTATATATTCTGTACACATTTATTCTCTCCCGTATAACAGATGAAGCTGTGGGCTAATCAAACACTAAAAGCTATAAAGAGTAGCTGTTTCCCCCCTGTTTTTTTCCACCTGACATTGTGTAACGTTGACTATCACCGCCAATGCCAAGAGCCAGCATCTGCTTGTGTCATTCCTCTCCAATTTCTTGTGCAGCCTGAAGGAGACCCCGTGCTCTTGTCACCAGGAAAACACCTGTCCCATGGGTCCCTGTCACCACATTCCTCCCAAATAACCTTTCTTTCCTCCTTTCTATAACATTTTATTTACCCAGAAAAGATGCACAATTGAGCATTCAGGGGTTCTGTCACATAAGTAATGTGAGGGCATCTGCTCATGCTGTTGGCTGGGGGCCCTCACAGTCAACTAGTTATGTGCTGGGGGCCGATAAAAGCAGCCATTGTTTCTTCCTGAATAGGGTGGCCAATATTTCTTATGCCACATTCCCTTTGTGGATAATGGAAGGGACAGTGCATGCTGGACCAAAGCTAGCAGTGAGTGGGGCCAGTCAAAAGAGATTAGGGACACCCAACCTCTTCCATGCCAGCCTTCCCCACTGTGCACTCTCTCTCTCTCTCTCTCTCTCTCAGCACATACATGTACAGCAGTTCTCCAGTGGTCCCGAGCCCAGAAATTGGATGCACTTAAGTGCCCGTGAGTTGTTCAGTGTAAGATCAGCAGTGCCCTCCACCAAACCAACAAATAAAAGCACAAAGAATGGTTTGTTGATAATAAAGAAGAAAATCATTTGAATTAGAAAATGGGCTGTTGGCTTGGACAGGAAGGAAAAACCTTGTCAGCCTGGCTAATAAACTTCAGTCACAGCGGTGACCTGCTGACAGGCTCAACAAACCACAGATGTCTTATGTCTTTTAAATGACATTTGTGCAAGCTGCCGGCTGGACATTAGTGGGAAATGATTGGGTTGACCTGATTGGATGTTTAAGAGGATGCAGAAGAGGTTGCGCAAGGCTTGAAAGCAATGCTGGAGAAGGACACTTCTGGGAAAACACTGCGACCCCTTAATCATGTGACCTAACTTTGTGCTGTGGCCCTCCAGATATTGTTGGACTCCAACTTGCATCAGCCCCACCCCATGTGGCCTGTGGCCATGTATGATGGGAGTTGTAGTCCAGCAACTTTGGAAGACCCATAGGTTCTCCACCCCTGATCTAATTGCATAGTTGATACAGACATGCAGACATCTCCCTTTAAATCGGATGGATGTGTCTGAATGGATTTACACACACTCATGCATCACCTGGGATCTCATCACTTCATGTCACTTGGAAGCTCACAGCCAAATAGGTGAGCTACTTCTGTTGGAAAGTATCATGTTCAATTAGTTAAACTTGCATCAAAGGGATGTGAGGGTTCGTCTGTGGAGTGTGATGCACCTGTGAATCAGGTCACAGATACAGAGGCTGAGGTAACCCCTGCTTTCTGGGACTACTGGCTGCATGCAATAAAGCACAACCTGAGCTGGATCTGGCCTTTATATAAAGTCCCTGTGTTCTCCTTTCCAACTGATCCAATTAATATACTGAGAACCTTGAGAAGCTACTATTCAGTGCTCTTTACCAGTTAAACATACATTTGCTGTTGGAAACGATACAGCATGTACCCAGAGTGAAAGCTTTATGGAAATATTTGCTTAACAAACTATAGCAGGCACAACTGATGTGAGGGATTGGTATTCTTAATGCCAAGTTTCTCTTGCAGAGCCTCACCACTCAGACACCTCTGCAGTGCACCAATGCACAAAAATCACACAGTGAAGCTAACCAAACTGAAGCTGGAAAGTGAACAGAGCAGATATCCTTTCAGCCCTGAATTCTACGGTCATTAGCTAGTACAGACCCTCCAAGTGTCCCTATTTTCCAGGGACAGCCCCAGATTTACAGAAGCCGTCCCAGTTTTTGATTCAAACCTGGAATGTCCTGCTTTTCCTTAGTACATCCCTATTTCCATTTGAGAAATGTTGGAGGGTATGGAATAGGACATCCCTATTTTCATCAGAGAAATATTGGAGGGTATGCTAATACAGCTGAAAGGCCACTTTGTGAGGAAAGTGGCTGAGAAAGACTCTACTTTCTGGATTCTTCTAGGGGGCAGTTGCAATCCAAAAAGCTGGATTGAAAGCAGTCCTTATTACTGCAAGTGATAATGGCCTGATGAGATAATGGCAAAATGAGAACCAGATTTTGGCTTAGCATGTCATCTGCATCTGGGATTGTGGTTAAGGTCTCTTCTTCCTAACCAGAACCTGCAGCCATAGGACACGGTTACAGACTTCGTTTTTCCTTCTGTGCCACCATCCTGGGCTAATCATTGAAATTACATGAACATTAATCCTGAGGCCCATTGTTATAACTTTCAAGCCAATTGGAGCTCTTTATTCTGGAAACATAGCCAATGGGTTGTTGTTTTTTGAGTGGTGGGTGATGTTGTGCAGGGGGAAGTAAGCAAAAGCCAGTATGAAATGAACAGGCTGTTGAAAAGTTAGGTTTTAATTATTTAAAAATTGTTATTAATTTTTCAGCATGCAAACAATAATAATACAAACTCCCCTGCCACAGTCACCTCATAAAATTAATAATCAAGATACAAATACTATATATTAAGGCATGCAATATAAAAGCAAACAATGTTAAGAGGTAATGAGAAAAGGAGGGGAAATACACAGAAAACTGAGCAGAGGGAAGCAGCCCAGTCATAGCTGTCAAGTGTCCCTTATTTGAAGGGACAGTCCCTTATTCCAGCGCCATGTCCCGCTGCTGTCCCTTATTGATGGATGTCCCTTAAATTTCAAAGGAAGCAGCTCCTCTCCCTCGCTCCCTGCCGGCCAGGTAGGAGGGAGGCTCCAACTGTGTTGCTTGGCTGTGTTGCTCACCCAATAAGAAGTCTAAGAACGACTGGGGGGTGGAGCTTGCATGCCTTGTGTGTGGCTAGTTAATGCAAGCTGAGGGGTTTTTTGAATGCTGGACGCCATTTTGTTGCACGTGCTGCTGCAAACTTTGCAGTGGAAAGCCAGGCCGGGGAGCCATCTTAAGTTGAGGCTGCATAGGCCTTGTGGTGCATGTGATTCAGATTCTATTCAGTTGAACCTCTGGTTACAAAGTTGGTTGGACAGTGTTCTCGAAGCTACCAGCATGAGTTTGACCAGACTGCAGGAGGACAGGAAGACTGGAGTGCCTGGAACAGGTGAGGCTGCAGGTCCCTTATTTTGGCTGCTGGTCCCTCATTTTCAAGGCTGCTGGTTCCTTATTTTCAAACCTGTAAGTTGACAGCTATGAGCCCAGTGCGGTTGAGAGTTCATTTCTTAAGAACCATGCAGCATATTTTTCACGTCTCGATTGCAACCATCATGGCTGCCTGGTTATATGGCACCAACAAAAAGTGTCTGGAGTTACCACTTACACACAATTCAGAAAATGTCATGGAAGAACCATGCCTAAGACCCTGTGATAGTGGTTTAATGGCGAAGTAATAAAGCCCAGATGATGCACAGTGTGTTTGTCCTGCAACAACCTTCCTGCTACTTCCCTCCTCTCTCTCTCTCATCTCTCTCTCTCTCTCTCTCTCTCTCTCTCTCTCTCTCTCTCTCTCTCTATCTCTATCTCTATATCTCTCTATCTCTCTATCTCTATCTCTCTTCATTATCTCCAAAATACCTGTTACATTACAAGTGTTATTGCAATCATGCTAATGTTTTCACCTGTTTACAGTGGTCTCCAAGATAAATTATAAAATTTTCCCATTCCTTATTAAAGTTTTGGTCTTCTTGGTTCCTGAGCTTTCTGGTCAATTTCGCCATTTTGGCATAGTCCAACAATTTAATTTTCCACTCTTCTCTGGTAGCGACTTTATCTTCTTTCCATCTGGCCCCATTGTCCATTAAGGGTGTTCCCATAAAGTAGGAGTGGAGAAACTCACTATTTCGCCCATGGGATTCTCCTCAGGCCACACTCCTCACCCCATGAATTTTTGCCTCGCTGACATGTCTCCTTGAACTCTGATAATTGCTTGCAGGAATAGAGAGGGCTTGCGTGCGTCGAAACCAGCCTGCTGTCAGTAAGGTAAAATGTACATTTGTGTTCTGCCTGCTATTACCTCAGACCCCACCTGTTACTGGCATGTGGCTCTTCAAAAATTTCCAAGAAAGCAGCCCTCAGTATGACAAAAGGTTCCTCACTCCCTCCGTAAACCTGTTAAAGTCAGAGTTTGAAACTAACTACACCAGGGGTCGGCAAGGTTTATCTTGCCTGGGCCAGATCGATCTCGCAGAGATCCCTCCATGGGCCAGATCACGTGTGAGTGCGCCCGCGATTTTCGGAGTCTGCGTGTGCGTAGACGAGATTTCTGGTGCCGCAGAAGTGCTGTGCTGGTTTAGCGCAGTGCGTGAGCGGATGGCTTGGTTCAGGAGCGGCTTGTGGGCAGGTCAAACTACCACCGCGGGCCACTTCCGGCCTTAGGTTGGTGACCCCTGAACTACACCACTACTGCCACACAGGGCTTTTTTTCAGTTGGAACTCACTGGAACTCAGTTCTGGCACCTCTCAGGTGGGCGCCATTGCCATTCTAAGAGCAAGGTCTTCATAGTAAGTTCCAGCACCTCTTTTTCTAGAGAAAACACACATAAACACACAAATTTGAAGCACATACACCCTCAAGAATCCTGGGAACTATAGTTTAAGGGTTCTGGGAACTGAAGCTCTATGGGAGATAAACTACAGCTCCCATGATTCTTGAGGTGTGGATGTGCTTTAAATGTATTGTGTGTATATATAATACAGTGGTATTATTAAGTTTGCAGCACTTGAAACTTGTTTCAGGAACAAAGTAGACTTTCCTCCCTTTAAAGGGAAAAACAGGGGTGGGTAAGATTGTGGCTCTGGCTGTAGGGGAGGAGTTTAAATCACCTCCACCCCCTGCCACCACTTCATTTTGATTAGCAAAATGAGTCCCTCAAGCTTCTAACTGGCCTGCAAGGGGAGTACTTAGTATCCTGGAAACATATAGTTGGCTGGGGAAACTGTGTGATTGGAAAGGGTTAAACCCTCCCCACCCTCAGCACCAATCCTGGCTTCCGTCTGATTCTGGGTCTCCCCATGGCTGCTTTTCACTTTAACAAAATGGCCCACAGGAAATCTTGCTCATGGATCTTTCCTGTCACGTCAGCTTTGGCCCTCAGAGTCTTATTACCTGCTTTTTGAAGGAACAAAAATCCTACCACGAAGAACTAAATTTATAGCTAACCTACAGGGAGCTAAATCTATAGTTGGTTTTTAAAACTTACCTTAAGCTTTACCCTTGGCTTAGCTTTCAGGGTTGTAAATGAGTTAAGGCCGTGGCACTTAAATACTCTCTCAGGAGACAAAGAGGCAGAGCACAGCTAGTTGAGCGGCATTTGTTGTGAATGAAAGCCGTGGCTGGGTTTTATTTTGCCCAGGTAACCAATGCCCCATTTCCAATTAGTAGTACAGCTTCATTTCCCTATCAACATGAGGCCTTTATGGCGAAATATGAGCATGGGGATCCGATAGAAATTATCTTCAGGCAGGATCAATAAGGACACCATGAAGCAGAATGCATTACTTTTCCGCCCCTGCTGTAGTGCTTTCCCTTGAAAACTTCTTCACAGGCTGCGGGATTCTGTTCAAGTTAGTTCTTACTACAGCCTTGTACAGTGGTACCTCAGGTTAAGAACTTAATTCGTTCTGGAGGTCCGTTCTTAACCTGAAACTGTTCTTAACCTGAGGTACCACTTTAGCTAATGGGGCCTCCCGCTGCCGCTGCGCTGCCACTGCACGATTTCTGTTCTCATCCTGAAGCAAAGTTCTTAACCTGAGGTACTATTTTTGGGTTAGCGGAGTCTGTAACCTGAAGCGTCTGTAACCTGAAGCATCTGTAACCTGAAGCATCTGTAACCCGAGGTACCACTGTACTTAATCATTAGCCTGGTAGTCATCGGTGACCAGGAACCACATACAAACCAGTGTTCAGGCTGGTAGAAGATGGGTGGAGCATTGAAATCAAATGGACTTATAGAGGAGGATCCCCCGCTCTCCCCCATATGCAGATTTCCAAATCCCCCCAAATCATACCATATATTTGGATGAGCTCAGACACCCACCTGAAGCTCTTTGGCCTCTCAGGGTCAAACATCTCTCTCCACTCTCCAACAGTGTTTTGTATTTGTTTTCTATTTAGGTAAAGGTAAAGGGACCCCTGACCGTTAAGTCCAGTCGTGGACAACTCTGGGTTACGGTGCTCATCTTGCTTTATTGGCCAAGGGAGATGGCATACAGCTTCCGGGTCATGTGGCCCGCATGACTAAGCCGCTTCTGGTGAAACCAGAGCAGCGCACGGAAACACCATTTACCTACCTGCCAGAGCGGTACTTATTTATCTACTTGCACTTTGACGTGCTTTCGAACTGCTAGGTTGGCAGGAGCAGGGACTAAGCAACGGGAGCTCACCTTGTTGCGGGGATTCGAACCACCGACCTTCCGATCGGCAAGCCCTAGGCTCAGTGGTTTGTGTTAAATGCAGCTGGGAGCATTGGAAGTGCGAAGGTTTGCTTGATCTAACACATGCGGCCATTTCTGTGCTCAAAATCCCTCATGCATACATACACTTTTACTGTCTGCCTTTGGGCTTCCCCTCACGTCTAATTTATGACCACAAGACAAAGAAGACAGCGATCCAGGCTCTGGCATGCGTAGCCTTTTCAGACAGCTGACTTCTCCAAAAGTGCTCACCTGTTTCTGTTACCTTTGCACCAGAGAAGTAGGAAAGAGTGAGTGGCCTTTAAAGATTTGAAAATACTACTAAAGGGGGGGGGGAAACATTTCAGGAGTTAAGATATTCAATCTTAGACAGTTTCTAAAGACTTATATAGTTGGTATTGTGCACCTATTCATTACACACACACACACACACACACACACACACACACTCAGTCAATCAATCAATCAATCAATCTGAGAGGGCAAATCCTGGAGATACAATGCTGCCAAATGCAGATTATATTCACATTTGTTGAAGAGGACAACATTATTAGAGTTCATCAAGATGCAAGCCAGTGCTGGTCCTATTCTTAGGCAGACTGGGGTAGTCACTTCAGGTAGCTGATTTTGGGTATCATGTAAAACCAGCCTGGTAGTCAGACAGGAATTGCCTGTGGTTCTTCCACTTGGTAGTAGCCAGCAGAAAACTCCCAAATGGGGTGGAGGTGGAATGCTTGTGGTTTTGGATTGACTGGTCCTGTGAAAAATGAACCCAAACCCATCCCATTCTGCACCCTGGCAGCAGATGCCCCATTCCACTCCACCTTCTGCTCCCAGCCAGGATTTAGGATTGCTCAGTAAGTGGGTAAAGTGATCCCAGTTTGAAACACTGTAGGAGGGAAGGGGAAAGAGGCTTGGAAGTGGAGCTGAGGTTTCATGAGACCTCTCCCCCCTTTCGAGAATCAGAATTCTACTTTACGCTTTTATTCCACTTTATGATGTATTGATTATTGTAATTATGCCCTTTTGAATCTTCCAAAATCATATTAGATTCAATTACAGCAAGTGCAAATGCTATTACAATATAGGTTCTGGACGTGCTAGAAAACTGAAATGAGATTATTTTCAGAGAGCCACCTGTGCTTTCCAGTAAGACATTTTGTACAAGCTGCATTTATGTTTTCCTCATCCTTCTGGTTGTCCTACTCTGATGCCTTTTTGAAACGGGTGCCAAGGGCCTGCAGTTCCATGGCAAGATGATCCGCTTTCAAAAAGATCGCAGTAGCAGGTATTCTGTTCTCTAGATCAGCCTTTCAATCTGCCTTTCAGTGCTTTGGAAAATGCATCCACACAAATCCCATTAGCCGAAGCCTAGTTATCTTCATGTGTAATCAGGGTGCATCCCTCATATAGATCAGCCCTGCACTCACAAAAGGTGCTGAGACAGGTCAGTGGCAGAACACACGCTTTTTGTACAAAAGATCTCAAATGCAAATTGTGGTATTTTCAGGTAGAGCTGAGAAAAGATGCCTGTTTGGGTGCATTTGGATCTAAGGATTGTTTTGTTAATTTTCTGGGTTTACAGTGCTAGTACTTCTGTCCTATTTTCCAATGTTCATTTTATGGTGCAGTACCTGTTGTGTTGGGACGCGGGTGGCGCTGTGGGTAAAAGCCTCAGCGCCTAGGACTTGCCGATCGAAAGGTCGGCGGTTCGAATCCCCGCGGCGGGGTGCGCTCCCGTTGCTCGGTCCCAGCGCCTGCCAACCTAGCAGTTCGAAAGCACCCCCGGGTGCAAGTAGATAAATAGGGACCGCTTACCAGCGGGAAGGTAAACAGCGTTCCGTGTGCTGCGCTGGCTTGCCAGATGCGGCTTTGTCACGCTGGCCACGTGACCCGGAAGTGTCTCCGGACAGCGCTGGCCCCCGGCCTCTTGAGTGAGATGGGCGCACAACCCCAGAGTCTGCCAAGACTGGCCTGTATGGGCAGGGGTACCTTTACCTTTACCTTTTACCTGTTGTGTTATGGGACTATAATTTTTTTAGCTCTCCTTTTTGCCAGGATCACAAATATTTGTAAATAATTTGGATTTGGGGTGAGTGGGAAGTTAGTGATGTGACATATATGGGCCAATAGGCAGCCGCCACATTTGACTTTACTTAGTCAAGCCGAAGAATTGATGCTTTTGAATTATGGTGCTGGAGGAGACTCTTGAGAGTCCCATGGACTGCAAGAAGATCAAACCTCTCCATTCTTAAGGAAATCAGCCCTGAGTGCTCACTGGAAGGACAGATCCTGAAGCTGAGACTCCAATACTTTGGCCACCTCATGAGAAGAGAAGACTCCCTGGAAAAGACCCTGATGTTGGGAAAGATTGAGGGCACAAGAAGAAGGGGACGACAGAGGATGAGATGGCTGGACAGTGTTCTCAAAGCTACCAGCATGAGTTTGACCAAACTGCGGGAGGCAGTGGAAGACAGGAGTGCCTGGTGTGCTCTGGTCCATGGGGTCATGAAGAGTCGGACACGACTAAACGACTAAACAACAACAGCAACAAAGTCAAGCTGAAAACTTACACACACAAAAAACCTAGGGCTTCCCCACAGAATTTGAAACAGGACAGAAAAAGGAACATGTTTCCAGGGTCACTTTCAACTCCCCGCCACCACGCACACTTAAAATGTTACATGTTTCGTCACCCAAATAATTGGTCTGATCCATTGTTTTCGAGGAGGCATTTTTAGCCTATATTGAGACCAGACCTTTTGTACATGCTAGCAAATGATAATTCACCAGACTGTATACAGAATTAGAGCATTGTTTCCTTTCCAAATGTCAAAGAATATTCATAGATTTCGAAAAAACAAAAAACAAAACACGAAACCCTGTTCTGCATTTAGCCAGCTTTGTAGATTCTCCGTGTGCTGTTACGCTAATACCAGTCGCTGAGATTTCTGCACACAAATAAATAAACTTACGTGGCAAGCTCATTAGTGCTTTGCTGCTGCATTCTACTTGGCTGAGTTTCGGCTTCTGATTTAGGGTACTGTGACACTTAGCGGCATGCTGGGTTTTTCTGAGCAGGTGGCTGGGCCAGAATAGCACAGGAGTGAGCTGTTAGCTGAAATAATAGCGAGCAAAATATAATGTCTCCTCCAAAAGCAGGTCGCTTCCATGTGGATTCTATTCTAAATACAATGTAGTGCAAGTGTTCTTTTCCGTGTAGACTAGAGGAAGAGGAAGCATCCTCGTATCAAGATGCGATCACAGCCTGACAAAGAGACAGATTCACCCATGGCAGTGCCACGCCGGAGAACTCATTTGTGTGTCTTGCCTGCTCAGCGAATCTCATAACAAATCAATCCAAAAGCACCCCCCTCTCTCCAACATCCCTCCCTCCCCTGTGTGTGTGTGTGTGTGTGTGTGTGTGTGTGTGTGTGTGTACCTGAGGTCTGCTCATTATAAAGTCATGCTTTCTGTACTTAACAGTGCTTCTGAATGCACTTGGAGACATACAGATCTCCAAAAAGATGTTTCATTTTAAATCAGTAATTCTCCCTCTCCCCCCCCCTCTCTCTCTCAAAAGCCATTGTCTACAAACAATAAATAATAATCAAAACAAAAGAGAGGAACTGGAACTATATTTAGAAAATCTTTTTTAAAATTTGAAGGGTTGGGGGGGGGAGCAGGGAAACAGTTATGTTATCCCTTTGGGTAGCACATAACTACCAGGAAGAAAAGAGGCATCTAATAACTAAATTAAATTATGTTCCTGTTGTTACAGTCTTGGGCCTCTGTGGAATTACTGAATATCCACTCCTTCAACACTTGAGGAAAACTGCTAAAATTCTCCAAGCTATGAAGCTCTAAAAAGGCAGAGCTGTGAAGCTCTTAAAAGGATCTTTATAGAAGAACGGGCTCTTGTTGACTAATGGATCTGGCAGATAATGGTCTTCGTTTACTATTTATTGGAATCAGCAGAGAGGACAGATTAGATTGGAAAGAACTTTGCATGTGCGGGGCGTTTCTGCTTTTATTTTTACCTTAAATATAAAATTAAAAACCCATAAGACAGGTGCCCATGAGGCCATTTCCCCCAAACAACACTCACCTGGCTCTACACCTGACATCATACGTGTCATTGTGTGGGAGACAGGTAAAGGTGTAACTTCACTGTGTAGTACAGTTCTGAGCAGTTCCCAGAGAAATCACTTGGAAACACACTTCAAAGGCACGGTTGCCACCTGACATGAAGTCAGGAGATTGGCACCCATCTGCCAAACTTGGCCTGCAGGGCTTGTGAAGATAAAGATCTCAGTCTACCAGGCTGAGAAAGTTTCCGAACCCTGGTCTATAACTACAATCAAGTGGTTAAAGCAGTAACCTGTTGGCTGGCTGGCTAAATGGCAGGTTTTGTAGGCCTGCCATTTGCCTTCCAGAACAAAGTTTCTGGGTTGTTGTTTTTAGCTTTCTTTAAACTATATTTTTTATTTATTTAAGGAACCCATCAGTTGATAAAAAATGTGGCATGCACTTAGTGCATTTCAACCTTATACCATGCTCTAGTCGCAGATTTCATGAGTGCCTGTTTTAGAAAATGTTACATTTATCAACCATATTTTCCTTTACGAACTTAGGCTTTGAATTTAGAGAGTTCCCACCTGGCTGCATCGTTGGCAGGCCAACGGTTAATGCTCTGCATATATGATATATAATGTACTGAAAGAAATTGCTTCTATGCTGGGAAAAATATTATCGGTATGCATTAATATTTCCAAATCAATAACAAGTTCTCTTTTTAAAAGAAAAACAAAGCAATTGGCAAGACCTTTACATGAACACGCTGATGGGCCAGACCCATTAGAGAACTGCCAATACTTGGAAAAAGATTCTAATGAAAGGCAATTTGGTATGATGCTAAGTTGTAACATTTCTTTGTAGCATTCCTTTACGAAGATTCTGAAAAGGACTTTAGCAAAAATGACCATTTGTTATCCAACATGCAGAACCTAAGTATCATATGTTTAGCTAAACTCACTCTACCCCAATAACTTGGGTGGGTTAAAATAAACTGGGATTGACCCTGCAAGCTTCAACTGACTTGCCAGCATCTCCTATAGCAATGGTCTTCAGTTGATGGGTTGGGTGGGTCATGGCCTGATCCAGGCTGGGTTGGAACAGAAGCACTACCTCCATGCAAATATATGGTAAAATATTGAGAAGTGGCTCCCCATATTTATGTTTGAGTCAAAGGTGAGTCCTGCGCCTGAAAAAGTTGGAGACTACTGTCCAGTGGTACCCATGACATCCCCTCTAAAATCCACAGTGCAAAAGAGTCTGTTTGTGTTTCCTGTTCAGTTCCTGTTTGCACTAGCTCAGACTTTCCTACACTGAACATGCCCCTTTAAACATGTTCACATTTCCTTAGGTGCCTGGATTGGACTCTTCCATCCATTCTGAATAGATGAGAAGCACAAGGAACTTCTCTTTGTCAGTGAGTGTGCTGGTGGCTGATGTAGGAGCCTTTCCCTGCATGGTGCAGCTGATGGGGACAAGCCCACACCATTTCAGATGTGGCAGCCATTATGCCACAACCCCATAGAAGCTATTTTGTGTTATGCCATGCCTCCATGGCAGCCCTTTTTGTTACTGGCGCCCACAGCACTTTCTCAAAATTCCAAATGTGGCCAGCAGCCCCCAAAAGCTGATGACCCCTGCTTTAATAAGTAGATCAATTAGTCAGTAGATCAATCAATCACTTAATCAAAACTTTAGACAACTCATGGATGAGAACCAATACTGATCGATTGATTTTCAGTTATTTCTATACCACTCACCACCATACAGTCACAGGGCAGTGTACAACATAGCAAAACACACCAACACAGATTTCTAAAACAAATTAAAACATTGATGCAAAATGTTTGTCAGCAGGAACTAAAACAACAGAAAAATGAGAATAAAACAGCAATGGGTACCATGGGATCTCAGTGAATTGCACCTCCTGATCTCCAAGGGCTTAGAGGAAGAGGCATGTCTTTACTTCCTTCCTGAGAGAGTAAAACGTTGAGGAGAGATCCGCTTCAGTGGGGAGTTTGTTTCCAAAGTTTTGGAATTGCCTCTAAATCTGGCCAGTGCCAAACCTCAGCAAGGTCATGCGTGTGTTAGAGCACAGAAATAAGCAAACAGCCCACTGCGTCAACAGTGCTGTCAATCTCACTTTGCAGGAGAAACCTGGAAAAGGATCAAATCAGACCTGATTGATGTGGCGAGTGGCAGCAGCGGGGAGGTTTGGATTGTAGCCACAGCACAGGAGATCTGATCCATGTTCCTCCTGTCAAAGCCCAAGCCCGAATCTCTCCCTCCCACGTTTGGTCTGCCCATGAGGTAGGTTGAGGGAGCTACCTTGGGTAGTAGTCAGTTCCCTGGGAGATCTTGTACACTGTTTTTCAGGAGCCGACGTGCAACCCAGGTAAGGGAGACGTCAACAGGGGCAGGGCAGCGACACTGTGGGGCAGGATGGCACTTTCCTCCTTCGCCGCAGGGGGTGAAACAGGACAAACACTGCCCCTGCTCCCCATCTAAAGTGTGTATATGATAGGAAGGAACTGCCTGTAAGTTTTTTCCTTCCAAGGCTAATAGCAGCTTAGCTTGCCCACCTAGGTAAAGGTAAAGGGACCCCTGACCATTAGGTCCAGTCGTGACCGACTCTGGGGTTGTGGCGCTCATCTTACTTTATTGGCCGAGGGAGCTGGCATTTGTCTGCAGACAGCTTCTGGGTCATGTGGCCAGCCTGACTAAGCCGCTTCTGGCGAACCAGAGCAGCGCACGGAAACGCCATTTACCTTCTCACCGGAGTGGTACCTATTTATCTACTTGCACTTTGATGTGCTTTCGAACTGCTAGGTTGGCAGGAGCAGGGACCGAACAACGGGAGCTCACCCCGTCGCGGGGATTCAAACCGCCGACCTTCTGATTGGCAAGTCCTAGGCTCTGTGGTTTAACCCACAGCGCCACACACGTCCGCTTGCCCACCTACACATCACTAAAAAAGACCACACTGCTTTGCATGAAATGTGCATATACTAATTCACAACACATCTCACCACAGTAGGGAAGTCTGAGACAAGGCAGCATACACACTGTAAAGCACAGCCTGGGAGTCATTTTGGATTCACAGCTGTCCATGGAGGCGAAGGTCAATTCTGCTGTCTACCAGCTCCATTTTGTACACTGGCTGAGACCCTACCTGCTGCGCATTGTCTCGCCAGACATTGGTTATCTCCTGCTTGGACTACTGTAATGCACTCTATGTGGGGCTACCTTTGAAGGTGACTCAGAAACTACAACTAATCCAGAATGTGGCAGCTAGACTGGTGACTGAGAGCAGCCACTGAGACCATATAACACCAGTCCTGAACGGCCTACACTGGCTCCCGGTATGTTTCCAAGCATAATTCAAAGTGTTGGTGCTGACCTTCTGTTATGTGCCGAGCTTGAAGGAGCGTCTTCACCCCCATCGCTCAGCCCAGACACTAAGGTCCAGCGCCGAGGGCCTTCTGGCGATTCCCTCACTGTGAGAAGTGAGGTTACAGGGAACCAGGCAGAGGGCCTTCTCGGTAGTGGCACCCACCTTGTGGAACGCCTTCCCATGAGATGTCAAGGAGATAAGTAACTATACAACCTTTAGAAGACACCTGAAGGCAGCCCTGTATAGGGAAGACTTTAATGTTTAATGTTTTATTATGTTTTTGTATATGCTGGAAGCAGGACTGGATTTAGGTTTGATGAGGCCCTAAGCTACTGAAGGTAACGGAGCCCTTTATATCATAGCTGTCAACGTTTCCCTTTTTAAAAGGGAAATTCCCTTATTCCGAATAGGATTCCTCGGAAGAAAAGGGAAAAGTTGACAGCTATGCTTTATATGTCCAGCTGTCCTTTGTCAACAATAAATTGTCACTGGTTTTTTGTGTTGAATTTATGCTTATATGGTAATTTATGGCCCTAATAGGATCTAAAGCCATTTGCACATAACAAAATATGTATTTTATCAAAGAAATTGTTGAACTGAAATACAATTAAGAAGAAGTATATTAATAGTGAAATACAATTAAGAAGAAGTATATTAATAGTGAAATAATTATTAAGTCCTAACTTAAATTGATTTTTTATTCATAACAAACTTAATAACGGAAACACATTGGCATTTGGCAATAGCAAAAGTTCCTTTAGAAATAATTTACAAAGACTCATAATTTGTGGGGGGGGGGGGGGCATAAACTATAGCTTGTTTAGCTTATACGTAAGTCTGGCACTGGCTGGAAGCCACCCAGAGTGGCTGGGGCAACCCATTCAGATGGGCGGGATACAAATATAATAATAATAATAATCATCATCATCATCATCAGAAGAAGAAGAAGAAGAAGAAGTTTGTTTAGGCCTCTGGGACTTGTAACTCTGTGAGGAGTGAGCTACAGTGCCCATAATTCTTTGAGGGTGGAAATGTGCCTTGAAGAGTAAAGGTATACTGTTTAAGCAGATTGTGTGACTTCTGTGCTTGGTCAGTTTATTCTCTAAATGTTGAAGGGCATCTTCAAAGTCTTGTCTGCTCTCCCTTCTGTCGTTTCTTTATGTTAAAAATTGGATCTGGACTGGACAGTCTTTCAAACAGAGGACTACCCTCTGACCACACTTCAAAGTGATAACCGTCAGTCCTCTCTAAATGACACATGACCATCCTATAGCAGTTTCAAGGGTGTGTATGAGATTATATTCAATTTAAGCTGGGGAATCAGACGAGGGGGCAAAGTGTTTGGCCCTCATCCAAATCAGCTCCCCCCCCCCCAAGCTGCTTTAAAACCAAACAAAGAAAGCCCCTGAAGAGATTTCTCCTCCCACATAACTTCTTCTTTAGTGCCAGGCATTCTGTGTGCCATGAGATCTGGTCTACATGTGCAGCAGAATAAGGTGGAAGAATCCTGAGGGCAAAATGTGGTTTGTGCCACTTTAGACTGAAGGTGCAGGAGGGGCACGTGTGTTTAAACACTTCCCTGCAAGAGGAAAGGTAGCACATCAGGGGATATTTTCTCTACTGTTCTGATTTTCTCCTTGTAGGAAGAGGTTGTCTATATTACAAAGGGAAGCAGGTGAGGTATGTGTGTGTGTGTTGTAAACACCTTCCTGTAAGAGGAAAGGTAGCACATCAGAGGATAATTTCTCTGCTGTGCTGGTTTTCTCCTTGCAAGGAGGTGTTGTCTATTTTACATAGGGAAACTTTCAGAAATGTGATCCTCCTCCCTGCATGGTGAAGTGGTAAAGTGCGTTCTACCATCTTAGATCAGCAGGAACTCACCTCGCTTCATTTTATATTTCTGATCTTCCCCAAAGAGACCCTGCTATTGCCTGTGCCCAGAGAGCTGGATCAAGTTTAGATAATTGCTTAAAAACTTCAGAAATCAGTAGCTAAATACCATAAATAAAGGATTCACCCATACAGCTGCAAATAAAACATTTTAAATATGTTGTAAAGTGCAATATACAAACGTGATACTAAATGGTGACAGGGAGCTATGCCAAATTCAATGTATTTTTCAAAACTTTTTTCTTTAAAAAAAACCATTTTCACAGAGTTTTTTTATATGTGTGTAGTTTCCACCAAAATAAAGCAGTCTCTCAGGGCACATCAAATGCTAAGCAGAAAATGAGGGAGATCTAATTCTTCTTCCCACACATATGCTCTACTTTGTTATTTGTTTTATTTATTCATCGATAGGTATGTTTGGAAACTATGTTGGTATAATATCATAAAAGAAAAGAAAAAGTTGGCCCTGCCTTTTTAAAACACACTGTAAATTTTTGCTTCTTTCATTGCAAGCTATTTCACATTTCCTTCACTAACTCTGAAAAGCATAGGAGCCATGTGATCAGTTATGTGGGGCAGGGCCTACCTGGGCCCCCACAACATTTTATTCAGGTTGGCACCCCTGCTGAAAAGGCACCCATATTAAGATTTTTGGGAACCGGCAAACATATTTGAGTGTAACTGATGAGCAGGCAGAATGATTATTTTTTTTAAAGTTTCATTTTCACTAATTACTAATAGGAGACCATGGGGGGGGGGGGGAGAGGGACAGATGCCAAATTCTTCGATATTCTTTAGGCGTCTTGATGATAAACTGCCAAGCTGGGCAAGAGAAACTTTCTGAGTCCGCTCTAACCCAATAGTGTCTGAGCTGAGCTCCTGCAACTTGGAATCAGATTAGCTGTATCAAAGCTACAGTTTAGGCATCCAGATATTGATTGCAGACAAATCAAAAGCAGAGACGTGTTTTCTGGCATTTAGCTGCTTTGGGCCAGTAAATAAGACCTGGCATGAACTTGTTGAGATACTCAGATGTCCTTGGGAACGCAGGTTGGTGCATCAAGGCCTTCAATATGTTCCAGCATTGAAGCTTTTAAAGGATTGTGCTTTGCATTTTGAGCCAAAACTAACAAAGGGGTAGCATGGGAATCCAGAGGACGTCGAAACCATGGGAGGCAAGGCGATTCCTGGCATTAGTTGCTGGCTGGGTCTCAAGGCCACTTTGCACATTAAAAAGGTAAAGGTAAAGGTACCCCTGCCCGTACGGGCCAGTCTTGACAGACTCTAGGGTTGTGCGCTCATCTCACTCTAGAGGCCGGGACCCAGCGCTGTCCGGAGACACTTCCGGGTCACGTGGCCAGCGTGACATTGCTGCTCTGGCGAGCCAGAGCCGTACACGGAAACGCCGTTTACCTTCCCGCTAGTAAGCGGTCCCTATTTATCTACTTGCACCCGGGGGTGCTTTCGAACTGCTAGGTTGGCAGGCGCTGGGACCGAGCGATGGGAGCGCACCCCGCCGCGGGGATTCGAACCGCCGACCTTTCGATCGGCAAGCCCTAGGCGCTGAGGCTTTTACCCACAGCGCCACCCGCGTCCCTACTTTGCACATTACTCAAATGCAAACCTGGGGTTGCTATCAGGGGTGCCACGAGAAAGCTTTATTAACTATGAACTACAAAATTTGGAATCCCCTCCAAACTGGTGCCAAAGATTTGCACTTGTTTTGTACCCCTTTCTAAAAAACGAGTTGTTCTGCAAACCTCATGTTTTGTAAAGGTAAAGGGACCCCTGACCATTAGGTCCAGTCATGACCGACTCTGGGGTTATGGCACTCATCTCGCTTTATTGGCTGAGGGAGCTGGCATACAGCTTCTGGGTCATGTGGCCAGCATGACTAAGCCACTTCTGGCGAACCAGAGCAGCGCACGGAACTGCCGTTTACCTTCCCGCAGGAGCGGTACCTATTTATCTACTTGCACTTTGATGGGCTTTGGAACTGCTAGGTTGGCAGGAGCAGGGACCGAGCAACGGGAGCTCACTCCGTTGCAGGGATTTGAACCGCTGACCTTCTGATTGGCAAGTCCTAGGCTCTGTGGTTTAACCCATAGCGCCACTTGCATGTTTTGTACCCTCCCCCAAAATGGAGTAATTGATACTCAAACCCGGGGTCACAGGTATCCCGTCCCCAAACCCCACCATTGTCCAATTCACTCCAAACTGGTGCCAAACATTTTGCAATAGTTTTGTACCGCAAACCCCACGTTCTGTATCACCTCCCCAACAGAGTGATTGATGCTCAAAATGTGGGGTTTTGCAGTACAAAACTATTGCAAAAGTTTGGAGTGAATCTGGCAGTGTTGGATTTTGGGGTGTTAACTACAAATCTTGGTATGATGGTGATATTACTCAGTTTTCAGGGTGGTACAAAGCATGACGTTCACGGTACAAAATGGGTATGGAACTTGGGAGGGGATCCCAAATTTCGTGGTTCATGGTTAATAAAGCTCTGCAAGAACCTGGAGCCAATCTCAGCTCCCTGATAGCACCTCATCCTGCAGTGCTGCTAAGTGGGTGCAGACCTGATTGGCCCTTTGGAGCAGGACTGGGGAACCACAGACCCAGGGGCCAAATGTGGGTCCCTCTAGGCCCCTCAGGACTCACTCTAGGCCATATCCCCTCTGCAAGACACACTCCTCACCAGCCCTGTTCTTCATCCTCCTTGAGTGGTGCTTTTGCCTGGCCAGAATGTCTTCTTGAACCATGATAATGCCTCTTGCTCGCCTTCATACAGAGAAGGTGTGTGTGTCTCCAAGCCTCTGGATTTTGCACAGCCAGAGTGTAGCCTCATGTACAGAGGTCTTCCACATTGACAAATACTTGATCCATCAAAGTAGCAATGCCAAGACTATGAAGACTTTCATTCTAGCAATGAAATATGGTCCCTTCTCTAGGAATGCTCATTGTGGTTCGAGGACCCGACCCCCGCAGTGTGAAATGAATACACAAGGACACATGATATAAGGTTAATGGGCAAAGAAAGGCCACAACTTTATTGATTACAGCAGTGAAAAGGTATTGGCTTAGGCATTGGATCTCTAAAACAAGTGGGTTTATTCACCAGTAGGTGGAGCCTGTTGATGCTAATCCAACTATAGGCTCTCCCCTGATGTCACCGCGGGTCGTGCCATGGCCTCCCGCCACGCAGGCATCGGACAGAATACACGACCGTCAGATTCCTTTAACGGAATACCCAAAAATTGAAGGCATAGGCGATGGCCACACCTAGCCCTTCGACACACCACAGCACATTATTCCAATGCCTAACCTACCCACCAATACCACAAAAGTTGTGACGATTGCTACGAGGTAGGCGAAAAAACCAAAAAGCCTAATGCCAAATGGAAAAACTCCTACCAGGCCCCCTGGACAACCAGGGCGACCAACCTAAGGTCCATAGCAAGGCCAAAGAACAAAGACCCTGAGCTAAAAGGGAGTGGAGGGTGGGTGACTCGCGACGAGCCGACGGCGAAGAATGAGGCCGGGGAGAGGCTGGCACCGCAGCAAAAGGCTGCTGAACACGCCCCCTCTGAGGCACCTGGTTGGATGCCTGCCGAGGGGCGTGGGCGCCAGCCAAGTGAGGTGGAGGCAGGGGGCAAACGCCCCCTGCTAGGGGCGGTGCTCGGGCTCCCGCCCACAACCACTCCCCTCTCTTCCAGGGAGGAGAGTCTTTATATCACAATGTGTCATTAGCAGAAATCCTACATCTTGGGAGGAGGCATAGGATTTTGATGATAATCTCATGGCAATACCAAGTCCTAAACAGCAACCTTTTGCCATTTTTTTCCTTAAAAAAATAAATAAATTAGAAAGAGGGGTTTTTTTTGTTTTTTGTTTAGATGTTTCACCTTTTCCTTCCCTTAGCTTTCTTCTCAGGTTCAATTTTCATTTGTCCCCCTTAGGGCTTTTTCAAGCATGGCTAAGAAAGGAAGAAGAGCAGAAATACAAGATCATTGACATTTGTGAAAAATGCAACTGCTACGTAAAGGAGGAAAGGCAAGCTCAGTGCTTTGACTCAGCAGAGCATCTCTTGCAAAATAAGATGAATGGAAGGGGAGAGGCGAGAGCACTGTAGAGCCACGGATGACTTGGAAAAAGGGAAAAGAGGAGAGAGAGGCAGGTTTATCCTTCACGTGAGCCAAGGACGTTTAAAAGCAATCTGGCTTTTCCAGCCAGAGGTACAGAACTGAAATCGCTTTTACATTTCTATTCGTTCAAAACAACAGAATGTTCACTATCCATTGCATTGCTCCCCACCCCTCTTGCTCTGGGTGGGAATGGAGGGGGCGGGGAGTTGGTCCTCTTTGCATTATAATGCGAACCTACACTTTTCTGAATTTTGCACTGTCAGCCTACAACCCAAAAATGTGTTCCACAAGCAGGCATATTAGGGAAAAGTGGGAATTAGGACACAAATGTTAGTGAAAACAACAGACAAAATGCATCACATTTGGAAAAACGTGCTTGCAAAAAATTGCCTAGTAGGAGGAATGCACACTAAAACTGATGAATTCAAAGTAATGTAGAAAGGTGTGAAGCTGAAGTTAAGATTGGAAGAATGAGAAAGGGAGTAAAACCAACAGCAACCTCTTCACCCATCCCCAGGCGGAAGGTGCATGAGGCCCACACCCTTACTGAAACTGGTTCGAGACCTAGATGGGTGACCAGGTTGGAGCCTTGGAATCAATGAAAGAAGAAAAGCAGGATGCAAATATAAGTGGGTGGGGGATAAAAATTAAATAGGTCTGCACTATGTCTTGGTTTTCCCCTCATATTCTTATTTCCCAGCCTACCTCATCCCAGTATGGTGTAGTGGTTAAGAGCGGTAGACTCGTAATCTGGGGAACCGGGTTCGCGCCTCCGCTCCTCCACATGCAGCTGCTGGGTGACCTTGGGCTCTGAAGTCTCTCAGCCCCACTCACCTCACAGAGTGTTTGTTGTGGGGGAGGAAGGGAAAGGAGAATGTTAGCCGCTTTGAGACTCCTTCGGGTAGTGATAAAGCGGGATATCAAATCCAAATCCAAACTCTATTCCTCTCCAAATGCAATCTAGGAGTGCAATCTAGGAGTGCAATATTATACAAATCTTTTTTTTGTTTGTTGGCATCCATCTGTCTTGAGAGACAATGGAGTGTGCCTGGAGGTGTGTGAGAAGTCAAACCACTATGTTAGCAGCACCGAAGTGATCTCCCCAGGGTGCAGGCCTGGGTTGTGTGTATGGAGGTCCTGGGCTGCCCAGACAACAAGACCCTCCCCAACCCCCGACCAAAGGAGAGCCGAGCATTATGTCTGAACACCCCCACACACACACACACACTTGACCGCAGGAGTTGACAGAAGGAGGCATACAAGGTGCCACCCAACCATCTTAGGACTCCACTCCAGATTTGTGTAGGGTTTACTCCCTAATTTTTCTTCTCCTGAAGATATCCCACACGGCAGCAGAGGTTTAGAACCAGAGTTTTCCTTCTCCTAGATGGGCTAGCTTCCCAGGTGGACGAGCCCCATCTGCTGCTCACTTCCCTCTGTGACACATGCAGAAACCACCTTCTTGACTGTTGGGCCCACTATTCGGTCTTATCTGCTGAATCCACCAGAGCCTGCCTTTGCATGCAGGGAAGTCCCTAACTTGCCGAGAGTTTGAGACCCACACCTGGTTTAGCTGGTTTACTCAGAAGTAAATACATAGAGTTTAGTGGGTCCTTCCCCCAGGTAAGCGAGTGCAGGATTGCCACTTACACCTGCAGTCCTATATAATATACACACTTACCTGTGGATTGCGGTCCATGAACACTTATGCCATAATAAATTTTGTTAGTCTTTAAGGTCCCCAAGACTCTTGATTGTTCCTTCTGAATTTTAACTCTTGATCTGATATATGTTTGGGCTTGCTCATATATCTCTCTGGGCAGACTTTCACGGGCTATTTCTAAGCTGGTCTGGGATGAAAGGAACAGGGTTTTGAGAGCAGGGCTGCTAAATATGCATTTGGGGCAGCAAGCACAGTAGCTTTGCAAGAGCACAAAGGAAACCAAGGATTGGTTCGCCCTTGCATGTGGCATTTGCGTTCTGCAAGAGCAGCCTATGATTTCTTGCATGCTATTATGCTTAAGCCATATGAGTTCAGAAGCTCCCTCATTAAGGTCCATCCAATTTTCTGTTCTATATATATAGCTGCATCTCCCTGTATTGGCAGCTATGTCTGTGAAACCAGCCAAGGGACAGAGAACAAAGGCCATTGAGCAGCAGCAGCAGCAGCAATTTCCCTCGGAGTTCTGTGATTTTCTTAGAATCGGTATCATGAAGTCACACGAGAAACTAGTCTGTAGCAAGAAAGCGAGAAGAAAAATGCAATGTTTTAAATTGCAGCACACTACCAGTGCTTGAATTTTAGAAGGAAAGGTACGGGGGGCTCTTGATGCAACCCACAAGCCCTAACCCGTCACTCTGCCCAATTCTAACTGAGCCGTGCCCACCTCAGTAGCCTTCTGAAAACAACAGCTATGGGGCACAACACACAAGATAAGTGGGAGCAGGCCCCACCTGGTAATCTGAGCACTGCGCAGAAGAGACATAAATGAATTGTGTCTCAGCTCAGCTGTGACACCTCAAGCCCTGTCCAATTAAACAAGATTAGCTGTAACCCAAAGAGGAGGTAGAGTTGGGTTTTGCCGTCAGCTGTTATTTGCAGGGCACACGCCGACAGAACTAGTTTATCCAGCAACAGGGTTTACAACTAGAAATGAAGACCTCCTGCAATCAGCATTTCCTGATCGCCTGCAAAATGAGGTTTCCTGTGCACAGCCTGGCCTGTTAGCTACTGTCATTTGGCCAGAGACTCTTTAGCCCCATCTAGAGGCAAGAGGCCAAGGAAGCATCTCCGCAATCACCCGGTGTGACCTATATATGCCGATATCAAGCTCCCCACCTGACTCCCATCTCGGAACCAAGGGCCTGCAATATGGAGGCCCTTGCAAACACAAACTCTGTCCATGCTTCTTTTTTAAAACAAAAGACCTTCTCTGTATTTATTGATCTCGTAGCACAGAGGACCAGGGAAAGGGCTGAACGTCTTTATCAGCTGAAAGGGAATCAACATTTTCTAGAAACAAGTGCGAAAAATATCCCTTAAGCGTTTCTGAGCATTACAGAAGTTTCAAGATCCTTTGCAATAATGGGAACTTTGATTTGCGAGCAAATAAGCATACCTGTTGGGAAGCGGGTGGTGCTGTGGGTTAAACCACAGAGCCTAGGACTTGCTGATCAGAAGGTCGGCGGTTTTAATCCCCGCGATGGGGTGAGCTCCCGTTGCTCGGTCCCTGCTCCTGCCAACCTAGTAGTTTGAAAGCACGTCAAAGTGCAAGTAGATAAATAGGTACCGCTCCGGCGGGAAGGTAAAAGGCGTTTCCGTGTGCTGCTCTGGTTCGCCAGAAGTGGCTTAGTCATGCTGGCCACATGACCCGGAAGCTGTACGCCGGCTCCCTTGGCCAATAAAGCGAGATGAGCACCGCAACCCCAGAGTCAGTCACGACTGGAAATAATGGTCAGGGGTCCCTTTACCTTAAGCATACCTGTTGGTTAACAAACACCAGGATCTCATCCTAACTCTCTTTAAGGACTCTTGGTTTCAAGTAACCTGCAATGAGGTGATTAGGATTGCAATGTTAGGGGCATGGTTGTTGTGCTACATAATTTGTAATATAAAGGTCAGGCTCAGTGAAACTGCCTTAGCTCACACTGAGCGACACTTAGGATCATAAAAAGCTGCCTCATACCAGGTCAAGTGATTTGACCACCTAGCCCAGGGGTCAGCAACCTTTTTCAGCAGTGGGCTGGTCCACCATCCCTCAGACCATGTGGTGGGCTGGACTATATTTTGAAGGGAAAAAATGAACGAATTCCTATGCCCCACAAAGAACCCAGAGATGCATTTTAAATAAAAACACACAGTCTACTCATGTAAAAACACCAGGCAGGCCCCACAAATAACCCAGAGATGCATTTTAAATAAAAACACACAGTCTACTCATGTAAAAACACACTGATTCCCCATCTGCAGACCGGTTTGAGAAGGCGATTGGGCCACATCTGGCCCCCAGGCCTTAGGTTGCCTACCCCTGACCTAGCCTAATCTTGTCTCTTCTGACTGGCAGCTGCTCTCCTCCAGGTAAAGGTCTTTCCCATCACTGCTGCTTGATCCTCTCAAATCTGAAATGCCAGGGATCTAACTTGGGGCATTCTGCATGCAAGCATGCCCCTCTATAGAAATGTTGATCCAAATTCTTTGTGCACACCCTCTATAGCTCTGGGTTTGAAACTTCCCGACTACCCCAGGGAATAAGAATCAGGCTGCATCCTTTTCTTGCATCTCTGAACAGCTGGGTATCACGGTGCCTATGCCCTGTGCAAGCTGCCATACACCAGCCTTCCCCAACCCGTTGCCCAGCCAGGATGGCCAATAGGCAAGTGTGATAGGAGCTATAGTCCAAAATACTAGAACATTCCCAACGGGTTGGGGAGAGCTGCCTTAGACCAAGGCACCCCATAGGTCCAACTTAGCAGGAGACTCTTAATCTCAGAGTTGTGGGTTTGAGCCCCACATTGGGCAAAAGATTCCTGCATTGCAGGGGGTTGGAGTAGATGATTCTCAATGATTCCTTCCAGCCCTACAATGCTATGATTGTAGGCCAGTTGTGCTGTAGTGGTTAAGAGCGGTAGTTTCGTAATCTGGTGAATCAGGTTCACTTCCCTGCTCCTCCACATGCAGCTGCTGGGTGACCTTGGGCCAGTCACACTTCTCTGAAGTCTCTCAGCCTCACTCACCTCACAGGGTGTTTGTTGTGGGGGGAGGAAGGGAAAGGAGAATGTTAGACGCTTTGAGACTCCTTAGGGTAGTGATAAAGCGGGATATCAAATCCAAACTCCAAACTCTTCTTCTTTCTAGTTCAGTTTTTTCTTTGCAGGTGTTCTGCAGAATTTCAGATAGGAGTTCTACCACATACCCAACTTGTGATCTTTGGCATGGGAGCCATGTGTTCTTCCACGCAGACACAGCCCTTCCCTTAACAACTGGAGAGCAAGAAGCAGCTCACTCCTCTCAATTCAGAAAGCAGTAGGTCTGGCTGATGTATGATATCTGCCAAAAGCACGCAGGTGGGAAAGTTGCTTAGTGCAATGGACTCCCAAGCCATAAAACGAATTTCAAGGGAGGGCCCTACTCTGAGATGGGGATGGGGCAGAAATGTGATTCAGTTCACATTTAAAAGTGAACCTACCTGACTCGTGCTTTTGAAAACGTTACTTGAACCAAAACACTGCCAGCTTTTGAAATATACACTTCTCTGCATTTTGTAGCGCATTTCTTTAGTCACGTAATGCTTACAAAGATACATATTTTGGTGAAAGCAGCACACAGAAATGCATTGTATCAGGGGAAGTTAGTTGCTTTGCAACAATTAGTTTTGCCTGTTGGGTCTGTCACTTCCTTTTTGTTCTGTAACTTGGCTATTATTTGATTGCTTAGCTGCCTCAAGCCTAGGGTAAGCCACCTTAGAATAACAAGGTGTATCTGACAAGGAGATGATTTCCATATAGAGGAAACCCTTTTGTGTGTGAAGAGGTCAAAAGAGATGCCAAACTATGATATTCATCTAATAACATTGCTTCTCAACACAGCCTCATTTTGCACACGCAATTAGGGAGATTAGAGAGGAAGGGAAGAACAATTATACAAAGCAAGTGTTTTTAATAGAAGTCCAGGATAATTGGCTGCAGAGTGAACATTTCAGAACAAACACACTGCCTTCCTTTGGCTCCAGAGCTCCTGCGCAGGAGAAGATTGCCTGTGTGCTTTGGTAGGTTGGTAAGAACTGAGCTCATTAGACTAAGCTTTTGCCTTTCCTGCAAGTTTCACATAAAATCACCTAATGCAAAACCCTTCCTTTGTGAAAATCAATGGCATCCCCTCTGCGACTTTGAGGAGAGCTCCAGTGCAAAGGGTCAGGATGGGAAAATATCAGAGGAGTCAAATTGGCTCTGTGGCCAATGTGAAACGTTCTGTGACTGAGGTAATTGTGTAATTGGGACTGGATCCCATAGCTTCCATCGGTCCCTTGTGCACTCGTCAAAGGCAAAACAATCACAGACCTTTCCTAGCACTTAAGTAAAAAAAATAATAATTTCCTCCTAGGAAATTGCATCCCAGCTCATGGGCGGTATTTAATTTTTACTCAGAGTAGACCCTTTGAAATTAATGTACCTAATTTATCCATGTTCATTAATTTCAGTGGGTCTACCCTGAGTAAAACTTGGTTGAATACCACCCGATGCTTCCATTTTAATTGAATTATCTGTGTGGACCAGGAACACCACAGCACTGATGTGAAATAGCCCCTTTCCCCCTTTAAGTGCTTCAATAAGACTGGATGTTACATGAGGATGTCTGCCTCTCCTCCTCCTCTCCCTGATAAAGTGTAGTAAAGAGAAATATGTGGTGAGGACTTACTGTGCTCTTATTTTCAGCACACACACACACACACACACACACACACACACACACACACACCCCGAGCATAAACCAACGAAGTGGAGGAGGCGGGGGATTTCAGAGATGACATCGCATCACATGTTTTGATTTGCTGCGAGGAGGAGTAGATGGAGAGCTGCTGTTTTCAATGACATCAGCATAGTTCTCCAAATTCTAGATGCAGCCGAAGGCTGTAGCTGCACACACGTACTAGGGAATACACCATTGGACTCAGTGGGATTTATTTCTCAGCAAAGTGCTTCAGGTTGCATTGCATGCCGTGTCCCAGACTGCAGGTCTGGGAGGAAGATACGGATGCAAAGGACAAAGAGTAAGATGCACATTGAAAAATGTGCATTTTTGCTGTTTGAGAGCCTCTGTTGTAAGGTTTGTATGTACATCAGCAATCTGTGTTGTGGGAGCAGGGGAAAGCACTTAGAAATGTATCATCTTAGGCAAGAAGAGTGCCAGTGTTCTGCATTAACCAGACTTGGCATTTGCATTATGCTATGGATGTTTAAACTCCGCAACACAAAGCAGGTGTCTGTTCCACAGCAAAACGTATCATTTCATAGTTGATCCAGTGTGGAGCAAGAATACTGTTTCCCATTCAAGATTTGCTTTTGGCTAGACAATTGAACACCCACCTTAAATGTCTCAACAGTGACTATCCACAATGGCCACCTTCTCTCTACACTGGATGCCTCTGGGTCCCAGTTACCACAGGAGGGGAGAGTGTTGTTGCACTCAGATCCAGCTTGCGGGCGCCTGACTGGCCAATGGGAGAAACAGGAGGCTGACTAGATGGACCAGGGGCCTGACCCAGCAGGCTCTCCTTATGTTCTTTTGCCATCAAACTACGATGCAGAATATTCAAAGCAAAGCAAATTGAATGTGTAATGGTGACTTATATTCAGCTGTTTGCAGGTGGGTGGGTGGGTGGGAGGTGTTGTTCCATAGTTTCCCCCCTAAATGTTTTTTTGGTATTTCTCCAAATCTTGATGCTTCTGGACCCCTGCTGATACCTCCCTCTTGTGCATGGGCGGTTCTCTTTTGGCTACATAAGGATAACGGAGCTGGCTATGTAATATTATTGATAGTGATACATAATCATGGCCTGGTTCCAGCTTGTCACCGGTGCTGTAAGAGCTCATGTGGTGGAGGAAAAGGCACCCCATGCAGCGAAGTTGTGTTATGTTTACTCCTTGTTGATTTCTACCCTCTTCCCTTTTTTTTTTTTTTTTTTGAGAGAGAGGGAAGTCTATTAATTGGCGTTTCTTTGCAATGTGCATGCTTACCCAGCCCTGCACCACAGGAAAACTCTGTTCCAACAGATGACAGCTGAGAACATAAGCATCCTATCTCCCACTGCTTCTCCACATCAAACTGACCCTTCCCAAAGTTGTTCTGTCTCCATAGAGGGGCTGCTACGAGTTTGGGATTAATATGCCCTAAGTCATGAGATGATCATGCAGCTGTTTCTCTAATCACATCAACATCTGCCTGTCTGCCTTGTCCCTCTCAAAGTAGCTCATAGAGAAGGAGTGGGAACCTGTGGCCCTCCAGATGTTGTTGGTCTCCAACGCCCATCAGCCTCAGCTAACAGGGCCATTGAACAGGGATGATGGGAGTTGGAGTCCAACAACATCTGGAGGGCCAGATGTGCCCCATTATGCAGGATTCCCAGGGGTCTCCCCTTCAGGTATTGGTCAGACCAATAGATGCTTAGTTTCAGGTACAGAAGGGTATCAAGTGCACTGGAGGGATCTTTGGCCCCATAGGCTATTGGTGCAAAAGCAGAATGCTTCAGTGTTTGGCTATGGCTTCCCCAATTTTTAAAGGTCAGTAGTACAATTCTGCTGATTGGCAAAACAAAGGATGCCAAAAGACTTTTAAAACAGGCTTCCTCAACCTCAGCCCTACAGATGTTTTGAGACTACAATTCCCAGCATCCCTGACCACTGGTCCTGCTAGCTAGGGATCATGGGAGTTGTAGGCCAAAAACATCTGGAGGAAGCCTGTTTTAAAATGTTAGCTGCAAGTCCTTTTCCACTTTGCAGAAACTTGGTATCCAAGCGATAGGAAAGCAATCACCCAGTGATCTCTGTGGTGTAAAATATATTTACTGTGAAGTAAAATATATGACATTTTTTTGATGCACAGTCTCAGAGTTTATTCTCAGAAAGAATGCGCAGAAGTAAGAGGAGTGCTCTGTTACCAACAAGAAACAAGGTTGAAGTCTCCGTGGATTTGAATTCTGGAAAAGGATGGGCAGGCAAACCAGATTGAGCCTAGACAATAATTAATCTAATGGTTGAGGGTGAAACTTCTGAACGTTTTCTCTCCCAAAGCTGGTAGGTCCATATTCTTATTGCCTTATATATATGTACATGCATACATGCATATTTCCCCCCTTTCCTGTCTTCAGTTTAAGTGCCAGGCAAAACTAATACAGCTTTAATACACTATGCAGTAAACGCACACCTAATTTAAAATAATTAGATAATAAAAGCTGGGAATTTTAACTGAAAAGCATAAAAATGTTAGTGCTGAAATCTGCACTCTGCTCCTACGGAATGGATAGAGCATTTGGCATTCTATCCATAAGAATACTAACTTCAAATATATGCCCAGCTGCTTTTACCTTCTTCTAAATATTGCATCCAAGCAGTTTCTTAACAGGGAAATATGTGAAGACATTTTGTTGAAACTGGAAGATGGAAGACACAACCCTTTTAGAATATTACAACATAAAACGATGAAATCTCATTGCAGTTGTAAAGGGAGGCGGGGAAGCATCTGTAGGAGTGAAATTTGAGCATCCCAGAACAAAAGGCTTTACAAATTACCATAACCTTTGAAACAAACATGATTGTCAGACGGGAACCTCTGTGACCTTGCTGTCACTCAGTGTGGTTTTGAGCACACTATGTGAACCTTGAGGAAAACATCGCTGTGCATCAATCCTGAAGTTGTCATATTGTACCTCGCTTGTAGGGGTTGCAAGGAAAAAGTCATGCAGGAACCTCTGCAACATAGGAGAGATGCACCCAGGAAAATTCATTCTTTTATTGCATACATTTTGGCTGATAAACTGGAAGGAATGTGAGCTTTTGAGCCTCAGAAAGCTGTCCTTCAGACAAATGGAAAGCAGGTGATACAGCTCATTATAGCAACATGAATCAGAGCTTCTAAGCAAATGCAGTTCATCAACAGCACACATTTTAGTTAGATAATATTTCAGGAAAGAGACTCATGGCGCATCAAAGATCTGTCTGACGTGGCTTAATAACAACTTCAACCTTATCTCCTAACTCACTGGAGCAGCAGCTTGCAGGATTGAATAGGGGGTCTCAGTGCACCCACACAATGTTTTAATTCAACCCCAGACTCTCTGTCAATGCAGCCATAGAGTGGCAGCCGTGTTAGGGACAGGAGGATGGCCCAAGTGGTCATTGCAACAGAATATCCTGGCAGGCCAGCGTAAGGGATGCATATGTCAGCTCTGATCTGCTACACTCTGTCTTTTCTCAGAGTGGCTATCTAGAAAAACTATGGTCTGGGGAGGTGTTAAAGCATTTGCATGACAGGTCACATGACTCCCCTGACCCCACACCCTTCAGTTTGTGATGTCCTTACACTGACCACCATTTTCAAAATGTTCAGAGGAAACGTATTGGACATGAAGGTGCCAAGAAGTGTTTGAAATTTGTTTGTGGCATCAACTCCAAATTTGAGCTCAGACAAGCTTGTTCCGGGATAGTATCTACTTAGGCCATTTTATTACTCTTGGCAGAATTTTTTAAAATATAAAATATCAAGCCTTAATTAAAATTAAAGTTCAAAGTACCCCAGAGACCAGAACCTCTTAAAATTGTCCTGGCTTTAATGTAAGAGGCCATAATTACATATGAACAAGCAGGAAGAATATGGCCTACAGCTTCATTGGCCTAAATTAATCTAATCTTGAATAATTTTCTGCACTTTGAAATGCATTTTTCGTGGGTGGAGATTGGGGGCACTGGATCCTGGGGATGGTGCCCTTTTGGGGCCCCCTATATTTTTGGGTAGGGGTCAGCCTTCCCCCATCCTAAAAGTGCAGTGGATCCTTCTCCTTCACCTCCTCCTCCTGCGTAGGTCGAAGCAGCCTGCCCCTGGTGGCAACACCAAGGAGGTGGCGCCCCCGCCCTTTGAGCCATGTGACCACTGCATTTGGCTCCGCCTGGACACCTCCTGGTGTCCTGATGAAACGTGCATGATGTTGAGCCCCCAATCACCCTCACAAGCTGACACCTCTGGTGGCAATGTTTAGTTACCTTCCATCACTGGATATATATATACAGTGGGACCTCTGGTTACGTACTTAATTCGTTCCGGAGGTCTGTTCTTAACCTGAAACTGTTCTTAACCTGAAGCACCACTTTAGCTAATGGGGCCTCCGCCGCCGGAGCACGATTTCTGTTCTCATCCTGAAGCAAAGTTCTTAACCCGATGTACAATTTCTGGGTTAGCAGAGTCTGTAACCTGAAGCGTATGTAACCTGGAGCATCTGTAACCCGAGGTACCACTGTATAGGCAATTCAGTGCCATATCTGGGCATAAAAGAACAGTGTGCATGAAGCTAGGACAGGTACAATTGTAGTATAGTGGCTAGAGAGTTGGAATAGAATGCAGGAGGCCTTTGAATAGGCTAGCCCATGAAGCTCACCTTGGCCCATCAAGACCCCTAAGTCTAACCTAAATAAAATGGGGGGGGGACCATAATTCCAACCCTGAACTCTTTGGAGTACCAGCAGGATGCAAATGAAATTTACCACCACATTTCTTGCCTGAAAAACATGGGCACAGGCGTGGAAGAGACCTATTTTGCTATTGTGCTGCTCTTTTCCATCTTACGTTACGTTGGTGCAAGATAATTTCTCAGTGCATGTTGTTTCCACCCTTTTAAAAGTCTGGGTGTTTAAAGAGTGTGGTTTCAGGGTTTTTGTAGGATAGCTTTTCAAAAGGAAACAGCAAAATAAGGAGTAACCATCCAAGTAGCCACACACAATGTGTACATACAAGATTTGGATTATGAATTAATTCTGATTAGGGTAGATACTTCTACTTTATGTTTCCGGTAATGAAATTTCTGAAATACAATGTGGGGGGTGGGTGGTGGGTGGGGTAGGGATGAAAGAAGAAGGAGAAAGCCTTTCACACAGCAGTTTCAATATTAACATCCAGCTCGCCATAGACATGTCGGAGAGCATCGCAATTCAAACTTGCAATCAGCTTTCGGGGGCCGGACCGCTTTGGAACACATTTTTCTTCCCAGGTCAAGGTTGAATTCCTTGGAACTTCTCTGCAGCGAGAAAGAATAGTGTAAACATGGTGGTAGATGGGCCATAAATCTGAACTGTAATACATGAGTAAGTATCTTGGTGATAGAAAAGATAACCTATGTTTTAAAGAAATGACCTATCCCAAGAGGGGTTTTTTTTTTTGTCCTAAAGGGGAGGGGATACATCAGAATACCCCTAGAAAATTCACAGCTGTCATTCAGAGGCAAAGTGGACAACTCAAAGAGAATTGTTTAAAGTTAACTGAGAGGCAGTGTGGTATGGTGATGAGAGTGTTGACACCAGGGTTCAGCCATCAAGCTTGTAGGGTCATTTTGGGCCAGTCCCTGTCCCTTAGCCGAACCTACCTCTCAGGGTTGTTTTGTGGATAAATGAAGATGGGGCAAATCCATTCCTTGAAAAAGAGTGTGCTATCTGTTATGTCACTTAATTATAAGCAATTCTGAAAAGGTGTTTTCTCTAACATTGACTCTGTGCTTTGGGAGGGGGGAAACCACCCTTCAAATATCTCAACCCTAGCAAGATGACAAAAAATAACCTGGTCATTATTGCATAAAAGTGTCCCCCCCAGAATATCATTTTGCAGCGAAAATAATAATATGTTATAGAAGACTGGAGGGTGCACTTCCAACAGGACATTGTCCGGAGATAATTTTTAAAAACCCTGCGATATATCCCAAAGGATTATTTTAATTTTTTTTTATATTTTTTTTGGTTAATGGAATAAAACTTCACTAATTCCATTTGCCCGGAGTAACCTTAGTGATGGATGATTCTCAGTAATGTGCTAAGCCATCAACATTGACTGGTCATTTATCATCTTCTATCCACAGAAACAAATGGGATTATTATTTAAATAATCTGCTACGATTTGTTTTCTCCAAGTAAAATTTGAAGCTTCTATCCAAGCCAAATAAGAACTCAATCAGCAATATGTGTTAGTATGCAAGCCCAAGAACCCCAGCTTTTAGAGTGGTACTTCTTTTTCACAAAGGCAGCTTCTAGTTCTCTTGGTTTCAGAGAAGATCTTGAAATTGCCCAAATCCAGAAACCTACCGGAACTATTCATTTATTGTTAAAATAAAAATCTGATGAGTGCAAAAAACAAGACTTGTCCATCAAGTCCGTCAAATCACTATGAAAGAAAACCATCCTAGCATTTATATAGCAGCCTTTATAGCAGTCAGACCACTTTATAAACACTGTTAGCAGCCTTCGCTGCAACCTTGTAAGGCAAATTAGTATGACTATCTTCATACTATAGATGGTGGTGGAAAGACCAAGAGATACTAGTTTTCCAAGCGGCTTCATGAGTTAGGTTGCAATCCTAACCCCACTAACCTGGAACTAAGCCCTACTGAATTCAATAGGATTTACTTTTGAATTGACATGATCAGGATCGTGCTGTTGGGTGACATATTAAACAGTGCACTTCCTGGATCACAGTTCACAGTTTTAGTCTGCAAGCCTAACTGCATCTGCTCAGAAGTAAGCTCTGTTGAATTCAATGGTGCTTACTCCCAGATAAATGCAGTTAGGATTGCAACCTTAGATTACCTCAGAGAGATACTATGACAGTGTTATGTTTTATATTGCACTGGCATGCATTGCGTCACTGTAAGCCAGGCATGTCCAAAGTCTGTTTCGGGGGCCTAATCCAGCCTGCCGGTCAGTTTAATTTCCTGTAGTAAAATCCCCAAAAAAGCTCAACAACTCTTTGGTCGGCCCTTTGGTAGGTCCTCACGCATGTTCACTTCATCAAATCTGGCCCTCTTTGAAAAACGTTTGGACCAACCTGCTGTAAGTGTTCATATTCCTGTGAAAACGCAGGTTGGGCAGCCAATGCTATAACCACAGATTTCTTACCTAAACAGCTTTGCGGTTGGTTTCAGTAGACCAGGCCCATCAAGTCGGACCCAGACATCAGTGAGTTTCTGTTTCAGTGGGTTGGCAAATTCCACTATCACTGCCATTTCCTTGCCAACTACCTTTTCCCCAGGAACCTGTGGAAAGGATGCAAATCAAAAATCAGATGAACTTAAATATGTAAACAAGTATATATTAATGTATATTTAACATGAATGGTGGTTTGTGTTGCATTTGGCTGTCAGTGACCGATCCAACCAAATGGCTCATTTTGGCTTTCACAAAAACGCCTATGTGGTAGAGGAGGAGGAGGAGAAAGATTGCTTTTGGACTTCCAGGCACAGGATGATAACCCTTAGACCTCGCCCTGGCAATACCTCCTGTGGTCTGGCGAGTCTATCGTCTGACAGGGACAGAAGGAATTAGCACTTTTGAAATAAAAAGGGAAGAAAGAAAAATGCTGTCACGCTGCACAATGCATAATTCATGGCAACATCTGTGGTATGTCACATTTATCTTAGCACATGAGAATAAGTCAGTTCAGCCTATGCTTGTTACGGCTTTATGAATTATATTAAACCTTCATTTCTTCCACCCTGGTCTTTTTTCTCTTTCTTTTTTTAAAAGAGAGGGATCATGTTCTCTCAGTTGAATCAGACGGCAAGCTGCTCCACGGAAGGAACCAATTTGAGTTTGTATTCAGAATTTCTTACCTCTCCTCCCCTCAGATACACATGATACTCTTTTGACAGAAACCAGGGGTGTCAGGTTTCTTTTCTCCGCTAACCATTGATTCCTTGCCCTCATGCTTGAAGAAGACTTCCAGAAAGCAAAGGAAGTGCAGTAATGATGGGTAACAAAGCTGGCCAGGTAAGTCCAATGGTGTGCTTATTTGGATTTTTGCTTTCCATTCAGCAAGTTTACTATTCCTACTTCTCAGCAGAAGGGGAGACCTTAGCAATCTAGGAGGCTTAACCCAGGGAAGATGATATATGCTGTTCAGCTTTGGAAATAAATAAATAAATAAATAAATAAATAAATAAATAAATAAATAAATAAATAAATAAATAAATAAATAAATAAATGGATTATACATTTTTAAAATGTGGTTACTGAAGATACAAGCTCGAAAGCAAAGTTTATTTGACTTATTGGCTTCCTCTGCAAAATGCTCGGAGAAGACACACTATATCATTTGAGGACACTGCCAGTCAACATTTGTCCAGGCTAATTAGATACACAATGGCTGCGGCTGGAGGAGAGTTTTGAACCAACCTTGGTGTTTGAATTTTGCTTGATGGTTGCCATTAATTTGATTTTAATTTGATTTAATTAATTTTATAATGAATGTTTTTAGAATGTCAGACTATTTTGATTGTTGTTAGCCGCCCTGAGCCCAGCTTCGGCTGGGGAGGGTGGGATATAAATAAAATTTATTATTTATTATTATTATTATTATTGATGAGAAGAAGCCCTTTCCCATCAAACTTCCAAGATTTTCTGAGCTTGTATTTGTGGAATATAGTGTGCTTCTTTTGGTGCACGCATGCTTCGCCTAGCCTGTACGGCTGTTGCCTGAAAAAGTGCTATAGTCACTCTGGCGTGCGCACTCAAGCTACGGTTGAGGAACCTGTGTGTTTTTCCAGATGTTGATTGGATGACCCCTCCCATTATTCCTAACTGTTGGCCATGTTGGCTGGGACTAAAGGGAGTCAACAACATCTGGAGGGTCCATAGGTTACCAAACCAAAGTATTGCCATGTATGAGGCCACCACCTTGCTGAAGTGGATCCAGGTCTGTTCAGTGCCTGGATGGGTGATTACCTGGTAACCACTTGGACCCCATCTTGGGTTCCATTATACAAGCAAGACAGGATATGCAACCAAAATGAATAATATATTCCCTATCAGATTCTGGAGCTTCCTTAACCATCTCACTTTATCTTCTAGTACTGTATACCAAGCCTCAATGGGCAGATGAACCAAGACTCAGAATACATCTGGAATCAGAACAGCAGCACTGGTCTCTTTGCTGGGGATGGGTGAATCTGTCAATTCTGATTTCTTCCAAGTTTCTCATTTTTTCCATCCTTAAAGTCAATTCTTCACATTGCCACATCAATTTCTGAATTATTATTTTTTAAATAAGTCCTCATGAAAATCCACCAGCATTTTCGTGCAAACCTCTCCAGATAGACACATATCCCCCCAAACATAATGCGTTTCTGTATGCTATTTTCACCAGTATATTAATTTTCAAGAAGACTTTGTTGGGAATCTGCATATGTGCAGCTACACACACAGAGTCAATTAGAGTTTGGCCGACAGCCAAGGCAATGTGAAGGAGTAAGTCTGCCTGGTGATACAGAGGCATGGAGACCGCTCCATGGTTGGTCAAGCTCTCTCATGAGAATAATGATTAATGGCCTACTAACTGGAATGTGTCTTAGTACAAGTTCGAGTTCAGGAATTGTGAGTCATGTATGAGAGAGCTAGCTAAAGATCCGTGTTCTGTTCTGTTCCTGTAAATAGTCCACTGTATATAATAAAACCTAACTACAAATACCTGGTTCCTGCTTCGTCCATCCTGTCTGCAGCCAAGTTGCCAATTGCTTTCATGAACTCTGTGTTTACTCTGCTAGGTCTGGCTAAGGTCCTGCAACTAGTCAGAAGGTTGCAAAACACCAATAGGTTTTGCCAATAGACTTTACCCCAGGATATGGATTTTTATACAGGTTAGTTGGCTGGAGGACTGCATTGCGAAATCTGGAGCATTCTGAAGAACGGCTGTGTTTCAGGTTCATGTATTGTTTCAGAAAGTGCAAATTAGCTAAGTTGGCCTTTTAAAAATGTGTCCTGAATCAAATCGATGCCCGTCCTCCTCAACCTGCTGCCATCCCTGAAACTGACCTTAAGGAGCAGCTGGGGTATTTTCAACACAGTGCTCTTCTGCCTGGCCAGGATCTTCTCCGTTTCTTTGACGCGGGCTGTGACAAAGAAATGCAGGGAGGCTTGCTCCAGCAACTGGCTCATGTACTCGCTCGACTTGATTAGCACCTCGACAGTTTGAGCTGACAAGAGGAACAAACAAACAGAGAAAACACAACTGAAGCCTGAAAGCAATATAGTTGCCAGTTATTACTTCCAGTCCTGCTGATGTCGTATTACCCATAGGCCATCAGATGCAATAAAGATGCTGCTCACAGGGAGGGTCAAAGCTTTCAAAGGCACAAGGACGCTTCCAGTTGTAGAACTGCTGGATTGTTTGCTGAGATCTAAACACAGCAGTGACATGGGGGGGGGGGATACAATGTAGATTTAGATCGTTTTTAACCCATGAAAATAAAGCCCTTTCTGCAGCTAGGAGTGTCGGTAATAGGAAGTTAGCCCCTGATGCAGAAGGCATTTCATTGGAGAGGCTTTCCCCTTTATGTAAGGATGGGTCAAACTGGCAATTTCGGTTTCTGTTCTCAAGTACAGTTTTCTACATTTCCACACCAGTTTGCGATTTCCTCCCCTTTTTTAAAAAGGTCATCGTGAAAATCCACCAGCATTTCAGTGTGAGTTTCTTCCAATGGACACATTTTTCTATGCAACTTTGCCTAGTCTGCACATTTTTGCAAAGCAGCTTCTACTAATTTTTTTTTTTTTGCTGTTTGCACTCTAGATGCATTTATGTGTACACTTTACCCCAGTACGAGAATTTTCACACACACTGCTTGAGCAGAGAACCGCACTGCAAAATTCTGAGAATCAAATGTTTTTGGTTTGCATATTGTTTCATAAAGTGTAAATTAAGTAGTTTCACCCTTAAATGTGAACTTAATCAACTTTCTACCCCATCCATACTGTTACGGAAGGGGGGGGGGCATGTCTTCTTCACCTTCTTCTTCGCTACAATATATCCATTTATTCCCAATTGTCAATGTCAAAAGGGACTAAAATCTATAAAATCCATAGAAAATCAACGTGCCAATTTGCTCAATTCCTCTAGGACTCCATGACACCTCCCCTGTCCTCCTTAATCCCTCAAGCAAGGTGTAAAGACCCTAATCCTGTCAAATCACTCTGCCAAGCCTTTCCTGCGGGCAATGCCAGGTGGCAGACCATGCATACATGGACCATTGTCTTCTCATCACCGGTAATCAGGATGTGCTTATCTGCGCATATCTCCAGCTCTGCATATTCCCCCCTCCCTCCTCCATATGTTAATCCTGTGTAACCCAACCTCTTCTTAATGTATTCATGATGTAACTGGGATGTATTTTGCACTGTATTCTGGGACATGGAGGGAGTTTCAAAAGTTCATGTCACCCCTTTCTCGCTGTTCAATCTCGTCTTGAACTGTTGCGCAATAAACTTGGATCTTCTACAGTTTGCTCCTGTGCCCGGCTGAGCTCATTTTCTTCCGCAGGGACCCGCGGACTTAGTCCGATGAGCTGGGTGGCAGAGTAGCCCCACACCCAGATTTTAGCCGTAACAATACCCTTGTGAGATTTGAATCCCTGTGATAGAGGGGTTTTTGTTTTTAGACATGCATCTCCTAGGATGATAATAGGATAGGATTTTTTTTCCCAGAGTTGCAGAGCTGGTCAGCAGCCACAAAGAGCAGAACTGTGCTTCTGACCTCTAGCTACATTTCCAGATGTAACAAAAATCCTAACCCTTCACACTGAGGCTGCCATGTGAAAAAGATGTGCTGATTCTCCCTCTTTGTTCCACGCACATCAAAATGGAGCCCCTGCTTTCATTCTTATCACTATTCCCAGGCAACCATCTGACCTAGATTTCCAAGACCTGTCAGGAGCCGTTTGATGTGGCCCCTCTGCTGCAAAGGAATTACACAATACCCCTCTAAGTCTTAACCTTAGATGAAACTTAGAAATAGTCATGTCTAACACTCCCTGCTTCCACCAAAAAAAGGGGTGAAAGGAGATTTGCTAAGGCATGAGCGAATCTTATATTTTCACACTATGGAAAAGATTGAGTGGGAGAAACATTTCAAGATAAAACCAACAAGGAGTCTCGTGAGACCTTGAAGATTAACAAAGTTATTGTGGCATAAGATTTTGTAGGCTACATATTATGCCAAAACAAATCTGTCCATTTTTAAGGTGGCTACTAGCCTCTTTTATTGTTTTTTGGCACAACAGATTCAGAAGAATAGCCCTCTGGAAGTCTGAGAAGAAGATTGCAAACCTAACCATCCTTAGAAGTTGTTAAGTATAATTGATTTAATTCACAAAGAAAGAAAAGGTATGTGTATTAATGAAGGTTTAAAATGAAAAATGGCTAAATGTGTATTGCTAATATTGGGGTTCTTCCCACGATTGTTTTCTAATGGATTCTGAGCTCCTTAATGGGTTAATGAATAACTGTTGATAGTTTTCTATTATTCTAAACTGTTAGATCAGGTGACAAAGGTATTAAGTTGCAAATTCACCAACTTGAAAGGGTGGTGTTTGATAGTATTTCTCTGGGGACAGAGAATGTTGTTGTTGTTGTTTAGTCATTTAGTTGTGTCCGACTCTTCGTGACCCCATGGACAAGAGCATGCCAGGCACTCCTGTCTTCCATTGCCTCCCGCAGTTTAGTCAAACTCATGTTGGTAGCTTCGAGAACACTGTCCAACCATCTTGTCCTCTGTCGATCACTGCCTTGTTGTGGCAAAGGGGCTTAAATAAGTCAGAGAAGTTATGAGCTATGCCATGCGGGGCCACCCGAGATGGACAGGTCATAGTGGAGAGTTTTGACTAAACGTGATCCACCTGGAGCAGGAACTGGCAAGCCACTCCAGTATCCCTGCCAAGAAAACTCCATGGACAAAGACAACAGGGACAGAGAATAAAAGGATGCAAATGAAGGGAGAATAAACAGCCAAAGGCCAATGGAGGCTGGAATGCAGGCTGTGGAAAGAGAGAGGGAGAGGGAGAGGGAGAGGGAGAGAGAGAAAGAGAGAGAGAGAGAGAGAGACCTTTGCTTATACAGTGGTACCTCAGGTTACATACGCTTCAGGTTACAGATTCCGCTAACCCAGAAATCGTGCTTCAGGTTAAGAACTTTGCTTCAGGATGAGAACAGAAATCATGCTCCAGCGGCGCAGCAGCAGCAGGAGGCCCCATTAGCTAAAGTAGTGCTTCAGGTTAAGAACAGTTTCAGGTTAAGAACAGACCTCCGGAACGAATTAAGTACTTAACCCGAGGTACCATTGTAGGTCTGTTTGGATTATTTTATATTTTCTAAGATGCCGAGCCTGTGCTAGACAGCACAAGACATTGTATGGATATTTTGTGATGTATCTTTGATGCTTATGTTGTTTTTTTTGAAGAGTTCTGCCAGTAAAAGTTTGAATATTATTTTTATGGAGCTGGAGAACGATTCAATCCCAAAAGGAGTCAGTTCTTATGCTTCCAGTTGCTTCAAACTGCACAATATTAATATCTGCAACAGAAGTATGCCATACTGAAGTGGCAGCAAATACAATACAGGCCACATAGGACTGTACATGTAGAGGAGACTCGGATTGTGACCAGGAAGTTGCTAGTTCTGCTTAGGACTGGGAAAGCAAAGCCAGGAGAGACAACAAGTGTCCTCAAATGGAGTGCCATTTCAGATAATAATAATAATAATAATAATAATAATAATAATAATAATAATAATAATAAATTATTTATACCCCGCCCATCTAGCTGGGTTTCCCCTGCCACTCTGGGCGGCTTCCAACAGAATATTAAAATACAATAACCTATTAAACATTAAAAGCTTCCCTAAACAGGACTGCCTTCAGATGTCTTCTAAAAGTCTGGTAGTTGTTTTTCTCTTTGACATCTGGTGGGAGGGCGTTCCACAGGGCGGGCGCCACAACCGAGAAGGCCCTCTGCCTGGTTCCCTGTAACTTGACTTCTCGCAGCGAGGGAACCGCCAGAAGGCCCTGTCTGAGACTGGCCAAAGAGCTTCCATTGAGAGAGGGGCAAGATTCTTAGCAACTTTTAAAGGGCTGCTTTCAGTGGTAATTTTTTTAAAACAGCCATATATTTTTAAGGAATAATTGTTAGGTTTTCTTCTGTGTTTTATATATCTCACAATAGCTAACAATCATATTGATACTGGTCAAAGAGTCACTTTTAACCCCAGGGAAACCTCAAACTCCATAAGGCCATTTCATAACGTACAGTCTGAGAGTTGCCAGAAAAAAACATAGGCATTCCTGACAAAGACTCCCTTCTGGGGAAACAAAGTGAATGACCCCCCCCCCCAATTCTCTCCTGAGCAGTGCCTGTGTGCCTACTGTCCTTTAAAAAGCTAAATTTAGCTGAACAGAACTGATAGCCCCTTTGAAGACATTTGAAGTATTCAGATTCTTAAACTTGATTTCCACCTACACAATGCCTTTCATCATGATTTGGAAGACCATGTGCTCAGTTTCTGTTTGAAAACGTGCTTTGCTCCTTTCTTTCCATAACATCACTTATCATCTCGTGTGTGTGTGTGTGTGTGTGTGTGTGTGTGTGTGTGACTGTACCCAAATGCACATAGATCACTGTAGGGTTCCTCTTCATTTGTACCTTATCAAAAAGTCTGGCCAACATGTAACAAGGGGTTGTTCAACTCTGCCTTCCATGCATAGGCTATGCATGTGGGTAAGTTGTAGGAGCAATCCAAGCCATTGGCTTTCAGGACCCTCTGCCTCTATGCAAAGAAATGTTTTGTGTGAACTGATACCTATTGTCAGGGACCATGCTGAGGAGGAATTGCACTGAGGAAGAATGGTGGGAGCCGCCCCTTCCCCCTGACCCTGAATTTTCCCAGGAGCAGGAGGACAGTATAGATTTGGAACAGTGGTTTGCAAAGGGGCATAGTTCAGAAGGCAGAAGCTGGGAAATACTGGATGGGGAACAATTAGGAGAAGAAACACGGGAAGAGAGTGGATTAACAGATTCACAGTCTCTGGACAGCATTCCCCCCCCCAATCCCCAAGGACACAGAGAGCTCAGAGAATGTCAGAACAGAAAGCGCAGAAGCTACAAACTCAGATTACAAAATGCAGGAGTGACGCAGATTAATAGGGATGGGGGGGGGTAAGCCTTAATTGGGAGCACCGCCATTCTAGGGAGACGCTTTCTTTTGTCTCTCACTGTGATTATTAAAGAAACTAACTGGTAAGACTTTCCTTTCGTTTGATCTGCTTATTTACTGCCACAGAGGAGGAAGCCGATCCCCCAAAGCCTGACACCTCTGCAAGGCCTTGTGGATGTGAGTACATCCAACCCATGTGATTTCATCATGATTTTAAGGCTCACTCCCTCAACCCATTCAGAGGTGCACAACTCTGGGGACATCCCCACAATAGCCTGCAATCCCCAGTGTCTTTGCTACTTTTCAAAATAATAATAATAATAATAATAATAATAATAATAATAATAATAATATTGCAGCAGGTCCCCCATAGGTCACCACAGAGGCACTCCACTACATCAGAAGGCAGAAGGCAAACTTAGATGTAGGTTAGCACTGACGTGCATCAGGTTTTTTTAATGTATTAAAAAACTGGGAATCGTGGCATGGAGGAGAGAACACAGAGCGGAAACCCAGCTCCCTTAGCTGCCATGATCCAGGAGAAGTGGTGGTAGCCGAACTGAGGAAGAGGAGGGCAGAAGACACAGAGAGATGCAGGCAGCATAAAACCTGGAATGAATGGACCTGCAGCTTCTGCCTGTGTCTGGAAGTGGCAGTGGGATGCTTGGCTCCAGTAGTGGCTGTAAGAATCCTCCTCCCTGCTGCTGCAGCCAATCACCCCAACACTGCTTTCAGAGAAAGACGGAGGCAGATCCATTCTAGCCTTTTTCTTCTGCCTGCATCTTTCTCGGTCTCATGGCTCTGTCTCCATCTGAGCTCCACTCTTCACCTTCCATGGAGAAAGATCTGTGTGGGTGAGAGGCTGCTTTTGTGGCAGGAAGATGAAGAAACCTTAAACTGTTTGGATCAGTTTGGATCAGCTCATTAACTGATTAAAGATTAAAGCGGCTGAGTTTGTTGTTTGAGGAATAAAAATAATGTCCCTTGTGTACAAGTATGTAGGGTGCACACGCTAATGAAATGTGCTGTTCATGCGTATGGCAGGTCAGGCTGCATGACACATACAGTTCTATTCTTCAATGCGTTACTATTACTCCTTGCCTGCCTCGTACCAGCATCTGAGGCACTCTGTCTAATGGTAGGGCTGGCCTTATACCAGATGAAGACTGTTCTGTTCTAACTGGCTTTTGTGTAATTCTGTCTCTACTGTTTGCTGCTGCTTCCCTTCTGTTGCTGCTAATCCTGAGCTTTTTAAAACCCTTTAATTAAATTGAATTTTTACATGTTGTCAATATATTAAGTATTTCATTATGGAGAGCATACGTATTATATTACAGTTGCTGTAAGATGCTTTGAACATTTTAAATACATAAAACATTTTCCTTTGGTTTCTTGCATCATGTGCTACTGTGAGCCTTGAAAAAAGGGGTGGAGCTATATGTTTTAATTAATGACACACCATTAAAATGCAGAAACATATTCTTGCCTTACCTTTCATGGGTTCCAGTTTCACATCAAAACTGTGGTTCTTGAATTCAGCCTTTGGGACTCCAGTATAGAACACAATGTTGCCAGAAAGGTAAGATGTAGCAGTGTACAGATTTGGGGTGTTGTTTCGAAAAGTAATGTTAACAGTGATGTCACTGCCAATTGTTGAGTCTTCCACTGAAAAGTCCATGTCAACCTCCGCGGTAGACACAACATCCTGGGTGTGAGATTTTTTAACACCATACATCAGGGCAGTCTCCAGGGCCAGTCGTTCTTCATCTGTGCCTGCAAAACAAATGGGAAATAGGTTTTTTAAAAAACATGTGAACCACTGGTCATGTTCCCACATCATGTTCAACCATGAGCAATAAAGAACCACAGTGAACTCATGTGTTCTCCTTCTCCCTGGGAGAAGTGTTTCTCTTTCCCTTTAACCGCAGTTTGCCGTGCCATTTGCTATGGTAAACTGTGGTTAGCACTAAACTTGAGTTAATTATAAACAAGCCCAACTTCAAATTATAGTTTCTGAAGCTGGCTTGTTGAAACGAAACTTAGTTCAGTTTAGCTACAGTTACAGATCCAGACGATGTGGCGAACTATGGTTAACTAAAAGTGGCAGCCAACGTTCTCAAACTCCTCTTATCACTCAAAGCATATTTATATGGTCTAGAAAATCTAAGGATGAAAAATGCCTGAGGCAATGGAGAAAGAAGAGGGAGAGACATGAGGATAATAGGAGATAGATATGTTGAAGTACAGTGATATAAATATAGTTTTTTAAAGTTAGAATCAAAGACTTAAAGTGAAGATTCACAGAAGAGCTAGGCACTATGTAAGTGGGTTAGAAAGGGGTTTTAAGCAAAAAGGGGCATCAAACTCAGCAGTTGGTGGGCCATAGGCTAAATCTGGCCCTTGCTGGAAGAAACATACCTGACAGTTGTTCAGGTGCCTCATCAGAGTCAGCAGCGTCTTAGCATGTAAGACTAAATATTGGGAGTTCCAGGTTCAAATCACTAGGTCTCTTTGGGCCAGTCCTGGTGTCTCAGCAGGCTCAGAAAATTATAAGCCCGCTAAGATATGAACTAGCCTTGTGGGTGTGCATGTCATCCCTCTGTTCTTTTCTTTGCACGAGCATGCAAACAAACCAACCAACAAACAAACAAACAAACAAACAAACAAACCAACAAACAAACCTGGAACTCTCCAATTAGCAATAGTTTCCTGTTTCATTGTACCTGGAAACTGTAGTTAACAGCTTTGGACTATCAAGGCAGCTTCTGAACCACAGCTTTCTGGTTCAGATTAATCAGATGAACTCGCTAGTTGAAGAGTTCCTTGTTTATTTGCTCTTGGCAAAAGAGGAGCTCAAGGGCTGCATGAACACCCATAAGACTTGCTCATATCCCAGCTTATTAAGCTGTGGTGTGGCGCTGTGGGTAAAAGCCTCAGCGCCTAGGGCTTGCCGATCGAAAGGTCGGCGGTTCGAATCCCCGCGGCGGGGTGTGCTCCCGTTGTTCGGTCCCAGCGCCTGCCAACCTAGCAGTTCGAAAGCACCCCCGGGTGCAAGTAGATAAATAGGGACCGCTTACTAGCGGGAAGGTAAATGGTGTTCCGTGTGCGGCTCTGGCTCACCAGAGCAGTGATGTCACGCTGGCCACGTGACCCGGAAGTGTCTCCAGACAGCACTGGCCCCCCGGCCTCTTGAGTGAGATGGGCGCACAACCCCAGAGTCTGTCAAGACTGGCCCGTATGGGCAGGGGTACCTTTACCTTTAATCACTGAGGAAAGTTGCTTTGAAGGGACAATAGGTGGCGGGGGGGAGGGGGGAGTTGCTTTGTGGATCTGTGGACTGATATAAATGAAACTTCATTCAGGTAATTATTGAGTTTTGCCGTGAAATTACCTTCTTTGAATTTGTAGAGTTCAGTAATGTCCCTCACTTTATCCCCGCCCTCTTCTTTGGTCACGATTAATTTCCCAATTTGGGTCTTGTCAACATGTTCAACCACCTTAGTTCCATTTTTCATTGCTTTTGAGTATACGACATCACTGTTCACCTAAAAACGAAGCAAAGGCAGAGCGTGAAGCCATCTGCTGGCTATCTCATGAGTCAGTTGATCATTAATTCCCAAACTATGGGCCATTAAAGAACAACAACTGTGCCACAGGAAATAGATTGATTACAAATGTATAAAGACTTCCATGAGCCCAAAGCATAAATTTGCAGGGGAGGCTGCCTGATGGGTCACTTCATGAATCACTTCTATGATCTTGCCTCCATCTTGCTTTCTCCCCTTATTTCCATTCACATTTTCACTTTCTCATGCTGCTTCACTTCATTACCTTTTCCCCACTCCAGCCATCATGCCTTCTGCTCATCTAGCATGCCACAAGGAAACTTCCTATTCCATGTGAGCTAATTCAGCCTTTTCTCATCCTTCAAATCCTTTTCAATAACCCTTCTTTTACTAAGCTCTGGCTAACCAATTATAGCCTTTCATTTTCTGCTGCCAAGTTTCTCTTGTCCTATATGAGGTCTTCTCCACCTCTCTGTTCTTTGTGCTGACTATCTTGATAAAGACTATTAAATGCCATTGCCCTGTAAGGGCATTAAGATCAAGATGGTTAGTCTTTCCATGGCCTAATGATTATCAGTTGGCGATGATGCAGAGGCAAACTTTTTCATTGGTGGCTTGCGTGTTAAGGAACATACAGTGGCGGAGCTTCATGCTCCAGCACCGGGGGACGGAGAGCAAGCGTGGGTGGGGCTGGTGCGCACCCTGGGGGCGTGGTGTCCCATCCACATGGGTGTGGCTGCATCCTGGGGGCATGTCCTGTGTCCTGGGGGCATGGCACCCAGCACGGGTGGGGGGGCAGCTGCGATGGCACCTCACTGGGATTGCGCTGCCAGGGGTGGTGTGCTCCCCCCGCACTCTTCTTCCTCCGCCACTGGGAACATACTCCCTGGTGAAATCCAAGAGGTTTCATCTGTATTGGCATTCTGCCGTCTTTTATAGATTCACCTGCTTACACAGACATTCCCATGATTTCTCAATGTGAGTTGCCTGTGTTAACTCGGGTTACAAACTTAGTTTGTTTCGAAGGTCCGTTCTTAACCTGAGGTGCACTTTCGCTAATGCTGCCGCTGCGCCGCCGGTGCATGATTTCCGTTCTCATCCTGGGGCACAGTTCTCAACCCGAGGTACTACTTCCAGGTTAGCGGAGTTTGTAACCCTAAGTGTTTGTAACCCGAAGCATTTGTAACTTGAGGTACCACTGAAATGGGATTGTTTTATCGCAGATGTTTATATTATCATCTTAGTGTTAGTGTAGTAGGCTTTTATACTTTGTAAACCGCTTAGAAGCCAATTTTGGCATTAAGTGGTCTATAAATAACAAACAAACATAATTGAAGTGGATGCTTAACTTGACTTTACATCTTGGAGTCTCCATCATATTTCTCACTGAGATGATGTAAAGAAGAATACGGATGCATACCTCTGCAAAAACGAAAGGTGAATCAAACTGGAAGCAGACGTGGCCATGCTTAATGGCTTGAACAGAAGCTGGACCACACCGATACATGCCTGAATGTGGAGAACCAAAAGGGGAAACATGTATTGAGTCTCCTGCTGTGCCACCTGAGCCCTTCCACTCCTGCTTGCAAGATTACTTCTGATGTCAGATCTTTACATACTTTCTGCCCTGATCAGCTGTCAGCCAAAGACCATTACGAAAGCCAAGTTACCAAAAGATTATATAATGCAACTTTGCCTCTCCTAGCCAAAAAAATAATAAAACCCTCTTTAGATAAAATAAAACCCTCCAAGGCCTCTTGGAATAATCTCAAACTGGTCATCCCAAAATGCACAGAAGCCCAAAGCATTATTATTTTTTAAAGTAGATGTTGCTGTTAACAATAGTTAATACATTGCCACAGAATTTGCTGTGCCCTTTACGATCACCAGCACAGAAGGAGCTAGGGATGTTTCCCAGGATCAAGCGTATAATTTACGGCTTTCCCATATGCTCCCTAATGAATGCTGTCAGACTGGGGCAGGTTGAAGCAGATCCCGTATGTTTTGATGGCGAGCTCTGGGTGCTCAGAAACTGTGGCTCTGGTCTCTGAACTGCCTGGACCAAATGTTTACAGTGCAACCAGTATTCCACTACTAAGTCATGAAAACAGATCAGGGCTTTCTATTTCAGGAGTGTACCTCTGAATACTGGCCACTGGGGACAAACAATATAGGAAGGCTATAATGTTTTTGTCTTTCTTGTGGCCTTCCCAGAGGCATTTGGATGGTCACTGTTAAAGAATGCTGGACTCAGTGGACCTTTGGTCTATTTCAGCAGCATTTGTCTTAGGTTGCTTTTCTTAGGAACTCACTTGACAAATCTCCTATTCTGAAATGGATGATACTGTATTGCCAATTATCCCTGCTGAGAGTGAAGGGAGGAGTTATTTTGGATTCCAAATGGTCTAATTGTCTATCCGTTAGTGGCCAGTCTTGTTTCGTCTTGATTCTTCAACCAAAATGCTCCTGAGATTTAAAAAAAATGATTCCAGTATAATCCAGATAGTCTAGTCCAGGCAACTACAATTCCCATCATCCCTGACCACTGGTTCTGTTAGTTAGGGATGATGGGAGTGGTAGTCCCAAAACATCTGGAGGGCCGAGTTTGGGGATGCCTGGTTAAGTCCTCTGTCTCATCTCTGAAGATGCTCTTAATGTTTCTCTGACTTTCTTGAATATAGATGCTACTCAGTCTGCTGCTGTCATACTAGCGATGTATACAAAGATGAAATACTCTTCAAAAAGGTCATTCAGTAATTCCTCTTTTATACCTTCATAGAGAGTTATATAAGCCACACTGGCTATTGTGTTCCATGGAATTTTATTGTTAGGATGTTGGAGGGTATGCCCTTCACCCTGCCTAGCTAAGGGTCATTCCATTGCCCTTTAAGAACTCTTAACAACTTTTGTGGTAACTAGTCAACCTTTCTCTGAAAGGCGAAAAAGAGAAATTCTATCCCTTCCAAACTTATTTTCCTTAGCACGTGAAATGGAAATGTCCCATTATATTTCTACGTTTGAATCAGATATTGGTTGGTTTTTTTTCATTCCTTCTGTCTGTTGTGAACCTACCATCATGCAGTGTGGCAAAGGGACTGGGTGGCGCTGTGGTCTAAACCACTGACCCTCTTGGGCTTGCCGATCAGAAAGTCGGCAGTTCAAATCCCCACGATGGCTTGAGCTCCCATTTCTCTGTCCCAGCTCCAGCCAAGCTAGCAGTTCAAAAGCATACTAGTGCAAGTAGATAAATAGGTACTGCTGTGGTGGGAAGGTAAACAGCATTTCTGTGCGCTCTGGCTTCAGTCACAGTGTTCTGTTGTGCCAGAAGCAGTTTAGTCATGCTGGCCACATGACCTGGAAAGCTGTCTGCGGACAAACGCTGGCTCCCTCAGCCTGAAAGCGAGATGAGTGCTGCAACCCCAGAATCACCTTTGACTGGACTTAACCACCCAGGGGGCCTTTACCTTTACTTTGCAGTGTGGCAAGGAAGAAATATGCTTACCATCACTGTTTTCTTGAGGGGTGCTGTCCACAGCTTGCCAGCCTCCAAAACCTACAGGGAGGTCTGGTCTGGTCATCCAAGCCTCATTCCAGCAATGGTAGTTCCTTTAGAGAGGAAAAGAATAACGTTCACATATTAAACAGTACCAAACCTAAGGGGCATCTTTATTATGGCTGTTCCGTTAATGGACATTTAATGGAAATAATTGAATCCTAGAACTGGCTGGCTAGTTCTAAATAATGCATAAACTCAGTGGCCAGACTTAAAGCACCCTGCACACAGTCTGCTTTCTCTGACAGGCACAGCTATTGCTTGCACACTCTGCAGCTGCTAGAGGGAGTGGCACCAGTTGGTAATCCACTACTTGAATGAGATTCTGGAGCTGACCTCCATGCAACTGCTAATAAAAAATTGAGTATTGAAAGCCTTTCTTTGGAGCAGTTACCAGCAGGAGCAGCTGGGGCTAGGAACTTTCAGAGCTGAGGGTGGCTGTCCTGTGTGGTGAGCTAGCTCAGAACACCTTCTCAGCAGTGGCATATAGCGTAAATTCCGGCGTATTAAGTGACTGGGCATATAAGACGACCCTCCCCCCAACTTTTGCTGTTAAATTATAGAGTTTGGCCGCCAGCCAAGTGCGGCCAGGGGCAGAGCGCGCACCCCTCCGCTGCCTCTGCCGTCACAGCAGCAGCCCGAGGCGAGGCGTTTGGTGGGTTGAACTCCCTCCCTCTCTCCCTCTCTCCCTCCCTCCTGGCTCCCTCCCTCCCTCCGGGAATCTGGCGGTCCCCATGGTGGCAGGGCGGGTGAGCCCCGACCGAAGCCGTGCACCACCTCGCGGTTGCTGCTGCTTCGGGAGGCGGCCAGGGATGGAGGTGGGGGGCGGCTCTTACCATCCTTATGCCCGCCGCCGTTCCAAGCCAGCCGCCGCCGCCCCCTGCCACAACCATACCCGGCGTATAAGACAACCCCCGACTTTGGAGAAGATTTTCTGGGGTTCAAAATTTGTCTAATATGCTGGAATCTACGGTACCCAAGTCTACTGTCTGGCCACACATCTAGTCAGGTTTCTAGGGCCTCCTGGACAGGAAGGGCTGCAAAGGACTTCGGCTAGGATTTTGCCCAAGAAACAGGCTTATCCCTTGGCCCTGGCCTCCTCACATTCTGGCTTCTCAGCGCGGCCTTGACAGAACCTCCACAGGGTCATCATCCCATTTGCAAACTGTCCAGGATATTTCAAACTTTCATAAAAAAACAAAAACAAAATATAGCCATGCCATTTTCATTCCACTGGTTCAATAAGGCTCCAGAAAGAGTGTGAATAAGGGAGAACAGGCCTCTCAGAAGACACTTTTCAGACAAGCTTCAGGAGATTTGAGGAGGGAGGGGAATACGGCAATTTCCTTTAAAAAAAAAAAATACCTGCTCCCTCCCAGTAGATGAAAAGCTAATTACATAACCCTGGCCATTGTCTCAGATACTCAATGCAATAATATTAGCAATAATGTCTTAGGAAAATATAAGGATCGTTAAGCTCAGCCAGTTTCATTCATAATGGCTGAGGGAAAGAGGGACGAGTAGTTTGCATTGGTGTGAATCTGAGGCTTGCCTTAATGAGACATTTCTAAGTGGAAATGAAAGCTGGGACGAGGGGCAAACTTGTCAGTTAGGTGAGTTAATGAAGCAGGACGGGATGGGTCTCTGTGTGTGTGTGTCTGTGGGAATTATTCCAGGAAAGTGATGCACACTGCCTGAATTTTTGAAACTGCTGGGAATGCTGCGAGGTTATAATAAATAATAATATTTTTTTATTTATACCCTGCCCTTCTGGGCTCAGGGTGGCTACAAATTTAAAACACTTAATTGTAATGCGACATAGAAGCAGCATACATTTTCCTGAAGCAGGATATGTTTAAAATGGTTTTAAATATTCTAAATTTGGCTTTGAATGAAAAAAGGACCACATTAATATCACATCAAAATTAGGATACAAAACCATTTAGGGTACAGCTTCCACTGAGTGGTACAAATGAAGAGAAAAGACATAGAGGAGGAACAGAAAGAACTATAGGTTAAATTAATGTATGACCCAAGAGGTTGTGCACATCATGTAGCAATAAATATACCATGGAGAGAGAAGATTAAAGGGGGAGTTCAAAAATGTAATCAAGTTCCCAAAAGGAAGCAAGATTTAAACCACTGCAGAGCTTACCCGCAATTGTTATAGATCTGCAAAGCTCCACTTACTTTAATTTTGAATTAGGTTTTAGAGAATCGCTGGACAATGAACGACTCCATGAAATGAAAAGTATATGAAAGCATTAGATATATATAGGGGAGGAGCGAGATCAAAGCATTCCCTTACAGCCTAGAACAGCCTGCCTCAAGCTTCGGTTCCCAGATGTTGTTGGAATTTAATTCCCATCTTTCCTGAACATTGACCATGTTGGCTGGGGACGCTGGGGTGTGTGTGTTGTAGTATAACAATATTTGGGGGCCCAAGGGTGGGTGAGGCTTGCTTGATACTACATGGGATAGTTCCACTGCTGAAGCTAAGAAGGTCTGACTCTGAAACTTGCCTACATGAGGGGTGAGGAGGACTACCAGAGAAAGAACTATGTGTAAGTTGCACCTTGGAGGAAGACTGGGTTATAGGCATAATCCTAAGTAAGAAAATAAAATAATTAAAAAAACAGGTGCCCTGGAAAGCATAGTGCAGCAGATGTTTACTGCAAAATGTCCTTTTTGGTGGTGGCACCCCAGACTTGATTTTATTTCAATGCTAGGTAAAGACCACTTCTAGTTTTCCTAGTTCTTTTCATCTGTTCTCATTTTCTCCTTTCCAGTTGTTTTTATGCTTGTTTCGTATATTTTGTGATTGATCTGCTCTGTTGCAATGTGGTTATAGGACAGTATATCAATACACATAAATCATAAAGAAAAGTTAATTTCTGTTGCAACTAGGGGTGGGTAAGTAACTGCACTATATTTCTGTGCTCACTTGTATGCACATACTTCTATCCCACCCTCTTGGGAAGTAGAATTAGTTTTGAGTTATGAGATCAATCAATAGTATACTACATCATTTTTGATATCGACTTTATGCTCCCTGCGGGTTGTGCCTACTTTCCGCCACTCCGGTTACAGTATAGCCAAAGGGTCAGTAAGTACATCCTCTGTAACGAAGATTCATACACACACAAAAAGATTAACACAAATGGAAAGTGTACAAGGCCCTTGATTGGAGTTTGAAATGCTAAATGTGGAACTGTCTCAATTTTATGGAAATTATAAGCAACAATATAAGAACAGAGCCTTTGTCAAATAGTGATATGAATTATCTGAACATTTCTGCACTGTTTCCCTAGGGATTTCCATGGGGATGGTGGGGATCCCAAAGGACGTGCTGTAAGGGGAGCTGGCTTCCAGCACCAGGACCATTGGCAGACCAACTCTGTATTACAAAGATGTCTGCAAGGCTTCAACCTCACCATGTGCCTGGACTGCAGTGCCTGGAGACAGACAGCCAAATATTTGTAACCATAGCAGGGACCAGAGATGGAATGACCACTGGGAGCAGTGCAGAGAGAACAAACACCATGGTGCACCTGTAGAAGCAAAACTAAACACCTTCATCTGCCCCAGCTGCAACAAAACCTGTCTCTCCTGTATCAGTCTCTACAGCCACAGCAGGCGCTGCAACCTTCCAACAGCTTGACCTCACCTCTAAAGGCATACTCCTCCATTACCAACCAGAGATTTCAGGCAACAATGCAATCGTGCAACAATGATATAGGGAAGCATCTTACATTTTTATACACAGAAGGGTGGGCTCCCCCTGCACAATTCTATGCATATCTACCCAGAAGTAAGTCCTACTGAGTTCAATGTGGTGTATTCTCTAGGAAGCAGTTACAGAATCACACCCTCAGTGACCTATATGTTGCTAATACTATGGTCTTTTACAGTGCTTTTTTTCTTTAAAAATGTTTAGGGGTACTCTCATTTTCCTACTCATATTGAAATACTGCCCATCAATGAGGCCAAACTTAGATTCACAAAATGTTTAGGGGTATGTGTACCCCTGCGTACCCCCAAGGGGGAAAAGCGCTAGTCTTTAATATTGCATCCTTCCTGTGTTCCTATAAAATAGTTGCGTTCGATTCGGGAGAGAAGAGAAGTCTTGGTTATTCTCATTACATTTTTAACATTTCAGAGTCAACACAACCTCCATTGCTCCAGATACCTTACCAGATCGAGTCTTTTGTGAGCCTGGAATCCACCTTTCCATCTTCATCAACGAAGACATCCAGCTGCAGATTGGCATCGTTATCGTGGGCTGAGGAATAGTTGGTGACAACCCTGGCAGGAATTCCTATGCACCTCAAAACTATTAGAAGAGGAGATTATTTTTTAAGAAAAATGTTCAAGTCAATGCAGTGGTGTTTGCATGAGACTAAACAGATATAAATCTTTGAGGGTTACTGAGAGTATTGTAGGAAGGACAATTTATCAATAAACTATGGAAACTAAGTTTTTTGTTTTTTAGGGTGGTCATAAAAGATCTAAGAAACATACCTGGCAAATTAATTGTCAGAATAGTGAATGCTGACAAACTAGAACTGGCCACTGACCTGCATTCATAACCCTCCCAAGACCACCCCCCATGGGCCACTTTGACAGGTGGATATCACGACCCAACTGTCAATCACCTGGCACCCCAGAACATGAGGTGACTCTACTCCAATGGGAAGAATCCTCTGAAAGGAAGACTCTAAATGCACCCCCAGTTCTTCCTTTCTTCCTTCGCATCCTCAGGAGGAAGACTTGAGGGTGTGCTTAGAGTGTGACCCTGATTTCTTCCTTTGCAGCCAAAAGTTGCCACCTTTTCAATTTCACGCTTTTTTCATTTCCTGTGCGGAAAAATGTCTACAGCCCATGTAATGGACTTCACCTGCAGCCTTCAAAAAGGCTAAGGAAGTACAGAAACAGAGTTTTTATCTCTACGTAATGACATTAATTTTACTTCTCCACAGAATTTGTACATTATCTCTACAGATGCATGGATTTTAAATATATTTAAATATATATGGTACTCATTTCATTGATATGTATATTGATATTGGTAGTTTAATCTTGCTGAGACTGTTTTTTGCATTTTTATTAACACACAGGTTTATTGTTGTACATCGTTTCTAAATTTATTGTTGTACATTGTTTTAATTGTTTGTTTTTCTTCTGTGACTGTACCCCCAAGTGTGTTTTATAAGCTGGTCTCGGACCGTAATAAATTATCTATCTATCTAACACACAGGTCTCTTATTGCTTGTATTGTATTGCATTTGTATGGTACATTATTATAGGTTGAATTTTTCATTACACTTTCATCTTAATATCAGCTTATTATTCAAGTGAAGAACCACTGCCAGTTGACAATACTGAGCTAGGTGGACCAGTATAATGCAGCTTCTTGTGTAGGAGAAGCCACATCGGGGGCCCCTAAAGACCTAATAAGACCTGAGGTCTCATTTTTGACACTCCTGCAGTACGTAGTTCATATTCTGTAGCCCTAAGGTGGCTGCAGTGTTTCATGCAGAAGAGTAATGTTTCTCGCACATTCATTTTAATGGTTTGATGACAAATTGCCTGGATTCCTCCAATGCCATATGCACCTATTGATTAAGCTTAATTCGAATGCCCTCCCAGACTTCGAGTGTGCAAGCCATCAAGGCTCATTGGAAATAATTCAGCTGACAATTTCAAGATTAATGGCTCTGCTCCTTCTTTTTCAGAATGTTTTAGCATTTTTAACAGATGACTGTCCCAAAATATTCAATATGGTAACCTTGGGAAGCTGAATCGTTGCACCCATACAGCATTAGAAACCCTAAATAGCTGGAAATTAAATTTCTGTGCATATTAAACACGGAGTGTGTGTTTTAAAAGACGGATGTGATTGCCATAGGATGTGGTTTTATTGGTGGAAACTTTTCCTGGAGTTCTGTTAAAATGGAATTGTAATTAATTATTGTGATTTTTTTATTTTATATGTGATTGTAAATGCTGTTGGGTCTTTTTTTTTTTAATGCAAACCATTTAGAGCTTTGGGAAAGCAAATGCCTGAAATAAATGCGAAAGTTTCAGCTCATATTCATGGGCTTCTCGGAGATTTTTTGATGGGCTTTATGTGTGATCATTCACAATGATTGATTCTCACAAGCAGTGGTGGCTGCTGGTGCCCATTGAAACCAGCAGGGCAGAAAGCAGGAGGCCAACAGTAGGTGGAGGCAGAGTCACAGAGGCAACAAAGTCTGTTTACCCAGGTACTCCCACTGAGTTCTACATAGGCTAAGGGAGGAAGAAGCTTGCAGATAGTGATAGCCCCTGGACTGTTCATAAGTAAGAAGGCAAGCAGGCATGGGGTGGTTGAGGACAGATTGAGGCTGGTTGGGCCATGCCCCATTTGTCCTAATGGATCAGACTCCACTGCCTTAATACAGTCCTTCTTTTGGATATACAGTGGTACCTCGGGTTAAGAACTTAATTCGTTCTGGAGATCTGTTCTTAACCTGAAACTGTTCTTAACCTGAAGCACCACTTTAGCTAATGGGGCCTCCTGCTGCCGCTGCTCCATCGCTGCACAATTTCTGTTCTCATCCTGAAGCAAAGTTCTTAACCTGAGATAATATTCCTGGGTTAGCGGAGTCTGTAACCTGAAGCACATGTAACCCGATGTACCACTGTATATCAAAGTATTTTATTTATCCTTTCTTGACTTTCTGAGCCCCTGTAGCAAGGGAACCCTGTAGCAAGTAGAGCATGCTTTCTGTAAATTGTGTTAGAGATGTACCGAGTTCAGAGCGTTCAAATGTTAATTTCCTTGCAGACATGTGGTGTTATTTCGGAACATGGCTCAAGGTTTACTTTAATATGTCCTTACAGCATTTGTGTAAAATCCACTCTCACCACATTCTGAGTAAAGATTCATAAGGGCGCCTCCCATGGATTGAAAGTGGATGTGGATAAATTGGATGTTTCTTAATGTGTAGCTGTTCTTTATATCTGGCGACACCTACTTATATTGGCATGACTACGAAGGGAAAGATAGGTTTTGCTCTGGAGTTCTGCCAGCTGTGACAGAAACAGGATGTTTGTTACAGTTTGTGTCTCTTCTACATATGGCAATATATGTTTAAACATTCCAACATCTTCCATTTTCAAAAAACAAAAAACCACAACAGGCTAATGTCTTGGCTATTTATCACTTGGCTAAGTACTTTGCAACAACAGTACCGAAAGTGCCCAGCTTCTGCTGTCTGCATTTCAGCAACATAATGTTTCCTTTCATTTGAGAGAGTCCATGGATGGGAATATTGGCTTATTTGCTTTCAGCATGTATATCCCACCGTTCACCACAAAGTCGCAGGTCATCACTCCTTGTAAGGCAGGGTCACCTCAAAAACCACATTGTAGAGTTGGAAAAGGTTTGGGAAAGGGCAACGAAAATGTTCAAGGGCATGGCCTCGGCCCAGTATACCTGAAGGAGCATCTCAACCCCCATCGTTCACTGAGATCCAGCTCCGAGGGGCTTCTGGCGGTTCCCTCATTCCAAGAAGTGAGGTTACAGGGAACCAGGCAGGGGGCATTCTTGGTAGTGGCACCAGCCCTGTGGAACACCCTCCCATCAGATGTCAAGGAAATAAACAACTATCTGACTTTTAGAAGACACCTGAAGGGAGCCCTGTTTAGGGAAGTTTTTAATGTTTGATGTTTTATCATGTTTTTAATATTCTGTTGGGAGCCGCCCAGAGAAGCTGGGGAAACCTAGCCAGATGGTAAAGGTAAAGGGACCCCTGACCATTAGGTCCAGTCGTGACCGACACTGGGGTTGTGGCGCTCATCTCGCTTTATTGGCCGAGGGAGCCGGCATACAGCTTCTGGGTCATGTGGCCAGCATGACTAAGCCGCTTCTGGCGAACCAGAGCAGCACACGGAAACACTGTTTACCTTCCCGCCTAGCAGAGCTTTCGAACTGCTAGGTGGGCAGGAGCTGGGACTGAGCAATGGAAGCTCACCCCGTCACGGGGATTCAAACCACCAACCTTCTGATCGGCAAGTCCTAGGCTCTGTGGTTTAACCCACAGCACCACCCGCGTCCCTTTAGCCAGATGAGCGTGGTATAAATAATAAAATTATTGTTATTGTTGTTGTTGTTATTATTATTATTATTATTAGACTCCCCCATGACTGCAGCATTTGCAATTTTTAGTTTACAGAAAAGACACATAAGAGGTGCTATGACAGAAGTTTATAAAATTATTTATGTCATGGAGAAAGTTGTATGTATGCATGTGTAAACAAGCCATAAATTATAAAGACACCACAGTGTCCACTGTTCCCCATTCTGAGGAAACCAAGCCCTTGGTAAGCACCTGGAGCCCTTGGAGATTAGGGTGGCATGCAACAAGTTTATTGTTATTCAGTGCAAGCATCAATGCAATCTCAGAAGGGTATTGGGAGGGCTCTGGTTCATTCCAACATGAAAAAGAAACCGTGTCCATGCCACAAAAGATTCATTGCATATTTTATCTCACACTTACAAGTGTTGAAGACTCCGGCAAAGACCCAGCACTGACCATACCGCACCGGTTCTTTAGAACTATGATATTCCAGCAGAATGTCTACACTTCCAGTCCAAGAGGAGGGTGGCACTCCGTATTCATAAACGCTGTTCCAGGAGCCGTACACCACACCGTCATCATCTTTAGAATTGATCTGAAGGGAGAACAAGCTAGTGAGAGGCCCGCCAGACGGGTGCTTTATTGAGAGTGTATTCTGCAACATGTTCCTGACACAGTAAAAGGTGCATTTATTCTGCTCTATTAGTTGTTCTGCAATGCTTCCCTAGCCCTGCCACAATATTGCTGTCTGGAAGAGCTACAGTGCAACAAAAGCAGGATAAAACAAATTAATAAACCAGCACATTTGTGGTATAACAAGTTTTGGGATTTCAGGAGGTAGTTACGGGATATGCACTGCTTGGAAGCGAAGCAGTGGGCAGCACTACTGCAGGCACAGACAATATTGAAAACAGGATCGTGTCTGACTGCCCTGATAGCATCATTAGCACAATCATCCACAAAAGGTATATCTGGAGGGGTCCTAAATTCACACAGAAAAAACATCCTTTAGGATTTGAACCTGAGTCACAATCCACACAGAAGAACCCCAGTTTATGCATTAACTACCACTCGTGCATAGTTATGTTTGACTGCAATTCCCCACACGAATAACAGTTCTGGAGGTGGGGAGTCAAGGCTGTGTGTTGTGGGAGGAGGGTGCCCCTTAAGAATGCATTCTTACAGGCAGGAGTATGTGAGAATGCATTCTCACATAATGGAATGATCCATAATGCATCATTCATAAACAGCCTCTATGCAAAGCTGTCATGGGCTTTGAAGAAGAGAAGAGTTTGGATTTAATATCCCGCTTTATCACTACCCGAAGGAGTCTCAAAGCGGCTAACATTCTCCTTTCCCTTCCTCCCCCACAACAAACACTCTGTGAGGTGAGTGGGGCTGAGAGACTTCAGAGAAGTGTGACTGGCCCAAGGTCACCCAGCAGCTGCATGTGGAGGAGCAGAGACACGCACCCGGTTCACCAGATTACGAGTCCACCACTCTTAACCACTACACTACACTGGCTCTCTTTGAAGACGCTTGAACTCAGGATGAGAGGGAGAAATGTTCAAAGAGGAAGGCATGTTTGGCAAACCCTCACCATGATCAACTCCCGCCCAGAAACCAGTTCTGTGTCCAGTTCTGGGCACCACAGTTCAAGAAGGACACTGACAAACTGGAACGTGTCCAGAGGAGGGCAACCAAAATGGTCAAAGGCCTGGAAACGATGCCTTATGAGGAACGGCTAAGGGAGCTGGGCATGTTTAGCCTGGAGAAGAGGAGGTTAAGGGGTGATATGATAGCCATGTTCAAATATATAAAAGGATGTCATATAGAGGAGGGAGAAAGGTTGTTTTCTGCTGCTCCAGAGAAGCGGACACGGAGCAATGGATCCAAACTACAAGAAAGAAGATTCCACCTAAACATTAGGAAGAACTTCCTGACAGTAAGAGCTGTTCGACAGTGGAATTTGCTGCCAAGGAGTGTGGTGGAGTCTCCTTCTTTGGAGGTCTTTAAGCAGAGGCTTGACAACCATATGTCAGGAGTGCTCTGATGGTGTTTCCTGCTTGGCAGGGGGTTGGACTTGATGGCCCTTGTGGTCTCTTCCAACTCTATGATTCTATGATTCAATGTCCCCACTGCGGAAGGATGTGTGGCTCCAGAATTGGCCTCCACAGTCACTTACAGACTCACTGTTAAAACAATCTTACTCGGCTGTGAGTAATTGCCAAAGAAGAGGAAGATACATAATGTGATTCTATCCTCAGATCACCTCCACTGATCATTGGGTGAATGCCAGGCCTACATCAGGCTATATTTACACACGTACAAGTTGTTCTAAGACCTGTATGAATGAGGAAAGCTGCAAAAGGACTTTCTTCTGGTCACTAATGGCAAATTTGAAGGAATGGTCTGATTTGAGCTGATATGGGGAAGCTGGGGATCTAGTAGTGACCATTCTTTGGGAAGGTACATGCGCCTGAAAAATTGGAGAGTATGAGGTTAGTGTGCCTTCAAAGCGCGAGCTTTCAAACACACCCAAAACCCCTCAGCAACACCAAAATGGTTGTGTGATTCAGCTCCAAACTTATCAGCATTTAGTGGGAAACGAAACGTGTCTCAGAAAGCATTTGACCTGTTTTGCAAGAAAAAGAATAGAAAACTTCTGTTTGACCCCCTTGCAATTCCAATGGTTTTGATATAATTTATCCTGAGTAAGCGGTGTATGTGTGTGTGTGGAAATAGGCTGTTCATCGTGTGCCCATCATGAGAACAAGAAAGATTTTGCTTGTCTAACTTTGCTCGGGGTAAGGCTGTATGGAGTGAGAGTTTTGCTGACTAATGACTAAATGGATAGCTATTAGTGAGCAATACATTTCCTTCCAGCAATTTGAACCAAATCAGTGGAGGCTATGCGGAAAAGCTCCTTTTGCTCTGTACCTTGTAATTATGTTAATACCAAGTTGCTACATTCTTGCCAAATAAATCACGAGTCTCATTGGAAAGCTTTTGGCTGGATTAAGTACTGGTTTCTAATTAGAAAATCGACTTCCTGTGAACCCTGAGATAAGCATTCAGCAGCAGACCTAAAGGGGTTTCAGGGCGAGACCCTGAGTGGCCGTCGCCAGGAAAATAAAAAGGCTCTCGGCAGGCAGGATGGTAGAATCATTCCGCTTTCCAAACCAACACACTGTGCTTGGCAAAAAGCAAATCTGGCAGACAAATTTGTGGCCCTGCAGATGTAGCCGGACTGCAACTCCCATCATCCCTCACTGTTGGCCATCCTGGTGGGGGCTGGTGGGAGTTGGGGTTCATCAACAAGTGAGCCAGAGGCTCCCCATCCTTGGACTAGAAAGGACAACAACAACAACAACAACAACAACAACAACAACAACAACTGTATCCTGCCCATCTGACTGGGTTGCCCCTGCCACTCTGGGTGGCTTCGAACAAACATAAAAGCACAATAAGCAAATGGATAGCTCCATTGGTTAGAGCATGGTGCTGATAACACCAAGGTTGCAGGTTTGATTCCCGTACGGGACAGCTGCATATTCCTGCATTGCAGGGAGCTGGACCAGATGACCCTCAGGGTCCCCCCCAACTATGTGATTCTGTGAATAAAACATCAAACATTAAAAACTTCCCCATACAGGGTTGACTTCAGGTGCCTTCTAAAACTTGTAGAGTTGTAGAGTTATTTATGTCCTTGACATCTGGCAGGAGGGCGTTCCTCTGCCTGGTTCCCTGTAACTTGCAGAAAACCCCCTACAAACCACCACTCACTCCTGGAATAATAATTAAGAGCCTTCCAAATTAAACACCAAATCACCTACACCTTAGAATGCAGAAAAATAATATTTAGTGCTTGTATGGTGTTTCCATGTGTTCAAAGGGTTTCACATAGGTAAAGGTAAAGGGACCCCTGACCATTAGGTCCAGTCGTGGCCGACTCTGGGGTTGCGGTGCTCATCTCGCTTTATTGGCTGAGGGAGCTGGTGTACAGCTTCCGGGTCATGTGGCCAGCATGACTAAGCCGCTTCTGGTGAACCAGAGCAGCGCACGGAAAGGCCGTTTACCTTCCCACCTGAGTGGTACCTATTTATCTACTTGCACTTTGACATGCTTTCAAACTGCTAGGTTGGCAGGAGCAGGGACTGAGCAATGGGAGCTCACCCTGTTGCACGGATTTGAACCGCCAACCTTCTGATCGGCAAGTCCTAGGCTCTGTGTGCGCCAGCACTTGTATGGTTCTTCCATGTGTTCAAGGGGTTTCACATAGCCCATCCTTAAAACAACCCTGTTAGGTTAAGTATGTACAGTGGTACCTCAGGTTAAGAACTTAATTTGTTCTGGAGGTCCGTTCTTAATCTGAAACTGTTCTTAACTTGAAGCACCACTTTAGCTAATGGGGCCTCCCACTGCCACCGCACAATTTCTGTTCTCATCCTGAAGCAAAGTTCTTAACCTGAGGTACTATTTCTGGGTTAGTGGAGTCTGTAACCTGAAGCGTCTGTAACCCAAGGTACCACTGTATTATTATCCCCTTAGAATCCACTTATTATATTGCAGGCTGAGAGGGAGAATGGCTTGCTTAAAGCCAGCCTAGTGTGCTCATGGCAGAGGTAGAGTGGCCATGTTATTTACAGATTAACAGTCCTCTAGTTGAAGGGATGCTCATAGAATCATAGAGTTGGAAGGGACCCAAGGGTCATCTAGTCCAACCCCCTGCAATGCAGGAATCTCAGCTAAAGCATCTGTGACAGATGTCCATCCAACCTCTGATTAAAAACCTCCAAGGAAGGAGAGTGATAAAGAAGCAGAAGAGGAGAGCAGGGACTTTGACACAGGTCATCTGGTCACAGTCTTCCCCACAACAGCGAGACGTATTGTATTTCTACTTAAATTACAGAGATTTCCCCCCCCCCAATCTGCATATATACACAAACCAATTATCATATGCAAATTGTATGCAAATCTGTCTTATTTCACTCTTTCTTTTGGTGATGCACAAGTGGCCTACATATAGGCAAGAGTGAAGCCAAGGACCTCTTGACTGATAGCTCAGTCTCTTACACTATAATCACACTTACTTGGAAGTAAACACCACTGAATGGAATGGGACTTACTTCTGAGTGGACATGATTAGGGTTGTAGTCTCTGTCGCTAGACTTTTGGGAACCTAACCCGCTTTTATTTTATTTTTTGAGACCCTATTATTTTAGACAGAACTGGATCTACCATGCGCCAGGGTGACGCAGCTTGCCTCAGGGTGTAGATTTGAGAGGTGCTGATAAAAGGCATTACAGTATCAATTACCTAATTTATCTAAAACGAGCTAGGAGGCAGTCCAAAGCTGTGGGTGAGCAAAATTTGGTTTTTTATTTTTTATTATCAGCGGGGATGCTATTTGAATTGTCTGCCTCAAGCTCCAAAGCATTTCGGGCTATTTCTGATTTTTACCAGGACACACTCCCTCCCCATTCCCTTCCCCTCTTTTTTATTTTTTTTTAAAAAGTCTAATTATCACTGTAGTCCTAATTTTAAAGAAAAGTCGATAAATTTCCTCTAGGCCAAAACACTGAGACATTAATGAAAGGGGGAAATCACTGCGTTGCATTCCAAAACTGCATTGCTGTCATGATCCTGGTGGCTTGAATTTACGGAATGCACTTCTCTCTAGCCTGTATCAAAATGTGCAGCATAGTCAGAGGTGTATTGGTCTGAGATTTCGGGGTGGGGGCACAATGTCGTGCCTGTGGCATAGTGTGTGACGTCAGGCACACAAAGTCCCAATGTGGCGTCAGGAGATCGGGAGGAGCCAGGAGGCAGAGCTGAACGTGGTGGCACCATAGTTTCAATGGCCAGTGGCTCCTCTTCCTGCTGCTGCCGCCGCCACAGGCTGGGGGCTGCTTCCCCCTCTTCTCCATGGCAGGAGGAGGAAGAGGGGGAGAAGGAGCCGGTCACTTAAGCCACACCACATTCAGCCCCGTGCTTGGCCCTGATTCTTTTGAACACGGGGGACCCACTCCCCCCCAAAAAATATTGGGAGGTCCATTGGGCCCCCAGGAGTTGGCACCCCTGGCTCCTAGGTTGACTCGGGAGAAGACACCAAGGAGAAATTGTTCTGTATGCTCCAAAGCTAAGGATTGAGGAACACTGAAAACACAAGGGGCTTCAGTTTCAAGAGAATGGTGTGCAACTTCTGCTACATGGGCTATGATATCGGAGCACTCCCAAGCATTTGGCCAGGCACATGCACAGAAAATAGTAAATCTAAGTGAAATGCATGGAGATCTGCACTGATTATTATTAAAAAAAAATTGTAAGCCACCTATATTTTCCACTACGCTGAGTACAACCACCAAAAATGAAATACTGGGCATTGATACTCTCATGTGTCAATTCGCTGCCTTTCAGCAAGGCCAGATTTAGGTTTGAGGAAGCCCTAAGCTACTGAAGGTAATGGGGCCCTTTATATGTCCAGCTGTCCTTTGTCAACAACAAATTGTCGCTGTTTTTTTGTGTGTTGAATATATGCTACATGGTAATTTTGGACCTAATAGGTATCTAAAGCCATTTGCACATAACAAATAGGAACCTACACAACACAAAACACTGTTGCTGTATGTAGGTGTGTGTTTTTTTTAATCTTATATTTTGGAAATGTACACACTTCCCCCCCCCCTTTAAATTTTTTGGGGGCCCCCAAGAGAGTGGGGCCCTAAGCTATAGCTTGTTTAGCTTATACATAAATCCGGCACTGCCTTTCAGTGGTACTCCACAATCTGTTGCTCTAGCCCAGCTGTTGAGCCAGCCCTGGGGCTTTAAAACTGAAGTGTGTGTGTGTGTGTGTGTGTGTGTGTGAGAGAGAGAGAGAGAGAGAGAGAGAGAGAGAGAGATGGGGGCATATTGACGTAAGCCAAGTAACAAGCAAATGGTTCATTAAACTCCACACATTGCATCCACTATATGTTCCTTACGTACCACTGCAGAGCCAACGCGACTGATTTTGACCGGATTCCCTCGGCCTGAGAGATCCAGCTGTGCTCTGTCCATCAGGTATAGGCATGCATCCAAAACACCTTCTTCAAACTAAATAAAAGGGAGGAAAAAGAAAGAAACAGAGAATGGATTCAGTGCTCATTCTAGAAAACAAACGGGAAACAAATGCTCTTTGCTTCGAAAGAGGGAGTACAATTCTTTTTTCAATTCTATGTAGGAAACACCAATTTTCCTATATACAAATTGTAACTTCAGCTGTGCCACTTCAGATCAAACCACCAGAAGATGTTTGATATAAATCTTTACACAAACAACAAACAATCCTTAGCCATTGAAACCCCGCCTCTCTATGGCTTGAGGCACCTTACAATGATAATATAAAACCATAAAACTGCAATAAAAATTATCATTAAGCACCCCCCATTAATATACCACAAAACCAACATATCTCAGCAGCAGTGGTACAAAGCTTTAATTAAAAATTTCAGCAGCCAAAGGCCTTTCTGAAAAAGAGAGGGTGAAAGCTCTCCAAAAACTAGAACGATGAAGATAATGGCTAGTCATCGTCTACATACTACCTCCACGATTAGAAGCAAGCTGCCTCTGAATACCAGTTTGCCGTCACTTCCTGTGTTGTACATAACATGGAGCAGAGTCCAATTTGCAGCTCACAAGTGGTACAGTTCATATGGGGAGAGACATGTATTGTAAAGGTGAAAATATCTAAAAATTAAAGTGGGTGGGATTGTCCAGCTTAGGGTTAAAGGTGGCTCCAGAGTACGCCACTACTTTAAGCCATGGTTGCCATTGGTGCCTGACAAGACAGGCATAGTGCTGCAGTTCAAAGGTGGCTTATGCAAGTCAGCTGCACATCAGACCCATGCAAACTCGCAAGGGCAGATTCTGGCTGTTTTACACAAGAGTCACACATGGAGAATGCCCCTTTGGCCTCTTCCATATATGTAGCTGTTCTGTTGAATAAGGTCAGACCACACCTGGAGAGCCAGTGTGGTGTAGTGGTTAAGAGCAGTAGACTCGTAATCTGGTGAACCGGGTTCGCGTCTCCGCTCCTCCACATGCGGCTGCTGGGTGACCTTGGGCTAGTCACACTTCTTTGAAGTCTCTCAGCCCCACTCACCTCACAGAGTGTTTGTTGCGAGGTAGGAAGGGAAAGGAGATTGTTTGCTGCTTTGAGACTCCTTTGGGTAGTGATAAAGCGGGATATCAAATCCAAACTCTTCTTCTTCTCTTCTTCTGGAGTTCCATTTCCAGTTCTGGGCACCACAGTTTAAGATGGATTTTGACAAGCTGGAATGTGTGCAGAGGAGGGCAACCAAGATGATGAAGGGTGTGGAAACCAAGCCTTTTGAGGAGCGGTTGAGGGAGTTGGGTATGTTTAGCCTGGGAAAGAGGAGGCTGAGAGGAGATATGATAGCCATCTTCAACTATCTCAAGGACTGTCACATGGAAGAGAATACAAGCTTATTTTCTCCTGCTCTGAAGGGTAGAACTTAGAACTTGAACCGATGGCTTCAAGTTACAAGAAAAAAGATTCCGACTAAACATTAGGAAAACCTTTCTGTCAGTCAGAGCTGTTCAGCAGTGAAACAGACTCTCTCAGAAGGTAGGTGAACCTTCCTTGGAAGTTTTTAAGATGAGGCTGGATGGCCATCTGTCATGGATGCTTTAGTTGAGATTCCTGCATTGCAGGGGGTAGGACTACATGACCCATGGGACCCCTCTCAGCTCTACATTTCTATGATTCTAAGGAGCCCTTCCAGATGCCCTTTCTATTGAGCATTTGTGATGATTTGTGCTCATGATACTATCAGGGCAGTTATACACAATCCTGCTTTCAATACTGTTGCGCTGGCAAAAGTTTCAGGCCAGACATACTGCTTTGTCACCAATCAGTACATGACCCCCTAACTTCCTTCTGAAATCCTGTAGCTTTTTAAACCACAAATGTTTCACAAGTGTGCCCTGCTTTTGCGCCCTTCCAAATGGCAATAATGTGGCAACACCGGGAAACATTGTTTCAGAACCATGAACAAAGCGGAACGATGTGTGAATCCGCCATGAATGCAAAATTATTGCATCAGTGGCATGTTGCAGAATACACCTGCAGCAACTCAAAGCAGCAGCAGCCATTTTGAACTAAGATGGTAGTCTCCAGAAGTGTGGTTATCTATCTCAAATCTTCAAATGCAATATCATGTTCCAGTATTCAGCTTCTGGATAACTTTAAAATACATCGGGTGGTGGGTGGTGGAATAGCACTGGGCAGCCCTAGCTCAAATTAAATCTATTCTAAACTCTCTCTACTGCCACTCCAAATATAGATAGTTTGCCACTAGTTGCACTTCTGATTATTGATGGGCCTAGCAAGCCTTGCAAAGAGAGACCAGCACCGGCAAGTGGCCTGAAACTGTCTTCGAGAATGAACTCTAATAAAGGAGTCTAAATTCTGGGATCCAATGACAACAAGGACAGGAATAAATAGGGGGCAGAAGTGCCTAAATAGAGCAGAATTCATTATGAAAGAGCCTGCCCTGTGATACAGTCCAATTTGCTCAGAAGAAATTGCATAGCAACCAAAAAATGACACTGTCTCTTGGAAAACAATTGCCGAGATGGTGGCAAAGGCACATGAATTCAATTATGAGCCTCTCTAAGCGGTGGTAAACAAATGAGCAGATTATATTTCTGTTGCAAGCTGGACCATCGCAATTGTTGAAGCTTTTCTTTATGCGTTCGGGTTTGCCTCTGTTTCTTTTCTTTTTTTTTAACAAAAAAATGCTAGTTGGTTAAAAATAGCAACAATAAATTGATTGCATCACTGATTAGTTAACATACCGACATGGCGATGAACTATCTAATGCAATTGTATCCAGGTTGGACATGACACATTTATCATCATTCATCTCCTTGGCTCTGTTACCTATAATTGCATTACTTTTCTCTCTCTCTTTTGGAATGGAACAGAAGCTCATTACTAAATAATGAGTTATAATCCTATAGTGTGAAACAGGGTTCGCGGTGGAGGTCAACACTTTCCCAAAGGAGATGCTTCCAGCAACAATATCATCTTCAAAAAGCCGAATGTTTATTCTAGGAATTGGCCCATAAATCTCAATGGTGTACAAGAGTTCATTGGTGTAAACAATCCTGGAGTAAGAAAAATGCTTTGGTAGCAGCTCTTGAAAAATGGTCCTTTCACAACTGGGGATGTGGATCCATTTTTGAGCTCACCATACTTGCCACATGCTTCATCAAATAAAAGTTTTTGTTTATCTCTGTGCTGTTGGTTGAGGCAGTCCTTAGTCTGCCCCACATTCATCAGAGTCTAAGCGAGCCAGATTTCTTAACATCAAGTCATTCCTGCTGTCAGTAATGCAAGGTCGGTGAATAAAGTACAGACCTTGCACCAAAACTATTGCCATCAGGGGTTTATAATGCTCTCCCAGTGGGACGTGGGTGGCGCTGTAGTCTAAACCACTGAGCCTTTTGGGCTTGCTGATCAGAAGGTCAGCGGTTCGAATCCCCACGATGGGATGAGCTCCTGTTGCTCTGTCCCAGCTCCTGCCAACCTAGCAGTTCAAAAGCATGCCAGTGCAAGTAGATAAATAGGTACCGCTGCGGTGGGAAGGTAAACAGCATTTCTGTGCACTCTGGTTTCTGTCACGGTGTTCCATTGTGCCAGAAGCAGTTTAGTCCTGCTGGCCACATGACCCAGAAAAGCTGTCTGTGGGCAAACGGCAGCCTGAAAGCAAGATGAGCGCCACAACCCCATAGTCACCTTTGACTGGACTTAACCGCCCAGGGGTCCTTTATCTTTCTTTCTTATAATGCTACACAAAGAACTTCATTTTGATCACATAAGTGTAAGAAGGACTTTTCATTTCAAGCAACCAATGATCCATCATAACTACATCAATATCTGGCAGTGCCCAGTACTGAGATGGCAGGTGCCCTTTACATTCCTTGATGCAGCTACAACTTCTCCTGGTTATTCCTCCCCATATTCCATTGACTATCTATCAGAACTCTGCAGCACTGGCCAAACTCCAAGGGTGATAACCGTAAGAAATTATACCCAAAATATAATTCCGCACATTGTGCAGTACCACGCCTGAGTTTGCCTCTGAGTGTACCCTCAGCAAGTATAGCAATCCCCTGGCAATAGGAAGTACTAAGATTAGACCTTCGTCATTGTTAGATTGTTACCTGGTCAAGGCCTATTAGGAAAAGGCTGCCTGGCCCACTAAAATGTTCTGCCCATGGGGACTTGCAGAAACTAATGGATGTTGGGTATATAGAGGAGATACCAGCAGCAAATATGTTGATGCTTCAGAGGCATTGTGGAATGAATGATCGACTGGAGCAAGAAACATTGTCAACCACTGCTTGTCCGCATTCCCTGCTGCCATCTCAAACGACCTTAGCCACCCAGTATGGAGAGGAGATAAGAGCTCACTTGGGGCACAAAGCAAATCTGCCCATGTATGTCAAGAGCCCGTTTTGAAGCCTAGGAGGCGACAGCAAATGATGGTAAAGGGGAAAACATTCTTCTCTGCCACAACTGAATCTGTAGGGTTGTGTTCCAGAGGCTGCTCCAAGCAATTTTCAGTTTTCCGCTGAAAATGGGCATTTGCTGGCGGGTGAGACATCAGTTGCTTGTTGAGATAACTTTTGAAGATGGTGAAGTTGTTCAGATCCAGTCCGATTTGTTTGTGACAAAGCGTAGACCAGAACAGTCAGAAGCAGCCACTTTTTGCAATCACTAGGATCGCTTCAGCCTAGGTGCTTTCTCTCAAGAATGCTGACTGGTTGACTAGGGTTGTGAAGGCAATGCCCATTTCAAATAGTCTATCTTGGCTAGTTAAGGCCAACTGAGAGGAGCTTGAGACTTGCTGGTTAAAATAGCGAACATCTCACTTTGGAAGGGGACCCTCCTGACAATACCATTCCTAGACTTGTTTCAGGTCTTCACTTTTGAGGAAACACAGAATAGGGAGAACGGTTAATAAAATAACTGTATAACACATCACTTCTGGGTTGATTTCAGTCTGACTTCCACCTTTAGCAACTTTCACAGATTACTTGTGTCTGGAAGTTGACAAGGCATTTTCCCTTCTCAATGATTTTGGGTGTCTCAGTGGCAGCAGTTCACTAAATTTTGTTGGCCTGGCTTGAACAGCCTGCGGGGATGTCAAATCTAACTGTCGAGTGATTCCTTTCCCCCCAGAATGAACTCAGTGGTCATCACTGGTGATCCCAGCTCAGCCCTCTAGCAGTTGACTTATTGTGTCCCACATGGCTTGATATTTATCACTGATGCCTTTTAACATCTATCATCCATAGGAAGCTGCTGACAAAAATCATCCAGAGCTTTGCTGGTGGGTGTCATAAATTAGACAATACGCTTTCCCTCGAGTTCCATATTTCATTAACGAAGCATCCAATACCAGTTTTCTCAGTATTAAACCACTGTCTTGAGGCTGTGGTTGAACAGATGAGCTCTTAAAACAGGATGAAATTGAATCTGGACGTGGTGGAGATACTGCTGCTAGGAAATCCTAATACTGTGAAGGGTTGGCAGAATGCTACCTGCAATTGGCCAGTAGGTCACAGGGCTACTTGAGGTCAATCCTCCCATTGCCTTATCCAGCCAGATGACCCGCTGTTACAACATCTGCCTTTCCTGCCCTTTCGCCTGTCTCCATCACTGAAAATTAAGGCTACCTACTCCTCTCCCATCTCCTACTGGCTTGAAAGAAGCACCAGTGGGAAGCAAAAGATTGAGGCAAGAGTAAGACAGCTGCCTCTGCGTCCTGATTTGGCTCTTCTGTTTGTTCACTCCAGGTAAGAGGGTACCCATTCGGCCCAGCAGCAGAAGGGGAAGAGAGAAAGGGAGCTGTGTGTTTGTGAATGAGAAGAATGAGTGAGAGCAAAGAACACATGTGCTCTGATTCAAAGCACATCTGCAAATGGAGAGAGGAAATGTCCATTGGGGGTGTGGTTTGCATTCAAATGGTTGGAACGCACCTGCATCTGCTAATGGACTTTAAAGAGGCCTTTTGCCCACCAACGAGCTGAATCATAGAATCACAGAATTATAGAGTTGGAAGGGACCTTGGCGTTCATCTAGTTCAATTCCCTGCAATGCAGGAATATGCAGCTGTCCCATATGGGGATTGAACCTGCAACCTTGGCGTTACCAACACCATGATCTAACCAACTGAGCAGGATGGATACTGGAATAATGAAGTTGTCGCCTGATGTGATAATAACATCGAGTGATTGACAGGTGGGCAATCCCCCTTAAAAAAAAAGAGAGGTGAGCACACACAAACTGATACCTCAGGTTTCTGGAACTTTTGGAGGGTGGGAAGTAGGGGGACAGGACACACAGTGTCAATAATCTCTTCAAGCACTGCCCACTAGGGTGGATGCAAAGCATCAAGCTAGATTTGGGAAGCATAAAACTGAAAGCACTCATATATGGATCAAAGCGTACAGAAGCGCATATGGAAGAATCAATGTACAGTGGTACCTCGGGTTAAGAACTTAATTTGTTCTGGAGGTCCATTCTTAACCTGAAACTGTTCTTAACCTGAGGTACCACTTTAGCTAATGGGGCCTCCCGCTGCTGCCGCTGCACAATTTCTGTTCTCATCCTGAAGATTGCAGAATGCACAAAAAAGTATACATTTCCTACAAAAGAGACACATAATTTTTGATTCCTGATAACCTGAGGTACTATTTCTGGGTCAGCGGAGTCTGTAACCTGAAGCGTCTGTAATCCAAGGTACCACTGTGTATTATCCACCTGCCTGTCCTATCCTTATGCATCAGATGCGCACCAGTCAAAAAAGGTGTCTGAAAATATCTACAGAGAACATTGGTGCAAATGCTTAGGACTCAGATGCAGGTCAGGCTTTGCAAGTTCTTCCATGTGGAGTAATTCAGTTGAACATAGCAGGTTGCCTCCCGAACAGTTGCGGTAAGAATTTCAGCCTAATACCCCAGGGTTAAAAAAAAATTGCACCAGTGTATCTGCCTGAAGCCTGAGAGATCAAGGTTCCAATAATGTCACAGAACACCACTTTGGTATCACCCTGGCCCAGCAGACACTACCCCACCTTCAATCTTAAGTGTTCATTTGCTGGCGCACAAGATCTTAGGACAGCAGCATAAGTGGCAGAACTTCCAACATGTCCATTCAGAAAAACTCACCTGGCCATAATTCCAACTCCTGGATCTTATGCTATCAGGCTCTCCATAGAAAATAACCCCAAGGTCATTCAGGACATACTCTTGCCTTTGCTTTTCATCATCCAGAAACACAGCATCCTCTGCAACAAAACGTTGTGTGTGAAAGCTCGTCAATACAGTTGTTTTGCTTATAATAGATGCCAGCATTTAGTACCGCAGAATGATATGGCGCTAATGAAAAAGCTGGGTTTTGGGGGTTTTTTGTTGTTGTTGTTGTTCATCAAGCAGAGCAGTAGGATATCCTTCCTTCCTTGCACAATTCCTTGTAATTGGGAGCCAGGTATTCTTCAACTTAAAAGGAGGAAAGGGGAGCGGGGAGGAAGGCAAATCTGCACCGCTTTGAGCAGGATCTGTAAAGCGTGATTAAAATGTCACCTCTCATCAAGCATTTTATGATTTTGCATCGCTAAGTTGAGAAGTCCAGAGTGCCATGATGCAATTAGGCATCTGCATAGTGGATCAAAGAACAATTTTGAAACTTCTTAATCAGCGACAGAGAGCGAGTCAATGTCAAAAGATTTAAAGGGAAAACTCTGCCCTGGAGTTGAGAGATGCTGGAGGAGGCTGAGGGTGTGGTCCACTGATCTATGTAAATAACAGCACAGGGATGGGGAACTTTTTTCAGACTAAGAGTCGCATCCCCTTCAAGGGTAGGCACATGGTAGTGGTGGGCGGGGCCAGAGGCAAAAGTGGGTGGAGCAATAGCTGTAAAGGTTACCTTTGCACAGTAGGCTGGTCTCTATACACATTGCTCTCTATCCTCCACACCTATCTAAGACACACCTTCCAGTCAAGCAAAAACACCCAATGAAATTGTGAAACAAGGTCAGTGAGGGGTGTGGCTTGGAGAGAAGGGGTGTGGCTTGGAAAGAAGGGGTGTGGCTTGGGTTGCATCCTGAGAGGGCCCCAGGCCTGAGGTTCCCTTTCCCCGTATTGGAACCTGACTTGATGTTATGACTAAGGATTGATTCCAGGAGACTAGGCAAGGAAGTTTCATGACTGTGGCAACAAAGGGGAATGATGATGATGATGATGATGATGATGATGATAATTTATTATTTATACCCCGCCCATCTGGCTGGGCTTCCCCAGCCACTCTGGGCGGATTCCCAAAAAATATTAAAATACTGTAATACATCAAACATTAAAAGCTTCCCTAAAGAGGGCTGCCTTCAGATGTCTTCTAAAAGTCTGGTAGTTGTTGTTCTCTTTGACATCTGGTGGAAGGGCGTTCCACAGGGAGGGCGCCACTACCGAGAAGGCCCTCTGCCAGGTTCCCTGTAACTTGGATTCTCGCAGTGAGGGAACCGCCAGAAGGCCCTCTGTGCTGGACCTCAGTGTCCGGGTAGAACGATGGGGGTGGAGACACTCCTTCAGATATACTAGATCAAGGCCATTTAGGGCTTTAAAGGTCAGCACCAACACTTTGAATTGTGCTCGGAAACGTACTGAATGAGCTTGCACACCAACCCCACCAACCCCCGCCCCTGTTCTTTCAGGGAGGAGCAGAGGCAAGCTATCCCTCCTCACCCCAAAACATTTTCCTGCTGCTGTGAGATTTTTGCCCGCAGACAAGAGCAGCGAAATCTAATTGAGTAAGAAGCCCAAAGCCTCAGTTTGCTTAATCAAATCAGTCTGTTTCTGATCTGTGTCAGTTTCACAAGTGCTTATTCATAAGGCCATTCTGCCCCATCTCCAGATTAATCTGCAGTTTGGGATGGCAGGGGGACGGAACCTGCACAGAAATGTTATTGAAACACGTACTTTTAATATGTGTTTGAACTCTTTGCATTTCTAAAGCACGTTATTGTAAAAGATATATTTTTTAATGCATTCTGGTCCATTTTTTTTCGAGCTGAAAAATGCATTGCGAAATTCAAGAAAGCGTGAAAACAGAAATATAAGATACATTCTGATCCACAGGTTAGTAAAGGTCAGGAGCCTAGAAAGCACCCAAACTTTCTGATTTGCAGCAGGCAGCTCTCCAGGTTATAGATGGGGGAATAATCCTAGCCCTACCTGGAGAAATTGGGGATTGAACCCAGAATCCTCTGCATGTAAGGTAAATGTTTTGCAGCTGAGCTATGGCACTCCCCCAGTTTGCCACGTGATTCACAGAAGCCAAGTTCCTCAAGCATCCCTATGGACAGCTCCGTCTTCTCTTTTGAAATGGAGGCTTCCTTCCAGCTGCTGAGGGGGGTGGATGGTAAGAATCTGTTTCCAGCCTCAGGCTCTTTTTGATTTGCATGGCTGCAATAGAGCTGTCAGCAGCGAAGGGCTCCGTTTCAAGCAGGTGGTTGAAGCTCCCCCAGCCAGCAGATCTAAGTTCCCCCGTGCACTGTCTCTGTTCAGACATCATGTAGATCGTCACGGAGAAAGCTCCTTTTTTACATACCCTCCTCCCAACTAACCCTGAAGTGAAGCGCCGATCAGCAACTACACCAGACTGTGGCACAAGCAGCATGCCAATGTACCCAAGACATAAATAAAAGGCTGTGTGAATATGCCCTAATAAAGGTAGCTGTGAGCAGACAGGCTAGCGAGGCTGTAATCCTTTGCACAAGAACTCAATTTCACAAACCTTTTATTGGCATATAGACAAGAGTCCAGTAAGGTTCAGTACAATAAAATGACTCAGCAAAACCTGTATCTAACGTTTAAGTTAATGTTGGATAATATTCACAAATCCTCTGCAGAAACCTGGCTACTATCACCATCCTCTCTGCATCCTGAGTAAACAAACTTTACATTCGTCTGAACGCCATTCCCTGCTAACGGCTTAATGAACTTAATGATACAAGGGACAGAGCAAAAAAATGTGCACTACTGATTCCATTTGTCTCTGTCCACAGAGGGATAGCATCTCTGCAAGGGGAATTTTCTGGAATGTCCTCTGTAGCACATTCAGTCCCGCTAGCACGTATGGCCTGCGTTGATTCAAATGGGAAGGATAAGTTGCCATTGGTTGCCCACATCAAACCATCCCCAGACTTGCACAGACACTATTCATGATGTGGCTACTAAGTTCTTGAAATTCGTTGTCTAACAATCTGCGTTTAATTATCTCAAATTCAGGATTTCCCAGTAAGCAGTACAAGGAGTCTAGATCTCACTGAACTCCGTGGGACCTGCTTCTCAGTCTGTTTTGCATTGTATGCAATTCTTCCTCTGAGGGCCTGACTAGATGAGTTTGTAACCAGAACATTAAAAAAAAATAGTGTTAGGGTACCATTTCCATCAGGACTGCAGAGCAGGGGAGAGGGGAGGTTTTGTAAAAAAGAAATTCTACTCATAATTGATTCAGAGCCGATTCCAACATAAAATAAACTTAGCATGTTGCAGGATTCCCCTAAAATAGGCCAGGGGCAATTAATATTTCCTCCAGCAGAGCTTTACTGCTGCTGAAGGCAAATGAGCAGAATGGTTGCAAATCCAATATATTCAGGATTGGCACTGTCCATAAGAAATCCAGTTGCAGCAGAACTTAACTTAAATTTAAAATAATTTATAATAAGACTAAAACTTAGCACTTAAGCATACTATATACAAAACACCACACCAGAAGGAGAGATAGAAAGTGAAAACCAGGCTCCTTCTGGCTGATTATTATAGTCAGCATGACCTTGAGTGAAAGAAATAACAGAATTAGTTTAAACCCAGCTGTTCAGCTTCTCTGAAGGAATAACCCAAAATCATGAACCTTCTGCTTGTTTCTAGGCAGAACAGAAACTTACACGTCAGCTAGAAACTTTCAGTTTGCAGCAGTTTGCATCACACAGAGAAGCTTCCAGAACTCTCTTGAATTAATTGGAATAGGAAAGATCTCTACCAATACTTTCTGTACCAAAAAATGAAAATTGAAAGGTTTAACCCTTTCCTCTTCTTCCACAGCCCTGATGTAAATGACCCCCTGAAGCAGCTATTGACCATTATGACCATGGTGGTGGAGCAAAGGGCTAAACACCCCTCCCCACATGACTCTCTGGTGCCTACTATTCATTTATTTTCATCTGGTATGATTGCAGGCAATGTGTTTGGCACCATGGGTTTTTTGGCCCTAAAAGCCAGCACTGAATATATAATCAGGGGACATGATCCAAAAGTAGACATATGCAAAAAGTTGCTGCGTTCATCAGTATTATGTGGCACCATCACACAAACATTAATGTCTTATCTTTGTTTGCATGCACAATTCCACAGAGTTCAGTAGATGGGTTCCCGCCTTCTAGTTGCTATACCTGGGATCACAGAAGCAGAATTTCAAAAAAGGAAACTGCAAGAGCCAGTCCACATATCTGGCATGGTGGTAAATTCAGCAGACAGCAGAGGCTGAGTGAGCTGGGAAGGTCTGTGGGCAAATACATTATTTGCTCGATATCCACGATCCTTCTCCCGCTGTGGCGCATTTTTTGTTTTGTCCATATTTCTTTTCTACTCAGGAAATATTAGAGGTTTTCAATCAAGTTTGCTTTTCATTGCTAACCCCCGCTTCACAAATATTTGTGAAATGAGGTAGAGATTAATGAATTTCCCTTTCTTTGTCAAAGGTATTCAGTTTTCCAGTATTCAGTGAAGTGTGGTTGAAAGAGACCGAGACAGAGAGAGACAGGTCTTTGAATTCTCTCCAAGAAGGGAAGACTGCTCCAGAAAACAAGGCCTTTGATTTTTGACAGCTATTACGGCAACTGAGATTGGGTTGAGCAAGAAATCCAGAAATCTGACTGCGAGTTCCCTACAGGTAGCTGCTGCGCACTGATGGAGCCCTGCTACTGATGTAGGGGAACTATTTCATGGAAATAATTATGCATGGCCTTATCAAATGAAGCCCTATGCATAGAAGGAATGGTCCCTACTACCAAGCTATAGTCCGTTCCCCATAATGACTTGTGCAAAGTCATCCATGTGATTTTTATGGCTAAGCGTGGAATTGTCTCTAGATCTACCAAACGGATGCATATGGATGCCAATGAGAAGAGATCCTTCCATGCTTTTCTTAAATCAATGGAATTTTTTATAAGACTGTGTGAGAGAGAGTTAGCCTATCTGAGTGCTAGTATGATCCATTTGACACATTATGGGCTCAAGAGACAGCCTTTTCCTCAATCTATAAAATGTAGGAAAATATCGACCCAACTGCACAGTGGTGTTTGTGAGGCACACCAAATAATTAATGTGTGATACAAAGGGAGAAATAATTTGGGGTTCTACTCACATTTCTTTCTTTTTTAAAAACAACAACAACACAACCTTATCAAACGTTAAATCAGCCTGTTGGTTGATTCTGTTAAGTCATGCGTTGGCTTATTGAGAAACAAATTATAGCCAAAGACAAAAGGCTAAAATCTAGCTACAATCTTCATGATGAACATCCCTCCCCTTGCCATATGTGTCTAAACCCCTGAGCCTCTTGGGCTTGCTGATCAGAAGGTCGGCGGTTCGAATCCGCGCGACGGGGTGAGCTCCAAGTGCTTTGCCCTAGCTCTTGCCAACCTAGCAGTTCAAAAGCACGTCAGTGCAAGTAGATAAATAGGTACAGCTGCAGTGGGAAGGTAAACAGTGTTTCTGTGAGCTCTGGTTTCTGTCATGGTGTTCTATTGCACCAGAAGCAGTTCAGTCATGGTGGCCACATGACCCGGAAAGCTCCCTCAGCCTGAAGCAAGATGAGCGCTGCAACCCCATAGTCGCCTTCGACTGGACCTAACCATCCAGGGGGCCTTTACCTTTTGCCTATGTGCTCTTTTAGTAATATGAATAGTGGGTTAAGGCTGGGTTGAATAGGAACAGAGGAAGCTGCCTTATATTGTGCATCTAGCCCAGCACTGCCGGCACTGACTGACAGCGGCTTTCCAGGGTTTCAGGCAGGTAACATTCCCAGCCCTACTAGGAGATACCAGGGGGTGTATTTGGAACCTTCTTGCATGCAAAACAGATGCTCTCCCACTGAGGTACAACCCTGGACACACACATACACACCAGTTTCCTAAAAATATTCTCCCCTGGTAAAAACTGGGGCCAATTTCTTGGGGTGGAGGAGAATTTAAGGAGTTGGTTGCCACTTCCTTTTCTAGGACTTAGTGGGAAGTTCAGTCCATGGAACCTGTGGAGAGAGCCTCACGCCACTTCCTGCCAACCACACGTCCCCAAATGCCTTGGGAGTGATGTGCTACAACACAAAACAATATCACTTCCAAGTCACTCTTGGCTGGCGGGAAGCTATGGGGAAAGCCTCTTTTTAAAACGGTTTTCTTTAAAGCAAGAAACAAAAAATCTGAAAACCCTTGGCCATCTTGTAAGGGTAAGTACGAGGTAAAAATCAGAGCATTTCTTTTGCCCCGTGACTTTTGGGGTGATTTTTTGGTTGCCTGCATATACCCAGTGAACACGTGAAAAAAAATCTGTTTGGCACGATGCTTAAAAATGTGTATGGCTCTTCATCTTCATATTCTTTATGTATAGAGGATGGTTCTCCACCCCCTATAAAACTTTGGGTTTGTACAACTATGTATGCATTAGTAGCTTAAAATAAAAGTGAGGTTCCCACCCCACCCCTGCTGAATTGTGTTTCAAGTCACATTTGCACATTGCTGTACACACCAGAGAAGGGGTGAGGATGTCTTTGTCTGATGCACCCTCACCTGTTTGCTTTCCCATGCACACACACACACAAACCACAACTCCTATTCATGAAGCTATCACCTGAGCATGTGCAATGGCTGTACACACAAATGTACGCACTTCAACTTAACTGCAAAGTAAATGTGGCTTGCATTTTCAAATTGGATGGAAGCTGGTTTGAGGGGAAATGTATCGATCAGGAGTATTTTTCAAGAAACTACAGGGTAGATATGGATTGTGGCTAATTTTCCATTTACGTGGCTTCAAACCCCAGTGGCGGAAGTGCACTGGAGCCAAAGGAAATGGAAATGTGTATATAATAATACTATTACTACTGCTGCTACTACTACTACTACTACTACTACTACCTTATTATTTATACCCCACCCATCTGGATGGGTTTCCCCAGCCACTCTGGGCGGCTTCCAGCAGAATATTAAAATACAATGATCTATCAAATATTAAAATCTTCCCAAAACAGGGCTGCCTTCAGATGTCTTCTAAACGCCTTTGACATCTGGTGGGAGGGCGTTCCACAGGGCGGGCGCCACTACCAACAAGGCCGTCTGCCTGGTTCCCTGTAAATTTGCTTCTTGCAGTGAGGGAGCCGCCAGAAGGCCCTCGGCGCTGGACCTCAGTGTCCAGTGTACACAGCCTACAGTCATTGAGGCAGGGTTTTTGCTCATGCTATCAAAAACCAAATATGTTAATAGGACAATCCTCCCCCCCATGTATCTACACCCTGCACATTCCTTACCTTCACACCAGGGGTTGAACAGGATGTACGTATCTGTGTTTGGATTTCTCCTTGTCCTGAGAATGCCAATCGGAGTCAAGACGGCGACATACATACGGAATTTCCCCACAATGCAGTCAGCAGCTGGCATGATATTCAGGCCAACAGAACTTCCGTCACTGTGAGTGATCTTAGCACCCCATTTGCCGCTTTCCAGCTCTTGAACCAAAGGGACTATGATATATGTGCCTTTGCTTTGTTGTGGATATCGCCCTGCAGAGATGGGAAGAGAAGAGGCAGAAATATGGTTTTGCGTATGAGTGCAGCGGATGAATCGTTGTCTTACATTTTGACGGTGCAGCAAAATCTGGGCTGGGAACTGTCCAACGGAAGTCAGTAGGATTACAGTAGATTTACTGCTTTTTATATATATACTGTCTGCATAATTTAGCTTTCTTGTCAACGTTTTTATCTTTAACATCTGCTTGCTCCTTAAAACCAACTTGCAGAAGTTTGTATTGTTTACATAAAACAGGGACAAAAGAACCCAAGACTTGGAAGTCACAAAAATACCCTGTAAACAAATTCCTTCATCGAGTACACTGAAGAATCTTCTAACCACCAACATCCTTGCAGGTCTCCCTATATTAGAGTGGAGAACCTGTGGCCCTCCACCTAATTTCATGTAGAGAGGGAAGCCTGGAGAGAGAGAGAGGCAGAGAAAGAAAGGAAGGAAGGAAGGAAGGAAGGAAGGAAGGAAGGAAGGAAGGAAGGAAGGAGAGCAACTAGGGGGTAAAAATGGGGAAAAGCCAAAAGATTGTGAGAAATGGAAAGAGAAGGGAAAGCCCCCTGCAAACAATCAGTTGAGAGCTTTGGCAAGGACATAGGCAGTGGGGAACAGGTGGGAGCCAAAATGGATTGGCAAAAGCCCTCTGCAAGCAATCAGTTCAGACTTTTGACAAGAGTGATGTGTCCCTCCTCTGGCAGCCTGCTAGGTGGGGAGAGAAAAGGGGCTTTAGAAAGAGCCTGGAAGGAGAAGAAGAAGAAGAAGAAGAAGAAGAAGAAGAGGAGGAGGAGGAGGAGGAGGAGGAGGAGGAGTTTGGATTTGATATCCCGCTTTATCACTACCCAAGGGAGTCTCAAAGCAGCTAACATTCTTCTTTCCCTTCCTCTCCCACAACAAACACTCTGTGAGGTGAGTGGAGCTAAGAGACTTCAGAGAAGTGTGACTAGCCCAAGGTCACCCAGCAGCTGCATGTGGGGACGCGAACCCAGTTCACCAGATTACGAGTCTACCACTCTTAACCACTACACCACACTGGCTCTCCATGGCAGATCCATACCATACATTTAAAGCATATCCAATGCATATTTAAAGCACATGACTGATACCAAAGAATCTTGGGAACTTTTGTTTGTTAAGGGTGCTAGGTCATGTATCTGTGTGATGGGAAACAACAGCTCCTTCTGAGGAGCGAGGTCATGTGCTTTAAATGTGTGTTGTATGTGTTTTAAAAGCACGGTGCAGATCTGGCCCAGAAAGTGAGAAGGGGGTGTCAGAATATGAGAGGGGTGGAGGGGTGGATCTGACCAATGTTTTGCTCTGGCGTTTCACCCACCCACAGATTGCCCCAAGCATATGAAGCCCTCAGTAGAGAAAAAAGAGATACCGTATTTTTCACTCTATAACACGCACCCGACCATAACACGCATGTAGTTTTTAGAGGAGGAAAATCCGTAGGCATGCCACCCGTAGGCATTCCCTCCATAACACGCATAGACATTTCCCCTTACTTTTTAGGAGGAAAAAAATGAGTGTATTGGTGCAAAAAATACGGTAATTTACCACCCTGCCCTAGTCACAGAAAGGTTCCAGGCCTCAATATTAAAATTTACAAATGTTAGGATTTGCTACCAATGGGAGCTATCTGAAAATAGCCAGCAAAGTAGGCTCTTCTCTAATGTTAGCTACAAACATCACCCGCCCATATAAATTGAGCAGGTGGGCATGTTGTCCTCCCATGATTACCAGCTTGTATATCAAGGGTGGAGGACCGGTGGTATTCCAGATGTTGATGGACACTAGCTCCAATCAGTCCCAGGCAGCCTGGCCAATGGCAGCAGTGTAGTTCGCTGCTCAGGTGCCCTGCACTTGGGGGGGCGGGATGAACTAGGTGCAGGTATTATGGCCAGGGATTATGGGAGTTGTAGTTTAGCAACATTTGAAGGGCCAAAGGTTCATCATCCTTGGATTAAGCTGAGCTACATGGACCTAACTTGGTATAATGCAGGTTCCAATACCCCAGAATTGTCCCACTCCGCATATACCTGTAAAGTAGGAACTGCTGTGCTCAGGAAAGGTGCACAGAGCAAAGACAGGAATATGTTCCTGGTTTCTCAGGAGATATAATTGCAGAAACACATTTTTGGGACCTGAACTTTGGCACTGAACATGGTGTATCTAGAGATTAGATACAGCCCCTATAAAGCCCTGGATTTATCTCTATTGACAGGGTTCTTCTACTTTAATCTGCAGTGCAATTCTAGTTTATATTTTGGTTCCTGTGGCCTTGGTTGACACAACTCAGGAAACCTTCCATCTAACCCAGAATATTTGGGCCATATGGAAGAAGAAAGAGGCCTTCAAAAGAAGCAACACAAGAAAGAAAAGCCAAATCAATAGCGCATTTGGGAAGATATAGCAAAGGATGCTTTAAAAGGGGGCTTCAAAGGGAATCAGGTGGAGAGGGAGATGCTAAAGAGGCAACCAAGATGAGAGGCCGGTGGCAGCTAACAATGGGATCAGCAAGTTGAATGCCGACTCGTTCTTTGAACGGTGGCTGGGCCTGACCTTTCCTCTCTTTACAGTAGGGGCTCAGCTTCAGCTCTGCTCTACAGTATAATGGCAAGCCAAGCCCAGAAGAAAACCCAACTACTAAAGAAAGTGAAATGCCAAGAGAAAAATCAGCTTGCTGAACCTGCATATTTGGAAGAAGGAGGAGAAGGAGGCCTCTCTAATGTCTTCCTTTTGTGGGTGAGGAATGCATTTGATTTCTCTTTCATAGTTCATATTTTTATGAACATATTGGGAGCCAGTGTGGTGTAGTGGTTAAGAGTGGTAGTCTCGTAATCTGGTGAACCGGGTTCGCTTCTCCGCTCCTCCACATGCAGCTGCTGGGTGACCTTGGGCTAGTCACACTTCTTTGAAGTCTCTCAGCCCCACTCACCTCACAGAGTGTTTGTTGTGGGGGAGGAAGGGAAAGGAGAATGTTAGCCACTTTGAGATTCCTTTGGGTAGTGATAAAGCGGGATATCAAATCCAAACTCCAACTCCAACTCCAACTCCTCCTCCTCCTCCTCCTCCTCCTCCTCCTCCTCCTCCTCCTCCTCCTCCTCTTCTTCTTCTTCTTCTTCTTCTTCTTCTTCTTCTTCTTCTTCTGGACTTGTTAGGAAGCATGCATGCATTCAGAGACAACAGGCATCAATATGAGATGTAGCACTGCTATGTGGTCCAGGGATAATAAGCATGGCCTCCTCCACATGCTTCTGGACTACAACTCCCATCAGCCCCACCCAGCATGGCCAGTGATAAGGGATGATGGGAGCTGTAGTCCAGGGGAAAAAAAACACACCTCTGCCCATTCTCTCCTGTTGCCCTGTATCATGGAGCTGTAGAGTCGGAAGGGCCCCAAGGCTCATCGAGTCCAACAACCTGCAGTGGAGGACCTGCCTCCCTCCCTGCATGATGCCACACCTCTCAGGTCCCACCTGTATCATGAAGACTTTCGCTCCACCTCCTAACTCCCACCTCCTTGCTACAGCAAAAGCCTAAACACTTGTAATTGGATCACACCTTTTTTCTGTGCTTACTCCTGTCTCCTTCCCCTCCCCTTCCACTATTTCCTCCAGTCAGATTTGAGATTACTGGAAGCTCCTTGGGGTAGACAACTCTCCTCATGCACTCTGTAAGACGCCATGCGCCTTGATGGCCTTGAGCAAATAGACAGAAAAATATCTGGTACTTGAGGGTTGTGGGAACAATTTAAAACTGCAAAGTGCCTGCTCAGTATTCAGTGCCGCAAAAATGATCCAGATTTAAAGCAGAAGCGTATCTGAAAAGTTTGTTTATGCAGCTTGTTACCACAGCCCCTTTTGGTTGCTTTAATCTTTGACATTTATATTTAGAAACGGGGTAATTTGAAGCCGAATCAAGCTGAACGTAAAAAAGAGAGAGCCTTGCATAATTAGGGCTTCTTGATTCAAGCTTTTCATCATCATTTGTTCATTGATCTTTAGGCTACTATTTGCATCCAGTGAATTCTGAACTCAAACTACATATGTAGATCAAGATAATAGTTTTGTGTACATTTATTCACTTAAAATATTTCTAACACGGCCTTCCTCAAAAAAAACCAATACCTTGTTGGGATACAACATAATAAAGTACTCAATTTAAAACAGTAATTTCTGTATCTCAATAATGTACTATCACAGATAAAACCCCATTAAACAAGAAACAGCCTTTAAAACCATAGATTGACTCCATCCCTCCAGCATTGATGGCAATCTAACACATAGAGTATCTTAATATACACATTCCTGAACACATTTTCTTCTAAAAGAGGAATGCATTTTGGTGCACTGAGCTGAGAAATATTCCACCAAATTTGGAGAAGTGCAAAATCAAAAGGAGAATCGTTTTTGTATTGATGTAGTAGCCTGGAAGGTGTGAATTGGGTCGGTTTGTTTTACAACACAGACTGGACAAAATTCTCTTCTATTCCCAGTTTCCATCGAGATTTTTATATCTATCCTAACTTTTGAACCAGATGGATCCCCAAGGCACCTTGCATAAATACAATTCGAAAGACACTGGTGCTACTTTGGAACCTGTTCAACACAAAGCATGATCACATCGTGTAACAGAACAACCCTTCTACCGCAACTATTAATGAATCCTAGAGTTGGAAAGAACCTTGGAAGTATTCCAGGCCATCTCCCCTGCTTGAGGCAGAAAATCCAGAGCCATACCATCCCACAGAAATGGCTGCTCAGAGACCTCCAACAAAGACCCCCACAATCCCTAGGTAATTGCCTCCACTCTTACCATCAACACATTTCTCCTCATGTTTAACCAGAATCTACTGCAACTGAAGACCATTAGATTTAGTCCTCCTGCCCTCTGGGGGGCAGCAGAGACAAGTCTTTATCCTTGATCATGGACTGGATGAGAGCCAACAAATTGAAGCTCAATCCAGATAAGACTGAGGCACTGTTAGTGGGCGGTTCCCTAGCCCAGATGGCTGGGAGGTTGCCTGCTCTTGCTCTTACACGCCTTCTGAAGGAGTGAGTACATGGTTTGGGGGTACTTCTGGATCCTTTGCTGTCGCTTGAGGCTCAAGTGGCTTCAGTGGCGCAGAGTGGCTTCCATCAGCTTTGGCTGGTGGCCCAGCTGCACCTCTATGTGGACAGGGATAGCCTAACTTCTGCTATAAAGTCAGGCTAGATTAATGCAATGTGTTCTGTGTAGGGCTGTCTCTGAAGGTGGTTCAGAAACTTCAGCTAGTGCAGAATACAGGAGTCAGATTGATCACCAAAACAAGATGACTCGAGCACTTTACACCAATCCTGACCCAACTGCACTGACTGCTGATTAGCTTCTGGGTCCAATTCAGAGTGCTGGTTTTGACATATAAAGCTTTAAATGGCTTAGGACCGCAATACCTCAAGGACCGCCTCTCTCCATGTGAACCTACCTGGACTCTGAGATCATCTTCTGAGGCCCTTCTTTGTGTGACTCCTCCACGAGAGGTTTGGAGGGTGGCAACAAGAGAACAGGCCTTCTTTGCAGTGGCTCCCCTTCTGTAGAATGCTCTCCCCAGGGAAGTTCGCCTGGCACCTTCATTATAAACCTTTAGGTGCCAGGCAAAATCATTCCTCTTCAACCAGGCCTTAGGCTGGTTAACATTCTATATCCATTTAGAATCACAGAATCATAGAGTTGGAAGAGACCACAAGGGCCATCGAGTCCAACCCCCTGCCAAGCAGGAAACACCATCAGAGCACTCCTGACATATGGTTGTCAAGCCTCTGCTTAAAGACCTCCAAAGAAGGAGACTCCACCACACTCCTTGGCAGCAAATTCCACTGTCGTACAGCTCTTACTGTCAGGAAGTTCTTCCTAATGTTTAGGTGGAATCTTCTTTCTTGTAGTTTGGATCCATTGCTCTGTGTCCGCTTCTCTGGAGCAGCAGAAAACAACCTTTCTCCCTCCTCTATGTGACATCCTTTTATATATTTGAACATGGCTATCATATCACCCCTTAACCTCCTCTTCTCCAGGCTAAACATGCCCAGCTCCCTTAGCCGTTACTCATAAGGCATCGTTTCCAGGCCTTTGACCATTTTGGTTGCCCTCCTCTGGACACGTTCCAGTTTGTCAGTGTCCTTCTTGAACTGTGGTGCCCAGAACTGGACACAGTACTCCAGGTGAGGTCTGACCAGAGCAGATTTAAATGTGTTTGTGGGAGTGGGAGGAAGAAGAAGAAGAAGAAGAAGAAGAAGAGTTTGGATTTGATATCCCGCTTTATCACTAGGAGGAGTCTCAAAGCGGCTAACAATCTCCTTTCTTTTCCCTTCCTCCCCCACAACAAACATTCTGTGAGGTGAGTGAGGCTGAGAGACTTCAGAGAAGTGTGACTAGCCCAAGGTCTCCCAGCAGCTGCATGTGGAGGAGCGGAGAATCGAACCCGGTTCACCAGATTACGAGTCCACCGCTCTTAACCATTACACCACATTGGCTCTCGTGGAGGGGCGTTGTTGGTTTGTGGCTTTTGTTGTTGCCATTGTTTTTATTATGCGTTTTGAGTTTTTATCTTGTATTTTTATATTGCGAACTGCCCTGAGATCTATGGATGAAGGGCGGTATTTAAATAAATAAATAAATAAATAAATAAATAAATAAATAAATAAATCCCTGCCTGAGCATTGGTACAGCAGAGTAATCACTTCCTGAACAGGGGAAATATACACACACACATTTCTTACATCCCTGCTGGTGAAGCTTGCGGGCTTATATGAAGCAGTACCAAAAACAAAAAAACAAAAAACCCTTCAGAACCTATGAAGAAAAGGGATAGCGGTGCTGCTACCATTTGCCGGCAACAAGGTTCCGATTACATCATCCTCAATCTCATCCATCTCAGACCCAGCCTTTGTGCGCAGCAAGCTCAGCAACCAAGGGTGCCTGGCTCCATGCAACCAGCAGAGGGAGCAAGCAAGCCTCAAAACAACAGCTGTATACGGGCTTCCTGGTTGCTGTTTCCCATTCCAGATATTCCTCTCCATCCCTTCAAGCAGTATTTCTGAATGTAGAAGGTGTTCGCCCCTCCCCCCCTCCAGCCACCACCACAGATCAGATAGATAACAAGGACAGGGCTCCCTCCCTCTCTTTATTTAATTATTTATTTGACCCTTCATCCGTATCACTGTCTTCCAGGCACGTCCAGGAAATATAATAATTGTGACAGGGTTATAAATAGCCAAGAGTTATAAATGTTGGAAGGTATGGAGTTATCCGACCCCTGAGCCATCTGAAGGCAGCCCTGTATAGAGAAGAGTGTTTTTAAAAATGTTATGTTATGTTATGTTATGTTATGTTATGTTATGTTATGTTATGTTATGTTATGTTATGTTATGTTATGTTTTATGTTATGTTATGTTATGTTATGTTATGTTATGTTATGTTATGTCTGTCTGTCTGTCTGTCTGTCTATCTATCTATCTATCTATCTATCATCTATCTATCTATCATCTATCTATCATCTATCTATCTATCTATCTATCTATCTATCTATCTATCTATCTATCTATCATGTTGGAAGCTGCCCAGAGTGGCTGGGGCAACTGTTGGAGGGTATGTTACGAGGAGGACAAGAGTAGGGGGTATGACCAAAATTCATTTTGAATATTATTTATTATTATTATTTATTTATTCAACTTATACACCGCCCTATACCCGGAGGTCTCAGGGCGGTTCACAACAAGACCACAACATATAAAATCAAACCAAAAGCAGCAACCCAATAACCCCCCCCCCCAAGCCACATTCTAAAAGTGTGTTGGATGTCAATAAGATCAACCAAAGGCCTGGTTAAAAAGGAACGTTTTTGCCTGGCGCCTAAAGGCATATAATGAAGGTGCCAGGCGAACTTCCCTGGGGAGAGCATTCTACAGAAGGGGAGCCACTGCAGAGAAGGCCCGTTCTCATGTTGCCACCCTTTGGTGGTACTATGAATACAGAGGTGGAGAACCTCTGACCGATGGGGCATGCTGGGCCTCCTTATTGGACCTAATAGGCCATTTCTGCCAAGCCACACCTACTTGCCAAGCACCTAACATCAAAGATGACGTCCAGTGTTGGAAGGTAAAAAGTCAGCTGGGCTGGGTCAAAAGGGTTCTCCAAAGCATTATTTATCAGCTGGCCGGCAGGCCTTCAAAGCACAGCACAATGTTTTTTGCAACCTTCTTAATCTCAGGGTCTTGGGTTTGAGCCCCATGTTGGGCAAAAGATTCCTGCACTGCAAGGGTTTGGACTAGATGATCCTCATGGTCCCAACTCTAAGATTCTATGATTCCTTGCAAAGAGTCCTTCATGATGCTTTGAAGTCGAGGCAACCAGCTGATTGTCGGTGCTTCAGAGTTGTGCAGGGCTTTTTGTGACGTGCTTTGAAGTCTCAACAAAAGTCCCATGTCAGCTGATGTCCTTCTGATGTCAGGTGCATGACATGTGGGCCACCCACTCATTTGTGAAGTGTGGCCCACAGGGGCAGAGGCTGGGTAAGGGAGATAAGGATCTGGCCCACCAGTCTCGTCCAGTTCCATATTCTCCAATTTCTCTGATGAACATACAGTAGACCCTCGGGTTACATTACGTTCATGTAACATAACTTTCAGGTTGCAAACACGGCAAACCCAGAAGTGTATACTTCCAGATTTCGCCGCGCGCGCATGTGCAGAAGCGCTCCATCACACTGAGCGTGTGTGCAGAAGCAGTGCCTCATGTTTCAGACTTTTCAGGGTATGTGAGGACCCCGGAACGAATTAAGTTCATATCCAGAGGACTGTAAGGATGTCCTATTCCATCATCATCTCCATCTCCATCAATTCATTATTTCTATCACGCTAATCTGACTGGGTTGCCCTAGCCACTCTGGGCAGCTTCCAACATATATAAAAACATAATAAAATATTAAACATTTAAAAACTTCCATGTACAGGGCTGCCTTCAGATGTCTTCTAAAGGTTGTATAGTTACTTATCTCCTTGTCTTATGGGGACGCATAACTCCATACCCTTCAACATTTCTCTGAAGAAAATTGGGACATCCTAAGGAAAACTGAGACATCCTAAGGAAAACTGGGATCAAATCAGAAACTGGGATGGCTTCTGTAAATCTGGGATTGTCCCTGGAAAACAGGAACACTTGGGGGATCTGCAGTTACCCACCCTTCTCTTAAAAGACCCAGTTAATTCCACAAATAAAACCAGAGAAGTAAACCAAAGTATACACAATGCCTTCAGCAGCTGTACCTATAAGTCTCAGCTATGGGGCAACAGGTGATAGGTTGAAGACCTGAGACTGATCCTCCCCTGGCACAATTGCAGCTCTCTCTGTTTTGTCAAAGTGTACAGAAATCGCTGTCACAATTGCTCTTAATCATAGTGTCAAACAGCTATTAGTATTTGCCGTTCTAGTGGTCTCCAGAGGTGGAGCTAGCTGCTCCAGCACCAGGAGCAGAGCCCATGTTGTGCACCCGGGGGCGAGGCAAGAGTCCCAGGGGGGTGGCACAGTGATGTCACCCCCCTCAGGGATGAGACTCGAGGTGGACCGCCTCCACCACACCCCCTTCCTCCACCAGTGGAGCTCTCCAGATGTTTTGAACCAGAAGTCCCTTCAGCCCCAGCCAGCACACATCTTACTCATTATGACAATTTTTTTAAAGAAAAAATGTGCTTTTCACATCGTGCCATTTGCAGCTAAGTGTTGCATGGCTAATTAATCAAACGCCCAAGTTTCTGTTAAGTGAGAAAAAGAAGAAGAAGAAGAAGAAGACTCATTAATTCAATAGTGGTCTTTGTGACACCATATTGTTCTCATACTCTGCAAAAGACTCCACCCTTTGAAAAAGCTGTTATTTATTACTGTTGAATCATTGTTTCCTAAAATATGTGAACCACACTCACTCCCCCCCCCCAAAAAAAATGTTGCGTGCCAGCTGCTAAACTAGGAAAGACAAATATGTGACCACAATGGGCAATTCTGATACTCATCCTGATCCAGCAAATGTAAATATCCCACACTTTCCAGTACATTTCCCCACCGCTTTCCATATCACAGGAAGTCCAGTCGTTGGGAGAAGTGAATTTGTTGTGCAAAACCTCCCAATTGACTATAAGAGTGCAATCCAAATTTGTTGGTATTTGACTGACAGCCAACCCAAAAATAGTCACCACCTGCAAGCACCCTAAGTCAGAATTAAGGAGCGAGATGCCCCTGAGCACATTCTAAACCTAGGGATTTGTTTTCGGTACCAGAACTAACCTGAGCTCACAGTTCTTTCACACAAAAGTCCACTCAGCCCTGGTTAGTTTTCTTCGTTTCAATAGCCTCATTTACGTAGGGAAGGTAGTTTTGCTATTGCAACGCCTGGGAGTCAAACACCCTTGCTGATAGACTACAAAAAGCCCAGAGGTCTCCCAGTAGATCTTAATTTACCTTCAGCTAGGGATGCTGGAAATTGCCAACAGAAACAGAAGTGGAAATTGCCTGTGTTCTCTTATTCATCCCATGTCCTGAGCAGAAATCAATTCAGAAAATCCTATTGGATTTTGCCACTTTCAGTCTACAAACCATATGCAATGGATTGCTATTCCTCTCCACTTGCACGGGAATTCCTTTGCAGTGAAACGGACAGCCTTTTGCATGGGGTGGAATATCATAATTACAATGTAAATTACATAAGTTATGCAATTTTGCCACGCTGGTCAACAAGATGAGTAAATACTGGGTGGAACTGAAACAGTGATTCATGTGAGTCATGGAAAGATCAGTCAGTTAGAACGTGGTGCTGATAACACCAAGGTTGCAGGTTCAGGCCCCATATGAGAGAGCTGCATTTTCCTGAATTTCAGGGGGTTGAACTAGATGATCCTTAGGGTACCTTCCAACTCTACAGTTCTATGATTCAATAATAATAATAATAATAATTTCTTATTTGTACCCCGCCTATCTAGCTGAGTTTCCCCAGCCACTCTGGGCAGCTCCCAATCGAGTGTTAAAACCAATACAGCATTAAATATTAAAAACTTCCCTAAACAGGGCTGCCTTCAAATGTCTTTTAAAAATAGGATAGCTGTTTATTTCCTTGACATCTGATAGGAGGGCGTTCCACAGGGCGGGCGCCACTACCGAGAAGGCCCTCTTGTCTGGTTCCCTGTAGCCTCACTTATCGCAGTGAGGGAACCGCCAGAAGGCCCTCAGCGCTGGACCTCATTGTCTGGGCTGGACAATGGGGGTGGAGACACTCCTTCAGGTATACAGTACCAAGGCCGTTTAGGGCTTTAAAGTCAGCACCAACACTTTGAATTGTGCTTGGAAATGTACTGGGAGCCAATGCAGATCTCTCAGGACCAGTGTTATATGGTCCCGGCGACCACTCCCAATCACCAGTCTAGCTGCCGCAATCTGGATTCTATGACAAATATTGAGGAGTAAATAAAAATGCTGCCTTCTTACATCCCTGCCTTCAGCCCACCGCTGTTATAGAGAATTCTTATTCCAGCCAGCCCAGATAGGTCTGTCCTCACCTTTTCTTTACAGCTTTGACTGCACAGTTATCAAGAGCAACAAGACTGAGTACCAGAGCGAAGAAGAGAAAGACAAAGTTATCTTTGTCCAAGGATCCATGGATTTACAGGAATGCAGGAGCCAAGAAAATGCCGACTTTAACCCAAGAGCTCTTTTATGGATGCTGTTATGTATATCAGTCAATTGGCTTATAACAAAAGTGTTTAGGGCATTTAGACCAATATGTATGGATTTTAAGAAGCCAGTTTGGCAGAGGTCAAATGGATCCGAAGATTTACAGCCGTCCACAGAAAAAGATCATTAATGCAAGGAGGTGGCGTATAAATTTATCAACAGATTTAATGTCGGACCCAGGAAGACGCAATAAAAGGGGAGATTGATGTGCTCTTTTAGCTGCCTTTTGAACAAGCCGTTATTAGGAGGACTCATATTTTCAGTAAGGATATGGAACTGACACAACATCACCTACTATGGATATACTCAGCAGACAGGGATCTGTATGCTCTGTGCCCAACAGTAGGAGGGTAAGGTATGCACTGGAATAAGAGTGTCCAAGGGATGAGGCTAAATTGCAGATCAGAGATGGGGGATTTCTGGTCCTCCAGATGTTGTTGGTCTTCCACTCCCTTCAGCCTCACGCAGCACAGCCAATGGTCAGGGACGAGGGGAGTTGTGGTTCAACTAGACCTCGAGGGCCATAGGTTTCTTATCTCTGCTGTGAGTCCTGCAGATTGCAGGGAGAACATGGCAGGTGGGATCAGCGTCTCCATGCCTCCAACTTCTCTCCATTCCTGCAAAGCAGCAGAGCACATCATGCTTCCCACCCACATTTAGCAGCTGTTTGGTGGTGACTCAAGTTACCAGATCTGAGCCCTGAACGGGAATAGGGAAGAATGGGGTGTGATGGGTAGTTCACCAAGGAATTCATGGTGAAAACCCAGTTATGTATTGGGTTTTCTCTAATACTAACCAAGATTCAACCTCCTGTTGTTGAAAGTGCAACAGCAGGGGTAATTCAGTTTCTTGTTTAAGGGTTACTTCTGTTATCAGTAAGTCAGCTAGCCAGGAGGCGGGACGGAGGTGTTGCTTAGCACCTAGGCCGTGGCATGATCTTTTGTGAGGTGGCATGTGCTCTGATTGGCTAGACACTTCTGAGGGAGTTTCCCTCTGTATGTTTAGTTGAATGTCTCCCTGATATGTACAAGTAAGAAAGACAAAACCTCTCTGTTTCACTCTCCTCAAGTTATACACTGTTTTTATTCAATCTTCCTCAGTAAAGTCTTATCGGAGTTTCTTTTCTCTCTGGACTCCGTCTGTATTATTTAATTGACATTGCAAATGATTGACATTGTAAATGATTGCAAGCATACATGGACTATCCTTCCTTCCAAATGAAAAAGAACCTGAAAGGAAAACCTGAAAAGGCACACCTCTTCACCATATAGAAATGAAAAAGCTAAATGCATGCTAATTCCTAACTAGCAGATTTAATAAATGGCTACACGATTATTGTGCAGCAACAGAAAGGGGGGGCAGACAATAATACAAATGCAAAAATACAGCTAGTTCCTAGGAAGACAAATTAAATGTCAAATAAAAAATAATTCTCAAAGAGTTTATAACAGTAGGGGAGACGGCTGTGGAGAAAGATTTGCATCAGTAAGTCATGTAGACTGAATAGTAAATTTGCCACAAATGTCATGGACTCAGTAGTTCGCAGGCATTCAGATGCAGGAAGAGAATGCAAATGTAACGTTAATTTCAGTGGATTTACTCTAGGTAAAATGTGGTTGAATACTGCCCTATATAACTGCAGCACACAGAATTAGCTTGTTAGTCAACAGCAACTTTAACACAGCACAAATGTTTTTCATAAGCAGACTGTTCTTCCATTACGAATCAAGCATTGAGTAATCAGCAAGTAATCGATGCAACATGCAGCATGTTCTGAACCGACCAAAGAAGAAAAGGACTATTTCTTTGTACAATAAAAACGCACAGAACTCGTTACCAAAAAGATGTAGCAATAGCCACTAGCTTGGATGGCTGTAAAAATTGTGACAGTTCATAGAGGATAGATTTTTTAAAATGGCAATAATCCATGATAGTTAAATGGAACTTCAGTCTTTAGATCAGTATACTGTACTAATGATTACCAGGTGCTCATGTTACTGAGATGCTCTGGCTGGAACTCTGTACATGCTCCAAGGCTCTGTGCAGCTTAGCTTTGCTGTGTGCCATTGTGATGAGAGAGAGAGAGAGCCTTTGTTGAGGCCAGGGCTGATCCAAATACATGCCAGCCAGCCAGGAACTGGTTGCATATGCATAATTGAATCCCCTGAACCCAGTGCCAGTTCTAATGCAAGCATCACCTAGGATTTGGCCATTCATCATTCCCTGTGAGCAAACAGATGCCAGCTGGCACGCATATCTTGCAATGAGTGTCCATTTGCATTTTCTGAAGAGGTCCAAGCTCATCCTCAGGGCACCTTATTAAAATGAGATTTGATGGGCAGGGAATGCGATTTGCTATTTTCTTTGGGATTAGTCAGCAGGACTCCCCCGTGGAGAGGCACTTTCCAAAGAGAAGGTTTTTCTATTTTATAACAGGATCAGGAAGGTTTGAAATCTGACCCTAGAATCAATGATTATATGATTAGCCCAAGCATCACCCCCTGCTCTCCGCCGCTGGCTGCCTGCCTAAGATGGGACCACTACTTTGACAGGCGGAAGGATGATCTGAAACAGCAAAAGCCTTTTTGGAACATCCAAGGCTAGCTGTGGCCCTCGACTAATCGTGAAAATTCAAGAGATAATGCAGCATTTTCTTTCTGTTCCTCCCACACAAGGCAAGTCATTTCCGTGTCTGAATCCCCTGACCTTCTTTTAACCTTCCTTATTACCCCAATCTGACTCATCTCTGGGTTCAAAAGGGTTCTTCATGTGAACTTTCCTCTTCCTGGATGGCACAGGGAACTGTGGTTAGCTCTAAACAGGAAGCGGAAGCTTCTGGTCTCCTCCTCACATGAAATGTAGGGTATTCGTTCTTGTAACGCTAAACTATGGCTACGTCTAAAACCAAACCATTTTGTTCCCTTCCTCCCCATAGTGTTTAGGAAAGGTGAGGCGTTAACAACTGATTTACGGAGGCTAAAGTTCATTTGTGTTGGAACTCACTCCACTCACTTTCTGCCTGGACAAACCTTTATGTATTTTGTGTTTTTATCTCGTATTATTATGCTGTAAACTACCCTGAGATCTACAGACAAAGGGTGGGATACAGATTTAATAAATAAGCAAATTGCTCAATGTTCTCTGTCTCCTGCCATGGCTCATTTCAAATGTAGATACACAGTCCCACCCACCCCAGTTTGAAGCACTGAGAAATAATTTGTTTTTGCTTTATTTTTTGCTTTTCAAAGCAAAGACCAATATCTTCTACATACCTAGCAGTCTTTGCCATCTGTAAGGACACCCTCCTCCACTCCCATCTCATCCATCCCCCCCCCCCCGTCTAGTATAATAATCCAGTGAAGAGAAGGGTGGTGGTGAACATCACCAATTGACACTTACCTATAATGTACTCAATCCAGAAATTGTCCTTTTCTGGATTGTACGGGCGGTTGAATGTGAGTTGGATGTGGAAGGGCTGCCCTCGGCGCACAATCAGCTTGAGGTTGTAGTATCGCTCCGTGTGGTGTTCTCTCTTATTAATGTCATCTTCACGGTTGAACAAATGGACGTCCTGCACTTCCAGAACATCTGCAGGTGCACAAAGAGATGACCAACATGGCGTTTTTAGTTCCTTCTTGTCACTTGGTTCCCAGAATTACTTCCTTTCCCTTTACCATTTTATCTCACAAATTTCAGGCCCTGCCTTTTAATTCTTTAAAATAAAAATTTAAAAACCCACTTGCAGGGCGATCATAAATTAAATCCAACTCAAGGACCGCAATACCTCAAGGACCGCCTCTTTCCATATGAACCTACCCGGACCCTGAGATCATCTTCTCAGGTCCTCCTTCGTGTGTCTCCTCCTCGAGAAGTCCAGAGGGTGGCAACACGAGAACGGGCCTTCTCTGCAGTGGCTCCCTGTCTGTGGAATGTTCTCCCCAGGGAAGTTCGCCTGGCACCTTCATTGTACACGTTTAAGTGCCAGGCAAAACCAGTCCTTTTTAACCAGGTTGATCTGAATTACACCCTATGCCCTTTAAAAATGTGTTTTTTTGGGGGGGAGGCTATTGGGTTGTTGTTTTTATTTTTATTATGTATTTTGTGGTTTTCTATCTTGATTTTATTTTGTGAATTGCCCTGAGACCCCCAGGTAAAGGGTGGTAAATAAATTCTAACAACAACAACAATATAAAGATTAAGCTCATTGAGCAGCAGGCATCCAGCGTTACCATGCAAATGATCTAAAGAGCCTAAGCAAATATTCAACTGGTCCCTCAAAGACACAAGGAGGATAAGGCTTTTTCATATAAGATATGGCTATCATATCAATGGCTATCAGCTGTCTGTTACCTCTGGTATCAGAGGCAGTGTGCCTCTGAAAACCAGCTGTTGGGCGTCATATCTTCTCATGTCCTACTCATGGGCTCATATGTCCTTCCCGGAGGCATCTGGTTAGCCGATGAGCAAACAGAATGTTGGACTAAATAGACATTTGGCCTGATCCAACAAGACATTTCTTATGTTCTTCAGTATTGGCCTCAGGCACACTTGCCTGGGGAAATGCTCCAAGGATGGAGTGCCACAACCAAAAAGGCCCTGTCTTACACAAACACGGATGTGGCTCCTGAGAAGGAGTTCAAAAGGCAGAGTTCATCATTGTGCATTTCAATTTGAGAGGCAGCAATCCTGAGCTGTATAGGTTCAAACTTTCCCTCTTTCCTTTCCAAAGATCAGAAGTCAGAGAAGAATAGGAGTACTGGGGGGGGGGGGGCATGGCTCATGCACAAGCAAAGTGGCAGCTTGAATTCAGGCCTCTGACAACCAATTCAGGTCTTCCAGGTCCTTGTGATGTTTGCAAGTGCTATTGAATGCCAGCTCATGGTGCAGCAGCTATTAGGCACACAGCTTTTTTTGTTTAAGCCCTACCAGGTCTAATTTTGCCTTTGGGCTGGAGCTTTCTTGCCAGTTCTCTACTGCCTGCCATTCATTATGTATTGGGCAGAGCTGTTCTTCATCAAAAAATTCATGTCACTGGGATTACCAATATGACTTGGAAACTCCAGACAAGCTCAATTCCCTACAGGCTGTGTAATGTAGAGATTCTATGTACTGGGGAAGGAAGTGTTTTCCCCCCAGCTGCTCTACAGTGATTAGCATTCAGAAACAGGACTCAATAGATTGTATTATCATATTTGTCATTACCTCCCAAATCCCTGCTCAAAAGGATATTGCATCAATATCTCTTGCGTGACAGAATAGGGGTTGCTTTTCTTTTTGGAGTCTACTCTAAGGGTGCTTCAAGTTTAGCACATGATGCAAATTGGCTGCTTTTTTGATAGCTGTTTTTAATTTCACAACAAATATGGCACTGGAATGAAGATGAAATCAACAACACATTGCTGTTTTTATGATATTGGCTCTAGACACAATGCTGGTTAAAGTGACCCTTTTGCTTAATGGATGCTAGGAGATGGCTTTTAATTTAGGATTAGCATCCTTCTATAATGTAACCAGTTCAGTCTTGAACAATCTGTTTTAGCAATTTTTATTTAGTTAAGGAGTCCAGAAATGTTCGCCCAAAGGATTGTCCTGTGATTTTTGAGGCAAA